>NW_019154104.1:4085705-4685705 GCF_002288905.1 Enhydra lutris kenyoni
CACGCACAGGTGGCCAATGAGATTGTAACACACAGAGAAAGCTGCACTGTCATGCTAGGTGACCAATTGAATTACAATTTACCCTAGTAGACATTTGAACCAGCCTATCACCTTGGTTAGAATTGGCACCCAAAAGGTGCCCAAAGGGTGGGGCCCATACTCCTTGGTAGCTAGGAGACAGTATGCACCCCCACTGATTGAATACCTCTACCTGGCCTGACCCACCCTTGTATTTGGACTTTGTTACCTGGGACTGGTTTCCGGGACTTGTTTTTAAGTAAGTTCCCCTGGCGGGGGTGGGGGGGGAGTGCAGAGTCAATTTAAGTTTTACAACAAAATGGCAGTTCAACCGGGGTGGGGCCTCTCTGGCTGAATAGGCTCTTACAACTTCTCCTCTCCATCTCCCAATGTCTTCCGGTTTTTGTTTTTTAATAAACACTCCAGTGGCTGATAAAAATCCAGCTGCCTCCAAAGATACTTTCTTGGGACCATCTTGTTGAACCATCCAATTGTCAGGTGACTTCTTCTAAGAAAGCCTAGACAGTGGTTGGTATTAGAGGATGCTGTGATCATTGGACAAGTTCCTGATTTGAATTTTAACCAAACCCTACTTCCCTTTGATGGGGTACAGTAATAGTACAGAAGTCAATGGGAGATCAGCATGCACTCAGATTCCAGATTCTTTTCTGATAAAGATAAATTCAAGTACTCCACAGCTTCTTCCTCCACTTTCAGTCTCCATGATGTGCTCGTCATGGACAGCCCCATCTGGATGGCAGGTGGCCAAGGACACTCGGATCCGCAGCAAGAGGCAGCTGGCAGTGAGCCTGGAAGGGAGCCACCGACAGGGAGGGTTAGGGCAGGGAGGAGGGAGAAGGAGCTGCTCTCCAGAAGTTTTTAAGCATCTTTATCCCTGTTCTGAAATTTCATCAAGTGTGACCAGATATGAGCCTGTTTTGATTTTTCATGTTGATATTTCAGTCCGTATATTTGTGCCTTTCTTTTGCTTTGAAAAGATGCTGAATTTTCTTTGCCCATCATCTATATTTATTACTTTTTTTCCAATGATTTTACCATTTAAAATTTTTGGTTTTGTTCTCTTGATAGTTTTCCTTCCTCTTCTCTGTGACCCTTATTATATTTCTGAGATTATTTTGTCTTTTTTTTTTTTCCATTTCCTGAGTTTGGTCAACTCTCCTTTCACACCATCCAGTTTTTTTTTCCCTCTGTTTCTATTTTGGGTTATTTCAAACATATTACTCAAGGTGATTTTTGTTTTAATGTGCAAATTCTTGTTTTAACATTTTAATTCTGGTTAGAGTGTTCTGTTACAGTTTTCTCTCCTTCCTACTTCTTGTTTGTTTGTTGCTTTTGGCAGGGAGAATATTTTCATCTGCTGAAATGTTTGAATTCCCATGTTCTGTCTTCTAACAGCTTTGTATGATGTTGCCTGCCACTTTGTGTTCATTGTCAAACATGATATTTTATCTGGACCAGCCTCAAGTAGGGGGTGTGAGTTGAGTGTCTAAGTAGGTTTTGTAATCAAAAGCATCCTCTTTTGTTGTTTTAGTGATGTTCAGTTTTGAAGTAGATGGAAATTTTGGGGGGTAGGATCAATGTGTTTCCCAATTTTGTGGTTCTCTTTTATTTCTGTAAGACCTTTAATTTCCCTTGCTTTGTTGTTTCTCTTCACCATCACACATCCAAGAGATTCCTCCACCTCCCAAGGCATCTAACCTTTTCTTCACAATGCTATTCTCCTAAAACTGCATGAAGACTTTCAAGCCAGTGCTCTAACCTGCCAGTTCTCAAACCTGTGCTTAGTTTACCCTCTCTCTTTGGTAGGACTCTGTTAGCGACATTTTCTGTATTCTAACTGGGCAAACTCCTGCTGTTCTTTGTTCTTTTCCATGAAGTCTCTACCTGAATATTTCTGGTGTGGACTCAGTCCGGTTCTTCTGGTTTTAAAGATTTATTTATTTTAGAGAGAGACAGAGTGCACACAGCAGGTGAAAGTGTAGAGGAAAAGAGAGAGAGAGAGAGAGAGAGAGAATGTCAAGCAGACTGTGCCAAGAGCAGAACCTGCTGCTGGGCTTGATCTCATGACCCTGAGATCATGACCTGCGCCAAAATCAAGAGTTTGACGTTTAACTGACTGAGCCACCCAGGTGCGCCGGTTCTTCTGATTTTAGATGTTGCTTTTCCTACTTATATGCAAATTGAAATTGTTAGTAATCTCTGTTTCTTATTTGCTCTAAGGTTGTTTTATTAATTCTCCATATTTATGTGATTTGGGGGGACAATATATGGGGAAATTCAGTTATAAAAAATCCTCAAATATTTATATCAAATCCTTTGAGTTCATATTGACACTAAAAACAAACCTTAATGATTGCTTCTGTGAAGATGCTGGAAAATCAAGTCATTATTTTCAAACTGGTAAGTGAAGGAATGAGGCATTTAATTCACCTTTACTTAGGAATTGTAGTTCTGAGTAACCAGATGGTTGTTGAAGGAAAATTTATTTTTGTAGACGTATTCCAGCAAATAAATGAATAAATGATAAAATATCACCATCTTGCAACATTGAGATACTTTTTTGCCTACCCAATTATTATAGATTATATTTCATTCTAAGCTGCATTTTCTGGGAAAGCGGTTTGCCAACCTGTATCAGGAATTTTCAGTATATTCATATCTTAAGAAAACATTTTGAATGTAGGGACAGATTTTTGTTTAAGACCATTTATTACCACATTATATATAACAGAAAAATATAAAAAACAGCTGAATGTCTTATGTTTAAATAAATTTTTTTTAAGATTTTATTTATTTATTTGACAGACAGAGATCACAATTAGGCAGAGAGGCAGGCAGAGAGAGGAGCGGATGCAGGCTCCCCGCCAAGCAGAGAGCCCGACGTGGGGCTCGATCCCAGGACCCTGGGACCATGACCTGAGCCGAAGGCAGAGGCTTTAACCCACTGAGCCACCCAGGCGCCCCTGTTTAAATAAATTTTGTATTGTTATTTTGGACACGTAATTGTGAAAACTTCTGAGAGAATACTTGAATTACTTCTGAGAGAACAGTCAGCATAACAATGACTGAAAAGCTGCATACAGAAGGATCCTACATGAAATTATAAATGTGTAGGGAACAGACTGAATAAATATGTCAAAATGTTAGCAGTGCTTCTGACTGTTGGTTTATTTATTTTTTATTTTTAAATTTTTTTTATTTATTTGACAGAGACCACAAGTAGGCAGAGAGGCAGGCAGAGAGAGACGAGAAGCAGGCTCCCCACTGAGCAGAGAGCCCAATGTGGGACTCGATCCCAGGACCCTAGGATCATGACCTGTGCCGAAGGCAGAGGCTTTAACCCACTGAGCCACCTAGGCGCCCTGACTGTTGGTTTATAGGTAATTAATTTCCCTGTACCTGTTTGTATTTTTCCAGTTTTGCATTATGAGCACTTTTATAGTCAGAAAAAAATTTACGAAGAAAAAAAAAATAGTGATCCTTCTTCTAACTAACACCTTCCCTGGTTCCCAAACCTCCTAACTAGATACCCAGTGCCTGACTTGTGTTTTGGGGGAAGAACATCTTTCATTGCACTGTTATGGGTAAATCACCTGCCATGGGAGTTCTCTTGGCACTCATTCACCTCAAAGTTAATTCATCAGTAAGTCTGACTGAAGCAGATGCTTATGTTCTAGGGAAGGAAAGCATTACTCATTTGGGGGAGGAAGCGTTACATGGGGACAAACAGGGAAAGGAAACAAAGGTGTTGCTGGGGGAAAAGAGGGCGATGTCACCTGCTTCATAAATTTCTTGAGGGCCATCAGCGTATACAACCCTGCTACAACCCTGCTCAGACGTTCCTATTTTGATGCAGTCCAGGGAAGCAGCTTACCACAGAGTTGCTACAGAGACCAGAAATTATAGCTTGCTTCCAGAAGAAAACTTCATCACCTTCTGTCGTCAGAAACCAGCAACAAAAAGGAGCCCAGTTTTCTAATGACTTTCTATTACAGAAAAAACATTTCAGTGAGTTACGCACATTATTCTAGATTGAGGAATAACTTTCTTCTTTAGGTCAAGGTCACAAGAAAAGGTAAGAGAAAAGTGTTTTTGTTTTGTTTTGTTTTTTTGTTTTTAAGATTCATTCACTTATTAGAGAGAGAGAGAGAGAGAGTGTGTGTGTGTGTGTGTGTGTGTGTGCGCACAGGAGTGTAGATGGACAGAGGAAGAGAGAGATAGATAGAGAGTCTCAAGCAGACTCTGCGTTGAGCACAGAGCCTGAACTGGGGCTCAATTCCAGGACACTGGGATCACGATCTGAGCCAAAACCAAGAGATGAACACTCAACCGACTGAGCCACCCAGGCACCCTAAGGAAAGTGTTTCTTATACAGGCTCTTCCAGGAATAGATGAAACCCACACACTAGCAGATTCTACGTGGCCTTTTGAAAGGATGTCTGCAGGAGAGCATAAGTGTAACACAGGTTTTATCATCATTATTAAAGAAATTGCTAGTTTCTGTGACCATTCATGCCTTGTCAGGGAGCTTAGTAAGTCACACAGGTTCAGTCTGGGGTCAAAGCCAAAGGCAGCCTACGTAGATATAATCAACCGGACAAGGGACATTCACAGAGAACAGATTGGCAGATCACTTGGTCTTGCTGATTGCCACACATACACGGCTCATTCTCATCCTTGGACTTTGTGGGTTTACTTATCCTGCTTACCCTGTCAACAAGGTCTTCTCTAATTTTCTAAAGTCCGAATCTTCCTTGAAGACACAGTTAGGAAGCTCTCTTTAACAGATTTTCTTCCCTTAAACCTCATGATATGTAGTTGGCATTTCTTTTTAGCATTTATGTTTTTCCTCAGACACTCAGTAGTCCCATTGAGGATTTTTGGATTTTGAAAATAGTCATATGTAGATTTCTGAGCCTTCCTGGCAGATGTATTAAAGATGTTAGGTTTGGAGAAAAGCCACCCCTTAGATTTTTAGAGAAAATGACCTTTGGTACTCTGAAGGAGGCAGTTAATTGGAAATTCCAACTGCCTAACCTTTAGATTTTCTAAGCCTGCTTCTGTACTTGGTAGCAGCTGATTGGCTGTTACCAAAGTTAGTGGACTACTAAACCAGTAAACTGAAACCTCAGACCTGGGTCTTCTTTCACAGCCTGGATGGAAGAAAGCTTGGGAAAATACGAAAAAGAAAAGTGCAATAGTCAGGAGACAGTCACAGTAAGAAATATTAAAGTAAGGGCCCTGCTATAGTACCTATCGATAACATAATCACTAGTCTATAACAGAGTGACTAAAAATGAATCAGATGGTGGAAAAGGTAGGTTCCTTCTTTGGGGGCAATTCTCAATATTTTTTTTTTTTTTTTTTTTGGTGCTAGAGAATAGAAATACCCAGATATGTGACTTTTATCTGGCTATTATATAGAATTCATCATTATTAAATGGGATTGGTAACTGGAGGTAATTTTACTGCTAATAGAGTGAGTAAGGAGTGGGGTGAGGATAAGTTCATCAAGTTCATCAAGTTCATCAAGACATGGATTCAGAGCTAGTATTTATCAATTGCTGAGTCTATGTAAAGCAGCTGTTAAATGTCTGAAGTATGTTACTCATTCAGTTCTCAAAACAACACTGTGAAGTAGCTGTTATCCCTATTTTACTGAATGAAGAAGTTAAGTAACTTTCCAAAGATCAAACATCCTAATAGACAGAGCCAATCTTAGGCCAAAGTCAGTGCCTCCTCTCTAACCAGGAGACGGTTGGTTGTTGAAAGAAGGTGGTACAAAATTGATCAAACTTGTGATACTGAAGAAGCGGAACTTGAGACTAATGAAAGTATGCAAGAGAATTGTGGGGGAAGCATTAAGCAGTTTTGGTGAGAGGTCAAATCTACTCAAATCCTTCACATCTTTGTGTTTTTGAATTTTCATTTTGTGGCATCCTGGTAAGCTGCATAAATCTCTTGAATTGGGAGATCTTGGTGTAAGCCTGGCTCTGTTACTAGCTAGTGATGGACTTTGGACATGTAACTTTGGGTCTCACATATTAACTCTAAAGTGCTTTCCATGTCTAAATGAAAAAAGAATGAATATGGGCTGAATTACTAGAACCAGGGAATGTGTAGCTACTAGCAGATCCACAGAGAGCCCAAACGTCCTTCCTTAGCTGTCTCTCCCTTCAGTTATGCTCTCTCAGGTTTCCTGCCCTTAATAAAAGCACTTAAAAGCCTTTTAAAGTAGGTTTTTAGTTCTTGGGTTGAAGAGAGATACAACCAAATCCACTCAAATGAAATTAGAGATCTTTTTGTATGTCTTCATGAGAACTGAACTCGAATAGCTCTAAGGATAATGTAAAAATAAGTCATCCATCCTGGAGCCCTAGAGCACAAATGCATTTAGATCCATTTTTTTAGGGACGAGAAAAAGTGATGGGTTCTTTTAATGGTGTTATGTCATTTAATGTGAACGTTTAGCGAACTAATACAAGATTTTCCTGGCAAAGGCACTATTTTCAGCTTGAATGTGATGACTTCTCCAATTAATGTTAAATTCGTTCTCGCACCAAAAATGTAATTGAGCATAGCACCATGCTCATACAGTTTTGCTCTACTTTTGTTTAGTCTTACCTTGTGAAACTGTTTTCTTAGGAGAAAAAAAAAAAAAAAAGACACCATAGTTCTTCCCTGACCATGTGCTGAAGATGACCAATTTAAAAAGTCCAATGAATGTTTGAGCTTTATGTTGTTGGCTAAATGTATTGAATCAAGCAAAGCCATTTTGAGAGAGGAAAAACATCAGTTACATTGAATTTACTCAGTAGTTGTCAGGAGCCGCACAGCATCGGGATTATGCTTCACCTACATCTGGCAAGTCAGTTTGTTACTGTTTCTTGGATGCTGGCAAAAGAGACAAGAACTCCTAGGTCAGAGACAAAGGACTTAATCACTCACAGCAAAAGCAGTAGCCAGAGTTTCAGCATGCTGCTCACTCCAGTTCCCCATGTCCCCCCAATGCCATGGAGCAGCTATCCATCAGGAAAGCTGCATTAGCTTAGTAGGGCTACAACAGCAAAATACCACAGGCTGGGTGGCTTAAACAACAGAAGTTTATTGATTCACACTCCTGGACGCTTAAAGTCTGAGTTCAAAGTGCTAGCAGGGTTGGTTCCTTCTGAGGACAGAGAAAGAAGGATCCATTCCAGGCCTCTTTCCTTAGTTGTCTTCTCCCTGTGTCTTCACATCGTCTCCCCTTTGCACTTGTCTGTGCCCAAATCTCCTTTTCTTATAAGGATACCAGTCACATTGGATCAGGGCCCACACTAATGATTTCATTTTAACTTACCACTTTTGTAAAGACCCTATCTCCAAATATAACCACATTCTGAGTACCGGGGGTTAGGACTTCAACAGATCAATTTTTAGGAGAACACATTCCAGCCTGTCAAAGAGGCTTGCTTATACACACAGTGGGGTGAATTATAGGGGAAGAACACTGAGCTTGGGAGATTTACCAGATTTACGCTCCTCTTGTCCAAGGGAGATGTTACCTCATCTCTCAAGGATTTTTAAAAAGATTTTATTTTATTTATTGGAGAGAGAATATAAGCAGTGGGAGGGACAGAAGGAGAGGGAGATGCAGACTCCCTGCTGAGTGGACAGCTGGACATGGGGCTCAATCCCAGAACTCCAAGATCATGACCTGGGCCAAAGTTAGACACTTAACTGACTGAGCCACCCAGGTCCCCTTCATCCCTCAAGGTTTCTTGCCACAAACACAACTCTGAGAAAAGGCCTGGGTAAAAGCAGTGTCCAGGACTTTGCATGCTTGGCACACGGGGAGAACATGCAGGGAGGCTCAGAACCCATGTGGATTATCTCTCTCAAAATGAATGCAGGCAGAATGTCTGATCGAGGTACAGCTCTACCATCCTCAGTCTTTTTCAAGTCAGGCTCTGTTTTACACAGCTGTAGAATTGATCACACCTCCCAACAGCTGTTCACACTGAAGAAAAACCAGAGCCACAGCTCTTTAGTTTGCAATAGTGATATTTATAAATGTCTTTAATACCAAGTAGGAAGTAAATGTAGAGCCTTGTCAACTGTTACATTGTCACAAAAAAGGAAATAATTTTAACTTGAAGGAATAGATGACTTCTTTACTATGTAGTTGTTTGTAGAAAAAGGAACTAAAAATATGTTCAAAGTGATTGAATAGAAATAATTCTTATTTCTTTCAATAGATGGAATTGCTACTTTTATGTATTATAATTTTACTTTTGAACATACTTGATTTTTCATCAGGAATAATATATAATAAAGGTAAGTTTCAGACTCTTATACTCTATTTTCTCGTAGGAGTTCTTTATTCCCTTCCTCACTAACAATTAAAATATATTTTTTGGTACTTCTTTACATTGTCTTCCAATTTTTCCCAGGTATTATTTATTGTGTTTTTGTCCAGAGGTTTCTAATATTGCCATGAACCTATTGTTATTAAGTTGTGTACATAGACACCTTAGTTATGGAATTTCATCACTTATAAGTATTAGAATATTTAAAGCTTAAGGAGCATTTCATATTTGAAAAACTTGAATTATTTAATAATTTAAATAGCTTTTTTTTTTTTTGCTTTTTCCTACATGGTTACATCTGGTATGAATTGTAAACTGAATTATAAGGCTAAAAGATTGAGGCTGAAGACAGTTTTCTGAAAGTAATACATTGATTAAATTACCCAGTAGGACTTTTATGGTGGAAATGCTTTGTAAAAGGAATAAGACAAGGCAGTTCACCTCCATGTGTGCAAATTGTCTAGATTCTCTAGCATTTTGGACTGGATCTGCTAGAACATAGTAGATGCTTAATTTAAAAAAATTGTTGACTGACTAAGGAAGAGAAGGATTCAGGCTATCTTCTATTCACAGGCGTGTTGCAGAAATGCTTGAGTTCTGGGATAACTCAAGGATAACCTTGAGTCCTAGGTTCTACTGGAGAATATATAACACAGAGATGGGTATAATCTCAGATTGGAGAGTCACAGGCCAATTTATGAGATTTCAGAGAAGGGAGCATTTACTTCCACCTGAGAGGGTGGTCAGGGAAAGCTTTGCACAAAAGAGGGCAATCAATCTAGGTCCCCAAAAAGAGTAATCTGTGTCTATGCATTTATGGGGGAGAGGATTTTACAAAGACATCAGGGTAAATGACGGTAAAGTCATGGAAATAGGTAATCATATAATGTGATGGGAGCAGTAAGTATTTCAGTTTGGCCAGAATGAAGGTATAGAAGAAGTAAAGTATGTTAGAAAGATAGGAAACTGGTTCATGTCATAGAATTACTTGCATACCTGGCTGGAATTTGGGCTTTAGCCTAAAGTCATTGAGATGGAGATTGACAGAATGCATAAAACCCCACACAATCCAACTCTGCTTTCTACAAGAGATTCACTTCAGATCAAGATAAGGAGAAGGGATCTTCCTCCCAACCCCTTCTCCAACCTTTTGGGAGAGTATTCACTTTCCTATCAATAGTTCTCTATTAAAATACAAATTCTCTCTTCAGTCTCTAACTCCTGTTCGTTTTCTGTGCTCACCAAGGACTTTAAGAATCAAGAACTATTTAATATATACATTGCAGAATTTCCAGCTTTGTTTTATCATTGATCTGTAGTTTTGTACCATTGTGGCCAGAAAATGTACTTGTTATGATTTTAGTCTTCTTAGATTTTATATTTGTTATGTCTCTTCTTGTGTGATTTAGCCGGGGGATTCTTCTGTGTGCACTTGAGGAAAATGTGTATTCTATTTTTCTTGGATGGAATGTTTTATATATATCTTTCAGAACCATGTAAAGTAAAAAAAAAAAAAAGTTCTTATTGACTTTGCATCTGGATAATGAAATTTGTTGAAAACTTTTAAAAAATATTAGAAATGAGTCAAGAACTGGTTTTTGTTCACTACTGAATTTAAAATATACAATTATAATTCTTACTCTTTTAAAATTATTTTGTCACTTTAAAAAATATGATTCTTTTAATGGAAGTTCTTCTATCAGTGACCTAAAATATATGTGTTTTTTGTATTATTTAGGGGATATGGAGAAACACTTTACGTGTGATAACCAAGGGATCCCCCAAAAGAAAGAAATAATCAAGTTGTATCTTTCCTCAGATGACTTGGTAAGGTCCCCTAATAGTATGCAAGAACCCCTCATAGTCTTTTTAACTCCACGTGGAAAACCAGTAGCACCATACTCTTTTCAAATACCTTCTCTATGTTCAGACTTGGAGAGGTAAAATCCTATGTAAATAATAATCTTTTTTTATTCAGTTCCACTTGGATCAGGTAAAATACTGCATTTAGCCATTAAACAGCCTGGGTGGTTTTGCTTTATTATTTATTTATTTTTTTTTTTTAGATATATCCCTTGCCCTTTTTATTTTTATTTTTTTTTTCCCTTGCCCTTTTTAAAAGGTTTGGTTTGTTGTAATGATCTTTATTTTTTATGGATCTGATTTGTCCTTTCAAAGTTTGACAGATGTAGCCTGTTAGAGAAATTTACTTCATATGACCCAAAGAAAGAATCTTTCCCTTTTATAACGAGTACCACATTGCAGCTGTCATTGGGATAAGGGATAATTTGATTTCTTCAGTTCATATAAAGGCATTTAAACACACGTAACTCCCCAAATAAAATAAAATGTACTATTAAGATAGTCATCCAGCAAATGCTAACAAAAGAGTAAGCTCAGAAGAAATATACAGATTGCTTGAAAATCTCCGATGAATATAATGAAAACAAGGACAAATATATTTTCCCCCAAAGCCTTTGTTTTTTTTTTAAGATTTTTTTTTTTTTAATTTATTTGACAGATCACAAGTAGGCAGAGAGGCAGACAGAGAGGCAGGCAGAGAGAGAGACAGGAGGAGGAGGCAGGCTCCCTGCTGGACAGAGAGCCCGACGCGGGACTCGATCCCAGGACCCTGAGATCATGACCTGAGCCGAAGGCAGAGGCTTTAACCACTGAGCCACCCAGGCGCCCCTTTTTTTAAGATTTTATTTATTTATTTGACAGACAGGGATCACAAGTAGGCAGAGAGGCAGGCAGAGAGAAAGGAGGAAGCAGGCTCCCTGCTGAGCAGAGAGCCCTATGCGGGGCTCTGGGATCATGACCCTAGCTGAAGGCAGAGGCTTTAACCCACTGAGCCACCCAGGCGCCCCCCCCCCCCACCAAAGTCTTTTTGACTTAGTTTCCAGTTCCTTCTTGATATGCCAAACATATATTTACTTTTATACTCAGAACTGTTGTGAAGTGCATGCTGTTTGAGTCAAAAATACCTTTCCTCTTTGTGATTGCATATCATGGAGAAAGATGGGCTTTAGAGGAAGAGAGACCTTCCAAGCTGGGGTCAAATCTTGGAGCTATGCACAGACATACACGGTCTGTGTGCCTTCGGGCAGGTTACCTAACCCTGATCACCCCTAGTTTTGTCCTCTTAAATAGGGAATTAACTGTAACTTACCTACATTTTGGATGGTTGTGATATAGTAGTTCTAGAAGTGATATTAGTAGAAATGATGCCTAACATTTATAAAATGTTTATGTGTGTCAGGCATTTTCAGAGTGTTTTATGTTCATGATGACATTTGATCTTCTGTAAGATAAGTACTTAAGATTCGTGGAGGAGGACTGAGCCTCCCCTCTTAGATTCAGTACCTGGCACTTGTAAAATAAATGGATGAAAGAGTAACAGGAGAAAAATAAAATAAGATAAAATAAAATAAAAGAGGGATTTCTACATGTGATGGCAGATGGCTTTGATTCTATATTTATTAAATGTAATAACTTTATGTCCATTTTTGGACAGCAAAGATTATTAGATTGATGAATTGAAACCTGTTATGACACTGGCATGAAAGATGACTGAGTTCTAGAAGTGTACTTTTTCAAAAGAGATTCCCCCCCCACCCCAGAGACGAGAATTCCTGCAGATAGCAGTCTTCGGCAGCTTCTATTTTCATAGATTTCCCTCACTTTTAAATTAATATAAAATATGCTTCTCTCCATCAAATTGTCATTACTTTTTTTTTTTCTCCCCTCTTTCCCGAAGAAAATCGTGTGCTCTTTCCATTCTGAAAGTGAGCTTACTTCAAAGGAATTTCTAGGTGTGTTCACATCAGGAGGACTTGCTCCAAGCTTGGGAATTATAAATAGTACATATACAGGCATCTTCCACTTCAATTTAACTTTGGTAATAATATTTTATTTTATTCTTTGATATTATTAATAAGAAGCATACTCTCTCTTATAGGATGTGTTTTTTTCAAAAACAGCTTGTCCATAGTATCACATCTCTACATGTTTTAAACCTAACAATACAATGTTACACTTTTTGCTTTAAATAGTTTTTAAGAAATTAGCGTATGTGATGCTGAAGCAAGCGCTAGTTCTTAAGAAGTTAAGGAAAAAAATACATATGGTTTTTTACTATTTACCTACATATTTATGATTTCCATCATTCTTCATTCTTTTCCAGAGATAAGAGCTGCCATCTGGTGTCATATTTCTTCAGCCCAAAGAACTTTTAACATTTCTTACAGTGCAGGTCTGTGGGCGATGAATTCTCTGGGAGTTTTATCCCCTCGAAAATATCTTTACTTCGCTCTCATTTGGGGGGATAACAAAAAATGTATTTTTATTAAGATATAATTTGCATACCATACAGTTCACCTATTTAAAATGCACAATCAAATGCAATTTAATATATTCACAGAGTGCACCAGCATCACCACTACTGTCTAATTTTAGAACATTTCATGACCGTGAAAAGACAGCCCATCCCTGTTAACAGTAACTCCCTGGTCCAGCTTCTGCTCTCAGATGTAGACAGCACTACACTGTGTGGGTCTCTCTGGAGTTTCTTATTAAGAATGTCTCAGATAAATGAAATCCAACAACACGTCGCTCTCTGCGACAGGCTTCCCTTCAGTTAGCATGACCTCTGCACGTTTTGTCCACGTGGAGGCACGTGTCGGGACTTCATTTCTTTTTATTGTCAGATCACATTCCATGGTATCAACACCACGTTTTCTTTATCCATTTGTCAGTGGCTGGACATTTAGGTTGTTTCCACTTTGGGGCTACGATGAATCATGGTGCTATGAATATCTGTGCACAAATCTTTGTGTGGAAATACGTTGTTGTTTTTTTTTAATCTCTCTTGGGTGTCTACCTGGGAAATCGAGTTGGCAGGTCCTAGGGTAACAGTCTGGTAACTGCCAGACTGTTTTCCAGAGTGGTTGCACTCTTTTACCTTCCCACCAACAGTGTATTAGGGTTCAAATTTCTCCACATCCTCACCCACAGCTGTTATTGTCAGTGTTTGGTGATAATAGTCATCCCAGTGGATGTGAAGAGCTATCTTGTTTGGTTTTGATTTGCATTTCCCTGATGATTAATAATGTTCAGGATTTTTTTCACATGTTTATTGTCTATTTGAATATCTTCTGTGTGGAACTATCTATTTAAATTCTTTGTCCATTCTTAATTGGGTTGTCTTTTTATTCTTGTCTTTATATTCTCAGTACGAATCCCCTATCAGACACATGATTGGCAAATGTTTTTCCCATTTTCTGGGTTGTCTTTTTACTTGCACAAAAGTTATTTTGATGAAGCCGAATTACACATTTCATTGTTGTTGACCTTGTTCTTTGGTGTCATGTAGGAAGCCATTGCCTAATCCAATGTCACAGAGATTTACCTCCTCTGTTTTCTCTTAAAAGATTCATAGTTTTACTTTTTACATTCAGGTCTTTGATCCATTTTGAGTTCATTTTTGTGTGTGGTGTGAGGTTGGGGTCCACATGCATACTTTTGTATGTAGATATCTATCTGTCTTAGCACCGTTTGTTGAAAATACTCTTGTTCTTTCCCTACTAAAATGTTTTGGCACCTTTGTTGAAAATCAGTTGACAGTAAAGGTGAGGGTTTATTTCTGGATTCTCAATTCTATTGCATTGATCCATATACTATCCTAGCCAGTTCAATGTTGTCTTGATACTGTTGTTTTGTAGTAAGTTTTTAAATAGGAAGCATGAGTCCTCCAACTTTGTTATTCCTTTTCAAGGTTGTTTTTGCTAGTCTCTACATGAATTTGCTAGCTTCCATATGAATTTTAGGATAAGCTTGTCAATATTTACAAAGAAGCCTGCTGGAATTCTGATAGAGATTGTGTTGAATCTATAGATAAATTTGGGTGGTATTGCCATTTTAATAATATTATCTGTCCATACATGAATATAGGATATTTTTCTATTTATTTAGATTTTTTAAATTTTCTTTCAATTATACTTTATAGTTTTAAGTTTTATAATGCTTTTGTTAATTTTATTCCTAATGTTTTATTCTTTTGTATTATTTTTTCAAAAGATTTTATTTATTTATTTGACAGAGAGAGAGAGCACAAGCAGGGGGAGTAGCAGGGAGAGGGAGAGGGAGAAGCAGGCTCCCCCCTGAACAGGGAGAACAATGCAGGACTTGATCCCAGGACCCTGGGTTCATGACCTGAGCTGAAGGCAGACACTTAACTGACTGAAACACATATGTGCCCCTCTTTTTTATTCTGCTGTAGAGGGAATTGCTTCCTTAATCTCACTTTCAGATTATTCTTTGCAAGTGTGTAATAATACAATTAATTTTTATATATTGATCTTATATCCTACAACCTTACTGAACTCATTTATGAATTCTAATAGGTTTTCAGTGGTCACTTTGATTTTTTAATTATATTTTTGTCAGATACAGAATTTCTGGTTGACTCCCATTTACTTCCAATATTTTGAGTACATTATTCTGCATTTTGAATATGTGAACTGACACCATTGCTTCTGAATGAGAAGTCAACTATTAATTGTATTTTTTTAAAGATTTTATTTATTTATTCGACAGACAGAGATCACAAGCATCTAGAGAGGCAGGCGGAGGGGGGTAGGGGGGAAGCAGGTTCCCCGCTGAGGAGAGA
This sequence comes from Enhydra lutris kenyoni, assembly GCF_002288905.1. Taxonomy (NCBI): domain Eukaryota; kingdom Metazoa; phylum Chordata; class Mammalia; order Carnivora; family Mustelidae; genus Enhydra; species Enhydra lutris. The sequence continues at coordinate 4,100,763 of NW_019154104.1, forward strand.
GCCCGATGCAGGGCTTGATCCCAGGACCCTGGGACCGTGACCTGAGCTGAAGGCAGAGGCTTTAACTCACTGAGCCACCCAGGCACCCCAATTAATTGTATTATTGTCCCTGTATGTTATGTGCCATTTTCTTCTGCATGCTTCTAAGAGTTTCTCTTTGTATTTACCCTGATTGGGTTTCTCTGGGCTTCTTAGATTATAAGTTTATCAAATTTGTAAAGTCTTTAGCCACTATTTCTGTAAAAAAAAAAAAAATTCTGCTCTTTTCTCTGTCTCTTTTCTTACTGGAACTCTATTATGTACATTTTAGAACATACAATATTGTCCTGGAGATATCTAAGGCTCTGGTCATTTTTCTTTAATCATTTCTCCCATTGTTCAGATAGAATAATTTCAACTGCTGTATCTCTAAATTCACTGATTGTTTTACCATCTCCAATTTGCTCATCTAGTAAATATTTTATTTCATTATTAAACTTTTTGCCTCATTATTTTCACCTTGTTTTATTGTTATATTTTCTATTTATGTGCTGGGATTCCCTATCCATTCTTTCACTAAGGCATTTTCTTTACGCCTATGTACACATTTGTAGCAGCTGCTTTGAAGTCTCCATCTGCTCTCTGGACTCACTCTGGGTCAGTTTATCATCTAACTTTTTTTTTTTCATCAGTTACACGTTTCTCTTTCTTTTCATGTCATGTCATTTTGGTTAAAATTGGACATTTAAGATAAGAAGCTGTAGCAACTCTGGATTCTGTTATGTTCTTAGGAGATTTTGCTGGGCGGGGGAATTGTTGGTTGTGGTGTAAAAGGCTCTTTCTTGCCTTGACACAAACTGTAAACTGTCTTGTCTATGGTTTCAGCAGCTGTTATCTCTGCTCAATTTTTTAACTTTCATGGTTGTTGTTGTTTTTAACATGGCCTCATGGTCTCCTCTGCACGTGTGTTGCCGCAGGATTTGGGGAAATTTATAATTAACTCTGAGCTCACCACTCTTGCAGTTCCTTTGACCCTGGGATTTTTCCCTTAAATTCCCCAATTCTCTGTCTACACCAATCTCTGTTCTCTGACACATCAAGCCAGTAATGCCTCAGTTTTGTGCTACCTGAGCACGGTTGCATGGTATGCCACTTTATAGAATTTTACATTATCAATTAACATTTTAGTTATTTCTAGTCTTCTACTATTACAAGCAATGATGAAAAATATTCTTGAATACATTTTATTTCACAAATATGTGAGTATAATGTAGGATAAATTCTGAAAAGTGAAATTGCTGGGTAAAGGGTATATGCATTAGATGTTTTTATTTAATTTTTACTTTTAAGGATAAGGTGGGATATAACAAAGTAAGTGTTGCTATTGACATTGTCAAACACTATATTTTGATGTCTTCTTTATTCAAGTTCAGTGATCGAGCTTACTGGTTGATCAATATTCCCAGAGAAAACATTACAAAAAATACAGGTAAGAGTGATCTGAACTGATTTTTTTACTCATGGGTCTGGGTTGCCAAAAGTAGCAAATAAAAAACATTTATATTAAAAAATTATTTACTATTCCACGTAAGTATCTTATGTCATAGTTGGGACATACATACTAAAAACCATTGTAGCTCATCTAAAATTCAAATTAACTGGGGTTCCTATATTTTATCTGGCAATTTTATTATAGATATATTGGTTTAACACACATAACATTTATACTGTTCTTTATTTAAGTAAACTCATTTTCTAGAAATAACTCAGAAGTTGTAGTATGGAGAAATTCACTTACCAATAGGTTACTTTAAAATAGTCTGTAATAGGAAACATATTATTTGCTATGGAATATACTATTATGTGTTATGCGGTGGCATAGCTTTATATGTTACTATAAATACCCATATGGAAAAAGGAGGAAAATAAAATTCCAGGAGTTATAAGTACAGAGCTAGTGGACTTAGCTAGTAGATCTTGAGGCATGAAATACATTTTCATAGTTTAAAAATGATGGAGGGCATATTATTTTAGTATGATGGGTACAGAAGGTGGAAACCAACTTGGTTGGTTTCTTCTTGGTTTGGTCTCTTCACTGCAAAAAAAAAAAAAAAATGGTATTTGTTTTTGTCATGGAGCCCCAAGATAAAAATGCAACCAGGTTATAGGAAGGAATTAGGACTAAGATATGGACAACCATCAAGACTTTCACCCTATGTCTCATTTTGTGTTTTCTTTAAATCTACTTTTATTTTTCTCTCTCTGCTGACTAGCTCTCCACGCTGCCTCACTATTAGTCAATTTTTGAAAGTATATATTTCCTAGGAGCCAGTCCAATTCCAGATTCCCAGGAGAGTATCTTTAATTGGCATAGTGTTGATCCAGCACCCACTTGTGTACCAATCAAATGGGGAGGGACCAGGACAATGGGGATCCTACCGACCAACCCCTCTAGGTACAGGAGTAGTTAAAGGGCATATGGGATTGTGTGTCTTTCAGAGTAAATGTGGGGGGTGGTTAAAGTAAGGAAGAGAAGATAGAAAAGTTTCCATATGAGGAAGTGTCAAAGAAAAAAATCTGCAAAAGCAGCCCCATTGCTGTAATATCTAATATGAATCAGATCAGCACATTTATCTGTATTCATCTTAATTTTTTTCCAAATTAATCTATTGGAAACTTGGTGATATTTTTTTTCAAAGAACTCATCTGAAAATTGTACTCCTTTTATTTTTTTTTAAATCTAACTTAACTTTCATCAATATTAGGATGGAATGTTCTAGCTCCTTGGCATAATATTGACATGAGTTTGAGAACTGAAAAAATGAAGATCACTTGTTATTTTTGCTCCCTCTAGTAACAAACTATGATTTCAGAAATGCAGTGATTCTAGGGTCACCCAGACAGGAATAAAGGTGATCTGAGAACTTAAGTATTTCATATGGAAAGACACCACATGAGCTCTGCCTCTCTTGACACAACTCCCTGGAGTGAGTAAAAAGAAATATATTTGAGCTCATAATATAATAGGAGATGACTGCCTAATTAGTAATAAGCTAGAAATCAGGAAAAAATATGTTCAGGGGGAAGGAGACCATACTTGCTATTTCATTTATTTTTCTTCCTTAATCATATCTTATCTACTGCTCTGGCATGAATTAAAGTATTATGTAAGCATGACATCTTGGGAAGGGTAGTTAAGGACACATCAACCACAGAGGTAGCAAAATAATCATCATAGTAGTAGATCTAGCAGGTTCATCACTATTCTAAACACTTTACCTATACTAACTAATCTATCCCTCACTATGTGCTAGGTACAATTATTATGCCCATTTTCTTTTCTTTCTTCTTCTTCTTTTTTTTTTTTTTTAATTTATTTATTTATTTGTGAGAGGGTGGGGAAAGGCAGAGGAAGAGGGAGAGAGTCCCAAGCAGACTGTGTTGAGCTTGGAGCCCGACATAAGGCTTGATCCCACGACCCTGAGATCATAACCGGAGCCAAAATCAAGTTGATCACTTAACCGACTGTACCACCCAGGTGCCCCTATCATGTCCATTTCAAATGATTCAACTGAGACCCATGGAGCCATAGGGAAGTGCAGTGATAGCTAGAAAGTGCCGAAAGCAGCCTGAAGTTTGACAGCTTATAACTGTTGAAAGTAAAAAGAATTCCTCTTTGATTTACACCTCATAATTTGTCCTTTTTTAACATTTTAAATAAGGTATAACTTGCATTTAGTAAAATGTACCCTTTTTGAAAAGCATCTAGTTCTGTAAGTTTGCACAAATGTGTACGGTGGTGTAATCTCTACAATCAAGATACAGAACTGCTCCAGTACCCACCACCATCCCACCCATGGTCAACCTCTCCCCATTGTCCAAGCCCCCCATCGCTGTGGATCTATTTTGTTTTCCTGTCGTGTTTGCCTATTCTGGTGTCATATACGTGGAATCATGGAAAATGTGGCCTTTTGAATCTGGCTTCTTTCACTTAGCGTAATGCATCTGAGATTTCTCTATGTTGTAATTTCTTCCATTTTCTTCCTGGAAAGTACTCCGTTGTATGGGTGTACCAGAGTTAATTTTATTGATGGGCATTTGGATTTTTACAATTTTTAGCTATTTTGATTAAAGCTGCTACAAGCATACAGGTTCTTTTGTAAACATAAAATTTTTTGTGTTTGGCTAATACCGAGTAGTAGGATTGCTGTGTTTATGATAAGTGTGAGTTTAACTTTATAAGAAATTGTCAAACTATTTTCCAAAGTAGCTGTATCATTCTGCATTTTCACCAACAGGTTATCTGAACCCATGCCAGCACTTAGTATGTATAAGGGGGTGTGTGTGTGCACACATGTGTGTGTGTGTGTGTGTAATTTTAGCCATTCTAATAGCTGTATAGTGACATTTAATAATTTTAATTTGCAATTCCCTAATAACTAATGACATTGAACATTTTTTGTGCTTATTTGCTGTTTGAATTACCTATGCAAATTTTTTGCAAGCTTGTTAATTATTTTGGATCCAAGTTCCTTATCAGATATATGATCTACAAATATTTTTTTTTCCTAGGCTGTATCTTGTATTTTTCAACTCTTAAGAATATCTCTTGAAGATCAGAGTTTTTAATTTTGGTGAAGTCTAATTTATTAGTTTTTATTTTATGGATTACACTTTGGGCATCATAGCTGACTCAAGTTCACAAAGATATTCTCCTGTATTTACTTCAAGAAGATTATGGTTCCAAGTTTTATATTTAGGTCTGACTTAATTTGAGCTAATTTGTTATATGGACTAGGTTTATTTGGGGGGGAATATAAATACCCAATTATTCCAGCACCATTGTTATAAAAACTATTTTGTCTCCATTGTATTACTATTTCTGGGTTCTCCGTCTTTTCACCAGTACCATGTTGTTTTGATTACTTAAGCTTTATAAACAATGAGCTTGTAGGGGCATCTGAGTGGCTCAGTGGGTTAAGCCTCTGCATTCAACTCAGGTCATGATCTCAGGATCCTGGGATCGAGCCCCACATCAGGCTCTCTTCTCAGCAGGGATCCTGCTTCCCCTTCTCTCTCTCTGCCTCTCTGCCTACTTGTGATCTCTGTCAAATAAATAAATAAAATCTTAAAAAAAATAAAAATAAACAATAAGCTTGTAATAAGTATTGTTAATCCTTCAACTTTGATCTTTTTCAAAACTGTTTTGGTTAGTATACTTCTTTTGCCTTTATAAATTTTATTTTAAAATCCCATGGTTTTTAGATTTGGATTGCATTAAATTTGTAGGTTAGAGAGAATTGACATCTTACCACTGAGTCTTCCAATCCATGGACACTGTATACCTCTCCATTTATGTATATCTTCTTTGAACTATTTCATCTGGGCTTTGTGGTTTTCAGCACAGAGATATTACACATTAAAAAAAAGATTTTTATGACTAAGTATTTCACGTTTTTTTGTATAAGTGGTTCTTTTTAATATTTGAATTTCCAACTGTTCATTGCTAGTATGTAGAAATATGATTGATTTCTGTAGATTGATTGTGTGTCTTACAACCTTGTTAAATTCACTTATTGGTTCTAGTAGCTTTTGTATATTCTTTGGTTTTTCTACATAGAAAAATCATTCATCCAGAAAGAGAGATAATTTCATTTCTTCCTTTCTAGTATGTATTCATTTCTTTCTTTCTTTCTTTTTTTTTTTTTTTTGTCCTCATTTATAGTGGTAGGACCTCTAGTACCATGTTTAACAGAAATGATAAGGGGACATCTTAGCCTTGTTTCCAATTTTAGGGGGAAAACATTCAATCTTTCATCATTATGTATAATGTTACTTTGGCATTTTGTAGATGCCCTTTATCATGTTAAGTAAGGTCCCTTCTGTTCCTAGTTTGCAGAATTTTTATCATGAATTGGTGTTAAATCTGTTGAATACATTAAATGCTCTTTCTGCATCTGTTGAGAAAATAAGTATTTTCCTCTTCAGTCTGTTGATAAGGTCGGATTTCTTTCTTTCTTTCTTTCTTTCTTTCTCTCTTTCTTTTTAGATCTTATTTATTTATTTGATAGCGAGAGAGAGAGAGAGAGAGAGAGAGAGCGCAGAGAGAGAGCCAGCGCAGCAGGGGGAGCTGCAGGCAGAGGGAGAGGAAGAAGCAGGCTTACAGAACAGGGAGCCTGATGTGGGGCTCAGTCCCAGGACCCTGGGATCATGATCTGAGCCAAAGGCAGACTCTCAATGACTGAGCCACCCAGGCACCTCGAGGGTGGATTTCATTGATTCATTTTTGAATTTTGAGCTAGCCTTACACTCCTAGGATAAACAACTCTTGGTTATGGTGTGTCCTCCTTTTTATATATTTTTGGACTCATTTGGCTAGTTTGTTCTCGTGGTATTCAGTCTGGAGTTTTACTCCTAAGGTCTTTATCTCCTTTTGGTATCCAATAATGCTATCTTTTTAAATTTTTTTAATTTTTAAAATTATTTTTGTTAGCATATGATGTATTATTTGGCCCAGGGGTACAGGTCTGTGAATCGTCAGGCTTACACATCTCACAGCACTCACCATATTTGCTCTGCTGTTTGCTTGCTGCTGATGAACACCAGGGTGGTGCTCAACTTTATGCTGAAAAAGGACATGCAGGGCTTTGGGGAGGAGTCGAGATAGCCCAGCACAGTGGATAACATCCTGTTCTTTACGGAGCCTCAGATGCTTTAGAATTTTCATCACCTTGGGGAACATCTTCAAGATGTCCTACAGGATCAAGCTGTTTGGCTCTTGACCACCAGATACGAAACTCGGAACACACCTGCCCAGATGCTGAGTCTCCATCCCTCCATTTCTGATGACTTCAAGAATGTTTTTGACTAGGAAACCACTGATCTTTCCAGAAAGCCGAAGCTCATGGTGGTGGGAAGGGCGGAGGGTGTTTGGCAAGATGCACAAGGTTTCCCAGCCACATTGCTTTCCTTTTCAAAAGTATTTTCACTTTGGTCTCTGAATTGCAATGCTGTCTGCTTAAGGAGTTCCAGGAAAGCTTAAATAAGGGGCTGTGATAGCAGTGTATTCCCCATAGATAAAAGAACATGTCTAGATCATTTTATTGTATTGCAAGTCAAGATTTCACTAGAAACCAGTTTCTGGATATTTCTTGGTTTATTTTTAATAGCCATCTTTTGGATATAAATTACACAGATTTTTAAAAAGATTTTACTTGTTTTAGAGGTAGGGAGAGAGAGAGAGCCCCATGTGTGCAAGTATGGGGTGGCGTGGGTGGGGGGCGAGGAGGAAGAAGGACAGAGGAAGAAAGAGTCCCAAGCAGACTCTGCCCTAGAGCAGAGCCCACCCCCTGGAAATCCCATGGCCCTGAGGTCACAACCTGAGCCAAAACCAAGAGTCCCTCACTCAACAAACTCTGCCACCAGGAGCCCCAAATTATACTGATTTTTAAAAATCATTTTCATCCAGGGATCTGGGTAAAAGGTTGGCTTTTTAGTTTTGATTCATGCTCTTTATTGGACAGGGTTTATGAATAATGAACAAGTTCATTGTTGCTGGGTCCAACAGCACTGCTGGGACCAGCAAGGGGCCTTGTGTCCAAATCCCCCACCCCCTCCACCCTCCAGATGGGCTCTGCTTGGCAACTCGCTACAGCTGGGGGTCAGCACCAGGACTTTCAGGGTGAAGATTCCCATGGAAGACAGACCCAGAACAGTCAGCAGAGGCAGACAAGAATGTTACGAGAAATTTCCCCTTGAGGCCCTCTGTTCAATAAAGTAACTTCAGGACCTATTAATTGTATAATTACTAGACCGATGGTGATATTGTGACTAACTTCTGAAAGCTAGGGTTTCTGAGTCTGCTTTTCCAAGAGGGCGATTTCAAGATAGAAAAACAATGAGCCTCATTCTAGGAAATACGGCACTTTGCGCAGAGGTTTTTTTGAAAGGGAGTTCTGGTCTAATTGCCAAAATAGAAATATAGGTGATCATTGCCTGGAACCCCACAGAGCTGCGTGGTTGTTGTGGTTTTTGAAATCCTGACTTGCAGGGAAACCTGGTGGGAAGGAAAATAAGTACATAGGCTTTTACAGAACTAAGTGACCCTGAACATAAAACTGATTTTTCAAAAGAGAAATGGACAAGTACATAAATAGATAAATATGAGGGAGAGTCCTCCCTATATTATGGAAAAGATTTTACAGGGTCCTCTTTACATTAAATGTTTGGTGGGATTCTCCAAGCCAGTGAAAACATGTAGGCCTGGAGTTTTCTTTGTGCGAAAGCTTTTAACCACAAATTCCATTTTCTTTATAGATACGGGATATACTCAGGTTTTCTATTTTTTCTTAAGTATGTTTTGGCAGTTTGTATCTTTTAAGGAACTTTTCCATTTCATCTACAGTCTTGAATTTATGACACAAGAACTGTTTGTGATATACTCTTATTTTCCTTAGAAGAGGGAGCCTGCAGTGATGGTCCCCATTTCACCTTTAATATGATTTATTTGTTGCATTTTTTCTTCTTAGTCTGACAAGTTCATCAATTTTACAGACCCTTTCAAAGAAGTATCTTTTGATTTCATTGATTGTGAACCTTGTTTTCCTGTCCTTTATTTCATTGACCTTTACTCTTATTATTCTACTTACTCTTGGTTTAATTTATGGCTCCCCCCCCCCCCAGTTTCTTAAATTTGGAACCTTTAGATTAGGGGTGAACAAACTACACTTCTGGCCTGCAGCCCATTTTTGTGAACAAAGTTTGCCTGGAACACAGCCATGTTCGTTAATTTCTGTGTTTCCTGTGGCTGCTTTCAAAAGCACTATGATGGCAGAGCTGAAGTGTTGGGACAGAGACCATACGGCCCATAAAGCCCAAAGTATTTACTACTTGACTCTGTGTAAGGCTGTTGCTATATTTCAGCCCTGGCTTCGGATAGGTGATTTGTTTCTTTTATCTGCTATAAATATTTTTCTGCTATATATTTCTCTCTAGCACTGTTTTATCTGCATCTCATAAATTTTGGTCTAGTCGTGCTTTCATTTTCTTTCAATTCAAAATATATTCTAATTCGCCATGCTACTTTCTCTTTGACCTGTGGTTTTTTAGAAGTACATTGTAAGTGAGGTGGGGTGGGGGGGCGGTTGCTGGGTGACTCACTCGGTTAAGCGACGTCTGCCTTCAGTGCAGGTCCTGATCGTGGAGTCCTGGGATCAAGCCCTGTGCCAGGCTCCCCGCTCAGTGGAGAGCCTGCTTCTCCCTCTGCCTGCTTCTCCCTCTGGTTCTGCTCTCCCTGTCTCACTCTTGATCTATATCAAATAAATAAAATCTTTAAAAAAATGTTGTAAGATGTCTAAGTATTGGGGGATTTTCCAGATATCTTTGTTATTGATTTTTTCTAGATTAATTCCGTGTTCTGAGAACATATTTCATGTGATAATTTGTTAAGATGTTTCCTGTGGTCTAATTGGCGAATCTTCCAAGGGCACCTGAAGAAAGTACTTATTCTGCTCTTCTCAGCTGGAGCGTTCTATAAATGTTGGTTAGCTCAGTTGGTTAATAGTGTTCAGCTTTTCTTTATTCTTACTGATTTTTGTCAATTGCTGAAGAGGAGTGTCGAAATATCCCACTATAATTGTGGATTTTTACATTTCTCTCTTCATTTTTATCAGCCTTTGATTCATGTATTTTGAACCTCTTGTTAAGCACGTACACGCTTAGTTGTCCCTCCTTTTCAGGGAATCGATCCCTTTCTCATACGCATTGCTCCTCTTTATTCCTGATACTCCCTCCATCTGAAATTCTTCTTTGTCAGAGATTGATAGAGCTGCTACAGCTGTCTGTGAATTAGTGTTTGCATAACGTATCTTTTTTCACCCTCTTGCCTAGTTTTCCTAAGACAACCTTTAGAGCACATTAGTCAGCAGAGTGGAAGCACACAAATGAATTTTGAAATAAAACCGAGGCACAGCAAATAAGATCTGACCCAAGGGTACTGATGCCTCCCACTGAGAATATAATCAGAGGGAGGAAGGCAGAACTTTAAATCTGAGAGTGGTGGAGGGATGCCTGTGAGGGAGGGAAGAACACTGGGACTGAATTATCAAGGCCACCTCAACGGATGTCTTTAACTTCCAGATGCCTCCCGCACTAACTGGTGGTTTGAGACAAGCATGGTGGGTTGTGGTTGGGGGCGGGGGGCGTCCACAAAGAGCAATGGGAGGTCCCTGCCGTGTCAGGAATGGGGAAGTCTACAGTGTTGTAAAGATTGTGGACACTCAACTATGTAACAACGAGGTGGGAGGTATGAGGCCACAAGAGCTGTGGGGAGGCTCTATGCTCTTCCATATCATATGGCAGCAAGATATGACGAAAAATTACTCAGGTTACTAGTTCCATGGAGGAGCTGTAGGAAGAACTCCATGGAAAACAACCGGTGGGTCTAAGCCAAAATAAACTTCCCCACACTGGAGTAGCTATGGTGCTATTTTTCAGAGTGGGATACCATCATCTTGGTCACTTAGCTAATGGGGAAGCCTTCTTCACCCAAAGTAATGAGGGTCTTCACAGCCAGACATCCCTGTTTTCTAGAACTCTTCATGCAGTTCTGTTGTTCTCCCTGAGTTCTTGCATGGCATCTGAAGCAGATGTGAGGGCACATCCACTACCTGATGAGGTTTGTTTGGAACTTTGCCATTGAACTCTTCCACTTCCAGCTCTTGAACTCTTCCCATGGCCCACTAGCCCCACTTTGCACAACTTCTTGGCTGCTTCCTATACATCCTTCACTCTATGAGCCACATTGCCAGTGGGAATACTATTTCCCATGTGTTTAGGATGAGCGGGGTTAATTTTACTACCAAACAGAGATGTGTGCTAGTTAATACACCTGTGGAAAGAGATGCAGCTGGTATAAAACGAACCCAGAAAATAACTAGATGTTACTGTTAATAAAGAATTAAATCCATGTTTTTCCTTATATCCAATCACTCCGTGTACCATCACAGGAACCACACCATTTGTAACTTCAATCAGAACTTGCAGAGAGTTATCCAAGCCTTGGGGATCCTCAGGGCTCCTCCTGTTTTAAAAGCCAAAGATAGTTAAGCACATACCAACTTTGAACCCCTCCCACTGAAGACCAGTTAAGTCATACACCAGAAGATTGACTTCTCTTTTTGGGTTAGCCAATTACATGGGAAGCTCCATTTATAGAAACCTATATGGTGTTTTCTCACACCATTTTCTTTCCCAAAGTCCAGGAATTGCTTGATGGAAAATAGTGATGGCAAGAAGCACAAATTATCACTTGATTTACTCAGGTACCAGCTGCTTCAGAACCACTGGGAGAGGCAAATCCTCCCTGAGGTGGTGCACAGACCCAACCAGATGCCTGGGCATGCCTGAAGGCCTGTGCAGCCAAGGCATTTGGGTCAGGCTTATTTTTTCATGAGTGTGCCCTGATTTCAGCCTCAGCCTTGGCCCATGTCATAAGAGCTCCCAGGTTGAGTTCACCACCCATGGCTTCCCCAGACCCCACCTAGTCTTTTACTTTTAACCCACCAATGACTTCATAAATATTTAAGATGGGTTTCTTATAGATAGCATAGAGTTCAGTCTCGATTTTTACATCTAATCTGGAAATCTGTCTTTTAACTGGTGTTTTTAGACCACTTACATTTAATGTGATTATTGATATGGTTGCATTGAAACCTGTCATCAGACTATTTTCTGTTCATTCCATCTCTTCTCTACTTTTCTTTCTCTGTTATCATTCATATTAATTATGTTTTATCCCTTTTTATCTCCACTATTGGCTTATTAATTATACCTTAAATTTTTTTTTAGTGTTGGCCTTAGGAGTTACACTATATATTTTAATTAATCACGGCCTACTTTAAAATAGTAGTATACCAGGGGCGCCTGGGTGGCTCAGTGTGTTGAGCCTCTGCCTTCGGCTCAGGTCATGATCTCAGGGTCCTGGGATCGAGCCCCGCATAGGGCTCTCTGCTCCGTGGGGAGCCTGCTTTCCCCTCTCTCTCTGCCTGCCTCTCTGCCTACTTGTGATCTCTCTCTGTGTCAAATAAATAAATAAATAAAGTCTTTAATTAAAAAAAATAGTAGTATACCACTTCACATGAAGCGTCATTACTTGCTTTTTAAGCCATAACAGCTCTTGGAGAAAAATTATGACCTAAAATATTATTATACAGGGGTGCCTGGGTGGCTCAGGCAGTTAAGTGTGCAACTCTCAGTCTCAGCTCAGGTCTTAATCTCAGGGTCATGAGTTCAAGCCCCATGTAAAAAAATAAAAACATAAATAAATTAAATTAAATAGTATCTGGATTTATGTTGTGGTAGTAAAACCACTTCATAATTCTTTTGTTTATTTTACCATCAAATTGTCTGTAGGAAAAACGTGAGAAACCTTATATATAAATGAAGTCAAAGTGACTGTGAAATAAAGAGTAATGATGCTGGTCATGTTCACATAGCCTTAAATTTCACCAATGTGGTACATAAAAAAATGGCTGATTATTTGTCTTTTGTTTTCAGATATTGCAGCTGTGGAAGAATGGTTAGTAAGGATCACTTTACAACATGGATTAAATATTTATACGACTGAAGGAACGCTATTGGATAATGTCCGAGGTAAATGCCAACAGATAAAAGTAAAATGGAATTCATAATATTCTTCCAACAAACCTTGTACCCTACTGTATACCAGACTAAGTCCGAGAGAGAGAGAGAGAGAGAGAGAGAGATATGAACATTACCCTCAAGGAATGACAAAGAATTAAATACATGTGGTTAATTGTTAATAGGGGTCTTCAAAGGGTGCTAGAGAAATACGGAAATATATATTTTTCTATAACCATGTTGGGGTCATAATAAACAGTGGCTTTATAAAAGTAGTTTTTGCATCTATTATAGAAAATATTATAAAAGATATACTATAGAAAATCTTTAGAAATATTATAAAATATTTATAATATTGATTTAGAAAATATTATAAAAGATACTGTTCGTTGGATTACGGTTTCCTTTATAATGACTATCAGCAAAAATTCTTGCTCATTCTTTGTTAGAACATTTACATTTTTTCCATGAAAAATTGGTTGTTTTAAAGTTATGAATACTGAGTGATATGACTGTCTAGACCTCTCTTTTCCAATTGTCTGGTTTATAGTCCAACTTTTGGATCGTCTGTAGCACTATAATACAAAAATTTTTAAAGTCCTCATTCCTGGACTTTGTATTTTTCTTTACTCTCCTCACCTTCATTTTTAAGAAAAGTTTTTCTTTAAATTCCAGTTAGTTAACATATGGCTAAATGTAAGTTTCAGGTCCTTTTTACTTTTGCTCTTTTACTCCCACTTCGACTTGATACTGTGTAGCATGCAGAGTAAAGATAAAGAAATATTACATTTTATGGAAAGAATTTCCTGGGTAGCTTTAAGAAAAGTAATAATGTCTCCACCCAACCATGTGCCAATTAAAATCAGACCTCTACAAGCAGAGGTAGGAATCTGTCATTAAAAAGGGAAAAATATCCCCACAGGTGATTCTGATGTACAGAGGACTAAGAACTGCTTTAGAGAAAAGGCTGCCTGTGTGCCAAGAGACACCTGTGCATCTATTTTTGCAGGATTATTTGTAATAGGAGAAAGGAGAAGCAGCAGAAATGTCCATCAGTAGGGGAAAGACAAATGCCTGCAGTGTATTCTGTTAAGATGAAGGAAAGAGACCACCTATATCATTAAGAACAGAAATCAAAGCATGACAGAAAAGTCAAGTTTCGGAAGAGAAGAACATTTACTTAAAATTCAGAAAACACATAAAGCAGTGCTTTATACTATTCATGGGCACAGAAATATTGTAGTAAAAATATAAAAATATGGATTAGAAATAGATGCAGCCATGTCATGATGGTTGCATTTGGGGAGGATTTGAAAATGGGGCCATGAAGGGGACAGAGATATCTTCAGTCACATCTGTAGTGTTTTACTTCTTTAACCAAAATTAAAATATCTGCAACAAAAATGACAAAACGTTGTACTTTCTTATTTTGTCATGATGTCCAAATTTTGAAAAAATAGTCATTTATTCAATAGCAATTGCAAGCTTTTTGAGGCTGCTATTTTGAAGTCCTGTGCTAGTTACGTTTAAGGATTAAAGTAACAATTTATAATTATTTCAGTTTAAAAAAAATTGAAGTGTGAGTCATTTATATATTGAAATGTACCCAGAATATTATATACTGCATTTAGATTTTGGTGTACACTTGTTTAGAATGAATGGAGGTATGGCAGTAGCAAAGAGTTTCGCAAGTTGTTAAAGGTTCCAGATGCAGAAATGAGATTCATTTGTTTGAGCGACAAAAGAAGGCTGGTAATGTAGAAGCATAGTAAATGGTAGACAGAGTGGCCTAGAGTAAGTTTGGAGAAGCTGACAGGGAGCATGGTAAGAAGTGTGGGCTTTACTTTGATTATAATGAAAAACTGTTCAAGTGTTTTAAGCAAGAGAGTGACAAATTTGGAATTCTGCGTTCTAAATGGATCACTTTGGCTGCTATGCAGAGAATGGACCCTTGGAGAAGGATGGCAAGAATGGGGGGAAAAAAAAGATTGGTTAGCAGTTGTTGCACTGGTCCCCTTGGGAGGTGATGCAGAGGATGTGGGCTGGGGATTAGCGGTGGAGATTTTGAGGAGGTAGAGTCTTCAGAATACGTTTTGGAAGAAGAGCTGGTAGGGCTTCCTGGTGGACTGGGGGTGAGGGAGACAGAGGCATCAGGACGAATCCTAGATTTCTTACTGAGCAATTAAGTGGATGATGGTCTCATTTCCTGAAATGCTGACACAGGGGAGAAAGCATTGAGAAGTGGAGATTAAGGGTTAAAGTTAGGGTTATAGTGGGAACTCTTTTCTTCACTACTGACTCAAAAGAGATGTTTAAAAATATTGCCCTACTTCCTAATCTCCAATCCATGCCCTAGACCATGCCATAACAACTGCTTCTAATTCTAGCCACTCATCCCTCTCATATGGGTCACTTTTCTGTCCCCTTCTTGGCTTCTCAGTGATAGTCAAGACTTTTAATCACTCCCTCATTCTAAAGCATTTAAAATATAGTATCTGACTTTGAGGAGCATGTACATAAGTAAAAAGGTATTTGTTTGTTTTTAAGATTTTATGTTTTATTTGACAGTGAGAGAGGGAACACAAGCAGGGGGAGTGGGAGAGGGGGAAGCAGGCTTCCCACTGAGCAGGGAGCCCAATGTGGGGCTCTATCCCAGGACCCTGGGACCATGACCTGAGCCGAAGGCAGACGCTTAACCGACTGAATCGCCCATGTGCCCCCAAATGTGTTTTCAATTCAATGCAATCATGCTCCAGATACAAAGTCCAATCTCCCTGTCCTCTAAGATCTGGTTATTAATTGCCTGCATAGACATGCTACGCCCTAGAGAGTCAGTCCAAATGTCTCTGAATTTCAGAGTAAATTAGTTTGGCTATAAATTGTATTTCTTTCCATTCTAAGTTACACTGTGTCAACTGTGAAAAATACATCACTTAAAGTTCTGGGATTTTGTAGCAGATCTGGGGGAGATGGTGAAGACTTACATTGTAGAAATATAAACAGCTAAAGAATTGATTATTAGATATCTCTTTTCAAAAGTGCTTTGACTATTTTTGAAATTCAGACAGCAGTATTTTATCAAATTGTCCTGGCTTGCCTTTTTAACTCTCCTTTCTCATTTTTTTTTTCCAGAAGAAAAAAAAATCCTCCCATTTTCTTGTCATTAAAATTTAACGTCATCCAGCTCCAACCCTTTGCATGCATATCCAAGAATAGATTGCTGGGTTGAAGGGTAGAACGCGTCCCCCTCTGACTGATTTTCCATTGTAATCCCAGCCCAACTTTTGTGTCTCTTCCAGAAGTCCTTCTCTGTGTCTCAGCCACTGATGATACCTCTCCTCGTCCTCTCCTGGTATTCTGGATTTATTCTGATTATTCTCTATCTGCTGCCATTTCATTGGAATGGGAGGACAAGTGAATGTGTTGTGTGGGCTTTTGAAGCAGAAGTTGTTCTCTAAATTATAAATGTCCTGTGATCCCACAATTCCATTTCTAGGGATAGATCCTGAACCCAGTTGTACTTTCCAAAGATGGTCAAAGCAGTGTCTCCCGTCCCACATGCTTTTCTGCAGTAGTGACCATGCTGGGCCCCCATCAAGGGCAGGTAGACCTCATTCCTTTTACTCTGGAAAATAAGAATCAACCTATTTCTTAACTGATGAAGGGTGAGGTAATATACCCATTTGGGGGGACAGTGACAGGCCCTTTTATAGGACTTTTAAAACCCTTAAAGGAGGGCACTTGTGATAAGAGCACTGGGTGGTGTACGGAAGTGTTAAATCACTATATTCTATACCTGAAACGAATATTACACTCTATATTACACTCTGTATTAACTAACAGGAATATAAATAAAAACTTGGAAAAACAAAACAAAAAAACTCTGAAAGGATAGCAGTAACGTACCCCAAGACTGCAGCCACATTTTAAACACCTAAATTTGACTTCTACAGAACCTATTCTTCAGTGGGATCTTGGGACTGTACTGACAAAAAAAGGTATCGCCGAAGTCTATCCACATGTGGTAGATCTCAAAGTGGCCAAGTGTCCTTGCGCCAATGATGTAGCATTACTTGGCTTCATTTTGAATACAACATATAATGGTAAGTTCACGGGCTTTGCTGGAAGTTGGGTGTGGAGTCTCGTACTTTCTAACAGTGCTGTTTCACTGGCAGAGCAAATTAGATGCATAGACGTAAGGGAGTAAAAGTGTTTCCTAAACGTACCTTCGACTTTACTCCTTATCACTTCCCCTTGTCCACTTGCAGGTGTGACTTTTGACTATGTCCATAGTGACTGTAGTGTCTCTCCGAATTTCACGTATCCCCTGCCACCTCTGAATATGTTACTTCCTCTCAGGGATTATTCATTGCCTTTCTAATCCATCTGCTATTCCTGCCATGTGTAAATAGGTATCATGTTCTAAGGCATCATATCATAACATTATTTTATTTATTATGTATGTGTTTTTGGATTAACACTGTAGTATTTAATAGCATCTTTTGAAAAAAGATTTTATTTATGCATTTGAGTGAGACAGACAGAGAGAGCTCAAGCAGGGGGAGCAGCAGGCAGAGGGAGAAGCAGGCTCCCCACTGAGCAGGGATCCCAGTGCAGGACTCCATCCCATGATCCTGGGATCATGACCTGAGCCCAACGCAGATGCTTAATGACTGAGCCACCCAGGCACCCTTTAATAGCATCTTTATGCATTTCAACTGCTAATGTATTAGTAGTTGTTTTTCCTAAGTCATTGGTAGTTGCTTTTCCTAGGTCATTGGTGAGCTTTGAGTCCCCAGCCCAGTAAATGAGAAGGGAAATAAAAGAACTAAAAGATAAGAAACAAAATTTCATTACTCATATGTAATATGTGCAAAAGTCCAAAAATCCAAAAGAATCAGTAGCCAAGCAATCAGAATACAGGGCACTACAAAATTGAGGAATGAAATAACAACATATAAAAACTGTTCCACCAAAGACTAAAGATTATAATTTTTAAAAATCCCATTCAGAAAGTAACAAATCCCCAAACATACCTAGGAGTAAACAAAGAAACAGAAGAGTTTTAAGGCCTGTTGGACAGAAATTATAAAACTTTAACAAAGGTCATTAAAAAAGACTAAAATAAATAAGATATTTTATGTGCGTGAACAGGAACTTCTACTATTGTGAAGTTGTTAATTCTCTCCAGATTTATCCGTTGTTTCAATACAATTCCAAGAAAAATTACAGCAATTTTTTTGGCGTGTGTGGAAATTGACAAGCCAATCCCAAAATACATATGGGAGATTGAAATAATGTGAATAACATAATTTTAAAGAACAAAAACTTGCCCTACCATGACTTATTATAAAGAAACAGATTCAAACAGTGTGCTTTGATACAGGGGTAGACACACCCCCTTGCCCAAGATGTCTTTGAATTACTAATGGCTTAGTGGTTTTGTGCTCTCTAGTTTTTCGAGCCTGCTTGCACTGAATTGGTTTAGTTGGAAATTGCGTCTCTTCCTCCTCTGTGTCAACCAGATGGAAACTCAGCTCCTATTCTGACTTTCTGACTTTTGTGGCTGCCATGCCGGACCCCCTCCTTCTCTCTCTCCAAACCTGCCTTACTTCCCTGAGCCACAGGAGAGGAGTGATTCTCAGCTCTCCTGTTCCATTCTGTCACATAACGGAGAGTCACAGGAGAGAAAGAGCAGCTTTCACTCCTTGGGGTCTCACTCAACCTCTCGAGAAAAGAAATAGCTTTAGCAACTCCCCTGCACCCCCCCCCCACCCCAGCTGCCTTCCACTCTATTGCAGCAAAAAAGAAGTTCCCCGGGGATCTGAGCTGCTACTTCCTAAATTTGCAGTTCCTTTGTGAGGCCCTTGTCTGTCCCTGCCCCACCCCACCCACCCACTCACCTCCCCCATCCCACATACCCAGCCACAGCTCCCTGCCCCCAGCCTCCATACCACATGAGGTTAATTGTGGGAACAGATCTCTGGGAGCCCCGTGGGTTCCCGTCTGGACTTGCTATCCACCTTCCTCCTCTGTGACACTCCCAGTGCTTCTGCCCTGCCTCTCATCCCTGTTTTGTCTGTCACCCCCAGAAACCTAAGCTTCCTAGGTCATTTATGGTTCCTACACCACACACAGTTCTGGGCTTAATTTGACCCAAACTTCTGTCCCTTTCCATCTACCCAGAGCCATTCTTGGCATTTGTGGGCTGTCAGCAGCGATCTCCCCCATATGGCTCATCTTTTCTCTGAATGGCCCCTTCAGTTTGCTGCCCTAGAGGGTCACCTGGCTGGTCCTAGTAATATACCCTCTCACATGCCTCTGTATGTCTCATGCCCAGGGGTGGGGTCACCATCCTTGCTCCTTGGGATCACTTCTCTGTATCTGCTCTGTCTTCCCTTCAAAACTTCAAGTTCCTTGGAACTCAGACTTTCCCTCCCTGCAACTCCTCCTGGCTGCAGCCTGTGCCGACCTTCCTGTTACTCACACTCCCTCATGGATGACTTCAATCTCTGGACCCCTGCCCTCCTCGCCATGCTATTTTTGTCACTATTTTCAGTGACTTCACCATCCCGTGCAGTACTCAGCTTCAAGGCCTCCTCTTCTCCAGTGATCTTCCCCAGTCTTCTATGCCCATGTTCTAGACCTCATTGTCTCCAGTAATGTTATCTGCAGAATCTCCGCCATGAGCATCTCACCCTGTCCACGACCTCCCCATTCCATCTCTCCTAGTCCTACTCCAGCACTGCTTTGATCTCACGGAGACTTTCCCCACTTCTCAACACCCTTTCTCTCTACCTTCCAGAGGTTGTATAGCCCACACTTATCCACACTTCTGTAACACCCCTGCCCTGCTCTGTCTTCCATCCCCATGCAGACCCAACTCTGATGTTCTACTGACTGATCTCTCTGTCAGTTCACGATCACACATCCCAAGAGGGCACTCAGCACCACCCAGAAATCCTGTCTCTTTACTGTGGTATATTTATTTTCCAACTCTGCAAAATGACCTTCTCTCACACCTCTTCCCACTCCTCCAACCCTCTGCATCATCTTCTCCATTTTGCTCTCAGCTGTGACTTTATCTCATAGTTCATGTAGAGAGCCATGATGGATCCCAAGGAACTCCATTGTTGCCCCTGCAAACCTGCCACTCTACTTGCATTCATACTTGCACACTTCACCTTCTCGCCCATTGCCTCATGAGAAGTGTCTGCTGCTGTCAGAGTCACCCCCCACCCTGTTCTTCTGGACCCCATTCCCTACAGCCATCTGAAGCACTCACATCTATGCGGCAAATGTCACCTTTTCCTCTACATCACCTGCTCTCCCTCCTTCCTGGATTGGGTCCATTAGCATACAAACAAACCCTAACATCTCCCATCCTAAGCATCTCTCTGTTCTCCTTCAAAGCAAAATTTGTGCAAAGAACTTTTTGTAGATGGCGCCACATTTCCCACCTCCCCACTTTGTCTTCATCCCAGTACAGATCAGTGTTTGTTTCTCGCTGTTCTTCTGAAATGTTCCTTCCCAGGATCACCCGTGATCTCCATATGGTCAGTTCCAGCAGTGAATTCTTTTTTTTTTTTTTTAAGATTTATTTATTTATTTGAGAGAGAGACCGAGAGACAGAGCACACCTGCAAGCTGGGGGAGGGGCAGAGAAAGAGGGAGAAGTAGGAAGCCAACTCCTCACTGGGCAGAACCTGCCCACAGGGGTTGATCTCACCACCCTGAAATCATGACCTGAGCCAAAAATCAAGAGTCCCAACATTTAACAGACTCTGCCCCACCAGGCACTGCCAGCAGTCAGTTCTCATTCTTCATTCTACTTTCTTTCCCAGCAGCAGTTCTTACAGTTGACCACTGTCTCCTCAAAATACATTGTTCTCTTGGCTTTCTCAATACCACCTTTGATTTTATTCCACCACACGAGTCACTCCTTAGTTTTCTAGATGGGCTTCTGGTTGGTGTGGCCCCCTAAGTGTTGTTGAACTCAGGACTTTTCCTGGACCCTCCTTCCTTATGGAATTACGCCTCTCTCTGAGAAACTTAACTCAGTCCTTCAGTAGAAATGCCATCTCCAAGTCCATGATTCCCAAATCTCTCTTTCTGGTGCTAACTGCTCCTTGGAGACAGAACTCCTCTATTCAGTTATCTATTTTACATTTCCTCTTGATGTATAATGAGCATCTCAAATATAGAAAGTCCAATACAAAACTCTTGATTCATCTTTCTCTGAAATCTATTCCTCTCCAGTATTCCTTATCCCAGTTATATCCGCTTATTCAAAACTGAAATCTAGAACCCATTTGCACTCTTCCTTTCATGACATTCCAGGATGGTGCTGTACCCAGTGTGTATCCCTAGCATGACCACTTCTCCCCTCTGTTGAAATCTTAAATCAACATGGGTTTTCCACGAGACTAATTCATAACTTCTTAAATGGTCTCCCTATTTCTATTCTTGCCACTGTATAACCCACCTTCCATACAGCCACTAGGGTGACCTCCTTAAGGGTAAACCAAATCATGTCACTTCCCTGCATCAAACACCCAGTGGCTTCCCTTTGGCCATTAGAATAAAATCCAAACTCTTCACAATGGTCTACATCAGCTTCTGTAATCCTGGTGGTCATTCGTTATACAGAGTAGCTTGTAACTTGAGCCTAAAAGTATTAACCAAGATAAGGCATTTATTGCACTGCTTACTTCTCTATTAAATATTTCTAAACTTTGCAGGGGTCTGGTCTTGTGATATCATAGAGGACACCGGTAGTCATTCCTACTTAGACTACAGGACAGTGTTATCTGTGGAACGAGACTTAGTGCTTAGAAAGACAACGCTTGTCATTAGCTTTCCTCTTCCTGGAAAAAGTAAATGATAACAACACTTCCAGCTATGTCTTTGTCTACACGGAAAACAGCTGAGAGTGAAAATACACACTTCAAGATATGAGTGGTCCTACATTCATCTTTGGGAAACAGAAGATATGTATTAGATTATCAACTGTTTGTAGGTTCCCCCACTGCCCTCAGTAGTTAATGCCAGTTGACTAGACTTCAGGTTAATATTCTATATTTAAAATGAAAGACTCTCAACACTCCTACCCATGGCCAAAGAAAGGCGAGATCAAGGTATATGCAGTGGGTTCCATCTTCTTTTACAAGGTTCTCATGAGGCATTAGCAAATATTTTTTTTGGTTTTTAAATCATAAATATTAAAGTAAATCAAAGACAGTTTCTTCCTCTTGGAATTTTAAGTTTCTTCTTGGAGTTTTTAAGTATTAAGTAAGATTGTATTTCCAAAATAGGAATGTGTTTATGCTTACAAAAATACCATCAGAAAAGAAAAAAACTTTTCCACTACTCTCTTATGTTATGTGAATGAGGTCTATGAATTAAATTAACAAAGGCAGATTAGCAGGGGAAAAGAGCACACAATTTTTATTATTATTTACGTTCATGGGAGTTAACTGAATAGAAGTGAAAATTGAGTGGTTAAACCTGGGGCCATAGATACCATTTTAAGAAAAGAAAGAAGTTTGGGCTTCATGGGATGATAAATTATGGGGAAGTGACTAGGAAATATATGGGCAGAATAATGAAAGAGAAGAGCTATTCTAGTAAAGTCTGTTTATGCAGACTTGTCTCAGTGCTGACGCCCCTCCCATCTCTGGTGATAAGAGTGCTCTTCTCTTCCTGGTACAGGGGTGGGGAGGCACGTTTCCCAAAGGGAAAATTATGCTCTGCTTTTAGGCAGGTAAGGAGACGGTGGAGAATGCTTCTTGAGTCTGTTGATTCTCATTTGCCTTCAGCTCCAAGTAATCCTTAAGCCAGAGTGGCATATTTGGGGTGGCATATTCGGATCTCCTTCAATATAAAACAGAGTCCTTAAAATTTAATTCAGATGGTTGGCTAAATTTCTAAATTTCTATGTTTCTAAAGTCACTTCATCTTTCCATTGCTTGGGAAATGAGATCGCAATTGAGGGGAGGGGAGTTGAAGTGGGGCAGAGAATTGTTTGGAAGGTGGGACAGATGAGGACCCTGGCCCCAGAAGACAGAGCACCATGGGAGTGGGTTATTTGCTTTGTAAAGTTGTCTAGACTTAACCTTCCTTTCTTCTCATGTTAGGAATTTACATAGGCCTCAGTTCTTCCGGGTTTTGGGATTACGACGATATCTTGTGGTTTAACCTGACAGATACGATCTATTCCCAAATTGGAGAAGGTAATTCCTCTAACTGTACCTTCTTCACCTATCCCATGTATATCAGCACTTGATCAATATTGATGAAATGTCTTTGCTTTGCTGGGGAGCTCACCTTTTCCTTTTTAACCCCCGGTATGATTTCTTCCCTTAGAACACAGAGAACTTTCAGTGGTGGATATGGTTTTGACAAATCATTTTTTAGTTATCCTCACCTCTCTGGGTTGTTTTGTAAGTGGAGATCTCCGTTATCCATCATCCTCTATCTTAACGGTATGTGAATTGTGTTTACATATCTTCTGTAACAAAAAGTGGAGATTCTTGATACTTGAGCTCTGTGTGGTGTATCTTAGAATTTAAATGCTTTTTCCATGTAAAAAATGGAAGTGACTTTTTCCTTTGCCTTCTGGTGTATTGAATATATCCTTTGAAAATGGTGCTAGTTTTATTGCTATACAAATTTATAGTAAGTTTTAAATATGTACATGTAGAAGATATTGTATCTATTTTATAGTTATATATGTTCCCCAAATACTTTATGGTAACTTACAAAGCTAAATATAATATTACAAATTAACATAAATTATAAAGTTAATTTTGGGGGCGCCTGAGTGGCTCAGTGGGTTAAAGCCTCTGCCTTCATCTCGAGTCATGATCTCGGGGTCCTGGGATCGATCCCCGCATCGGGCTCTCTGCTCAGCGGGGAGCCTGTTTCCTCCACTCTCTCTCTCTGCCTGCCTCTCTGCCTACTTGTGATCTCTGTCAAATAAATAAATAAAATTTTTTTTTTTTAAAAGTTAATTTTGGGTTTGAAAAAAGGGGACTATGCATTTTGGTGAGGATATATACTATGCATACCATGAAATTCTTTTTTTAATAAGATTTATTTATTTTAGAAAGAGAAGGGGGAGGGGTTAAGGGAGAGGGAGAGAAAGAATCTAAAGCAGACCCCCCACGGAGCAGGGAGCCTGACAAAGGGCTCGATCCCACAACCCTGAGGTCATGACCTGAGTTGAAACCAAGAGTCGGATGCTCAACAGACAGCCACCCAGGTGCCTCTCATTACATGATTTTTAAAAGAGTCTGGGATCCTTTCTGAAATTAAGTTCAAGCACAAATAAATTAATACAATGGTGAAACAAAGCAAAGAAATCGGAGGTAAGATGACATCTCCAGCATATTATTTAAACTGGGTTAGAAGCTGGTTTTAGTGTGTGATGCTTGTAACTGCTAGGATACAGAAAGCATCATATCCCTTTAGTATAACTCAAATTGCTGTGCTTTGTTTTGCCTTCTGATATGCAAGCAAAAACTGAAGTGCTTTTTTTTTTTTCTTATAGTTTTCCAGAGCAGACTTTTGTGGTTTCGAAAGGGTAAGAAGCTTTGATTCCCAAGGGTTGGTGAAAAGCTAGGTATTTCCTCCATGACCTGAGAGATGAAGGGCAAGACAAGAACCCACAACATAGATCATTCCTGTTACTATGATCTTATTTACAGTTTGAACTTGAACACATTCCCAGCAAATGTTAAGCAATGATCTCCCCTTCTGTTTCGAAGGAAGAAGTGCCTCTCCCTATTCAGAGGTCTCCCCCACCTTTTCTTTGTATGTTCTGTCCAGGACTCGGGGAGTGGTTGAGGTGTATTCTGCACAATAGTGCCCAGCTGGAAAGAAAGTCAGGGCTGAGATTTGGCTAACACTTTTCTCCTCAATCCATCTACCCCCATGTGGGCCTCTGCGTACCTGGAGAAAGGCTAGCCACAGCTCTGCTTCTGGCCTTGGGGGGTGGGGTTAGGGTTTTTTGCTTTTTTTTTTCTATTTCTTCTTTCCTCTCTATTCCAAAGTCAAGCTTTGTATTTCAACAAGGTCATTCCCATCAACACATAAACATGCTTCAGTTTGGAAACCACTACAAAATCATGATTATTCGTAGACTTTTGCTGTGTCCCTTCCCCCTTCCATCCTCATACGGGCCTGTGGGCACACACCCAGGTGGGCACACACATGCTTACTCAAACCATCTAGAAGAAGGAGCACTTATGTCTTAGGACGCAAATGGGATTAACTTCTTGCCATACTAATTGGAGGAAATGTGAAGCAGAGAACCAGGGAGAGCAGTCAAAACTGATGTACCTTAGAAAGAACGGGGGAAGCACCTGTCAAAATAGGACCCCAAACCTAGCTCAACTCTATCATTCAAGAATGAGGGTGAAGAAAGGAAATTTGTACAGATAAGACATTAGGAGAGTTTACCACCCAGAGACCCTCATGAAGAAATGGAGTGCCAGAGATAGTGACAGAGCTAGAACGTGAGCTCTCAACCCGAACAGAGGCAGGCACTGGGGCCATGATCTCCTCTCTGGGATCTGTGTCTAACGCGATGCCTGGCACAAGGTAGGCATTTAGTAAATATTTGTTCAAAGAATGGAATTGGTATAAAAATTTACAGTTACAAATTTTGTGTTTTGTACTTGGGCGGAACCAAAACTCCAGATAATACAAGGACTGGATACAATTTTCAGTGAGTCACCAACCCATTTTAAGATCCTTGTTTCATAGGAGAATCAATATGGAGAATAATTTTGGAATTTGATAGAAAAATGTATAGTTCCACACAAATGAGTTTAAAGGATAATTACCATAAAAGAAAAAGACATATAACCTAAAGTTTCCAACCCACCAGAGGAAGGAAAAAAGGATTAAAGAATAATCCATTGATTCCCATAAAAAAACAAGAAAGGAGGAAAACAGATGCAAAGATAAAAGAATGGAAAACCAACTATAAAGTAAGATGTTAGAAAACAATCCAAACATATTGGCTAAAACTAAATCACACAAAAAATAAGGAAACAAAGGAGACTATCACCTCAGCTTTGTTCCTTACCCTTCAGCTCCCATTAACTTCCATTTCCTGTCCTCCTGCCTGTTAAGTCAAGGGTGCTGGGGATGCTGGGACAGCTGGACTCACTCAAAGCCCAAGCTTTGAGGAACCCCAGTGAGGAAACCTGGCATGTCTTTCCTCTAATGGGTCATGTGAGTACAAGACTTTTGGCCACAAAGACATGCAGGTGGAGGACTACAAGGTGAGGCTCCTGGAGAGAGCTTGACTTGCAGAGCTCTGGGAACCCTCTCCCCCCAGAAAAGGTTTCTGTCAACCTTGAGAGAGTGGCTGGTCTTCTGGAGAGAAGCCCAGTGGGAAGGGTATAATCTCCCTGAATCGGAGCAAGTTGGAGGAGACCAAAAGGAGGAAGCCACTTTCTGGTTCTGAGGTGAGGGAGGAATGGCAGCCCAGAGGTGGAGAGACTTCTTGGCCTTCTGTCACTCTAATATCACCATATTCTGAGGTGCTCCCCAAACCAGACCTGAGCATTCTCTTGAAAATACATCTAAGCCAGCCTAGCATTCTGAGAACACAAGATCTTTAGAATCAGAACATACACTGTTGCTAATGGAGAAGACAACAGACAACAACTGAACAAGAAAGACAGAACTTAATCCACTCCTTTAACAATGAGCCAATGAACACCTCTTACTGGTTCCTGAGATCGTACTGAGATAGTAGCACTGAGATAGTAGCAAGAAAAAAAGACCTCTGATATTTATTAGCTTAGGGTTTCAAGTGCCACATAAAAATACTTTCTGGGACTAAATACCACAAATTGCAATTTAAAATGGAATAAATTGAACGATAGAAGAGCCACTGTTTAGATGCAAAGAAGTGGCATAGAAGATGAAGAGGAAAAAGCTTCCCAGACCATCTAGGGATGATGAGTAAAAATCACTGGGGCAAAGATAAGTCTTTGAGGATAATCCAGGTCTAAAAGATGAGAGAATTTTTGGAAGGAATAAAAAAGGAATGGATAGAAGACAGGCAATATTAACACAAATAATAGAAGATTACACTGAAATTTAAAAAGATCCAAGGCTATCTATTGAAAAGGCCCACTAAATCCTGGAAGAATTGAAAAACATGTATGCATCTGAATTTGAAGTTGAAGGGGAAAATATTACAAGTTTCCAAACAGAAAGAACAAAAGCAAATCTATGTCACTGGTATTAGATTAATACAACAGTAGAAGCTGGAAAATAGCAAAACCCACATCTACAGACTATCAAGACAAAAGGACCAAAGTCCAAAAATCCTATTACCAGCCAAGAGATTATTCATTCATCTTTCAGATTGAGAAAGAATTTGGAGAATACATCACCCAGTTATCCCAGCTAAGGAAAGAACTTTAGCAAAATAAAACAATGAGCACAGATATCGGGGCAAAAAAGAAACAAGAAAACAATGGTGGGCAATGGTTTCTCTCATTGTATCTAATATACATGTTTTCGGTCTATGTGGATTAAAGTGAAGTGCTAGACAAAGATCTTGAAACAGAGAGAACATGTTACAAGGGAAATTAGAATTTTCAATGTCTAAAAATTATTATTTTCAAATAGAATTACATTCCCCATAGTTAAAAACCAAAAAAGTTATATAAAGCTCCACATTGAGAAGTCTCACTTGCTCCTTTGTCTGTATTCACCCTGCTTCTCCCCATTCCCCACCATCTTTTATCTTTTCAGTGATTTTTAAATGTAAATTCAAATAATTATGAATATAAATTGTCCTCTTTTTTTATACTATATTCTAAATATATACTTACCTGTTGTTTTCACTTAGCAACATATCAGGGGGAGTATTCCATATTAGTACATGAAGAATGGCCTTTTCCCCCCTTCCTTCTTTATAGCTCTGAGTATTCCATTTTGTGGACTTCCCAGAGTTGACTTAACCTGTTCCATACTGATGGATGCTTGGGTAGTTTCCTCATCTTTTGCTATGACAAACAATGTTGCCATTAACAATTTTCTACGTGGTAGGTTTGTAGTCCAAGTATATGTACATGTCCAAGTACATGGGTACAATACATTTCTGGAACTTAGACCGTCAGATCAGTTAGTAAATACTTACACAAGGAATAAGTACTTACGCAAGTTGTCCTTCAGAGAGGTTTTTACTATTTGCAAGGATATTATAATAAATCTTCTCGAGCTAAAATATTTCAGCAAAACTCGGGATTTTGTTAGTGATGAGAGGGGAGGAAAACACGTATTCCGAAAGTAGCAAAGTAGTGTGGCAGGGGAGGAAAGGGAACAAGTAACTTCTTCTGAAAAGTATAGGGATTTGCCTTTAGGTAAGACCTTTTTTATAATGATCAAAGGAAAGATGGAAGGAATGGGATATATGTGGCTATTTTGGCAGGTAGTTGAAGGAGCTCATACTTGATGATTTGTTCATTCACTTACTCCTTCATTCAACAAATAGTAGCTGAGGACTTGCTGTATGCCACATTTGTTTCGACAAGGGGAATTCTATCTGTGGAATGAGACAGGTGAAGTCCCCTAGTCTCCTGAAGCCTACCGCTCTATTGAAGGAGGTGGACTTCAGACAGGGTCATAAGCAAATGCATAAAGTGACTGCAGATTGTAATTCGGGCTCATCCACATGAAAGCAGGGAAGAGCAATAGGGCCTGAAGCAGAGATAATTCAGTATTTTAAACAGGATGATTCTAGCAGGCCTTCCAAGGAGGTGAGCTTTAAACAGAAGCTCAAATGACCTCTAGGAATGGTTTTAACAAAACACGTCCAGAAAGAAGTAATAACAAGTACAAAGGCCCTAAACTGGGAACTTGTCACAAGGTGAAATCTGTTAGCCTCCCCAGTCTGTTCCGTGGACCCAGCAGGGACTTCAGGTCAGTTCTTTAAAGATAAAACTCGAACTCTGTGAGATGTACAAAAGCCTTCCCAGTCAGAGCCTTCCTTACCTTCTTCAGCCTTGTCCTGTCTGCTCTTACCGTAAGCTCTCCTTGCCAGCCATAGTAAACACTTGCCTTCCGTGAGATGAGCCAACCCTTCCGGCACCTCGACTCAATCACAGAAGATGTCTTATCTTCTCAGCAGGCCCTCCCTCCTCCTTTCAATTTCACTTGGAGAATTTCTCCTCATGCTTCAGAATCCCTCCCTGACCCCCAGGGTGCCCCATCTGTGCAGTCTTCAAAGCTCTCAACACTAATTCCTGTCATTCACCACCCTCCTCTGAGTGGCCCACTGACCAGCCTCACGACACATGAGGTATCATGTCAAGGCCAGTCTCATCTGCTACATATGCACATAAGGTCCCACGCCGGCTTGCAGATAGGGGGTCTCAGTAAATATTTGTGGAATCAGTGCAAGAGTAAATGGAGACAGATGGAAGCTACACCTTGCACTGGCTTATTAGCCACGTCACCGTGAACTTTGAACCAGCTCTAGCACCCTCTGGACCTCAATTGCTTCATTTCAAAATGGGCATAATAATACCCACCTGTCAGGTGAAGTAATTAAGTCACATCATGTAAGAACAACCTTCACATGATTCGTGATACAAACGTAGAAAAATAGTTGGATCCTCACCCCTACATGGCTAGTCAGGACCTTGTAAAGGCAAATGACAGAAACCAAACTAAAATTGATTTTAGCAAAGGGGAAGCTATTAGCTCATGTAAGTAGGAAATTCAAGGTGGGGATGGATCCAGCTTCCAGACATGACTGGACTGAGTGCCTAACAGATGTCTGTAGGACTCTGTTAGGACTCTGTCTTCTCCACGTTTGGGTCTGTTTTCCTCTAGAATAGCTTCATCCTCAGTCAGTTTTCTCCAGTTATTAGTAGGAATAGGCACCAGGTTTTGATGTAGTTAGGTTAGTGGCCCCAATCAGAATGAGCTATGTCTTTACCGGGAGCCCCGGGAGGTCTGGGCCCACTCATTAACCTGACTTGGATCACGTGTTAATTCCTGCCCAATCTCTGCATCCTGAGTTCTTCCTTGGAATGAGCCCAACTTGGTCAGCTGAAATTATCCCCAAGGATGTTCACTGGAATTTTACCAGTTTGCTTCTAAGTACAAAAAAAAAGCAAGGACTCTAAAGAGAAAGAAAAGGAATAAGTCAAGTCCCAATAAAAATTCTAGATCAATTGCCTAGATATTATAACTGATATCCTGCAAACCTGAAGATTTAGATTGCATTTGATGTAACAGCTTAGCTTGAAGATACTACACCATTGAAATAAATTGTTCATTCCATTTTGAAGTGCTTTTTTTTTTTTTGTTTGGCAGTTTTATGGAGATATAATCCACATAACATAAAATTCACCCATTTAAAGTGTGCGATTCAGGCCTCTGGTACAATCACAGAGTTGTGCACAATCTATTTTAGGACATCTATTTAAAAGACTTTTAATGCACAGATTATAAAGACTTTCTTGCTGGTCTGTAAAAATGCAAGGTCTTCCTTTTGTCTCAACAGTACTTTGAACATGAGAATCTTCCTATAACAAAGCCATCTTCAAACCCTCACAAGTAATTCATATCCAATATACAATCTATAAACTTGTGGCCCATCGTGACCGTGATAACTGTCTGACAGCTTCTGATAGCTCCAGAATAATAGTCTTATACTGACTGACCCCAGCGTCTGTCACTAACAGAGGCCAATTCATGTGAAGTTTTCTTTTCTTTTTATTCCTTTTACATGTGTTGTTCAAAATGCGTGTTCTTGTCCCTTGCCCTCACTCTCCCTCTTTTTCTTTTGTTGGCATACAATTTTTCTCCCTTTATTTGCCTCCCATTCCTAAACTATGACAGTTTAGAATTTTTTATTAAGTTTTTCTATTTTATATCTTAAGTCTACCTATTCCCTAAATGACATTTTTATTTCTTCATTTATTCATGTAGGTTGACTATATCAAAGGAAAATTGTGGTATAATGAAAGATGTTTTGCTAACAGAGAACACTTTGAAGGTAAAATGAGACTTTTTTTCAACATGATGGCATATAAAGACTAAATAAAATAATATAAATAAAAATAGGATAAAGTAGAAAGGTAGGCTTGCTTTATATAAGTCAATGGCCTAAAACTGAGGGGAAAAATAAAATCTGAGACAACAGGCATGCTCCATTATAAGTGCAAGAAAACTGTATTTGCATATACTTAATTAATGACACATTTAGAAATATAGATACTGCTTGTAATTTCTGCACCTTTCTATTTTATAGTTGATTATGTTACTATCACCTTTGAAAGAAACAGGACTCTAAGTGAGGTATGGTATTAAATATTTTATTAGTTTTAACTTTTATTTTTTAAAGATTTTTACCTGAGAGAGAGAGAGCACAAGAAAGGGCGCACAATTGGGGCAGGGGTAGAGTGAGAGGGAGAAGCAGACTCCCCTGATGAGCGGGGAGCTGGACACACGGCTTGATCCCAGGACTGCTGGATCATGACCTGAGCCAAAGGCAGACACTAAACCAACTGAGCCACCCAGGCACCCCTGGTATTAAATATTTTAAAAGTTAAGAAATTTTATTTCTTGAATTGTTTCATGGATTATTATTCATCTAAAAGATGGCATTTCTTCAGGCTGAAAAACTTCATCCCTCTTTGCACACAGTTATGCCTCTACTTGGGTTTAATGGCAATTACCTAGTGATGTTAAATCTGGACCTACACTGTAGTTCTAGAAAACCAACGCATGCCAAGAAGAGATGCTTTGCAGTGTTTTCTGGACTCCTATCCCCAGAAGAGACATTGAAGAATTATCACTAGTATTTGTGGTCAGTCAGGACAACACAGTAGTTTGCTGGTTTGTTTGCTTAAGATTACACAGAATAGAACTTACATTTTTAAAATGGCGTTAACATTTCCTTTCTCTTTTTGTAGTCAAGCTCTTGTTTTTATGCCAAAGAACCATTTAATGAGTGGTTACCTTGCTTACCTCATATTTTGAAAGGAATGAAATCTTTACCTTCAACTGTGTTAACATTTCTTGTTGACCAAGAGCATAGTGCTGGGATCTACCTCTTCTCCAGCCAGGTGGGTCATTAGGTGATCACTCTTGATGATACAACAAGGAAAATTTATCTTAGCAAACATTGATTTCCAAGGTCTTTTTATTTGTGGCAGTACAAGTTGATAAAATTAGCTACAGCAAAATTATTTATCGTTAATATAGTTGAAGGCACTCTAGGGATTTCTTGCCTCTGATGGTCATTCAGTTTGATGGAAGTGGAAAATAGGGTGCTCTTTGCATAGTGACTCTTCTTTGCTTATTCTCCAGGAGCATATAAGCTGAGCTTGGTTTACATAAAGTTGAGGTTCCATAAGATAGTTTCAACGAACAAAAAAATGGAACAAGCCTTAGACTCATAATTTTAGGGGAGAAAAAAATAATTTTCCTCTACCCTCTTATGTTCAGTGATTGGGACCCTGCAAATTAAACTGATAAAAGACAGATTAACAGGAGAAGAGAAAATGATTTATGTGTGCAGTGTATGTACACGTAGATGAAAATCATTGAGGAGAAGCTTGAAAAGCTGGTTAAGATTTGGGGGCTATATATCATCTTAATAGTTTAAGGGGACAGGTGAGAAAGGCACTTAAGGGAAAACAAGTGAAAAGATAATGGATTAACAGGGGAACAAATAGGAGATAAGAAAGTTTGTGATGTTTGTTCATACAGTTATGAGTAGTTTTCCCATCTCCCTCAGGGTGATAAAACTCCCCAGGAGGAGTAATTTGGGGTAAGTTTTATTTGCATTCTCCCTCTGAGAGTATATCTGCTCTGAAGAATTAATGGTAGCCTTATTTTTTGTGAGTTCCTGCTTTTAGTTAGAGAAGGGAAGGCTTTTTTTTTCACATCTGTTGAATCTTAAGTGTCTCCAATTTATAATAATCTCTTTACCATAGTGGCATATCTTGGGTACATATTCTGACCCCCTACAACATTACAATCCAATAGAATTGGAATGTAGTCCAGGCATCCACATTTTTAAAGGATAGTTTGCCATCACAGTTATAAGCATGGGCATTGGAATTGGTTCTGTAATAAAACCTTCTCATGCCATATATTATAGAAGCTTAGACAAATTATTTAGTGTCCTGAACTTTATGTTCAACATCTGTAAAATGGACACATAAGGCAGGGGGAGACCGAACAAATACATACGGATGGTTGCTCATCCTTTCAGTTCTATGCTGTGTTAATGGATGTGTCCCTATCTTAATCAAAATCCAAGTAGCAGAAAACACAAAAGAATTGTAACATAGTCTAGTAATATTAATGGTAATATTCTTCCAATTTGCTCATGGTTTGCTTTTCTACTTCTAGAAAAGCACCACTGCTTCTGTTAGCATCCTGAGAAATAATAAACCAGGATTAAGACCAAAATTTCCACAATTCATATTTCCTTCATCATTCTCTTCTCCTGTTGGAATGGTATTCCATCCACGAAGCCATTTTCTGTATGCTTATGGTAATCAGGTGCGTACACACTAGATTTCATGCTCTAGTGTAGGTGTAAATCATTCCCTTATTCTATGCTGAGTTGTTGTACATCAGACAAAGAACAGAGTCCCTCTGATGATCGGGGAGGTTTAGAAAGCTCAATGAAGAGAGAATGAAGGACGAGGAATTAGTGACGTGGATAGAAACAAAATCTTCTGCAAAGTTTTGGTGAGCAGTAGAGCAGTGAAATGCAGTAATGGTAGCAGGAGAAAGGGAGGTTAAGAGAAGATTGAGAGACAGAAGGAATTAGGCTGTGCTGATGGGAATTATTCAGTAGAGAGAAAAACTGATGGTGCAGGTGAGAGAGAGAGAGAGCACGCGAGAGAGAGGAAGAATTCCTGGAGTGACATTTCTAAGTAGGTGAGAAGAGATGCCATCTATGAACTAGAAGACAGGTTGGTCTTAAGAGCTTCTATAGTAACAGGAAGAAGGGAGAGTTTTGGGGTTCCAAAGTTAATAAGTGGGTATATGTGGTAGTGGAAGGGTGTGGGAGTTTATCTTTTATTTTCTCAACAAAAATCAAAATTATTATCTGAAAATGAGGATGGAGGAGTGTCAGGGGTTTGGAAAAAGAGAACAGAGTGAGATAGTTGCCCAGGGGGATGGGAGAGTGTTGACTGAGGGAAGCAGGTATGATTGCTTATGCTTTATGCTTATGAAGTCCACGTGCGACCAATTCAGCATTATTGAATGTTGTTCTCCGTGTTCAGGTGTGGGGATCCATACATGTTGGAAAAGACAGAGTTGTGTTTAACCACAGTTGGAGTTTTACCAAGGAATTATTAAGGAGTAAAAGAGTGGACAGAAGGGAATGTAATAAGACAAAGCAAAAAATTAAGAAATCAAAGGGATAAATATTAAAAAGTTGTAAACAAACTATTTACTTGCAGAAAATATGATTGCCCATATAGAAAAAACAATACATACAAATTATTAAAAGAAGCGGAAAAGTTAAACAAGATGGAAGGGCAAGTCAATTTCATTTCTACACATGATCAACAAATTTGGAAGCATAATTTTTATGACACTGTGTACAAGAGCAAAAACAAAACAAAGCAAAATGACATACAAAAAACTATAAAGTGGAGCACCTGGGCTGGCTCAGTCAGTGGAGTACGCAACTCAATCTCAGGGTTGTGAGTTCAAGCCCCATGTTGGGGGTACAGATTACTTAAAAATAGTATCTTAAAAAAAAACTATACATAAGAATAAATCCAAGATTCTTGGGGCGCCTGGGTGGCTCAGTGGGTTAAAGCCTCTGCCTTTGGCTCAGGTCTGATCCCAGGGTCCTGGGATCGAGTCCCGCATCAGGCTCTCTACTCAGTGGGGAGCCTGCTTCCCTTCCTCTCTCTCTGCCTGCCTCTCTGACTACCTGTGATCTCTGTCAAATAAATAAATAAAATCTTTAAAAAAAAATCCAAGATTCTTAAGATCTCTGTGTAGAAAATTATAAACTTTATTGAAGGACATTTAAAACTTTTTAAAGACATGGATATAAACCTACTTGTGGATAGGAAAACTTGTCTTATGATTTCTTCCTCAAATTAATCTGTAGATCTAATACAACTTCAATCAAAATCTCCAGGCTTGTTGGAGAGTTTCAGTTAATTCTAAAGTGTATATGGTATATGTCAATTCTACCTCCACTTTTAAAAACTTCAAATAAAGCAAAAAAAGAGTATGACTGGAAAAGCAAAAGACCAAGAATAACCAAGACACTTACAAAGAAGAATAAGGATGAGGGATTTGCACTACCAGATATTCACACTTTTTAAAAAGTTGTAGTAATTATGATAATGTGGTTTGGACCCAGGAGCAGACAAATTGACCAGTGGAAGGAAACAGAAAGCCCATGAATAGCCCCATTGTCTCTAGAAGGTTGATGGAGGCCAAAAATTGTTTGACTCTTCCGTGGGAAAAATAAGAGATTGCTCAAAATAGGATGGGAAATATTGGTTACATATGGAAAATGTTGAAATACATATCCACAGTGCAAGTCCAACTCCGAATGCATTAATAATTTAAATATAAAAACTTTAAAAGGAAAATATAAGTGAATATTTTTCTGAAATCAGGGTAGGGAAAGCCTTTTAAAACAAGACCAAAAAAAAAAAAAATAGCATCACTTTCATTAAAAAGAATTCTGGGTCTGCAAGATGGCAGATTAAGAAGCTTTCGGCCCTGTTCTCCCACAGACGCTGAATCAGCAACAGTATACAGGTCGGATTACCTTTGCAAGAACTCTAGAGACCAGTTCATTAGCTACAGCACCCAGACCAACACAAAACCAAAAAGGGATTCTAACAAAAGGGTCAGGAAAATTAACCCATCTGCACCCCACTTCCAGCCAGCCTAGTGTGGCACAACCAGGAGGAATCCTCCTGCTCAAGGGATCCTCCCTTGGGATAGAAACAAAAGAGTGAACTTTGCATGCAACATTCTGGCTTGTCTGAGGGCTCCTCCAGGGACTGGTTTCTGTTTTGCTTAACCCAGAGCACTGACAGGGTTTGTTTGGAAACAACCAAAACAAGGAGAGTAATGTTGACAAGCTGGTAGAGCAGGAACCTTGAGACCTTCCCTTTCCTCCAGAGACACCAGTTTCACAAAATGCAGACCAGAATACCTGTACAAGAACTCTGGAATCCACTCGAGAAGCTAGAGCTCAAGCCAGAGAGATTCCAACAAAAGGGGTGGGAGAACTTGCGGCATTTTCCATGTCCGTCCACACGTCTCCTCCTATCTGACTTAATGCTGCACAACTCGGAGGAAACACTCTCCCACGAGGAATCCTCCCAAAAGGATAGAAACAAA
Organism: Enhydra lutris kenyoni; assembly: GCF_002288905.1. Taxonomy (NCBI): domain Eukaryota; kingdom Metazoa; phylum Chordata; class Mammalia; order Carnivora; family Mustelidae; genus Enhydra; species Enhydra lutris. The sequence continues at coordinate 4,136,771 of NW_019154104.1, forward strand.
CTAATTAACTGTGTGTCCAACATTCTGGCTGGACGGGGGAAATCTGTGTCATCTGACTCAGAGCACTGATGGAACTGGCAGCCTTGTTGAGAAACTGTTGAAAACAGTTAGGATCACTGTACCACGTTACAGCTGCAGTTCTACAGCCACATACCAGAGGCAGCAAAAGCTTACGGGCGTCTGGAAGAGGAGGGATCAACAGCTCAAGCAATTTGAGACAATGAAAAACACAGCCCAAGCCAGAGAAAACACATCCTTAGAAGAGATTTCAGAAGTCCTAGAGCCTCTAGCTGGTCTGATCGGTAAGAGTCTGCGTGAGGCCAGTCCGTAAACACTGGGAGAAGTGGTTTTGTGATGAAATGCCCACATTTCAAAATAATAGCATGACAAGGCATGCCAAAGAAACAGGGACACATGGCCCAATCAAAGGAACAGAATAAATCCCTAGAGAATGACCTTAAAGAAATGCAGAGCTTTGAGCTGCCCGACAGAGAATTTTAAACAACTGTCATGAAGATGCTCGGTGAGCTAGAAGAGAACAGATAGACAACTAGAAGAAATCAAGGAAACAATGAACTAATGGAGAGTATCAAAAATAGAAACTATAAAAAGGCCAAGCAGAAGTTCTGGAGCTGAAATTTGGATGACTGAACCGATACACTCACTAGAGGAGTTGAATGAACAGCAGACTTGATCGAGCAGAAGAATCGGCAAACTTTGCAGAGAGGCCGTTTGAAATCGAATCAGAGAACTAAAAGCAAAAAGAGTGAAGAAAAGTGAAGAGAGCCTCGGGGATGTGTAGGGACTATCAGACATATCCAGGCAATATGGGAGTTACAGAAGGAGAAGAGAGACAAGGGGGGCAGAGTGAGCTTATTAAAAGAAATGATGGCTGGAATTTCCCAAATCTGAGGAAAGAAATAGGCATACAAACTAAAGAAGCTTAAAGAATTCCAATCACAATAAATCCAAAAAGACTAACACTGAGACACATAATCAAAATGTCAAAAGTCAAAGACCAAAAAAAAAAAAAAAAAGTCAAAGACAAAGAATCTTAAAAGCAATGAGAGAAAAGTGACTCACTACATACAAGGGAGCTTCCACAAGACTATCACTGGATTGCTCAGCAGAACCACTGCAAGCCAAAAGAGAGTGGGATAATATATTCAAAATGTTGAAAGAAAAAAAACTGTCCATCAAGAATACATTCGGCCGACTGTTGTTCAAAATTGAAGGAGAAATTAAGATTTTTCCCAGATAAACTAAAACTAAGGGAGTTCACTACAACTAGACTTGTTCTGGGAGTGGGGAAAAAAAAAGCTGAAGAGAGTCCTTCAAGTGAAAAATAAAGGATACCAGACAGCAACATGAAGTCACATGAAAATAAAAACTTTTCCTATAACATAAATACATGAACAAATTTAGTAACTTGTATTAATGTAACTTTGGTGCATAAATTCACTTTTAATTCTTGTATAGAAATTAAATAAGGGGCGCCTGGGTGGCTCAATGGGTTAGGCCTCTGCCTTTGGCTCAGGTCATGATCCCAGCGTCCTGGGATAGAGGCCCACATCGGGCTCTCTGCTCGCGAAGGAGCCTACTTACCCCTTTTTCTCTGCCTGCCTCTCTGGCTACTTGTGATCTCTCTCTCTGTCAAGTAAATAAATAAAATCTTAAAAAAAAATAAGAAATTAAAAAAGAAAATAACTTAAAAACTATAAATCTATGCTGATGAGTATATAATATAAAAAGATATAATTTGTAACATCAGGAACACAAAATGGGGAGGTAGAGCTGTGTAAGGATATTTTACATGCAATAAAGCTGAGTTGTTATCAGATGTAAAAGAATTTTACGACTTTAAGATATTTATAACATTGCAATGGTTACTACAAAGACAATATATATATAGGAATACGCACAAGAAAATAAGAAGGGAGTCAAAGAATATCACTACAAATGATAGCAATGAAATGCTAAGGAAAGCAGTAAGAGAGGAAAGGAGGAGGGACAGAAGCCTACAAGACCCAAAAAACCAATAAACAAAATGGCAACAGCAAGTCCTCCCATATCATAATTACTTTAGATGTATATGGGTTAAAGTACCCAATCAAAAGACAAAAATAAGCTGAGTGCATAAAAACAAAAAACAACAAAACTCAGGATGCAAACATGTGCTGTCTATAAGAAATTCACTTTAGCTAATATACACATAAGCACACAAATAGGCTGAAAGTGAAAGTATTGAAAAAAAAATTCCATGGAAATGGCAACCAAAAGAGAACAGGGCTGGCTGTGTAAATATACAGAATAAACTGTAAGTCACCAAGAGTTAGACAAAGAAGGTCATTATATAATAATAAAAAGTCAATTCACCAAGAATATATACTAATTAAAAATATTCATGAGCTCCTAATATATGAAGCAAAATTTAAAAGAATTGAAGGGAGAAACAGCAACATAACTGTTGGACCATTCAATACCCTACTTTCAATAATGGATAGAGAAACCAGACAGAAGATAAATAAGGACACAGAAGATATGAACCACACTGTTGGCCAATTAGACCTAACAGACATAACCCCGTGACTCCACTTAACAACAGTGGAGTATAAATGCTTCTCAAATACACAGAGGATTCTTTCGGACAGAACATAAGCAAGGCCACAAAACAAGTCTCAACACATTTAAAGTGACTAAAATTATACAAAATGTCTTTTCTAATCGCAATGGAACAAAACTAGAAATCAATAGCAGAAAGAAAATTGGAAAATCCACGAGTATAAGGAAATAAATCAATGTATTCTTTTTTTTTTAAGAGTTTATTTATTTAACAGACAGAGATCACAAGTAGGCAGAGAGGCAGGCAGAGAGAGGGGGGAAGCAGGCTCCCCACTGAGCAAAGAGCCCGATGCAGGGCTTGATCCCAGGACCCTGAGATCATGACCCGAGCCGAAGGCAGAGGCTCTAACCCACTGAGCCACCCAGGCGCCCCAAATCAATGTATTCTTAAACAACCACTGAGTCAAAAGGGAAACTAGAAAATATCTCAAGAAAAATAAAATGAAAACAAAGCACACCAAATTTATGGGATGCAGTAATAGTAATATCAATAGAGAAGTTTATAGCTTTAAACACATACGTTAATAAGGAAGAAAAAAATCTCAAATCAACAACTTAAATTTACAATTTAGGGAACCATAAAAAGAAGAACAAATCAAATCCAAAGTTAGCAGATGGAAGGAAATAATAAAGAATAGAGTGGAGATAAATGCAATGGAGAATACAAAAATAATAGAAAAAAAATCAACAAAATTAAGAGCTGATTCTTTGAAAATTCAACAAAATTGATAAACCTTTAGCTATAATCACTAAGAAAAAAAAAAGAGAAGAGTGAACTAAAACAAAAAAATAAAGAGAAAACATTATAACTGATACCACAGAAATAAGGATTATGAGATTATGAAAAATAATATGCTAGCATATTGGATAACCTAGAAGAAATGGATAATTTCCTACAAACCCATAACCTACCAATAGTAAGTCATGAAGAAATAGAAAATCTGAACAGATCAAAAACTACTTACAAGATTAAATCAGTAATCAAATACCTCCCAACAAAGGAAAGCAGGATCAGATGGCTTTGTCGATTGAATTGTTCCAAATACTTAAAGAAGTAACATTGGTCCTCCTCAAACTCTTACCAAAAAACAGATGAAGAAGGAATATTTCCAAGGTTATTCCCCGAGGCCAATATTACCCTAATACCAAAGTTAAGAATACTACAAGAAAAGAAAGCTAGAAATCAATATCCCTGAAGAACATGCATGCAAAAATTTTCAACAAAATACTAGCAAACTGAATGAAAGAGTGCATTAAAAAGGATTTTATACACATGACCAAGTAAGATTTAATTCTGGAATGCAAAGGATGGTTCAACATATGAAAATTAGTAACATTAGTAAATGTAATATACTACATTAACAGAAGGATGATGAAAACCCACGCAGTCATCCCAACATGAGATGCTGAAGAGGAAATGGACCAATCAGATCTGCTGATGGGAGAGTGAATTACTACAAACTATTTTGGAAAGCAATTTGGCGTTATGATCCTGTAAATTACAATGATTGCCTATGCTATGACTCACTAGTTTCACTTTTTTTTTGGCAAGGGAAACATATATTTGAGGAAACATGTTAAAGTTTTCATTATGGCACTGTGAGTAATAGCATTAAATAACTGAAAATAATCCAGATGACCAGGAGTAGGAGAATGAATAAATAAATTGCAGTTGATTATAAAAGCAAATTAACCGAGCTATGTGCAACATGTATGAATATAAATAACGTTGAGAGGAGGAAATGTAAGTTTTAGAAGACAATATATAGATGGTGTCTTCTTATAAAGAGCAAAAAGTGTAAATTCAAGCAATGTATTTCTTAAACATGCATACATATATATTGCTAAAATTAAAACAAAACAGAACCAAGGGAATGAAAACGCAAATTTCGTCTCAGAAATATGGGACACCTCTGAGGGAAGATTCAGGATAATAGGATTGGAGAGAAAGAAGAAAATGCAAAGTACTAGCAGCATGCTAATTCTTGGGTTAGAATGTCAGTTCCCAGTTGTTCGTTATATTATGAACTAAAAAAATAAAAGTAAGCTGTACATGGATCAATAATTTAAAATTGAAAAAAAACACAATGAGATGTCATTGTTTTCATTCAGATAATTAGTAAAAATTAAAAGTAAATTTTTATAGTATTTGTGAGATTTGGGAATACACTGCTAGTGGGCATATAATTCATTTTCAATTTCAGGGAAATTGAAAAGCATTTTAGAATTTCTGTTAAAATTATACAAATACGCGTACGCTCTGACTCAGCAACTCAATTTTTCAGTATCTGCTCTAGAGATACACTTTAACACTAGTACAGAGAGACAGGAGAATGGATGCTCCTTGCAGCATGGTCTGTAACAGTGAACATTTTGATACAATGTAAAAGTGTCCGTTAGTAGGAAAACAGTATCTCCAGTAGGGTATATTCATAATATTGGAAACTATGCAGCAGTGTAGAAGAATGTGAAGATCCACGTGAGCTAATATAAAATGATCTGAGACATTTTTGCCAAGTGCAAATGTAACTTATAGAACAATAGGTACAGTATAATGACATTTTGAATGTATTGTTCAAAGTACCTTTCCCTCACCCACCCACCCACCCAAGGCCACTAGTAACATTTACAGGAGCCAGAGCCAGAGTAAAATTGGGAGGTTCCCGTATCTTGTGTCTAGGAATATGGATTGTGCTCTGACAGGATGAGCACTAATTTCTGAGTGATAGAAGACTTCATGTGTTGCTCAGTACATTTTCTCTGTAATATGCATGCCCCAAACGTGCGGTCCAGCGCAAGGTTAAAGCTAGTCTAGAGTGCTAGGGTGGCAACCAGAGAGAGAATGACATAGTTATAGAAAAAAAATGTGTGTGTAATATATATGTGTGTGTATATGTGTAGAATTTTGAAATATAAAAGAGTGGTTACCTCTGGGAAGGGACAGAGGAGACCACAGTTCTATAACATAAGGTTTTTTTAAAAAGGACAATTTTTGGATGGTGGTCAAAGAGACTGCATCTATAATGTTTGAATTTAAGAAAAGCCTGTTTTCAGGTATAACTTCTCACTAAAATTAATTTTTAAAAACAACTTTAAAAAACTGAAATCTTCATCTGAATAAGACGTAGGCCATTAAAAGAGGTACCAAGCAAGCAGAATTCATCCAATACAGGATCCGATTTCTCTTCAAGCAACTCTTAACTGAAAGATGAGGGAACAGAGAAACTTACAGGGTGGAGTATATTTGAAGATTTCCAAAGGTCCCAGGACACACTCTTGTAAATGTCAGTGGGCTCTCGCACACAACAGTTGTTCACATACATCTTTGCCAGATGCCTGGAACCTAATGTCTTATGTCAATGTGAGGTAAGCTCTCTCCTTCCTATCCAGGTACACCCAACACTTCATCCTTTTATGATCCTCCCCACTTGGGAGATGATGGGATAATTTCATTCTTTTATACAGTTACCGTGCACACTGTGTTGACCTGAGACTCTGGCACATACATCGTCAATCAAACCCTAGGAAAGAACTGGGTGGGAAGTCTGTATGTGTGTCTGCAAGTGATGGGTGTGGGAGTGTGGGAAAGACCACGCTGTAGGAATTTTCTTATGTCACAAGCTCAGGCTGATAGGTTAATGCTGACTGTGAGACGGCATCTGCTTCAATGAGGTGTCATCTTTTTATTCCCTTAGGTGTGGCTTTCGATCGACGGCGGCAACACTTTTGAATTATTAGCTGATTTTTATGACGATATCATAAAGAATACTTACCATAGTTTTTATACTTCAGATATTACTTTTGTTTCCCAAAGTGGAAATGTTTACTTGACCAAGGCAGGTGAGAAATTCAGTTTTACTGGTGTAGGAACTACATATGGGCCAGGGATTAGAACATATATGAAAAAAGTCTGCCATACTAATCGACTAATCTTAAAGTCTCAAACCAATCAGAGGTGACAGATTTTTAAAAATTACTTTCATTGGGGTCAAATACACATAACATGAAGTTGACCATCTTATTCATTTGTAGATATACAAGTTTGGGGGTATGAAATACATTCAAAATTTCTGCAGCCGTCAGCACCATCCATCTCCAGAACTCTTTCTATCTTGTAAAACTGAAACTCTATGTCCCTTAAAAAATAAATCCTCATGGGGCTCCTGGGTGGCACAGCCAGTTGGGTGACTGACTCTTGGTTTAGGCTCAGGTCATGATCTCAGGGTTGTGAGACTGAGTCCCCTGTCAGGCTCCACACTTAGCACAGTGTCTGCTTAAGAGTCTCTTCTCCCTTCACCCCCATCCCCCACATGCTCTCACTTCCATGTGTGCTCTCTCTCAAATAAATAAATCTTCAAAAATAAAAATAAAAAAATAAATCTTCATTTTCCCCCTTTCCACAGCCCCAGTAACCACCACTCTACTTTCTGTCTCTTGACTACTCTAGGTACCTCATATAAGTGGAATCATACAGTATTTGTCTTTTTTGTGACTGGGCTATTTCACTTAGCAGAATGTCCTCAAGGTTCATCCATGTTGTTGCGTGTATCAGAATTTCCTTCATTTGGAAGGCTAAATAATATTCCATTGTGTATATATGACATTTTGCTTATCTTTTCATCCAATAAGTGACATTTGTGTCACTTTCATGTTTTAGTTATTTTGACATTTTATTTATTTATTTTTATTAACATGTAATGTATAATTTGTTTCAGGGGTACAGGTCTGTGATTCATCAGTCTTACACAATTCACAACACTCATCATAGCACATACCCTCCCCAATGTCCATCATCCAGCCACCCCATCCCTCCTACCCTCCTCCACTCCAGCAACCCTCAGTTTGTTTCCTAAGATTAAGAGTCTCTTTTGGTTTGTCTCCCTCTCTGGTTTCATCTTGTTTCATTTTTCCCTCCCTTCCCCTATGATCCTCTGTCTTTTTTCTCAAATTCCTCATATCAGTGATCAGTGAGATCATATGATGACTGTCCTTCTCTGACTTATTTCGCTTAGCATAATACCCTCTAGTTCCATCCACATCATTGCAAATGGCAAGATTTCTCCTTTTTTGATGGCTGCATAATACTCCAGTGTGTGTGTGTGTGTGTGTGTGTGTGTGTGTGTGTGTGTGTATCACATCTTCTTTATTCATTCATCTGTTAATGGATCTAGGCTCTTTCCGTAGTTTGGCTATTGTGGACATTGCTGTTGTTGTAGTTATTTTGAATAGCAGTGCTATTAACATAGGTGTATAAATATCCCTTTGAAATCCTGCTTTCAGTTCTTTGGGGTATACACCCAGAAGTGGAATTGCTGCTTCATATGGTAATTCTGTTTTGAATTTTTTAGACCTTAGAATTCTCTTTTCCACAGTAGATGTACTATTTTACATTCCCATTGCCAGTATAAAAGAGTTCTAATTTCTCTGCATCCTTGCCAATACTTGTTATTTTCAGTTTTGTTTTTGTTTTTGTTTTGATAATGTTGATCCTAGTGTGTGTAAAGTAGTGTCTCTTTGTTTTGATTTGCATTTTCCTAATGATTGAGCACCTTTTCTTATGTTTATTGGCCATTTGTATATCTTCTTAACAGAAATTTCTATTCAAGTCCTTTGCCAATTTATTAATGATTGCTTTTTTTTTTTGTCGCTGAGTTATAGAATTTCTCTGTATATTCTGGATATTAATCCCTTTTCAAACTTCTGCAAATATTTTCCCCCTTCTTTGGGTTGCCTTAAATCTACTTGGTTAAGTTAATTCCTATGTATTTTTTTGGATGACATTATAAATGGAATTGTTTTCCTAATTTCCTTTCCTGATTATTCATTGTCAATGTAATATAACTGATTTTTGCATATTGGTTTTATATTGTGCTACTTTGCTGAATTCATTTATTCTAATAATTTTTTTTTGTAGAATCATTAGGGTTTCTACATATAGGATCATATCATTGTGAAGAGAGAGAATTTTACTTCTTCCTTTGTGATTTGGATGGCTTTTTTTTTTCCTTGCCTAATTGCTCTGGCTAGAATTTCCAATACTATGTTGAGTAGAAGTGGTAAAAGCAGACATTCTTGCCTCATTCTTGATCTTAGAGGAAAAGCTTTCAGTCTTTCAGCATTGAGTTTAATGTTCACTATGGATTTCTCATATATGGCTTTTATTATGTTGACAAAATCTCCTTTTATTCCTGGTCTGTTATGTGTTTTTTTCATGAATAGATCAGAACTCAGATCCCCAATATTTAGAGGACAGGGTCCTTTTTGCCCACCCTGTCTCCTGTAAACTGCCCCAGGAGTAAGTGCACAGCTCTGCCAGATGCGCCTAGTGGGAGATGGGTAGCTACTGCTAAGGGCTGAAATTACCACCAATCCAATCCTTCCCCTGCAAGTTGCAAGCCTTTGCAAATGTTGTCCAGGTGAGGAGACAGATTCCTGGTACTTCCTGCTCTCCTGTCTTCCTCTAGGGGGTGATGGAGCTTTAGGATCTACAAAAGTAGGATCCTCTGAACAGGCTTAAAGAAGGGAACCCTGGAACATCACGCTATGTTCCCATTTGCAATTTCTGTGATGTTTTACTTTCCCCAAAGCAATAATAGCTCCTATTTACTGAGCTGCATTTGGGCTTAGCATGTTACAAATATCATCTTGCTTAACAGTCATAGCACTGGCTGAAGTAGGCAATATTAGCCTACTTTTACAAATTAAATTAATGCAACTAAAATCACACAACTTGTAAGAGGTGGCATTGTGTAAATGTCATATGGCTCTCCGTCTACTTTAATTTTGTGATTTCATTGATCAAGGCTACCTATAGCTCCTCTCAGTTTATTTGTGCAGTAAAAGAAACAGCTCAGATTGATTGACCTTACTGACAAGTCGCCAGTCTTTTCCAACTTGGTTGAATTTTGTTAATCAGTCTTGGAGCCTAGAATGATAAAGGAACATGGTTCTCCATTTATGTCTGTATCACTATGATCTGCATTCTCATTTTATTTTGTTATTCAATTATTAGGTCTTTGGGGTCTTGTTTTGTCAAATCTATTAATTTGTTAAGGTCCTTTGATGCAAAATATGGGAGAAAATTTACCTCCTTTTGGGATAGGCTTTGTCTCCACTGGATTCTTTATATCTTTTTATGCTATTAGTACCTTCTCTACCTTTTCTTTCCCCTTTGCTTCTGCTATTCCCCCACCTTCCTCTTTATCCCTTGGCCTTCTTCTTGCCTTCTCTTTTTTCTCTCCTTGCTCTTCCTTTCTTTCTCTCTAGTTCATCATTACAGTGAGTGCAGCGCTGGTCAGAACTTCTGTTTGCTCTCAAGAAATGTAGGTGGATTATTCCTGAGATCTGTTTGCTTTCCCTCATCCAGGGAGCATTTAAATTTGTTCTCTCAGTACAGTGCCTTGGAAGGTGGTGGACCCAGCTACACTCAAGAGGGCTTGATTTCTTTTTCTTTGAGTACCAGCTTACCCATTGCCAACTTCTGTCTTGTTAGAAGCATACTACTGAGAGTCCTCCAGAATTTCTTAATCTATCTTCCTTCTCTTATTATGACCTCAGAGGTCTGAGTGTAGAGTAGTGTGACTTGTTACAACAAAATTTTCTATTTTTTTCCTTAGAGCTTTCTTTTCTATGTTTTGACATATTGTTCTTTTTTCCTCTTTTGATCATTGCTAGTGATTTTGGTTCTGGTTTTTTTTCTACTTATTTTTGTGCTAAAATATACCAGGCACAAACTTAAACGTTTTAACCATGTTTAAGTGTACAGTTCAGTGGCCTCAAGGGCATTCACATTGCTGTGCAACCACCAGCATCCCTCTCGCTCCAGAACTTTCTCATCTTCCCAAACTATAATTCTGTACCCACTACACAATAACTTCCCATTCTTCCTCCTCCCACCCCAGCCTCTCAGAACTACTTTTGTCCCTATGGATTTGACTATTCTAGGTACCTCATGTAAATGGAATCATACATTTTTTTTTGTCCTTTTATGACTGGCTTATTTCACTCAGCATGTCTTCAAGACATATTCATGTTGTCACAGGTATCAATGCTTCATTCCTTTTTGTGGTTGAATAACATTCCATTTTATGGATCTGGCACATTTTGTTTATTAGGACATTTGGGTTGATGGGTGATGTTTAAAATTTTTAGCTCTTATGAATAATGGTTTTATGAACAATTTATGTTCAAATTTTTGTGTAGAAATATGCTTTTGGTTCCCTTGGATACATACATAGGAGTCTAACTGCTGGGTCATATGGTGACCCTATGTTTAACATTTTGAGGAACTGCCAAACTGTGGCATACCATTTTACATTCCCACCAGCAGCACATGAACACTATTGCTCCACAGCCTCGCCAACACTTGTTATTGTCTGTCTTTTTGTTTTCTTACCTGAGTGGGTAAGAAATTGTATCTCATTGTGGTTTTTATTTGCATTTTACTAAGGACTAATGATGTTAAGCAGCTTTCCAATGTGTTTAGTGGCCATTGGCACATATTCTTTGGAGAAATGTCTGTTTAAATCCCATGCCCATTTTAAAATTGGGTTTTCTTTTTATTGTTGAGTTATAAGAGTATTTTATATATTTTGACTATTAGTCCCTTATCAGATATAAGATTTAGGTGTATTTTCTTCCATTGTGGACTGTCTTTTTGACCTGCTGCATGGGGCTTTTTGATGCCCAAACATTTTTAATTTTGATGAAGTCCAATTTATTTTTCCTTTTGTTATTTATACTTTTGTATCCTATCTAAGGAACCATTCATTGCCTAATCGAAGGTCATGAAGATTTACTTTTATGTTTTCTTCAAAGAGGATGATAGTTTTCATACATACTTTTCTGGTCCATTTTGTTAGGTGTTCATAAGACAATGAAAGCTATTATTCGTATAAGGAAATAAAGCTGAAATTCAGGAACTTAATAGGCAAGGAGATCTACCTTCAGAAATACGGTCTCTCCAAACAGTGCTCAAGTAACATTTTTGTAGATTATTGGGTAAATTTGGAATTTGGGCCAAATTTGGACATTTCTCATTAGGTCTAACCAGAGTCTGGAAAACACTGATTGTTTTCAAGACAAGAGTGAGGCTGGGGTTTTGCTGCTGCTGCTGCTGCTGCTGCTGCTGCTGCTATTTTTAATATGTCAGCATTCTTGACTATTTAGCTTCAAACTAGTTTCTTCTGGTCTCTGATATGACTTTAAACAAGCCTTCTGAAGTTTTCTGATATGGCTTCAAAAAGCAAGGTTTCCTTGACCTCAGTATTGTGTCCTTGACACCCACCAGCAGAATTCAGTGTTATCATCATAAAATCTCCTCCTTGGTCCTTCCTTGTTCAAGGATAAGAAGGAACACTAAATTCTTACTCCATTTCCCCAGATCTTCCCCACTGTGTTTATGTATTCTCTATTATGTCAACAAAACCTTTATTCAATTTCTGTTAATATCAGGTTAATCTTTTTGGTGTATTTTCTGGGATACTTGTTGAGATGGTAGTTGTGCAGTAGCATTTCAGAATCTAATGGTCAGCCATCATATGAGTACAAGATAAACAAAAATGACTATGAGTAATATTAGGAGGGGTTGGAGAGTAGAATGAGGTATGAAACATTTGCAGTATTCTAGAAAGCTCCCTCATGCTATTTTCCCATCAGTATTCTTCTAAGGGTAGCCATTCTTCTGACTTCTAATACCATAGATTAGTTTTACCTGGCTTTGAACTTCACAGGAATATAATTATGCAGTATGTGTATATATATATGTATACACACACATATACACACACATTATTTTGTGTATATATACATATATGTATATATTGTATGTGTATATATATTATTTTGTGTCTGACTTTTTTTTGGTCAACATTATTATAACTGTGAGATTCCGCCATACTGACCCATATGTTACCAATTTGTTCTTTTTCACTGCGGTGTAGTCTTGCATTGTCAGAATATTATATTTATCTATTCCACTCCTAGTAGGTATTTAAACTGTTTCTATTTGGGGCTTATGCTAGAGAAGCCATGGACATTTTTGTATCAGTCTTTGGCTGGACAGAGCTTCCACTTCTGTTTGGTGTATATCTTGGAGTAGAACTGCTGCATCATAAAGTATATGTTTCTTTAGCTTTTGTGGAAAAAAAAACATTAAGTACTGTCAACACTTCCCCAAAGTGGCTGTATCAAACGACTGTCCTACCAGCAATATGAAGGAATTCCAGTTGCTCCCCCTTCACACCAGCACTCCGTATTGTTAGTCCGTTGAATAGTAAGTCATTCTAACGAGCATGTAATTGTACCCATTGAAGATTTCGTTTGCATGAGCAATGATGTTCAGCATATTTTCATACATTCATTGGTCGATTTGTATCTTTTTTTGGTAAATTATCTCCATTCTCTTTTTAATCAAGTTTTTAATGGAATGATTTTTTATTGATTTCTATGAGTTTCTAAGGTATTACGGACACACGTCCTCTTTTAGGAACATAACTTGCAAACATCTCTTCCCAACCAACAGCCAGTCTTTTCTCTTCATGGTGTCCTGTGAGGGCCAAAATTGTTAATTTTTTAAAAGTTCATTCTGGGGGCGCCTGGGTGGCTCATTGGGTTAAAGCCTCTGCCTTCGGCTCAGGTCATGATCTCAGAGTCCTGGGATCGAGCCCCACATCGGCTCTCAGCGGGGAGCCTGCTTCCTCCTCTCTCTCTGCCTGCCTCTCTACCTACTTGTAATCTCTGTCTGTCAAATAAATAAAATCTTAAAAGTTCATTCTGTCAGTCTTTGCCCTTATGGATAGTGCTTCTTTCATATCCTACTTGAGAAGGCTATCTTTTGGCTATCGCAAAGTTATGAAGGTATTTTCCTGTTTTCTTCTAGAAGCTTGTCTTTATATTTGTTATATAGATCAGTGTGAAATTTCTATTTTTGTGTGTGGTATGAAGTGAGGGTTCTTTTCTTCCCTAATAGCTGTCAAATATTTTACTGTGATCTTAAGTTGAGTATTCAAGGTCAGGAGTAGGTTTTTTTTTTTTTTTTTTTGAAAACTCTTTAATATATCCATAAAAGTCATACTACCTTATAGTTTTTGTAAAAACCATACCTATCATTGTCATGTACAGCCACCCCATCAGATCATCTAAAGTGCTTCCCTCCACCGACATACCATCCCATGCCACGCCAGTAATAATCTGACTAATTGTGATGTCCTTGCTTGCTGTGGGTTACCAGTGTCCCAGTAGCTGCCAGACACAGAGGTCATCTGAGCATTCCTTCAATATGTGAGCAACTCAGTCCCAGAATCCAGCCTTGATATTCTATCTTCCAGGGATACTTTGAGTAGAAATCTGTGTCACTTAAAGTCCTGGCAGGAAACGTAATTTCACACAAGTGTCTCACCTGGAGATCCTTTATAAGGAAGCTAGAGCAGTGGAAAAAGTTAAAGGAACCAACAATGGTCTTGAAATAACCAGAGATTAGCAATGGGAGAAAACCATCAGCGTCCCTTTGATTTAAGGGATAAAGCAAATAAATAAGTGATAGATAGAAAGAAGGTAGTAGATAGGTAATAGTATCACCTAGGCCCAATCAAAGCTAGACAGCAGGGACCATCCTGCAAGAGATTCAGTGTGGGAGGCTCAAAGCTGGTGTCAGAACTGCATCACTAAAGTAGGGCGAAGGGTAGGAGGAACTATGTAGACTTTTCCCTCCTTCCCTTGTCCTTACCTCCTCCTCGTGCCTTTCATTGGCCAAATCCAATCAGAACGCATCTGGAAACACAGCACAAATAATGCAATTCATAGGGGTCAGCCTTCCAGTGTCCCGGACAGAGAAAAGAAAGTCTGGGGATGGATCTGGAGGAACAGGCAAATAGAGAATAAATAGCACATATTGTGGAACAAAAATCAAACTAGACTAAGCAAGATTACTTTGGAAACAGTGAAAATAACACCAAAGAAAATGGAACTAAATTGTCCATATAAGCGATAAACTATTACATATCATAGATACAACTAAAAAACACGTCCACATGTAGAATAATAAATAAGTGGGAAGAATCTAAAATGATAAATATAGGTACTAAAGATTGAGAGACTGCAAGTTGGAGACATTTCCAGTGATGCAGAGGCGGTGGCTGTTTATCTATGGTTCCTAGCACATTCCCTCTGATATGAATGGCTGGATGGGTGAATGCATACTGAAAATAGGAAAAAAATAAAGGAAACTAAAATTGACAATAATATGTTATTTTTTTAAACTGAAAGCAAAGCCATGTCTGAATCATTTGAAATAGAAATTGTAAATCAATTTTAAAGGTGCAAAAAAAAACCAAGCTAGTCTTGGATTTTGCTGCTACAACAATGAATAATAGCACATATTCTTCTCAGAACCTTCAGAGAAAAATAATATTACCTAAGAATTTGGAGCCAACCCAACCATTTATTCATGAGCAGAGCCAACAGAAGAATGTTGTAAAACTTGTATTTAACCAAATCTGAGATCCATTGGTTGTAAGATGACTTTGTTCTATTAACACAAGTAAAAACTTCGAATTACATTTTAACACAGTGTTTTAACCGTGATGCTGAGTGATGCATGGATTACTCCGACATTATTTCCCTTGCCTACAGTCGCATTGCTTGGTGTGTGATAAGGCGATCCTTTTGAGTGTATTTCATTAGCAAAAGATAATGCAGTTTCATCTGTTTGTGAGTTTCTTCCTTTCTTAGGTCCTAGAAAGCACTTGGTTGTGGTTATACAAGGAAATGTGAAATAGCAGTAATTCTTCCAGTGTCCTTTGCTTTATTGATAAATATAAGCCCTGCTTTGTTTTCCTCTCTTACTGCACCCAAAGTAACTTTGTTTCAATGCCAAATTAGAATGTAATATTTTTGAAGGCATGTTAAACATCAGTAAAATTTAACATTTATTATACTAGTGTTTCAGGAAACTCCAAGTGATGGACAGAGCGGACACAAACTCCACTCCCCTGTAGCAAATTGGCCACTGTATCGTGGGTGCCACCTGGTGGACAATGATTGTAAGACACAGCAATTACAAAAGTGATCTCAATTAAGACGTTGAAGTGTATTGTAGGTTTATAGGTGAGCTAGGGCATATTGAACCACTGTAATGGCTCATTTTATGAGTCGACGAGGCCAACGGGTGCCCAGGGGAAGCATTATTTCTGAATGTGTCTGCGTCCAAAGGAGATCAGCCTTTGAATGAGTGGGCTCAGTAAAGCAGACTACCCTCCCAGCATGGGTGGACACCATCCAATCCTTTGAGGGCCTGAGTAGAACGAAAGGGTGAAGGAAATTGGAACTCACCACGTTTGCTTCCTGCCTGCTTGTGAGCTGGGACATCAGTCTTCTGTCCTTGGACTGGGACTTAAACCAGTCCTCTTTCCAGTTCTCGGTTCTCACGTCTTTTTCCTCTGGAGTTCCACCAGCCAGTCCCCTGGTCCTTGGGCTGACAGACAACAGATCGCAGGACTTCTCGGCCTCCATGCTTGCATGAGCTAATTCCTCATAATAAACCTCTTCCCATGTCAGACCAGCTTATGCAGGGTGACAGGTGGGAGTGACAAGAAGAGGTTGGATTTTCTCTTTGACTTGAAGGGGAATCAGTAGGATTTGCGGATGGCTCAGATGTAGGGCATGAGAAAAGGAGAGGAGTTAAGAATGACACCAAGGTTTTGGACTGAGCACCAGGAAAAATGGCAGTTGCTGTGATGGAGATGAGGAGGACTTGGGTGGAGGAGTTTGCCTGGGGATTGGAAACTCAGTCTGGAAGGAGTTCAGCGTGAGATGCCTGGCGGCCATGGAAGGAACTGTCAGTGGGAGGCTAGATATGCAAATCTGGAGTTCTGGGCAGAGAACAAGACAGGAGGTTTAAACTTGAGAATTATTCACATTAAAATGGGTTTGAAATCCTAAAACTGGGTGAGATCTCCAGAGATGGTGAGAAAGGAGATCTAAAAATTGAATCCTAGGGTGCTCCAGCGTTCAGGGGTCAGGGACAGAAGAATGGACCAGGAGAGTCTGGCCAGATTGGGGTGTGGGTGTGGAAATTAGCCTTTGCATCTCAAGACCTGAGCGTTCTCTTGGGCTCCAGCCAGGGGAGGCAGCTGGCTCTCTGGACCCATGTCTGGTTGGATGCATGCAGATTACTGCTAGTGCTGCTTAACATGTTGCCCTAAAGCATGAAAGAGACGTAGGACACCAAATCTCGTTCAACATATTTATCCTAGGATAGCGGATGACCCAGCGGCCTCTGTGGATCATTCAATTCACCTTGCTTCTCTGAGGGTTGTCACGACCTCCTAGCTATGGAAGTGTCCGGATTCCGGACCAAAAGGAGGAACCGCCAACAGGGGAGCACTCACCTCTCCTCCTCTAGACCTCTACCTCGTCCCCCTCTGTCCTTCACCTACTTTAGCAATCGGGGTTGGGGAATGAGATGGAGCCTGGAAAGGACTTCTGGGGGACTTAACAAAGACTAACATGAGTTTTACTAATTCTGGAGTCTCGAAGCCCTACTCCTACCCTTTAGTTTAAGTGAAGGGTTTTCTTCTCCGCGCCCCCCTCCCAGCCCAAGATACGGTATTGAAAGTTCTCTAGTTGTACTATATCAAGAAATTTCTGTTTCTTTCCTAACAGGATTAAGAAGATATGGTAAAATTGGATCTATTTCTGATAAGATTTTCACATTATACTACGACCACATGGGCTTTATACATAAACTGACTCCAGACCATTTTGAAGCTGATATGTCACTTAGAACCTCTGGGAATCCTAAAAGTATTTTTGGACAGGTTAGTGATAAAATGCATTGAGACTGTTTGCCTTGTTTTAAGAATTGATGTCCCACTGTGTGCACAGAATTATGGGAAAACGAGAAGGTGTTTTGCTTGAGACAAACTCTTATTAATGCATTTTGCTCCATCTGACTATAGGGGAAACCTCCACATGCCAAAGGACCCCTCCAAAACCTTCTTCCCAATCCCATACTGGGTTCTATAAATTTAGCTCCACCCAGAATATCTCCCTACAAATATCTTCACAGCAACACCACCAGATGTTCTAAGCGATTACTTAGACCTATGTCTTCCAACCCAGGTTCGCAGTACATTTGATTTTTCTACCTCCCAAGGCTGATCAAGAAACACGAGTTATCTTTTCCCCGCTGGCTTACCTCTCCTCTTTTGTATTCACCCTGCACCTTCATTTTTTCCTTTTCTAATGCTCTTATAGAAAGGAGATACTATCTTCTTCATAAGTGACGCTACACAGAGGTTTTTCGAATAATTTTAATGCAGAATGTGCCACTTGTGAAGGTTCTGCCTGAGAACACATCACTTGGGCATACAGTTGGGAAAATGGACTTTCTTCACTGTATCAGCAAAGAATCCGATTTTTTTTTTTAAACTTGGCTTTAATGAAACCATCCCTTTGTCCTAAAGGAAACAGAATAATGGCTGACTTTAGTGTTCATAGATATTCCAAATTACCAGACCAATAATTTTCCTAGATATTCCAAATTACCAGGCCAAATTACCGGAGTTGAAAACATCGTGTTTTCACTCTCCTTGTCTGAGATGCGAGGAGAGTGACGTGGGAACTTCCCTGAGATGGTATAGGCTGCCACGTGACCTCCCCGCGACCATTTGGTGCTGTCACAGGACCTCCCCGTGACCGTACAGTGTTGCCATGGGACTTGCCATATATTTGCTGTTATGTGGGCTCTGCACAGACACAAATCAAAGGACATGAACAGGAGAGTAGGACTTACTGAAAAAGCAGATATCACCATTTGTCACTAACTTTACAACTTCTAGAAACGCATTAGTTCTCTTATGTGAAAGTTTAAATTATTAAAATCAAAAGCCAAGTTGGGGTTTTTAGCAGCAAGAGGAGTTCACCTCCCAACCCCCAAAGCAAACTACAGACATCCTCTCTGGATAAAAATAACCACGAGCCTTTATTTGGCTCTATGTGCCAGGCAGTGTTGTGCGTTCTTACATTTTTATAACAACTCTTTATCTTCATTTTACGAAGAAGAAAACGAGGCACAGCAAGGCTAAATAATTTAGCCCAAATTGCACACGCCACTGGGTAGTTCCTGGATCAGGCATCTCCCTGGACAGCAGGGTCCAGGGCCTGAGCTTTTGTCATGTGTGGCCTTTCACTGGCCTTGTACACACTTTTCGTGGGATGTTCTTGTCACTCCCATGCTAGAATGGCATTGGGAATTCTCAAGCACTTACAGCCTTTTCGAGGGGCTCTTTAAAGAGCCTTAAGACATCCATTCAGTCTCATGCCAATTCTTGCCTGTTTCCTACTCTGTTCTTCCAAAGATCCAGGGGACAGGGCATGACAGAAAATGGGTCTTAGAGGCACCATTGAATGCCTGTGCCCCCAGCCAGTCTGAACTATCTACCACCTACTCCCCATGTCATGTCCATCAGGTCAACCCCAGCATCCCCTTCGGGGTGGTCTTTTCAACACACCCTTCTCTGATCCTGATCCTGTCCAGCTTTGTGTACTTTAGGGACCATCCCGAGGCAAGGAGAATTGGCAGCCGCTTTCAAGTGAGGAGACATATGCCGTGGCCCCTTCCTTAAAAAAATACTCCAGTGGGGCGCCTGGGTGTCTCAGTCATTAAGCATCTGCCTTCAGCTTGGGTCATGATCCCAGGGTCCTGGGATCGAGCCCCACATCAGGCTCCCTGCTTGGCAGGAAGCCTGCTTCTCCCTCTCCCACTCTCCCTACTTGTGTTCCCTCTCTTGCTGTGTCTCTCTCTGTCAAATAAATAAATAAAATCCTTAAAAAAAAAATACTCCATTAAGAACTGAGCTCCAGGGGAACCTGGGTGGCTCAGTGGGTTGAGCCTCTGCCTTCGGCTCGGGTCATGATCTCGGGGTCCTGGGATCGAGCCCCACGTCGGGCTCTCTGCTCAGTGGGGAACCTGCTTCCCCTCTCTCTCTGCCTCTGCCCACTTGTGATTGCTGTCCATCAAATAAATAAATAAAACATTAAAAAAAAAAGAACTGAGCTCTAAAATCTGTACCTCTAGGCCCCTTCTACACAATGGAAAACACCTCCACCCACCCTTGCACTCCGGCCTTCTACCAAAGGCACAGGAACCCTAAACTGAACCTTACTCCCCAGAATTTCTTTGCCTCCCTAATGGAAAAATGCATTATCCCTTGTGCACACACGGATCTACAAACAGAACATGTTGAAATATGACTCCTACCGATAAGCCAAACACTACTGTTGTAACACCCACCGGAAACCAATCTGATATTTGCATTTTTCCCTAATTAAAATATAAAATAGTATAAAATGCAATGTCTTTTGTTCTTTTCCTTCTCCAGGCTCCTGATATGGGCTTCGAAACTGCCCTAGCGCCTCAATACATCGCCTTAAAAGAAATTATCTTTTATGCGTACGTGCCTGCAAATGAACCTGAGGGAACCATATACACCAAGAAATTCAACAACATGCACTTGGGGAAAGTGATACACTCCAGGTAGGTACTGATTTGCCTCCCGTTTATTTAGACTGCACACTGGTTACTCAACTCCAAATTTTGAGGCAACTTCTTTGAGTGGTTTCCTTGGTGAAATAGCGTTATGTCTTTTTTTGATGCCTCAGATGGCCTAATACATTTATAGACGCCAAGGTGGCTTGAGTGAGGCCCCAGGCTTAGAAACACAGGGCTCGTTATGTAGGCACTATCGGGAAATGTGCTCTGTCATCTTGAGTATCAAACATGTTCTCGGCTTCATTGGACACTATTTGCCCACAGGGTTCACACACATGGCCATTCTCACATGTCTTGGAGACAGACACATCTAACAGTGTGAAGGCCATCTTGCATGAATTACTGCATGGCTGGGTATGAGATACTCTTAGCAGTGCTTACTTCTAAGGTATCAGCAAGAGCCACCAGCCCTTAAAGCTACCTTTAAGTCTGAAAACTCTCTTTGAAGAATGTGATGAATTTTACGACTCCCGAAATATCTAACAGCCAGAAAAGGAACAATTTCAGATGACCAGAAACTCAACCCTGTTCTTTTTTTTTTTAAGTGGGGAGAGGGGCAGAGGGAGCATCTTAAGCAGACTGCCAGCTGAGTGTGAAGTCAGACACAGGGCTCGATCTCACACCCTGATGTCATGAACCTGAGCCAAAATCAAGAGTTGGACGCTCAACTGACTGAGCCACCAGGCGCCCCTGAACTCACCCTGTGGTGAGTGGGTCCTGTTCCACCAGGGTGAAATCTGTTTATTATATTTGTATTGGGCCGTCAGTATGCACCTTGTCCCACAGCCAACAACTCCACATATCATGGGGGCAGCTCACACAGAAGTGGAGGTGAAGACTGAAATCACATACAATAGAAAAAGTCTGGACGTACATTTTTTGTTGTTATTGTCATTGTTTCTTTTGTTTCTAACAAGGATTATAGAACTTTCTATGTTGAGGAAAAGCACCCGTGATCTCTAAAACTATATTTTGTTTTCAATGGTTTTTGTATGGGTGACATCCCAAGCCACTTAGTTTCCGTAGGTATGTCCTTGTAGAAAACATAGAATCAGGGCGCCTGGGTGGCTCTTTTGTCAGTTAAGCAGCTGCCTTTGGCTCGGGTTGTGATCCCAGAGCCCTGGGATTGAGCCCTGTGTTGAGCAGGGAACCTGTTTCTCCCTCTGTCTGCTGCTCTGCCTGTTTGTACTCTCTTTCTCTATCAAATAAATAAATAAAATCTTTAAAAAAAAAAACATAGAATCACTTTTTAAAAGATTAGCATGATAATCTCAATGTTAATATTAATTTTTTACATCCTGTTTATTTTAAAAAACATATGATCATTCTCTTAAGCATCCAAATACGAGTTTCCCTTACTATGTCAAAGTACAGCAGTCCTATGAAACTTTTCACGAGCTGGACGGGAGTAAAACAAAGAAGCAATTACCCTGAATTTACATGGAAAATTTTCTGAGCATTCCCAGGACCCCCCTCCCCCCGCCAAAATACCCTCTATTAGGCTTTTTCTGATACCTTAGGACACATCTTGCTAACAGATGCACAAAATAAGTGGAGATAAAGCCCAGGTGCTCACCCAGGTCAGAGCTCCGGCGGCTTGATGCTGAGATGCCCTGTGGAGTTTACGGGGAAGGGGCTGGGCGGGGCCCCTATAACAGATCTGCTCTCTGCAAAACAAAAGCGGGATGCTCTTCTCACTTTTCGTGTTTTCTCATAAAAGTGAAAATTCTCTTCAGATTTCTTTGAGTTAGCAAACACAAGTGCTAACACAGGTCTTTGGTCGAAGTGAAATGGCGTAAGGCGAACTTTTGAAATGTGAGGAACCTGTACTTGAAAATTGGAACAGTACATTCTGTGATCAGACTCAGGAATTTGGTTCTATTGTGCAGAAACTAGGGAATGAGCATCTCCAAGGCAGGAAAGGGGAGGGAAGAGCCAGGATCAGAGAACTGGAAGGAAGGCAGACTTCAACTGGGCAGGTCAAGGATGGGGGACCCAAAATCCCAAAGTCAGCAATAGGCCAAGGCAGATTCTAGGTAGTCAGAGAGTGGAGCAGGGGGAGCCCTTCATTCATTTCTTCCACAAATAGTTGCCTAAAACTTACTACACTCAAGGGGCTCGCAGTGTCCTGAGAGAGCCATGAAGAGGGCATTCGAACCCATGCACACCTTGAACTTAGGTGATGACAGTTGACAGCAGAGGGGCATGGTGCATCTAGAGAGTATTTTCCTGGGGGTTGAGCCCTTGTTTGGAGGATGTTGGAAAGTTGCTCAGAGCCAGCACTGCTTAGGATGGGATTGGAAGAATGAGGATGAAGGGGGAGGTGGGGGGAAGGTTCCAGACAGAGAGAACAGTATGTGGAAGGCCCCCAGGCAAAGGAAGCATGATGGGTGTTTGAGAAACTGAAGGAAAATCAGAGTGACTTCAGTGTCATGAAAAACGGAGAGAAGTTATTGAAGACCATGGAGCCAGGTCAGGGAGGGCCTTCTGTGTCCCAGCCAGGGCGGGGAGCAGGGGTTGTATGTCATTCCAAGCAAAGGGGAAGCACCCGAGGCTTCTAATTAAGTGAATAACTGGACAGATAGATGTGAAATTTGCTCTCTGAACAAGCTGGAAAGACCACCTTGAATTTTCCTCCTCCTGTCCTTCCGACTCCTCGGTGGACTTAACCTCTGGATAAAGTATCAGGCAAATCCCACAGCTTTTCTCTTCGATGGCATATGAACATTTCCCTGGCTTAGAAAGTCTAAGTCAGTCTAATAATCACATGGCTCTCTTCTTGTCCAGTGTTTCAAAAGAGGTCAAATTCTTACCCAATTTAAATGTGTTCGCCAGCCCGTATTTGGGCCTGACCCAGACTGGGGCGCCTGGGGCAGAGTTGTATTGCTCATGCTTACTATTTTCCAGCTTCTATCTTCTTCCCTTTTGGTTTCTAACCCTTCCAGAGTTTGGGGGAGAGAAGGCAGGTGAAGTAAAGTGGGCAGAGAGCCCCGGAGTCCTTTGGAAGTGGCAAGTGTCCCCTTGGTGACAGCTGCCCCTGTCACCCCGAGACAGGGTCCCTTCACCCTTTGGGCAGTTCTCCAGGGAACCTTTCCTTTTCTTTCCTGTTTCTCCCCCGCCCCCCGTGACGCCAGTCCCTCCGGAGATCAGCATCATCTCGAATTTTCTGTGAACATTGAGACGTTTTTTCTTCTTTAGGGCTTTAACATGTCCCTACGTATCAGAACGCACTGTTGGGTTCTGTAGATGTGTTATTCTCCTGTGACTCGCGTTTTCTGTACAGCGACAATGTTTTCCAAATCATTTGGTGCTGACGCGTTTGCCAGTCACTCACACGAACACACTACACTGTCTTTAGCAACTCTCCTGTGTTTCCTTGTAATCGTGTTAAACTTTTGCTTTTCATGTTGAAGTGTTCAGTCTGTCTAGAGCGTATGTGTGTCTTGTGGAGTGAGAACTGATCTCTGTCTTTCTTTTTTTTACGTAAATAACCAACTGTCCTTACAAGTCTCTCATTTCCCCCTTGATGTGCCCTCCCTGCCCCCCTGCATCCGTCTCTCAGGGCTGCATGTGCGCATGGGTCTGTTTCTCCTCTCTTCTGTTTCGTTGGCATATCAGTCTTCCCTTTGTCACACTGACTAACCCTCTGTGAGCAGCACCCCCCCCCCCTTGGCCTTTGTCCTTGCATCTAAACGTTAGATTCAGCTTGTTGGGTTCCATTAAGGAGAAAAAAAAAAAAAAAACCCACAAAACACACTAATCTGTTAATAGAAATGACCTCTTGTAGCCAAATTCTGCCTGATATCTGCAGTTCAATCTTGGGTGGAAATTTCTGGTTGTTCTCCTGAAAGTGGGATAGTTCTACTTTGTTCTTTCAGAATTTTAGGCTCAAAACCGCCTCCTGACCCTCTGTTAACAGGCAGAGAGTTACTATTTTTTCCTTCTGTCGTCTTAACTTGTCTTTGCCTGTACGCCATGGATGAGTGGCTTTGCTTCCCGTCACCCAGTAACTTAAAGCTTTTCCTATGTAGGGAAAAGGCCAGGGAGGGAAGCAGGCAGGAAATCAGGATGTAAGAGCCAGCAGCCCCCACAGGGACCCCTCCCAGCACGGATCACCATTTTTGAGGTCTGTGTGCAAAAATGGTTAATGTCCAGCCTCCCAGGGCTTAAAGTTTTGCTTCCTATGAAAGAAGGTTCAGGAAAGTGGGTGGTGCTTCATGCCTGTTTTCTCCCATCCTCCAGGCTGCCTGGACCTCTGGTCTATTGGCTCTGCTCTGGTCTTTCCATAAGCCTCCAGGGAAGCCCATGGAAAGAACTTGTGAGTGTAGACTCCCCTTCGAAAGGTGCTCCAGCTTTTCCAAACTCACACAACAGCATACCCTTAGGCTTCACTTTTTTTTTTTTTTTTTTTTTTTTTTTTTTACAGTTTTAGCCATTTCTTGTTTGTGTGGGGGCCAGCACTGTGTTTCTCCCTCCCAAGCTCCTCCACACGGTTCCTATGTTAACTCCCCTTGGAATGGCTCATTCCCGGGTATCTCCTGTGAGTCGGTTATCTTCGTTGCTGACACTAGTTCCCGGATGGGCTTACGGAAAGCGATAACTTTCTGCTTTATCTGCTTTATTTTGTTTCTTTTTCTTGTTGGCTTCACCTTTCAGCCTCCGAAGTCTGATAACTGACTTCTCTATGGCAACCATAAATTGTTCGAATCTGCTAACTTTCTTTAATTATTGCAGCACTTGTTTTCTGTGTTATTTTGGATTTTCTGAGTAGTGGTACTTGTTTTTCTAAGACAATCACTGTATCACTTGCAAATAGTTTGTTTTGCTTCTTAACATTTCTTAGCATGGTATAACTTTTCCCTATTAAAGTGTCTAGGGTCTTGTTAACTAGAAAGGGACACAGTGGGTGACTTTGTCTGTTGGGGCTGCTGTCACAGAAGGCCACAGGTGGAGTGGCTTACAAATAACAGAAGTGTATGTCTTCTGGTTCTGGAGACCATGTCCACACTCAGGGGCCAGCAGGGTCAGATTCTGGTGAAGACCTCTTCTGGGTTGTTCCGGGTTGCAGACTGCTGACTTCTTACTGTGTCCTCACATGGTAGAGGGTTCTGGGTCTCTCTGGAGGCTCTTTGGTAAAGGGCACTAATCCCATTTGTGAGGGCTCAACCCTCATGACCGAAGTCACTTCCCAAAGGCCCCCCTTCCTAATACCATCACTTTGGGCATCAAGTTTTTGACATATGAATAAGGAGAGGACAGGCACTAAGGTTCAGACTATAGCAGCAGGCTTTTTTGTTGTTCCTGGTTTTTTTTTTTTTTTTTGAGAGAGAGAGAGAGAATAAGTAGGGAGAAGAGCAGAAGGAGAGGGAGAAGCAGACTCCCCACTGAGCTGGGAGCCCGATGTGGGGCTCCATCCCAGGACACTGGGATCATGACCTGAGCAAAAAGCAGATGTTTAACCACTGAGCCACCCAGGTGCCCCTGTTGTTCCTGACTTTTAAAAGAATATTTAAAGCGTTTCACCATTATGTATTATGCCTTTCATCTTTTTTCTTTTACCCTTTTTGCTTATAGAAAAAAAATATTTTTTTCAGTTTAAGAGGTGTTTTATTTTTGGTGTTAAATGGTTCCGCATCTACTGGGCTTATATATAGATTTTTCCCCTTTAACCCTTAATTTAATGATGTGAATTATAGTATGGATTTCACACATCTGATTCCAAGATTTACTAGCCTGGATGTCTTGGGATACACCTATATTAGTCACTGTGTATTATCTATGTTCATACATTTCTGGATTCAGTTTGCTAATATTTAGGATTTTTGCATCTGTGTTCACGAGCGGTTTTTGTCTGTAGTTTCTTTCTCATATGATTTCTCATATAAAAAATTTCACTTGATTTTTTATATAAGATCATACCAGGGTCGTAAATAAATTTTTCAATTTTATTTTCTGGAACACTTCGTTTAAGATCAGAATTTCCTGTTTCTCAAAAGTGTGATTTTTTTTTTTAATTGGTTGAAATTTTCTTCATGGTGAAAGACTAGGCTATTATGCTCAATTTTTGTAAATATTCCACATGTGTTTATGGAGACTATAGTCTGTTGTTCAGTTCAATGTAAGTATTTGTCAGATTAATTTTGCTAATTGTAATGTTCCATTTTTCTGATGCCTTACTGATTATTTTTTCTGCTCAATCTATTAATTATTGAGAGAGTTGTGTTAGAATTTCTGTATGTGTTAATAGATTTATCAATGTCTTTCTGTGGCTTTATCAATTTTTACTTATATGTTTTGAGGCTGTTGTTAGATACGTGTAAGTTTAGAATTTTGGGGGGTGGGGGTGCCTGGGAGGCTGACTGGGTTAAGTGACTACCTTCAGCTCAGGTCATGATCCTGGAGTCCCAGGATCGAGTCCCGTATCCAGGGAGGCTGCTTCTCCCTCTGACCTTCCCCAACTCATGCTCTCTCAATTCTCTCAAATAAATAAATAAATCTCTTTTAAAAAAAAATTAGGGGGTAGGGGCAGAGGAAAAAGGAGAGAGAGAATCTTAAGCAGGTTCCACGCTCAGCTTGCGGAGCTGGACCTGAGGCTTGATCTCACGACCTTGAGATCACAACCTGAGCTGAAATCAAGAGTCAGACACTTAAACAGCTGAGCAACCCAGGAGCCCCATAAGTTTAGAATTTTTAAGTCTTCCTGATGAGTTGAACATTTTGTTCATATTTGGTGACTATTTTCATCTCTATAATGATTTGTATTTATTTGTTTGTTTTTTTATCTGACTTCTGTATATTCTTTAAAGTCAAAGAAAAACCAGACAGGAAATCTAAAACCAGAGCTTTTGGTACTCCATTAGGCGTTCCTGTAAGGATAACCATTCATTCAGTAATCTTCTCAGGTCATGCTGTTGTCAGTCACTTTGGATAGGGGATTTTCACAAGGTTTGGGAGACTGTTGAAGAGAAAGATTGTTCTGGAAACTGGGGCATTCTTAGTTGGGCAAAAAGAGGGCTTGATGAAGGTGTTTCCACAGTTAGAATTGGTGACTTTGGACACAGAGGACACAAATGCTGAGCCATGAGTCATAATGGAAAAGGTTGAAGGAAAAGGAGACAGAAGGTTATCAAGAGGCGAATTCAGTCATTTCCCAGTTTTACTTAGGACATGTGTAGTGGCAACTGCAATTGGCAGTTATCCTGAATGCCTGTAGCATAGACTGACCATATCTATCTTCATGACTTTGGTCTGCCATTAGCCAGATGGGCAGTGATGACTGGGCATTTTGCACAGGGACTGAAGACCCATGTTGCTATAGAGGTAATGAAAGGAAAGCAACTGACTCATTCTTTTTAAAAATATATACACAGAGAAATATAAACAGTAAGTATATGAAGAAGGGGTATTATTAGAGCAACTGCATATAAATACTGAAGAGTTAAATAGGTAGCACTTAAGAGTAAGATTCAGAAGAACATTTACTTGTTTGTTTTTTTTTTAATAATACTTTTATATTGGGGCACCTGGGTGGCTCACTTGTTTGAGCATCTGACTCTTGATTTTGGTTCAGGTCATGATCTCAGGGTTGAGATTGAACCCTGAGTTGGGCTCTGCCCTCAATGGGGAGTCTGCTTGAGTTTCTCCCTCTTCCTCAGCCTCTGCCCCCTGCAGATACTCTCTCTTTCCCTATTTAAAATAAAAATTTGAAAAAATAGGGTGTCTGGGTGACTCAGTTGGTTAAGTGACTGCCTTTGGCTCAGGTCATGATCCCAGAGTCCTGGGATCGAGCCCCACATCAGGCTCCCAGCTCAGTGAGGAGTCTGCTTCTCCTTCTGACCTTCCCCCTCTCATGTTCTCTCTCTCTCAGATAAATAACTAAAATATTTTAAAGAAAAATTTAAAAAATAATGCTTTTATTTTGTATTCAGTGCTTCCATTGTAGTAAAATATACACAACATAAAATTTATTATTTTAACCATTTTTAAGTATATAGATCTGTAGCTTTAAGCATATTCACATTATTGTGCAACCGTAGTGATGATCCATCTCCAGAACGTTTTCGTCTTCCAGACGGAAGCACAGTAACCATTAAACAAGAACTCCCCATATTCCAGACCTCACAGTGCCTGGAAACCACCATTCTACTTTCTGTTTCTATGAATTTGACTAGACTAGAGACCTCATATAAATGGAATCATATAGTATCTGTTCTTTTGTGGCTGGCTTATTAGCATAATGTCCTCAAGTTTCATTCATGATCCGTTCCTTGTCGTACCTTATGAGGATTTCCTTCCTTTTTAAGGCTGAATCATATTCTATTCTTTGCCATATATACACACATCCATAAAGAAAAATGTACCCCATTTTACTGATCTATTCAACTATCAATGGAACTTGGGTTACTTCCATCTTTTGGCTTTTGTGAATAACACTGTTACAAACAGGGATGTACAAATACTTCTTGAGACCCTGCCTTCAGTTCTGTAATGTATATACCCAGAATTGGAATTGCTGGATCAGATGATAATTTAATGCTTAATATATTTTTTTAAGATTTTGTTTACTTGACAGAGGGGGAGACAGCGAGAGAGGGAACACAGGCAGTGGGAGTGGGAGAGGGAAAAGCAGACTCCCCATTGAACAGGGAGCCCGACATGGGGCTCGATCCCAGGACCCTGGGATCACGACCTGAGCTGAAGGCAGTTGCTTGATGACTGAGCCACCCAGACACCCCTAGTGTTTAATATTTTGAGGAAACTTCATACCATTTTCCACAGTAGCTGTACCATTTTACATTCCAAATAACAAGGCACAAGCATTCCTGTTTCTCCACATCCTGGCCAACACTTGTTACTTTCTGTTTAATTTTTTTGATAATAGCCATCCTGATGGATGTGAGGTGGTACTTCATTACAGTTTTGATTTCCATTTCCCTAATTACTAGTGATAGGGGGCATCTTTTCATCTGCTTATTGACCATTTCTATATCTTCACAGAGGAATATCTATCCAAGTTCTTTGCCCATTTTTTGATTGGATTGTTTGTTTTGTTGTTGTTGTTGTTGAATAACAGTGGGTTTTTAGGGCTTTTTTTTTTTTTTTTGCAAGGGTCTACAATTTGTATAATCGTATGAGCCTTCTTACAAGCTATACTTGCCTGTATATGATTTCTTTTCTTTTTCTTTTTACCTCACCTATGTATCTCTCATGAAAGACATATATGGATTTTATAATTTTTTTAGCCAGTCTAACAATCTTTGTCTTTTAATTGGAGAGTTTAGTCTAATTATGCTTATTATTTTTTACTAATATATTTGAATTCATTTCTTCCATCTTCTATTCTGCTTTGTATTTGTCCTACTTTTTCATGTTTCTTTTTTGCTCTCTCTTCTTGCTTGCCTTATTTTTTTTTTTATTTTTAATTCCAGTACAGTTAACATGCAGTGTTGTATTAGTTTCAGGTGTACAACAGAGTGACTCAACAATTCCATACGTTACTCACTGCTTCTCATGATAAGTGCCCTTCCTAATACCCACCACTTACTTCACTCTTGCCCCCACCCACCTCCCCTCTGGTAACCACCAGTTTGTTCTCTGTAGTTAACAGTCTTGTTTGCCATATTTTGAGATTCTTTTTCTCTCTCATTCGACTTTTTTTTTTCTTTTACTAGGTTGAGACTTTTGTATTCTGGTTGGATTTTTATGTTTTGTTTTTGTTTTGAGAATTTTTTTCATGTTATACAAGATTTTTACATGTGTGTTAAGTTAAAGTCTAGAATTAATTGATTTTAAAAAATTTATTTACTTATTTTAGAGAGAAGAGAGCACGTGGGGAGGGGAGGGAGAGAGGGAGAGAGAGAATCTCAAGTAAACTCCCTGCTGATCATGAAGCATGACACGGGGCTTGACCTCATGACCTTGAGATCATGACCCAAATTGAAATCAAGAGTCAGAAAAGCTTAACCAACTGAGCCACCAGGTGCCCCTAAAATTAATTGATATTTTTGTCCCTGCATATATAACCCCAAACCCTAGATGTCTGATCTGTCTCCACTCTTTATATTTTCTTAGGATGAGTCTCATTCTGATCCCTTTGCCCCTCAAACCTTAGAAGACATGTCAGCTTATAAAGTGGTCCCATTGAAGGTCCTCTTGGCTTATCATGGGGAGAAGCACTTTCTTCTTCTCCACCATGTAGAATGGCATGGAGATGAGAGGTGGAAGGCACAGCCTGCCAGCACTACCACACCATTATTACTGCTTTCTTTAAACTTATAAACTCTTTATCTTAGCTAGCTTTTTTTTTTTTTTTTAAAGAATACCACTGTAGTTGTGTTGTGGATTCATTTAGATCATTTAAAAGGCATTTTCAGTGGTTTAGGATACATTTTGATGATCTAGTCTAAGGTGTTGATAGTAGAAATGGAGAGGAATTGAGGGATTTGAGAGATACTTGGGAGGTAGACTAACAGGACAGAAAAATTGCCATTACTTTGTTTCATTGCCCGGATCTTGACCTAAAAAAATCATTGATGCTTGTCTTCTGCTTGCTGTATCCAGCTGCAGGTTGTCCTATCACAGTGATGGAATCTGGGGTTCTCACACTGTGCTTAAGGAGACAAGTACCTGAGGTAGACAGGCTATGGGTAAGGGATCAGACAGTGTGGCAAATGGTAGGCTTGGAATTCAAAAGAGAGTTTGAGGAATAAAACTCAGGAACTAAGGTTAGATGCTGGAAAAGAAGGGATTCATAGCATTAGCAAGGAATCCAGATCATGGGGTCAAAAGAATTATATAATCTCAACAACAGTACCACTTACAATGAGATATTGAATCAAACTGATTCAATACTGATACTGAATCAAACTCCTTCCCACAGTAGGAATTGGCTAAATACCCACCCAAGTTTAAAAAAAAAAAAAAGTATCTGCTTGGTAACTGGAGAATTATAGTCGCTTCATAAGTGATCAAGTATTAAGAAGGAACTTATTTCATTTTATAACAGAGTCAGCAAACTCTTAAAAGTGATAACAATGTCACTATTTGTACTAAATTGCTTAAAAGGAAAGCATCAACATTTACACATTTTTAGTGAGGCTATTTAATAATTCAGTTAATATGTACCAAGTGCCTAGTATGTGTCGAGTCTTATGCTGGCACTGGGAAGATTGTAATAATTAAAATAGACAAGGTCCTTGCTCAAATGGAGAAGACATTCTAATGACCAGGGGCAGATGACAAATAGGTAACAAAAAACATTTTTAGATCTCATACATGCTAAGAAGAAAGTAAATGTGGTGACCAAAGGGATTGAGAAGGATCAGCAAAGAGCTGAGAACAGAGAGCAAAGAACTAAGGGAAAAGCTTTCCAGGTGAAAGGAATTGCAAGTGTAAATGCATAGAGCAAGAAAAAATCCATTGTGTTTAATAAACAGGATGGTGCATAGTGAGATGGGGTGGTGGAAAGGCCACCGACAGTAGGCCACTGGGTGGGAAGGGGGCGGGGCGCAGGATGGCATCAGCCTTCGAGCTTAGCACGTGTAGGTAGTTAAGTTTGATGGTAGTTGTCTATCTGTCCTTTTGCAATATTTTCCCCAGATATTCCTCTCTGCCTCAAGAACTCACTGACTCCTCTAATTTTAAGCCTATCCTTCCAAATCTCCTTCCCTCCTCCTTTAAAATTGGATTTCTTACCTCTCCTGGAATGGTAGAGTGCAATTACCAAGAGCAATCCTAAATACTCGAATACAAGAGACTCCAATAGCGAAGGGGGGAGACAGCTTCGGTAGTTAAGGTAGCTACCTGGCCATTGGTCATTGACTTCAGAGGCAAAGAGGTTAAGGTTTGTGTGTGTGTGTGTGTGTGTGTGTGTGTGTGTGTGTGTGTGTTTAGTACACTTTACTCTTGGGATAAGTTTTAGGTCCAGAGCAAAACTGAGCAGAAAGTACAGTTCTCATAGACTCACCCTCCACACCCACACAGCCCCCTTTGCCACTATCAGTGCCCTGCATTATGGTGGTACACTTGTTACTATCCATGAAACTACACTGACATACCATTGTCTGAATGGATACAATTATTTATCTATTCGCTTACTGAAGGACAGCTTAGTTACTTCCAAGTTTTTGGCAATTATGAATAAAGGCTCTTATAAACATCCTTCTTTAGATTTTTTTAAAGATTATTTATTTATTTATTTGACAGAGAGATCACAAGGAGGCAGAGAGGCAGGCAGAGGGGGAAGCAGACTCCCTGCTGAGCAGAGAGCCCAATGTAGGGCTTGATCCCAGGACCCTGAGATCACGACCTGAGCCTAAGGCAGAGGCTTAACCCACTGAGCCACCCGGGTGCCCCCTTCTTTAGATTTTTGTGTGAGCTTGTTTTCAACTCATTTGGATCAATACCAAGAAATGTGATTGCTGGGTCCCAGAACATTTTTAGCTTTATAAGAAACTGCCAAACTATCTTGCAAAGTGGCTGTACCGTTTGGCATTCCCACCGGCAATGAATGAGCGTTCCTGTTGCTCCACATCCTTGCATACATTTGATGTTATCAGCATTTTGTATTTTTGCCATTCTATTTTTATTTACTTTTTTACATTTTAAGTAGACTCCACACCTAATGTGGGGCTGGAAGTCACAACCCTGTGATTAAGAGTCAGTGCTCTACTGACTGAGCCAGTTAGGTACCCCAAGTTTTGCTATTCTGTGGGTGTGTAGTGGCATCTTGTGATTGTTTTAATTTGCATTTCCTGATGACCTATGACACAAAGCATCTTTTCATGTGCTTATCTGCCATCTGCATACCTTTTGTAGTGAAGTGTCTGTTCAGATCTTTTGCCAGTTTTTAATTGGGTTGTTTGTTTTCTTACTACTGAGTTTTAAGAGTGTTTTGTATTGTAGGGGATCACAATATGCCACCCCAAAATATTCCAGCTTGGCTTACAGATTATTTTCAGCTGAAGGCAGTTGAAAAGAAGCAGACACAAGGGAAAAAAGCCTTTGACTTGAAACCGAAGTAACCCCTTCATAAAACACGTGTAAGGACCCTGTGATTCGCAGGGATGGGATTTCTAGATATCACACAACTGATACATGACAGAGCTATTACTTCTCCTCTGGTCTTCTAACCAAGAACATAGATATTTATCATTTGCCCGAATTCTCATCTGAGAAAAAACTTGAAGGAAAAACAACAGTGAAGCAATTAAGCATGTGGGTGCGCGCGGGCGCGCGCACATACACACACACACACACATACACATTCTCTCAAATGAATGAATGAATGAATGAATGAATAAATAAATAAATTCTTTTTTAAAAAAATGAAGAAAGAAAAAGAGGCATGCTTGGGTGGCTCAGTCAATTAAGTGTCCCAGGACTCTTGGTTTCAGGTCAGGTCACAATCTCAGGGTCCTGATATGGAGCCACGCCTCTGGTTCTGCCCTCACTGGGGAGTCTGCTTGAGATTCTCTCCCACCCTTTCTCTCTGCCCCTCCCCCTGTTCATGCTCAAGCTCTCTCTCTCTCTAAAGTAAACAAATCTTTAAAAAAAATAGAAAGAAAGAAAGAAAGAAAAATAAGAGAAAGAAAAAAAAATCTCTGCCCTCCCAAGAAAGGCAAGATGATCCCTAATCTCCAGAGAGTATCAGTTCACAAACCCGAGCAGCATCTACATAACAAATCTTATTAAGCAAGACTTCTCTTTCATTAGTTTCCTTGTACATTAACTTTTCTACAGTCTGGCACTCTAAACCTCTTTTCCTTTGTCTTGTCACTTCTCTACAAACTTACTGTTCTTTGTTAAAAATGCTTTGTAAACCCCAGGTTCTAACCATCCCCTTGAGTTCCTCCTCACTGACATTTCTCTCCTGTGGACACATGACACACAAGTTAATAAACTCTATTTGTTTTCCTCTTGTAATCTGTCTCTTGTCAGTTTAATTTTCAGGGCCCCAGGTGCAGAATCTAGGGAAGTAGAGAAAAAAAAAAAAGGCTTTTTTTCCTGCTTTACAGTTTATTTTGGGTAACAGTCCTTTATCAAATGTGTTTTTTTGCAAATATCCATGCCCCCATGCCCCAATATGTGGTTTGTCTTCTAATTTTATTGGCAGTGTTTTTCACAGAGCAGAAGTTTTTAACTTCAATAAGGTATGGCTTATCAAGTTTTTTCTTTCATGGATCATGCCTTCTGTGTCATATCTAAAAAGTTATCCACATGACCAAGGTCATGTAGGTTTTCTCCTATGTTAATCTTGTATGAGCTTTATAGTTTTGCATTTTATATTTAAGTCTGTGATCCACTTTGAGCTAATTTTTGTGAAGGGTGTAAGGTCTGTGTCTATTTATTACTCTTTTTTTACATTTTTAAAAAATGGATTTTTTTTCCTTATACTTACTCACTGTACAAATTTCTTAGAAGTCAGATAAACACGGGTGTACCTGGGTGGCTCAGTGGGTTAAGCGACTGACTCTTGATTTGGCTCAGGTCATGATCTCAGGGTCCTGGGATCCAGGCCCATACTGGGCACCATACTCAGCACAGAGTCTGCTTGTCCTTTGCCCTTTGCCTGCTGCTCTGCCTATCTGTTCTCTCTGTCAAATAAATAAATAAATAAATAACCTTTTTAAAATAAAGGTAAACATGAGGATAAACATTAAGAAGCGACAACTGGTAACATTTGATAAATTACCAATTAATCTCTTAAATATGCATTTTTTATTTTCTAATTAATATTTTTCACCTTCCTTCTTTCATTTAGACATTATAACATGACTGCTTTACTTATGTAATTAAAAACACTTTCTAAATGCAATTTTAATAGTTGCATTTGTTCTAAGTGGATCATGTATTATCATTTACTTAATTTTCCTATCATTGTTGTTTCTTATTTCTAATTTTTATCGTAATTCCTTGGTGAACATCTCTGTGTGGAAAGCTTTTTTTTCTACACTTCAAGTTATTGTCTTAAGATAGAACCCTGTCAGTAGACTTATGGATTCAGAGGGGGAAAAAATATAATGCTAGAGCTCTTAATGCATGCAGTCAATTTGATTTCTGGGAAGCTTGTATCAGTTTATAGTCCATTAGTGGTGGATGAGTGCCTATCTCCACTCAATCCTTGATGCTCCTGAACCCTGTCATTTAAAAATATCTGCTAATTAGATGGGTGAGAAATTGTATCCAGTTGCTATAGCTGGCTAGTGAGGTTGAACAAATGTTAACCAAGTATTCATTTGTTAGCTGTTTGTAGTATATTTATAAATCATGTGTTCACAAACTTGTTCATTTGAACCACTGTTTTATCCAGATGGCTTGATGTTTGTTGGTTTGGTTTTTAGGAAAACTGGAACAGCTTACATAAGAAAGATATTACATCATAACACTTCTGAAGGATTTTTGTCCTCTGTTATTGCGGAAGTGATAGACCCTTTTGGAATAGAAGAAGTGAATGAAAGCACTTGTTTGTCTAGTTCCCTTACCATTAGTCGAGTTGGAATTGTCTCCTATAAACTTACTCTTCAATCACAAAGTAAGTGTAATAATGTGGTACATCTTTGATGGCTAGAATGAAGAATTATCTTTTGGGAAGATTGTTCATGCTCATTTATAGATGAACAGTAGATTTCAAAATTTAGTCCATTTTGCAAGCTACTGAAATCTACATACACTTGGGTCCTTGGAGGAATGTTTAATTCTAATATACTAAAATCTAGCTAAAACTTCATTAATATTTCATATATAGTAGTGCCTTTCATTTATTTTTATAATGTTATTTTGTCTTAAACAGTATTCAAGAGAAGCAAAAGAAAATAGGAAGTCCAAAAAAAAAAAAAGAAAGAAAGAAAAAGATATTAGAAGTCCATGTAGATTTTGCCCTACATATTAAAATAATTATGTAGGATATTTCTATTTAAAGAATTATATACAATAGATATAAATCCAAAGTTAGTACCATTTATTGTAAGGATTTGGCTTTTATTGTGAGTAAATGGGAAGCCATTGGAAGCATTCAAGCAGAAAGTAACATGATTGGACTTTGGTTTTAACAAGATCACTTTGGTTCCTGTATTGGGAATGGGCTGGGCAGGTGATAGAAGTCAAGAAGAAAAGCAGAGAAATCAATTTTGTGATTGCAGTAATCAGGTAAGAGATTATATTAAATTTAAGATACCTGTCATTCATCCAAGTGGAGAAATGAGGTTCATATTTAGGAAGACAAACCTGGAGTTCAGGGAAGGTATCTTGACTGGAGAGAGAAATTTGAGTAGTCAGTATATGTATGATAGTTGATGCTATGAAACCAGATGACACCACCTGGAAATATGTAGTATAAATATGTAGTATAAATATGGAAAGGAAAAGCTCTGAGTTGCAATCCTTGGCATTGCAACAATTAATGGTTAGGAAGATAGTGGAAGAGTTAGGACAGGAGAGTGGGTGGTCTGTTCAGAGAAGAATTAAGAGAAAGTGTGAAGAAGATCTTTCAAGAAGGAGGGAACCAGTAGGTCAGGTCAGATGAAGAAGGAAGCCAGCCAGCAGATCTGTGGGCAAGTCATTGGTAACCTTGACAGAAGCTTTTGTTGGGTGGAACAGTGTAGACAAAAAGTGTGATTGGATTAGTTTCTAAACAGTAGGAACTGAATTCCTCTAAACAGAGAGGAATTGAAGACAGTGAATGAAGGCAACTATCTTGACGGGAATTTTGTTAAAAGGGGAGGAAAGAGATTATGTGAATTGGAGGGAAGATGGGAAAGGATTTTTGTTGGTTTGTATAAAGTGGGAGAGATTATGAGATGACTGAATGGCTCCGTTGGTTAAGCATCCAACTCTTGGTTTCTACCTAGGTCATGAACTCAGGGTCCTGGGACAGAGCCCCATTATCCACCTCCATACTTAGCAGGGAGTCTTCTTGGGATTCTCTCTCTTCCTCCCACTCGGTCTCTCCCCTCAATCTTTCTCCCTCTCTCTCTTTGTCTCTTTCTCCAGTAAATAAAAAAAAATAATAATAAAGTGGGAGAGGAGGGGAGGAGCAAGATGGCAGAGGAGTAGGAGACCTAAATTTTGTCTGGTCCCAGGAATTCAGCTAGATAGTTATCAAACCATTCTGAACACCTACCAACTCAATTGGAGAGCAAAGAAAAGAATAGCAGCTATTCTATGAACAGAAAAGCAACAACTTTCTGGAAGGTAGGAATGTGGAGAAGTGAATCTGAGGGGATATATAGGAAGATGGACCACAGAGGCAGGGATCCTCTGTCAGCCAGCTCCTGGCAAGTGAGAGAGGAGCAGAGCACAAAATCAGAACTTCAAGAAGTCTGCTCCACTGAGGGACATCGTTCCAGTGACTAAGCAGGGCAGGTGGACCCCTTGTTGGGACAGTGTGATCTCGGGACTCTTGGGGTCATAGACCACGGGTGCCTGAGTGTGGCAGAGCTCCCAGGTATCAGAGCAGGGAAGCCAGCTGTAGAGACAGAGCTGAGGAGGGGGCTCTCAGCTCAGGGTTGTCATAAACCAGGATCTGCAGCACAGTCAGACCACTACTCTTCAAGCAGGGACCCCACAAATGGCAGATCTGGAGAGATTCCCCCCTCCTTCTGCCCCCAGGAGGAGCAGTGCAGGAATCTGCTGGGTTTGGAGACTCCAAATGGGGCCACACGCCAGAGGTAGAAATGCTCGTCATGGGCTGGGTGAGCACAGAGTGCAGCCAGAGACCAGAGAGACAGGAGTGATTGACTACTTTTCTCTGAGGGTGCACTGAGGAGTGGGGCCCAAGCTCTTGGCTCCTATAGGGCTGGAGATTGGGAGGTCACCATTTTCATTCTTGTCCCCCAGAACTATATGGAAAGCATTCAGGGAACAAAAGCTACTGAGAGCAAATCTAACCAGATTGCTTAGCCTGGTCCCCTGGCAAGGGTGGTGCAATTCCACCTCGGGCAAAGACATTTGAGAATCACTGCAGTGGGCCCATCCCCCAGAAGATCAGCAAGAACATCCAACCAAGACCAAGTTTACCGATCAATGAGAACTACAAAACTTCAGAGCTAGGGGAATAGAGAACATAGATTTCATGGCCTTTCCCCCATTATTCTTTAATCTTTCAGAGCTAATTTTTTAAAAATTTCTTTATTTTTTCTTTTTCTCTCTTTTTTTTGAATTTTTCTTCTTTCTTTTTTCAACCAACATCTTACCAATTTGTTTTTTAAAGTCTTTTTAAATTATCGCTTTTGCCATCATCTTCTATCCCTTCATTGCATTTAACCTTATTTTTTTGTATGTGTGTGTGTGTGTGTGTATGCATATATATATATACAATTATATAAATATATACATATATGTTTTTCTTTCTTTAAAATTTTGGGATACAATTTCTTCTAACACCAAAATACACCCAAAATCTAAGGTGTGGCTCTGTTCTATTCACCAGCCTGATCATATTCTTCTTTTCCTTCTTTCTTTCCTTTTTTTTTCTCTCTCTCTTTTCCCCCCAATTTCAGGTCTCTTCTGATTTGTTTAGTGTATATTTTTCTGGTATCATTGTTACCCTTTTAGCATTTTGTTCTCTCATTCATTTATTTGTCTCTGGACAAAATGACAAAACGGAAGAACTCACCTCAAAAAAAAAAAAAAAAACAAAAAAAACACAAGAGGCAGTACTGACTGCCAAGGACCTAATCAATACAGACATTAGTAAGATGTCAGAATTAGAGTTCAGAATGACAGTTATAAAGTTACTAGCTAGGTTTGAAAAAAGCATAGAAGATGCTAGAGAATCCCTTTCTGGAGAAATAAAAGAACTAAAATATAACCAAGTCGAAATCAA
The DNA here is from genome assembly GCF_002288905.1 of Enhydra lutris kenyoni. Taxonomy (NCBI): domain Eukaryota; kingdom Metazoa; phylum Chordata; class Mammalia; order Carnivora; family Mustelidae; genus Enhydra; species Enhydra lutris. The sequence goes on from NW_019154104.1 coordinate 4,175,767, forward strand.
AAGGGCTATTAATGGGGTGCAATAAAAAAAGTGGAGGCTCTAACTGCTAGGATAAATTAGGCAGAGAGAGAATCAGTAATAAAGAAGATCAGATGACGGAGAATAAAGAGTCTGAGAAAAAGAGAGATAAGCAACTACTGGATCATGAGGGGAGAATTCAAGAGATAAGTGATATCATAAGATGAAACAATATTAGAATAATTGGGATCCCAGAAGAAGAAGAGAGGTGCAGAAGGTATACTGGAGCAAATTATAGCTAAGAACTTCCCTAATTTGGAGAGGGAATCAGGCATCAAAATCCAGGAATCCTCAAAATCAATAATGATATGTCAACACCCCATCATCTAATAGTAAAACTTACAAGTCTCAAAGACAAAGAGAAAATCCCAAAAGCAGCTCAGGACAAGAGGTCTGTAACCTACAAAGGTAGAAATATTAGATTGGCAACAGACTTATCCACAGAGACCTGGCAGGCCAGAAGGGACTGGCCTTATATATTCAGAACACTAAATGAGAAAAATATGCAGCCAAGAATATTATATCCAGCTAGGCTGTAATTGAAAATAGGTGGAAAAATAAAAAGCTCCCAGGACAAACAAAAACTAAAATAATTTGCAAAGACCAAACCAGCTCTACAGGAAATACTGAAACGGGTCCTCTAAGCAAAGAGAGAGCCTAAAAGTAACAGATGAGAAAGGAGCAGAGACAATATACAGTAAGTCACCTTACATGCAATACAATGGCACTAAATTCATATCTTTCGATAGTTACCCTGAGTGTAAATGGGCTAAATGCACCAATCAAAAGACACAGGGTGCCAGAATGGATAAAAAAACAAGACCCATCAATATGCTGTCTACAGGAGACTCATTTTAGACCCAAAGACACCAACAGATTCAAAGTGAAGGGCTGGAAAACCACTTATGCTAATGGCCATCAAAAGAAAGCTGGGGTGGCAATCCTTATATCACTCAAATTAGATTTTAAACCAAAGACTATAATAAGAGATGAGGAAGGACATTTTATTATACTTAAAGGATCTATCCAACAGGAAGATCTAACAATTTTAAATATATATTCCCGGGAGACAAGATGGCGGGGAAGTAGGAGGAGGCGCCTTTTCAACCTGTACCCTAAAGTGAGCTGATTACCTACCAAAGAATTCCGATCACCCATGAAAATAGCCTGAGACCATAATTATACACTTCTGGATCTCTACAGGGGCAGAAGACGCCAGTGGGCATCTAGGGTAACTGAGACAGAAGATAAAATTAGTGATCTGGAGGACAAATAGAGAGAAAGGATCAGAGGAAGCCTGGAACAAACAGCTTAGAAGCCACGAAAATAGAATCAGGGAAATAAATGATGCCATGAAACGTTCCAACGTCAGAATTCTTGGAATCCCTGAAGGGGAGGAGAAAGAAAGAAGTCTAGGAGACATAGTGGAACAAGTTCTTCATGAAAATTTTCCCAATCTCACGAATGGAACCAGCATTCGTGTATTAGAGGCTGAACGGTCTCCACCCAAGATTATAGATTCCAGAAAAACATCAAGGCACCTGATAGTCAAATTGAGGAATCATAATTGTAGATATAATCTCTTGAAAGCCGCTAGGACAAAGAGACTCCTTACTTAAAGAGAAAAGCCCATCAGAATAACGTCAGACCTGTCCACAGAGACCTGGCAAGCCAGAAAGGGCTGGCAAGATATATTCAGGGCACTAAATGAGAAGAACATGCAGCCAAGAATACTTTATCCAGCAAGACTGACATTCAAAATGGATGGAGAGATAAAGAGTTTCCAAGACCGGCAAGGCTTAAAAGACTATGCAACCACCAAGCCAACACTGCAGGAAATATTAAGGGGGGTACTATAAAACAGGAAAAATCTTAAGAATAGCATTGAACAGAAATATAGAGACAATCTACAGGAAGAAAGACTTCAAAGGTAACACGATGTCAATAAAAACATATCTATCAAGGGACGCCTGGGTGGCTCAGTTGGTTAAGCCACTGCCTTCGGCTCAGGTCATGATCCCGGCGTCCTGGGATCGAGTCCCACATCGGGCTCCTTGTTCTGTGGGGAGCCTGCTTCTCTCTCTGCCTCTGCCTGCCACTCTGTCTGCCTGTGCTCGCTCTCTCTCTCTCTCTCTCTGACAAATAAATAAATAAAATCTTAAAAAAAAATATATCTATCAATAATCACTCTCAATGTGAATGGCCTAAATGCACCCATAAAATGACACAGGGTTGCAGATTGGATAAAACGACAGGACCCATCCATATGTTGTCTACAAGAGACCCATTTTGAGCCTAAAGATACACCTAGACTGAAAGTGAAGTGATGAAGAAGCATCTTTCATGCCAATGGGCCTCAAAAGAAGGCCGGGGTAGCAATTCTCATATCAGACAGATTTTAAACTAAAGATTGTAGTCAGAGATACAGAAGGACACTACATAATTCTTTTTTTTTTTTTTTTTTTTTTTTTTTTTTTTTTAAAGATTTTATTTATTTATTTGACAGAGAGAGCTCACAAGTAGACAGAGAGGCAGGCAGAGAGAGATAGGAGGAAAGCAGGCTCCCTGCTGAGCAGAGAGCCTGATGTGGGGCTCGATCCCAGGACCCTGGGATCATGACCTGAGCCGAAAGCAGAGGCTTAACCCACTGAGCCACCCAGGTGCCCCGACACTACATAATTCTTAAAGGGACTATCCACCAAAATGATCTAACAATTGTAAATATCTATGCCCCCAATATGGGAGCAGCCAATTACATAAGAAAACTGTTAATCAAGATAAAGAGTCATATTGATATGAATACATTAATAGTAGGAGATCTTAACACACCTCTCTCAGAAATAGATCATTGAAGCAGAAAATCAATAAAGAAACAAGAGCATTGAATGACACACTGGACCAGATGGACCTCATAGATATATACAGAACATTCCACCCTAAAACAACAGAATACTCATTTTTCTCAAGTGCACATGGAACCTTCTCCAGAATAGACCACATACTGGGTCACAAATCAGGACTCAACCGATACCAAAAGACTGAGATTATTCCCTGCATATTCTCAGATCACAATGCTTTGAAACTGGAGCTCAATCACAAGGAAAAGTTCTGAAAGAATGCAAACACCTGGAAGCTAAAGGCCACCTTGTTTAAGAATGCTTGGATCAACCAGGAGATCAAAGAACTGAAACAATTCATGGAAACCAATGAGAATGAAGACACTTTGGTCCAAAACCTATGGGATACAGCAAAAGCGGTCCTAAGGGGGAAATACATAGCCATCCAAGCCTCCCTCAAAAAATTGAAAAATCAAGAATACACCAGCTGTCTTAAAGAACTGGAGAATCAACAACAAATGAAACCAACTCCACACATAAGAGGGGAAATCATCAAGATTAGAGCAGAGATCAATGAGGTAGAAACCAGAGATACAGTAGAACGTCTCAATGAAACTAGAAGCTGGTTTTTTGAAAGAATCAATAAGATCAATAAACCATTGGCCACACTAATCCAAAAGAAAAGAGAGAAAGCCCAAATTAATAAAATTATGAATGAAAAGGGAGAGAACACAACTAACACCAAGGAAGTAGAAACAATCACCAGAAGTTATTATCAACAGTTATATGCCAATAAGCTAAGCATCCTAGATGAAATGGATGCATTCCTGGAAAACTATAAACTCCCAAAATTGAACCAGGAAGAAATTGACAACCTGAATAGACTGATATCTAGTAATGAGATTGAAGCAGTGATCAAACCTCCCAAAAAACAAGAGCCCAGGACCTGATGGATGCCCTGGGGAATTCTACCAAACTTTCGAAGAAGAAATAACACCTATTCGCCTGAAGCTGTTTCAAAAAATTGAAGCAGAAGGAAAACTTCCAGACTCTTTCTATGAAGCCAGCATTACCCTGATCCCCAAACCAGACAAAGACCCTACCAGAAAGGATAATTTCAGACCAATATCACTAATGAATATGGATGCTAGATTCTAAACAAGATCCTAGCAAACAGGATCCAACAGCACATTAAAAAGATTATCCACCATGACCAGGTGGGATTCATCCCTGGGCTACAAGGATGGTTCAACATTCACAAATCAATCAATGTGATAGAACAAATCAATAAGAGAAGAGAGAAGAACCACATGGTCCTCTCAATTGATGCAGAAAAAGCATTTGACAAAATCCAGCATCCATTCCTGATTAAAATGCTTCAAAGTATAGGGATAGAGGGAACATTCCTGAACTTCATAAAATCTATCTATGAAAGACCCACAGCAAATATCATCCTCAGTGGGAAAAAGCTTGCAGCCTTCCCGTTGAGATCAGGAACACGACAAGGATGCCCACTCTCAACACTCTTGTTCAACATAGTATTAGAAGTCCTAGCAACAGCAATCAGACAACAAAGAGAAATAAAAGGTATCCAAATTGGCAATGAAGAAGTCAAACTCTCTCTCTTCGCAGATGACATGATTCTTTATATGGAAAACCCAAAAGACTCCACTCCCAAACTACTAGAACTCATACAGCAATTCAGTAATGTGGCAGGATACAAAGTCAACGTACAGAAATCAGTGGCTTTCTTATACACTAACAATGAAAATACAGAAAGGGAAATTAGAGAATTGATTCCATTTACTATAGCACCAAGAACCATAAGATACCTGGGAATAAACCTAACCAAAGAGGTAAAAGAACTGTACTCGAGGAACTACAGAACACTCATGAAAGAAATTGAAGAAGACACAAAAAGATGGAAGACCATTCCATGCTCTTGGATCAGAAGAATAAACATTATTAAAATATCTATACTGCCTAGAGCAATCTATACTTTTAATGCCATTCTGATCAAAATTCCATTGGTATTTTTCAAAGAGCTGGAGCAAATAATCCTAAAATTTGTATGGAATCAGAAGAGACCCCAAATCGCTAAGAAAATGTTGAAAAACAAAAATAAAACTGGGGGCATCACGTTACCTGATTTCAAGCTTTACTACAAAGCCGTGATCACCAAGACAGCATGGTATTGGCATAAAAACAGACACATAGACCAATGGAACAGAGTAGAGAGCCCAGATATGGACCCTCAACTCTATGGTCAAATAATCTTCGACAAAACAGGAAAAAATATACAGTGGAAAAAAGACAGTCTCTTCAATAAATGGTGCTGGGAAAACTGCACAGCTATATGCAGAAGAATGAAACTTGACCATTCTCTTACACCATACACAAAGATAAACTCAAAATGGATAAAAGATCTCAATGGGAGACAGGAATCCATCAGAATTCTAGAGGAGAACATAGACAGTAACCTCTTCGATATCAGCCACAGCAACTTCTTTCAAGATATGTCTCCAAAGGCAAAGGAAACAAAAGTGAAGATGAACTTTTGGGACTTCATCAAGATCAAAATCTTCTGCACAGCAAAGGAAACAGTCAAAAAAGCAAAGAGGCAACCCACAGAATGGGAGAAGATATTTGCAAATGACAGTGGAGACAAAAGGTTGATATCCAGGATCTATAAAGAACTCCTCAAACTCAACACACACAAAACAGACAATCATATCAAAAAATGGGCAGAAGATATGAACAGACACTTCTCCAATGAAGACATACAAATGGCTCTCAGACACATGAAAAAATGTTCATCATCACTAGCCATCAGGGAGATTCAAATTAAAGCCACATTGAGATACCACCTTACACCAGTTAGAATGGCCAAAATTAGCAAGACAGGAAACAACATGTGTTGGAGAGGATGTGGAGAAAGGGGAACCCTCTTACACTGTTGGTGGGAATGCAAGTTGGTGCAGCCACTTTGGAGAACAGTGTGGAGATTCCTCAAGAAATTAAAAACAGAGCTTCCCTATGACCCTGTCATTGCACTACTGGGTATTTACCCCAAAGATACAGATGTAGTGAAAAGAAGGGCCATCTGTACCCCAATGTTTATAGCAGCAATGGCCACGGTCGCCAAACTGTGGAAAGAACCAAGATACCCTTCAACGGATGAATGGATAAGGAAGATGTGGTCCATATACACTATGGAGTATTATGCCTCCATCAGAAAGGATGAATACCCAACTTTTGTAGCAACATGGACAGGACTGGAAGAGATGATGCTGAGTGAAATAAGTCAAGCAGAGAGAGTCAACTCTCATATGGTTTCACTTATTTGTGGAGCATAACAAATAGCATGGAGGACATGGGGAGAGGGAGAGGAGAAGGGAGTTGAGAGAAATCGGAAGGAGAGATGAACCATGAGAGACTATGGACTCTGAAAAACAATCTGAGTGTTTTGAAGGGGTGGGGGGTGGGAGGTTGGGGGACCCAGGTGGTGAGTATTGGAGAGGGCATGGATTGCATGGAGCACTGGGTGTGGTGCAAAAATAATGAATACTGTTATGCTGAAAAAATTAAAAATTAAAATATATATATATATATATATATATATATATATATATATATATTCCCCTAACATGGGAGCAGCAAATTATATAAGCCAATTAATAATAAAGGCAAAGAAACACATCAACAATAATACAATAATAGTAGGGGACTTGAACACCTTCTTCACTGAAAAGGACAGACATCTAAGCAAAAGATCAACAAGAAAAAGAGGCTTTAAATTACACAATGGACCAGATGGACTTCACAGATATATTCAGAACATTCCATCCCAAAGCAACAGAATACATATTCTCCTCTAGTGCACATGGAACATTCTCCAGAATAGATCACACCATGGGTCACAAATCAGATCTCAACAGGTGCCAAAAGATTGGGATAATTCCCTGCATATTTTTGGACCACAACGCTTTGAAACTAGATCTCAACCACAAGAGGAAAGTTGGAAAGAATTCAAATACATGGAAGCTAAAGAGCATCTTACCAAAGAATGAATGGGTCAAACAGGAAATTAAAGAAGAATTTCTAAAAAGTCATGGAAACAAATGAAAATGAAAATATAACTTCAAAATCTTTGGTACATGGCAAAGGCTGTCCTAAGAAGAAAGTATATAGCAATACAAGCCTTTCTGAAGAAACAAGAAAGGTCTCAAATACACAACCTAACCCAACACCTAAAGCAGCTGGAGAAAGAACAGGCAAAGAAAGCCTAAACCAGCAGGAGAAGAGAAATACAAAGATCAGAGCAGAAATTGATGAAATAGAAACCAAAAGAATAGTAGAACAGATTAATGAAAGTAGAAGCTGGTCCTTTGAAAGAATTAATAAAATTGATAAACCCCTGGCCAGACTTATCAAAAAGAAAAGAGAAAGGACCCAAATTAATACAATTAGCAACTGAGCCACCCAGGCACCCAGGACCCAAATTAATAAAATCATGGATGAAAGAAGCGAGATCACAACCAACAGCAAAGAAATACAATTATAAGAACATATTATGAGCAACTATATGTCAGCAAATTAGACAATCTGGAAGAAATGGATGCATTCCTAGAGACATATGAACTACCAAAACTGAACCAGGAAGAAATAGAAAGCCTGAACAGACCCATAACCAGCAAGCAAATTGAAAAAGTAATAAAAAATCTCCCAACAAACAAGAGCCTGGGACCAGATGGCTTCCCAGGGGAATTCTACCAAACATTTAAAGAAGAATTAATTCCTATTCTCCTGAAACTGTTCCAAAAAATAGAAATGGAAGGAAAACTTCCAAACTCATTCTGTGAGGCCACCATTATTACCTTGATCCCAAAACCAGACAAAGACCCCATCAAAAAGAATTACAAGCCAGTATCCCTGATAAACATGGATGCAAAAATTCTCACCAAAATACTAGTCAATAGGATCCAACAGTACATTAAAAGGATTATTCAGCAAGACCAAGTGGGATTTATTCCTGGGCTGCAAGGTTGGTTCAACATCTGCAAATCAATTAATGTGATACAATACCTTAAAAAAAAAAAACAAGAATCATATGATATTCTCAATAGATGCAGAAAAAGCATTTGACAAAGTACAGCATCCTTTTTTGATCAAAACTCTTCACATTTTAGGGATAAGAGGGTACATACCTCAATATCATCAAAGCCATCTATGAAGACCCCACAGTGAACATCATTCTCAATGGGGAAAAACTTAGAGCTTTTCCCCTAAAGTCAGGAACACGGCAAGAATGTCCACTATCTCCACTGCTATTCAACATAGTACTAGAAGTCTTAGCCTCAGCAATCAGACAACAAAAAGAAATAAAAGGCATCCAAATCAGCAAAGAAGAAGTCAAACTCTCAGTCTTTGCAGATGAAATGATTCTTTATCATATCAAGCCAAAAGTCTTCACTCTGAAACTTCTAGAACTCATACATGAATTCAGTAAAGTGTCAGGATATAAAATCAATGCACAAAAATCAGTTGCATTTCTATACAGCAACAACAAGACAGAAGAAAGAGAAATTAAGAAGTTGATCCCATTTACAATTGGACCCAAAACCATAAGATACCTAGGAATAAATCTAACCAAAGAGGCAAAGAATCTGTACTCAGAAAACTATAGAATACTCATGAAAGAAATTGAAGAAGCACAAAGAAGTGGAAAAACATTCCATGCTCATGGATCAGAAGAAATATTATGAAACTATCTATGCTACCTAGAGCAATCCACACATTTAATGCAATCCCTATCAAAATACCATCAACTTTTTCCAAAGAAATGGAACCATCCTAAAATTTGTATGAAACCAGAAAAGACCCCAAATAGCCAGAAGAATGTTGAAAAAGAAAACCAAACCTAGTGGCATCACAATTCTGACATCAAACTTTATTGCAAAGCTATAATCATCAAGACAGTGTGGTACTGGCACAAAAACAGATGCATAGATCAATGGAATGGAATAGAGAACCCAGAAATAGACCCTCAATTCTACGGTCAACTAATTAACAAAGCAAGAAAGAATGTCCAATGGTAAAAGACAATCACTTCAACAAATGATGTTGGGAAAATTGGACAGTTGCATACAGAAGACTGAAACTAGACCATTTCCTTACACCACACACAAAAATATACTCAAAATGGGTGAAAGACCTCAGTGTGACACAGGAATCCATCAAAATCCTTGAGGACAACACAGGCAGCAACTTCTTCGACCTCAGCTGTAGCAACTTCTTCCTAGACATATCGCCAAAGGCAAGGGAAGCAAGAACAAAAATGAACTTTTGGGACTTCATCAAGATAAAAAGTTTTGCACAGCAAAGGAAACGGTCAACAAAACCAAAGGACAACCAGAAGATATTTGCAAATGACATATCAGATAAAGGGCTAGTATTCAAAATCTATAAAGAACATATCCAACACAACAACCAAAGAACAAATAATTCAGTCAAGAAATGGGCAGAAGACATGGACAGACCTTTCCGCAAAGAAGACATCCAGATGGCCAACAGACACATGAGAAAGTGAGCCACATCACTCGGCACCAAGGAAATACAAATCAAAACCACAATGAGATACCACCCAACACTAGTCAGAATGGCTAAATTAACAAGTTGGGAAGCAATAGGTGTTGGTAAGGATGCAGAGATAGGGGAACCCTCCTACACTGTTGGGGGGAAAGCAAGCTGGTGCAGCCACTCTGAAAAACAGTATGGGGGGTCCTCAAAAAGTTAAAAATAGAGCTACCCTACAACCCAGCAATTGCACTACTGGGTATTCACCCCAAAGATACAAATGTAGTGAACTGAAGGGGCAGGTGCATCCCAATGTTTATAGCAGCAATGTCCACAATAGTCAAACTATGGAAAGAGCCCAGATGTCCATCAACAGATGAATGGATAAAGAAAATGTGGTATATCTATATCTATCTATATATCTGTATATATATCTATATCTATATATCTATGTGTGTGTGTATGTGTGTGTGTATATATACATATATATATATATATATATGAATATTACACAACCATCAAAAAAACCCCAAAACCTTGCCATTTGCAATGACATGGATGGAACTAGAGGGCATTATGCTAAGCATAATAAGCCAATCAGAGAAAGACAATTATCATATGATCTCACTGATATGAGGAATTTGAGAAACAAGAGAGAGGATCATAAGGGAAATGAGGGGAAAATGAAAAAAGATGAAACCAGAGAGGGAGACAAACCATAAGAGATTTTTAATCTCAGAAAATAAACTAAGGGTTGCTGCAGGGGTGGAGGGTGAGGTATGAGCTAACTGGGTGATGGACACTGGGGAGGGTATGTGCTATGGTGAGCACTGTGAATTGTGTAAGATTGATGAATCACAGACCGGTACCTCTACAAAAATTAATACATTATATGTTAATAAAAAAATAATAAAGTGGGAGAAATTAGAGCATGCATACACAACAAAGGAAACAATGAGGGTCTCTTCTGACTACTTCTGTTGATTTTTTCAGAATGAGGAGAACATTGGTGTGCTGGTATCTTTCCTGAGGTATCAAGACATTTGAATGTGGTGACCTCCCCTTCCTTGAAACAGCCTTCTTATGGATCCTCTCACATCATCTTATGTGGGGATGTTCCTCACAGTCCTGCCCTAAAGTCTAGTTCTTTTAAATCTTCATGCCCTTCCTAAATAATCAATTATTCATCTACCCAACAAATATTTGTTGAGCACCTTCTATATAATAGGCAGACCTTTAGGTCCTGGGGAAACACTGGCTATGTTATCCTTCTCTTAGGTTATCCTTCTCTCATGTTATCCTTCTCTCTATGTTATCCTTCTCTTAGAATCACGATAAAGATTCTAAGTTATTAAGGTTCTTGGTAGTTCTAAAGTAAAGAAATCAGCTTTCTTATACTTACTTGGCCCTACGAAGGTGTCTTTTTTTTTCCCCCCCTGTGGAGGATTTTAGGGAACTAGTTTAATAATAAAGGTTTAAGAATACATTTGTGTTTGACATATTTGTGATATACTTTCTACAAAATAATTTGAATTCTAACCTCAAAGCTGGCCAGTGTGTTCCCTGGTTAAGACCACAGTTTAAAAACTCAAATAATGTTTTCATCAGTTCTGTCCACCAGGATGCTTGAATAACATTGGCTATTTTATTTTACAATAAATTATTCCTTTTTTAGCTCCAGGTACTAATGCCTCATTTCAAGACCTGGATGTAGAGAAGACTGTGGTGATTCCTGGTCATAGCAGCTTCCTGATCACAAGCATTTTAGATGATAAGAATGCTTTAGCTATTGCTACCATGCCTGACAGAATACTCAACAATATGATCATCCAAAAAGACTCCTGGTTCTTATACAACTTGGGGCACAGAAATGGACGGATGTGGTCTATATATGCAAAACCATGTAATTATTGGTTTCAACAAGATCATTCCCTATTCCTCAATGTCCTGAAATACATTGATCTGGGGAAATCTTACACTTTCAAAGTTAAGGTTATACCTAATACAGAAGGTAAGTTTATTTTTACTGGGAAACATCAAAAGGAGATGTTGTTTTTCTTGAATGTAAAATATACTCTTTGATATTTTCATTATCTTTGGCTTACATGGTAGCTGACATTCTGTTAATCACGGTATTAGCTTCTAATTATTGAACACTTACTATGTTCTTAGGCTCTGTACTAAATTATTTTTATGTATTTTTTCACTTAATACTTACAACAACTCAAAAAGGCTAGATTTTAATTTATATAATTTATAAATGAGAAAAGTGATGTTAAGTTAGCAGCCCAAGTTTACACGGGATTTTAGTTTAGATTTTTGCTGTCCTCTGAAAAGAAACCCATTTAGTTGCTTTGGTATTGTTGTAGTTATTTCAAGTATTTATTTTGAGCAAAAAAAAAAATGGCTTTTAAATAGTATTCTATTTTCCCCATTTTCCATGGCATTTATTTATTACAAAAATGAAATTAAACTTCCTAAAGATGAAGGAGAAATGGCATAAAGGAAAATAAAACAAAAATTTTGGCAAATAACTGAGCTAGAAAGAGGAAAGGAAGATGAAGGGAAGGGGGAGGGAAAGAGAAGAAAATTCTGTCACCAAAATGAAGAGGGAACTCAAAGCCAAAGAAATTAGCTAATTTGTGGCTCCCTGAAAGATGTGAGGCTTAGATATAGGCCATGTTGGCAGAGGGATAGATTTTAATACCCAACTGTTGGCAGAATATAATTTGTGGTAGGAGGCTGGAACCAAAACCAGTAAGTAAAGCTGGGAGCTTAAATTATGAAAAGGGGATTATGAAAACTTTATCTTCCAACCCAAAGAGGGAGCTCAGGGAACTACCATCTCCATGAGACCCAAAGTGGGAAAAAAGGATCTCCTGTAAAAACCGCAAACTCCAGGACTATGTAACACCTAGAGGCAACACACCAATTGTAGGAATCCCAAGATGAGAAGTAATTTTAATGCATGGGCCCCAGCTTAAGCAAGCATAAAACCCTTTGTAGGAATATTTCCATAGTCCAGGGAACATAGACTTCCATGGAAAAATAGATCTCCATTGAACATAAATTGAGGAAAACATTTTAAAACCATGTAACCAAATGACCTAACAGAAGAAAAGAGAACTTGATTTTTATTTTCATTTCATTTATTTATTTATTTATTTACTTACTTATAAAGTAGACTCCACACCCAGCATGGAACCCAAAGCAGGACTTGAACTCATGACCCTGAAATCAAGATCTGAGATCAAGAGTTGGCTGCTTACCTGACTGAGCCATCCAGGCACCCCAAGAACTTGATCTTTAATCTCCAAGGACTTAAGATAATAGAAAAATCAGAAAGACACTATATGTAAAACTCTCGAAGAGATAAAAGAAGATATATGAATCATAATGAAAGAACAAAACACAATTTTTTAAAAGGCTCATTTGAAAAACAAAACCAAATGCATTTATACAAATGGAAATTGCAAAAAAAAATTGGAGGACATCTTTTTGTGTTTCAATCAATACTGTGGCACTTAAATATTGTTTAAAAAAAAAACCCTTCCTCTTGAAACTCTTAAAATCTTTTCTCATTGATTACATGACTAATTGTCCATATTTCCTTCAAGTAATTCTAGAGTTTTAATTTAATTCAACTTTCCATCTAAGTCTTTAATTTACATTGATTTCACTTTGATATATTATAGGTGATTAGCAAGTTGTTCCAACAACAGTTCTTGAATAGTGTGACCTTTCTTAACTGGCGTCAGAATACAGTAAACAATTTACCTATCATCTTGACCATTCTGGATTTTTAAAACTCTGTTCCTGTTTTATCTCTTCATATTCCAGTGCAAGGCCCACAGTGTTCTAAATATTTCAGCTTTAAAATATATCAAATCCATTGTTGAATGGTACAATTTTACTCATTCAGTTTGATGGAAGCAAAGAGTAATCAGCAAATCAACTCTATTGCTTCTTTGTGAAGAAAAGCCTAGTGCATGCTACTCAAAGTGTGGGTGCCTAGACCGACCACATAAGCAGCACCTAGCTGCTTGTTAGAAATGCAGAATCTTTTGTGATTCCATGCAAATCTTAGGGGTGTTTTTCTATTTTTGTGAAAAACCCTATTGGAATTTTGATATGGATTGCATTGAGTCTGTAGGTATGGACATTTTAAGAATATTCTTGTAATTTATGAACATGGGCTGTCTTTCCATTTATTTGTTTCTTCTTCAGTTCCTTTCACTGATATCTCATAGTTTTCAGTGTACAGGTCTTTTACCTCATTGGTTAAATTTATTCCTACGTATTTTATTCTTTTTAGTGCTATTGTAAATGAGATTGTTTTCTTAAATTCTCTTTTGGATAGTCCGTTGTTAGTATTTAGAAACACAACTGATTTGTGTTCTGGATTCTGGGGCATTACTTATCTCTATGTAAGATCCTGTTACCTGCAAACAGAGGCAATTTTACTTCTTCCTTTCTTTTTTTTTTTTTTAATTTGACAGAGAGAGAGAGAGAGAGAGAGAGAGATCACAAGTAGGCAGAGAGGCAGGTAGTGAGAGAGGGAAGCAGAATCCCTGCTGAGCAGAGAGTCCCATGCGGGGCTCGATCCCAGGACCCTGGAATCATGACCTGAGTGGAAGGCAGAGGCCTAACCCACTGAGCCACTCAGGTGCCCCTAATTCTTCCTTTCTGATTTGGATGCCTTTTATTTCTTTTTCCTGCTTAATTGTTCTAGGTAGGGCTTCCAGTACCATGTTGAAGAGAGGTAGTAAGAGTAGGCATCCTTGTCTTGTTTCTGATCTTAGAGGCCAAGTTTTAAGGTTTTTTTTTCCCTAAGTTTTAAGCTTTGAGTATTACGAGTATGATGGCATGTGAGTATGAAGGTAGCTATGGTTTTGTCATTTATGACCTTCATTGTGTTGAAATACATTCCTTCTATACTTAATTTGTCAACAGTTTTTATTAAGAATGGACATTGAATGTTGTAGAATGCTTTTTTTTTTTTTTGGTAAAATGCTTTTTCTACATCTATTGCGATGATCAATGATTTTTACCTTTCATTAGATTAATGTCATATGTCACATTGAAGACCCTGAATAGTTAAAGCAGTCTTTAGGAAGAACAAAACTGGAGGCATCACACTCCCTGATTTCAAACTATATTACATTATCTTAATCAAAACATTATGATACTGGCATAAAAGCCATACACATAGCCCAATGGACTAAAATAGACAGCCCTTAACAAGGGAACCAAGAACACGCAGTGGAAAAAAATAGTCACTTCAATTAATGGTATTGGGAAAACTGGTTAATCACATCCAAGAGAATGAAACTGAACCCTTATCTTACTAATTAGTGAAATTAATTAATGAAATGGATTAATTACTTAAATGGATTAAAGGCTTAAATGTAAGATCTAAAACCATAAAACTCCTAGAAGAAAACATAGGGGAGAAGATCATTGACTTTGATCTTGACACTGACTTTTCTGGATATGACACAAAAATCAAAGGCAACAAAAACAGAAGTAAATAAGTGGGACTACATCAAACTAAAAAGCTTCTGCACAACAAAGGAAACCATCAGCAAAATGAAAAGACAGTCTATGGAGTGGGAGAAAATATTTGTAAACCATATATCTGATAAGCAGTTAATATCTGAAATGTATAAGAAACTCATACAACTCAATAGCAAAAAAACAAACCCCACAAATAATGCAATTAAAAAATGGGCAAAGAATCTGAGTAGATGTCTTTCAAAGAAGACATATGAGGGGTGCCTGGGTGGTTCAGTGGGTTAAAGATTCTGCCTTCAGCTTAGGTCATGATCCCAGGATCCTGGGCTCAAGCCCCACATCGGGCTCTCTGCTCAGCAAGGAGCCTGCTTCCTCCTTTCTCTCTGCCTGCCTCTCTGCCTACTTGTGATCTCTGTCTGTCAAATAAATAAATAAAATCTTTTTTAAAAAAAGACATATGAATGGCCAACAGATATGGGGGAAAGTGTTCAAATCACAAATTATTAGGAAAACGCAAATCAAAACCACAGTGAGATATCACCTTAAACCAGTTAGAATGGCAAGTGTCAGAAAGACAAGAGATGAGAAGCATTGGTGAGGATATGGACAAAAAGGGAACCCTCATGCACCGTTGGTGGAAATGGCAACTGGAGCAGCCACCATGGAAAGTATGGCAGTTCCTCAAAAAATCTGAAGTAGAACTACCCAATGATCCAGCAATCCCATGTCTGGGTATATCTGAAGGAGACAAAGTCAGGATCTCAAAGAGATATCTGCACTCCGATGTTCATTGCAGGTTATAATAGCCAAGGTACAAAAACAAACTAAGTGTTGGTTGATGGATGAATGGATAAAGAAAATGTGTGTGTGTGTGTGTGTGTGTGTGTGCGCGTGTGTGAGAGAGAGAGAGAGAGAGGACATGGATTATTATTAAGCCATAAAAAAGAAGAAAATTCTGCCATTTGCAGCAACATGGATGAACCTGGAGGATATGGAAAGTGAAATGAGCCACAAAGAGACAGATAAGTACTGTATCATCTCACTCAGATGTGGAATCTGATTTTTAAAAAGTCTAACTCACAGAACTAGAGGGTAGAATAAATGCTAGTTGCCAGGGGTTAGGGAGTAGAAAAAATGGACAGATGTTTGTCAGTGGAATACAAGCTTCTTGTTGTAAAATGAGTAAGTTCTGGGAATGTAACATGGGCCATGGGGCCCATAGTTAATAACACTGAATCAGAGGCACCTGAGTGGCTCAGTTGGTTAAGCTTCTGACTCTTGATTTTGGCTCAGGTCATGATCTCAGGGTCCTGAGATGAGGGTCGTGAGATTGAGACCCTCTTTGGGCTCTATGCTGGGTGTGGAGGTTGCTTAAGATTCTCTCTCTCTCTTTTTCCCTCTCTCCCCATGTTCTCTCAAAATAGTAATAGTAATAATAATATAATAATACTATATTGTATACTTGAAATTTGCTGAGAGAGTAGATCTTATATGTTCTCACTACACACACAAAGTAACTGTGAATTTGTGAATGTTAATTAAATTATCATTTCACAGTGTGTGTATATATAGACATATATGTATGAAATCATCACGTTATACTCTCTCTCTCTTCATATATATATATAGTTTTCTTCGTCAGTGATACCTCAGTACAGCTGAGGTGGAGGGTGGGTAACCTCGGCCCCCTCCGCAGGTCCTGGTAGATCAGAATCTGCATTTTAACAGAAATACCCAGCAACAGTTTAGGAAGCACTAGCCAGCTCACTCTGGTTTAAAGGAAACTGCTGTCCATGAGTCTCCAGGCAAAGCATTTCCTACCTCTCAGTTCTGGTTTGCTGATTAGTAAAGATGGCAGATAGACTACATAGTCTGTCAAATATCTTATTCTAGTAAATCTCTCAGTATGGAGCGATTACAGGCAGGTGGCCTGCAGGTAGAAACTGGCCTGATGACAGGTCTCCTTTTGTCATGGCCACAGTGGGCTGATAGCTCTTGAAACTGAGCAGGCATCCTTCAGTTTCTTTCTTTTTTAGTTATTTTTATTGTGTTAGTCACCATACAGTTTCTTCACTGAGCCATGCAGCTCAGTGGTATCGGTACTGTCCAAGTGACCTTTCCATGCATTTGAGACCTTGGCTGAAGAATGAGAAATGGAGGTAAGCAATATCTCTAGGAGAAAATATTTGTGAAGTTAAATTTTTCTAAGAACCATCAAACTTAACTTTCTATGAATTCCTAATTATAGCTGTAGCCATTATGAAGCCTTCAGAATAGATTCTGTACATGTTCTAGAATCCTGATTAGCTAGTCATTATGAAATTGTTTAAAATTCCCATGATTTTTTTTTCTTTTTTAGTTCCCAGATTTTTTTTTTTAGTATAACTGACATACAATGATTTAATTTTAACCTTTAGCTTTGTTTCCATAGGTGTTCGAACACTCAAAATACCACCACTGAACGTCATTGTTGGAAATGCAAATCTGCTGGAAGTTAAAAGTGAAGGCTCTTTTGATGATAGTGAGAGTTACATAATGAAAATTTCTGCAGCTAGCAAAGCTTTGCGTCAAGTAAGATTTTCTTTCATTACAAAAAAGTCTATTAATTATGGAAAACTTAGCATATAAGCTAAGAGAAAGAAGAAGAAATTACACATAATCCTACCTCTCAAGAATGATTAAGCACTTTTAACATTTGGGGAATTACAAAAAAGGCTGTAGAGCATTACAGGGAACACCTGTTAAGTCAAGCTTCTGCCTTCAGCTCCTGTCATGATCCCGGGATCCTGGGATCCAGCCTGGGGTGGCTCCCTGCTCAGCGGGGAGCCTGCTTCTCCCTCTGCCTGCCACTCACCCTGCTTGTACTCTCATGCTCTCTCTCTCTCTCTCTCTCTCTGAAAATAAATAAAATCTTAGCATTATGGAACAGAGGCTCAATGAGCGAGGTTTGGACAAGACTGCTTGGTATAGATCTTAATTCTGGAGCTGTCTCTGAACTTGGGAAGGCCGCTTTACTATGGCTAAGTTTCCTTATCTACAAAATGCAGATGAAAATGATAATACTTTCTTTACAGGGTGGTGTATGAGAATTCACCATGATCATTCAAGTAAGACATCTAAATGTCTGGCACATGGAAAATCTCAATCACTATGAACTAACAGTACTTTTCTTTTTTCCCTAAAACTAAAACTAAAACTAAAACTGGGAAAGCATTGTAAATGCCCTTAAAACATTTACCCCTTTCACTTAACTATATGATTTAATCCTTTTGATTCACTGAATATTTTTTCTACATATCCCCAAATTGTCTTTCTCATGAAGACTTTCAGCTTTAGACCAAAGTAGAATTTCCATACTTAATACTCAAATGAGTCAAGACTTTGCTACTTTTGTTTTATCATCCTCCTCCCACCTTTTGGCTTTTGTTTTATAGTGTGAGTTATTTTAGAGTGAAAGCAAACGTCATGTCATTTCACTCCTTATGGGATTCAGTTTATATCTCTAAAAAATATGTGCATTATCTCTCATGTAAACATTATCATGCCACTGTTGTTCCTAAAACTTTTTTTTTTTTGGTATCCAACAAAACCTAGTCCATAATCAAATTTACCCAATTTTCTCAAAAATATTTTTATAGTTGTTTGCTTTGAATTGGGAGCCAAACAAGACTCACATGGTATGTGATTATTTTTTCTCAAGTGTCTTAGATACCGGTCCGTTTTCTTCACTTGCCATTAAATTGTAGAAATCAGATCAGTTGTGTTATACAATGTCCAACATTTGGGATTCTTATGTTTGCTTCCTTGTCTCTTACTTAATTTGTGCCTCTCCTACCTCCAACCACATTTCCTTTAATAGTAGAATCCTGCATAGATGATGGTTCAATGTGTTTTGGTAAAAAATTAGAAAAACATATATATCATTTTTAATGACTACAGAATATGGGGATAGAGGTACCAGAGTCTACAACATCATCACAGTTATTAGTATTTCTACAATAAAATTTTTTTTATTTATTTGTTTTGAGAGAGACACCAAGAGAGCATGAGTGAGGGGAGGGGCAGAGGGAGACAGAGAGGGACAAGCAGACTCCCCACTGAGTGCAGATCCTGATGCGGGGGTTAATCCCCTTTCTCTGTGCTGTTTCTTATATTCTGCATATGAATGAAACTACGTGATAATTGCCTTTCTGACTGACTTATTTCACTCAGCATAATACCCTCCAGTTCCTTTCTGATGGCTGAGTAATATTCCATTGTATGTATATGCCATGTCTTCTTTATCCATTCACCTGTTGATGGACATCTAAGTTCTTTCCATAATTTGACTATTGTAGACCTGGCTGCTGTAAACACTGGGGGGCAGGTGCCCCTTCAGATCACTACGCCCATAACCAGCAAGGAAATTGAAGCAGTGATTTAACAGCTCCTTTGAATAACCTTCATTTCTTTGGATGTCCTCAGGGTTCAACGTCATTGGCATTAGTTGTCTGGGGGGCATCCATTGAGTGTTTAGTCACCACAGTCGTGCCAGTGATGAAAAACAGCTGTAGTTATCTCAAATCTATGCATCACATCCCTAGTAAACTTATCCCACTGGAAGACTGGATTAGTGGTGTTCATAAAGACAGTCAAGGTTTCAACATGATCAAAACTTTGCCGGTAAGAAACCTAAGTGGATTGTTTTAAGGGTACCCGTGATATGTTACTTTTGTGTGATTGGCTGGCCATCCCATCTTCGCATTTCTTTCCTGATATGCACAAAACACTCCAGTTATTGGTCAATCTTCCTGTCATCTTGAGGATGTGACAATTATTTATTTCTAAAAGGCCAACACGTCCTGAAATAATGACTTTTCCTGGTAACTCAGTCTCACCATTTTAAAAATTATTTTATGCTGTATTATGGGGACGTAATCTTGGGGCTTTTGTGCTATATACAGTTATCTGCCATTATGTTGACCTGTCCTGGTTCCATCTTACTGGTTCCATTTCGATGTAGTTGCCATTTTAATCTCTGCCTTGTCAGAGTCTGTGACACTTTAAAAAAACATGTATTATTATTCTTTGCTGATGAACTTATTACTTAAGATTTTCTCTGTGTCAAAAAACCCAACTGACCAAACTTGAAGATTTATTTACTAAATATATCACTAAGACTTTTTATGAGGTGTTGAAACTTTCTTGCATTTCCTTTTGGTCGCTATTTTACATACTAAAAATTTTTCACTTATTTACAAGTTCCAAACAATTATATTGCCATGGGTTAAGATTGTTGAAAGCCCAGAAAAATAAGGTATAGGGAGTACAGGAAGAATAGAAATTTACTCTACTGCCTGGAACTAAAAATGAAATATTTGCTTTGAATGCTTTTTCTGGAAAATCAAGATTTTTAAGTTAAAGACTTAGTAAATAATTATGAATTACTTGTTTTCTTTGCTTAATCACTTACAGATAAACTACAGGCCCCCATCTAATATGGGAATTGCCATACCACTCACAGACAATTTTTACCATGCAGATCCCAGCAAACCGATACCAAGAAATCTATTTCCTACGTCAAAGGTAAATAATTTTTGAATGTACAAACCGTACTTATTTGAATTTAAGAAATCATTCTGTGAAATGACAGATGGACCTAGCTGCAGGGATTCAATGAGAAGGTTCATTCAAAACAATGTTCCATCTACCCTGATATGTCAGCATTTATTACTACTTGTACTACCCTGTTCCTCCTTCTCCTCTTCTAGCTCCCCTCCTCTTTTTTTTTTTTAAGATTTTATTTATTTATTTATTTATTTATTTATTTAAGAGAGACACAAAGAGAACATGAATGGGGAAGGGGAAGGAGGAGAGGGAAAGGGAGAAACAGACTCCCGCGGAGCAGGGACCCTGATGTGGGGCTCAATCCCAGGACCCTGAGATCACGACCTGACCCAAAGTCAGACGCCTAACCAACTGAGCCAGCCAGGTGCCCCATTAGCTGCCCCCCAACCCCCGCCCTTACTGCTACTTCTGGATGTGGTTTTGGAGCTAAGAACTCTATAAACAGAATGCTTCTCCTGACCTCTCCCTGGTTTCCCTTTGGATTTCAAAGGGTATTAGCAAGGTGAGAGCATCTTTTCTCAGATGAAGGGAGCCCCCAGAACCATCTCACATGTCTAGCCTAGTGAAACAAGTGGTGTCCTAAAGGAAAGAAGACTATTTGATCCAACAGGGCACATTTAAGCTCCTACCAAGGTTCTGCCTAGAAAACAACCAAACCCAGCAGCCCTCTGTCTCTCTGGAATGTGGAGTGAACAAGATAGAAAGAATAGAGAGAAACCATGAGGTTGAGAGGAAGAGTACATGATGGGGTAGCTTCTTGAGGAAACCTCGCAGATACCTGTGGAATCTCTCTCCAGAAGAACACAACTGCCTGCCTGTAGACATGCACAAACAGACATTCACACCCCTTCCATGTGCATATGCATTGTGTATCTACACACATACATATGCAAAGACATAAAATGCTTGTTTCGTTTGTTCTAAACTCTTGTCATTCCATGTAATTCAGGACAAAAGCCAAATTATCACGGTGGTCTATCAGTTCCTTCATGACTTGGCCTTGGCATTCCATCTGGCCTGATTTCCCCTGAGGTTAATTGCTCTAGCCACACTGGCCTCCATGCAGTTCTTCAAATATACCAGACGTATTTCAAGCTCAGGGCCTCTGCAGCCAAAGGAATTCGTCTGGAATGCTCCTCCGCCAGATAGCTCATGGCACATTCTGTCACTGTCTTCGGGTCTTTGCTTAAATGTCACCATCATTGTGAGGCCTGCCTTGACCACGCTATTTAAAATTGGAAGCCCCACCCCCAGTGGTACCCACTCCCTGTCCCCCTTCTCTCCTTTATTTTTCTTCAGTGCACTTATTAAAATTTTCCAGATTTTACTCATTTGCTTTATTTATAGTGTTTCATAAAAAGGTAAACTACATTAAGTCAAGGTGGTGGTGGTTGTTTTGAAATCTATTTTACTCTCTACTGCATCTTTCATACCCAGAACAGTGCCAGCCACAAGGAGTGTGGCAAATACAGAACTTGGACAGTGAAAGCTGCAAAACATAGCTGAAGAAGTTAAAGGGGAACTAAGTGTGAGAAAGATCCCATGTTCATGACTGGAAGACTTAATATTCTTACAGGGGCCATACTCCCCAAACTGACTTACAGACGAAATGCATTCCCTATTAAAATTCCAAATGCCTTTTTTACATGAATGTAAAAGCTGATTTTAAAATTCATAAGGAATTTCAAGAGACTCTGAATAGCCAAAACCATCTTGAAAAAAGAAAACAAAGTGTGGGAGAACCCACACTTCCTAACTTCAAAATTTACTAGAAAGCCATGGTAATTAAACCAGTGTGATAATGGCACAAGGATAGACATATATATCCATGGAATAGAATTGAGAATCCAGAAATAAACCCATACGTCTGTGATCAACTGAGTTTTGACACATGAGCCAAGACCACTCGAAGGAGAGAGAGTATGTTTTTCAACAAATGGTGCCACGACAACTGAATGAATACCTACATTGAATAGGATGAATTTGATCACCTATCTTACACCAGATGCAAAAATTAACCTAAGATGGATTGAAAACCTAAATGTAAGAGCTAAAACACAAAACTCTCGTAAGATTGTGTAAGTGTATACCTTTGTCTCTTTGGTAAAGTGATGATTTGTTAACTATGGCCCTAAAGTGCAAGCAACAACAGAGAAATAAATAAATTTTAACTCCATCAAAATTAAAAACTTTTGTGCGTGGGTGAAAGGACACTGTCGAGAAAGTTAAAAGAT
This sequence comes from Enhydra lutris kenyoni, assembly GCF_002288905.1. Taxonomy (NCBI): domain Eukaryota; kingdom Metazoa; phylum Chordata; class Mammalia; order Carnivora; family Mustelidae; genus Enhydra; species Enhydra lutris. Next base: position 4,198,553 of record NW_019154104.1, read on the forward strand.
ACTCACTGAATAGGAAACAATATTTGCAGTTCATTTATCTGATAAGGATCTAGTATCCAGATTCTCTCAAGATCTCTTACAACTCCACAACCAGGAGACAAACCACCCAGTCAGACATAGATGAAGTCTCTGAGTAGAGAGTCCTCCAAAAAAGATACACAGATGGCCAAGAAGCCCATGAACAATGCTTGATTCATTTGTCCTTACGTAAATGTAAATCAAAATCACAATGAGATACCACACCTTGCCCATTTGGATGAATGTAATAATCTTTTTAATGAAAAATGACAAATGTTGGTGAAAATGTGGAAAAATTGGAACTCTCATCCACTGCTGAGGAGGATATGATATGGGCAGCTGTTGTTGCAAACATTTTGGCAGGTCTTCAGAAAGTTAAACATACAGAATTATTCTATGGCCCAGCAATTTTACTCCTGGATATACATCCCCCCACCCCAAATTGAAAATGTATGTTCAAACAGAAAATTTATACCAGCGTTATTGGTAAAGCCAAAGAGGGGAAACAACCAAATATCCATTAACTGATGAATGCATAAACAAAATAGGCAATATCCCCACAATGGAATATTACTCAGTCATAAAGAGGAATGAAGTATTGCCACATGCCACAGCATGGGTGAACCTCAAAAACAATATTTGAATAGGATTCAACAGTACATTAAAAGGATTATTCACCACGACCAAGTGGGATTTATTCCAGGGCTGCAAGGTTGGTTCAACATCCGCAAATCAATCAATGTGATACAACACATTAATAAAAGAAAGAACAAGAACCATATGATACTCTCCATAGATGCTGAAAAAGCATTTGACAAAGTACAGCATCCCTTCCTGATCAAAACTCTTCAAAGTGTAGGGATAGAGGGCACATACCTCAATATTATCAAAGCCATCTATGAAAAACCCACCGCAAATATCATTCTCAATGGAGAAAAACTGAAAGCTTTTCCGCTAAGGTCAGGAACACGGCAGGGATGTCCGTTATCACCACTGCTATTCAACATAGTACTAGAAGTCCTAGCCTCAGCAATCAGACAACAAAAGGAAATTAAAGGCATCCAAATTGGCAAAGAAGAAGTCAAACTATCACTCTTTGCAGATGATATGATACTATATGTGGAAAACCCAAAAGACTCCACTCCAAAACTGCTAGAACTTGTACAGGAATTCAGTAAAGTGTCAGGATATAAAATCAATGCCCAGAAATCAGTTGCATTTCTCTACACCAACAACAAGACAGAAGAAAGAGAAATTAAGGAGTCAATCCCATTTACAATTGCACCCAAAACTATAAGATACCTAGGAATAAATCTAACCAAAGAGACTAAGAATCTATACACAGAAAACTATAAAGTACTCATGAAAGAAATTGAGGAAGACACAAAGAAATGGAAAAATGTTCCATGCTCCTGGATTGGAAGAATAAATATTGTGAAAATGTCTATGCTACCTAAAGCAATCTACACATTTAATGCAATTCCTATCAAAGTACCATCCATATTTTTCAAAGAAATGGAACAAATAATCCTAAAATTTATATGGAACCAGAAAAGACCTCGAATAGCCAAAGCAATATTGAAAAAGAAAGCCAAAGTTGGTGGCATCACAATTCCGGACTTCAAGCTCTATTACAAAGCTGTCATCATCAAGACAGCATGGTACTGGCACAAAAACAGACACATAGATCAATGGAACAGAATAGAGAGCCCAGAAATAGACCCTCAACTCTATGGTCAACTAATCTTCGACAAAGCAGGAAAGAATATCCAATGGAAAAAAGACAGCCTCTTCAACAAATGGTGTTGGGAAAATTGGACAGCCACATGCAGAAAAATGAAATTGGATCATTTCCTTACACCACACACGAAAATAGACTCAAAATGGATGAAGGATCTCAATGTGAGAAAGGAATCCATCAAAATCCTTGAGGAGAACACAGGCAGCAACCTCTTCAACCTCAGCCGCAGCAACATCTTCCTAGGAACATCGCCAAAGGCAAGGGAAGCAAGGGCAAAAATGAACTATTGGGATTTCATCAAGATCAAAAGCTTTTGCACAGCAAAGGAAACAGTTAACAAAACCAAAAGACAACTGACAGAATGGGAGAAGATATTTGCAAATGACATATCGGATAAAGGGCTAGTGTCCAGAATCTATAAAGAACTTAGCAAACTCAACACCCAAAGAACAAATAATCCAATCAAGAAATGGGCAGAAGACATGAACAGACATTTCTGCAAGGAAGACATCCAGATGGCCAACAGACACATGAAAAAGTGCTCCACATCACTCGGCATCAGGGAAATACAAATCAAAACCACAATGAGATACCACCTCACACCAGTCAGAATGGCTAAAATTAACAAGTCAGGAGATGACAGATGCTGGCGAGGATGCGGAGAAAGGGGAACCCTCCTACACTGTTGGTGGGAATGCAGGCTGGTGCAGCCACTCTGGAAAACAGCATGGAGGTTCCTCAAAATGTTGAAAATAGAGCTACCCTATGACCCAGCAATTGCACTGCTGGGTATTTACCCTAAAGATACAAACGTAGTGATCCAAAGGGGCACGTGCACCCGAATGTTTATAGCAGCAATGTCTACAATAGCCAAACTATGGAAAGAACCTAGATGTCCATCAACAGACGAATGGATAAAGAAGATGTGGTATATATACACAATGGAATACTATGCAGCCATCAAAAGAAATGAAATCTTGCCTTTTGCGACGACATGGATGGAACTAGAGGGTATCATGCTTAGCGAAATAAGTCAATCGGAGAAAGACAACTATCATATGATCTCCCTGATATGAGGGAGAGGAGATGCAACATGGGGGGTTAAGGGGGTAGGAGAAGAGTAAATGAAACAAGATGGGATTGGGAGGGAGACAAACCATAAGTGACTCTTAATCTCACAAAACAAACTGAGGGTTAATGGGGGGGTGTGGGGTGTGGGATTATGGACATTGGGGAGGGTATGTGCTATGGTGAGTGCTGTGAAGTGTGTAAACCTGGCGATTCACAGACCTGTACCCCTGGGGATAAAAAGATATTATATGTTTATGAAAAATAAAATTAAAAAAAAAAAAACAAAACAAAACAATATTTGAACAAAAGAAAAGAGACACAAAAGGCCATATTGTATATTTCCACTTATATAAGATGTCTGGAATAGGAAAATTCATAGAGATAGAAAATAGAAGGACTAGATGGGCTGGGGGGAGGGGGAAATGAAGAATAACTATTCTTTTTTAAGATTTTATTCTTAAGTAATCTCTACATCTAACATGGGACTTGAACTCACAACCCTGAGGTCAAGAGTCACATGTTCCACCAACTGAGCCAAGCAGAAGTAACTATTAATATGTACAGGGTTTCTGTTTGGGGCAATAACAGTGTTCTGGAATTACACAGTAGTGATGATTGAACAACATTGCAAATGTACAAAAACTCACCAAATTGTACATTCAAAAATGGTTTAAATGGTACATTTTATCTCAATAAAAGGAAGAAGAAAAAAAGAAGCTGGGGGGAGGGATGGTAATCCTTTAAAAAAAAGTAAAAGGAAGACTAACATTTAAAACAAATAGAGCTGATTATCAAAATCAAAAGCCAATCTCTAGCAAGAGTGATCAAATAAAAAATGAATGACAAATGGACAGTTATAATGGAGATTTTAAATTATAAGTGAACTAGTGAATGCCACAAAGAAGGGCAAGCATGAAACGGTAGACTTGGAGAGGGTTCTGTTAAGTCCGCAGCCCCATCACATCACATCTGCTGCTTCTAGGTCTCTGTCTTCATGCCTGTGATGGGAGGGATCCAGAGCAGGAAGTCTCATGGTCCTGATGTGCTGCCTTCAGAATAACACAGACTTTGAAGGTCCAATGCATGTTAAACATCAACCTGGCAAGCAGCTGATACTTGAGTTCAAATTACCAAGCAAGGAAACAAAATTCAGAAATACTGTACTTTTAGTCCATTACCAAAGGAATTTTCCCCCTCTTACCTTCTCAGGGATTTTATTCATTCGGGAGACAAATATCTAGCAAATATTTACTCAATCTGCAGAAATCCTGCCACACAAAAAGCAAGTCAACCTGTATTCTCTTTGCAGAGATCTGGTAAATTCAAACAGTGTGCTAACATGTCTACTCGGGAGGAGTGTAATTGCACAAATGATCAGAAGTTTTCACATGCTGTTGCTTTCTCTGATTGCAGAGAAAAGGTAAGGTCATTTTTAATTGCCTGAAGACAAAGTACTTTCATATTAATATAAGATTCTGAAGTATGCATTTTGATTCAATATGAAAGTTAAGACGTGGAAGTAATGTCTTATTATGACATAGAACTAAACAGGACAGCCTAGGAAGATCTGGATTTAAATGTCCCTAAACAAGGTAATGAACCACCTCTGCAAAACAGAATAATACGTGCACCACACTGCCCATTTCGCAGCATTCTTATAAAGACACCCTAAACAATTTGTAACCTGTTTACACTGTACTAGATTACAATGGATACAGATTCATTCAAAAATTATTGAGTATCTAATGTGTATCAGTACTGGGAATATAGAAGTTGAAGTCCTTGTAACCAAGGAGCTCGGTTTGGGAGTAGTGACAAAATAGAAGACAGTATAGTATATTGGTTAAGAGAATGGGTTCTGTGTCATATATTTTATTCTGTTAGTTTCAAAACATTCAAAGGTGTATCAGATGGATATTGGTGTTTGCATTAGCTAAGTTAAATGCATTTAATATAACTTTCAAGTAGGTCTTTTTCAAGGCCTTGTAAGACTATATCATAGCATTATAGACTCTCTATATATAGTCTATATATATAGACTATAGAGTCTATATAGAGTCTCTCTCTCTCTCAGTCTATATATCTATATAGAAAGATATGTATACATTTATCTATAGGTATCTCTATGTAGATCTATCTATATATTTATCCTTTATGTAAAGATAAAATCATTAAATACCATATTGAGCACAGCATTAGCAGTGAATTATGAGGATTGTTATATATACCCCTGCAATTCTCCCCTCACTGAATTACAATAATATTTCTTGGGCATTTACTGTCTACTAAACACTGCTTTAAGCATTTTTCATGATTTGTCTCATTAATTTTGAGGCACAGACAGGCCAGGTAGTTTGTCAAAGATCACATCATTAATATGTGGGAAAGCTGCATTTGAACTCTGACCCCAGACCCCAAGCTTCAGGAGTGTGGCTGAGAGATCATGGCTGGGCAGGAGAGAGGTGGGAGGGAGGTGGGCGAGATCCAATTCATGAACTGCCCTGTGAGATACCAGTTATCCAACAAAGTTTGAACACCATCACAGCAAATTCCTGAAAGGGCCAAAAGAAAGTTACAAATTTTGTTCCCACAATGTTTGTGTATTACTTTGGGAGTTCATGCTCATTCTCCTGTGAGACAGATTGTTTTTCATGGGCTGAGAAGGCGGGAACCCTAAGAGATGTCATTTAGAACGGCCAAACTCTTAAAGAAATGTATCTATTCACTCTTTACGAGGAAATGAAATCAGTCTTGAGTTTTGACCTTCGTTCTTGGAATTTGAATTTTAGGTTCCTCGTTTTAAGTTTCCAGTTACACAATATCCAATTTCTTTGGAAATTTACAGTGAGGATGGACATATCCCGGTGGAAACTCCATATCTGGTTACTGTGACTGAAGTGAATAGCAGAGAAAACTGGAAACTAAGTAGGGTTTGCTTTCTTGTCTGGTTATTTTGTCTTATAATTAATGTTGTTATTACCCGGGTAAGTGGCTTATGAAACTTGTTTATGCAAGAAGCAGCCAAGAGTTGGACGCCTAAATGACAGCCACCCAGGCACCCCTCTTTGGAGAAGAATTTGAATCGACTGGCACATTGCTGTTCACTCTCCTCCTCTTGTCTCCCATGTATTTCATTATTACTTTCCGTGCCCTGGATTTCATGGCATGAAAGCATTGTTGAACAATTTGAACCGTAAAACATTTGAAAGCCATTTTGTAGATGAGTAGCAAAAATGATAGAATTTGTGCTACATGTTGGTCTAGTTGTCTCTTTAGACTGCTTTCGCAATGCTGCAGAGGAAGTTCTAAAATGGATGGCCAGATAGCCTATAGAACCTGTCTTCTAGGGGCACCAGGCTGGCTCGGTCCAAAGAGCATATGATCTCAGGGTCATGAATTCAACTTTCACCTTGGGTATAGAGATTACTTAAATAAATAAAACTTGAAAAAAGAGAGAGAGAGAGAGAGAATCTACCTCCTAATTTTACAAGCCAAGTTTCTTCAAAATTCTATGGTAAAATAATTTAAAAGATGCAGAATTTTTTTTAAGATAAGAAAAATGAGGGGCACCTGGCTGGCTCATTCAGTAGAGCATGTGACTCTTGATCTTGAGGTTATAAGTTCGAACCCCACAGTGGGAGTAGAGCTTACTTAAAAGTAAAAAGCTTTGGGGCACCTGGGTGGCTCAGTTGGTTAAACATCTGACTCTTGATCTCAGCTCAGGTTTTGATCTTGGGTCGTGAACTCAAGCCCCAATTCTGGCTCCATGCTGGACATGTAGCCTACTAAAAAAAAAAAAAAATAATAATAAGAATGATAAATAAATAAATAAAATTTTTAAGAAAGATGTGGAGAAAGGGGAACCCTCTTACACTGTTGGTGGGAATGCAAGTTGGTGCAGCCACTTTGGAGAACAGTGTGGAGATTCCTCAAAAAATTAAAAATAGAGCTTCCCTATGACCCTGCCATTGCACTACTGGGTATTTACCCCAAGATACAGATGTAGTGAAAAGAAGGGCCATCTGTACCCCAACGTTTATAGCAGCAATGGCCACGGTCGCCAAACTGTGGAAAGAACCAAGATGCCCTTCAACGGATGAATGGATAAGGAAGATGTGGTCCATATACACTATGGAGTATTATGCCTCCATCAGAAAGGATGAATACCCAACTTTTGTAGCAACATGGACAGGACTGGAAGAGATGATGCTGAGTGAAATAAGTCAAGCAGAGAGAGTCAACTCTCATATGGTTTCACTTATTTGTGGAGCATAACAAATAGCATGGAGGACATGGGGAGACGGAGAGGAGAAGGGAGTTGAGGGAAATTAGAAGGAGAGGTGAACCATGAGAGACTATGGACTCTGAAAAACAATCTGAGGGTTTTGAAGGGGCGGGGGGTGGGAGGTTGGGGGAACCAGGTGGTGGGTATTGGAGAGGGCATGGACTGCATGGAGCACTGGGTGTGGTGCAAAAACAATGAATACTGTTATGCTGAATATAAATTTTTTTAAAAAGTGTATTAAAAATTTTTTGAAAAAAAGAAAAATGCAATTTACCACAATTCAATTTTACCTTGAATATACAACTCTCTCCTGTACATTTTATGTATATAAACACTTTGATGAAATTGTTCAGTCAGTACATAGATAAATACATAGATACAATTAAATGAAATTTTGATCAGCCATTAATATGTTACCAAGTGTCCAGACACTGGGTATTCATTGAGTTTTACTCTGCCCACTATATGCATTCTTGAAATGAAAATCTAACAAAGAAAACTACTAAATATTTTGTTTTAACTAACATCCCAATTTTCTGTGGTGTGCTAGAGCCTAATGTTACCAGATTTTGAGCACTGACTGTCAAATATTCAAACATTTCATGTACTGATTGTTAAGCCATTAGTAGCTTGCAGTTAGCCATGGTGAAACTATTAACACCACAGAAATTGGCAAATGCTACTATCAGAGCCTTTTCCCCTGTAGATCTCCTGTACCATTATACCACTGCAATTGTTAATCCCCACATTATATATCTGGTCTTAGAAAGAATTGTAAGAAAGGCAAGAATACCTGATCACTCTTTTAGAAAAGATTTAAATGATCCTATTATGAAAGTTTTCTGTTACCTTATTGAAAATTATTTAGCAACGTCTAAGGTTGAATTTATCTCTTTGCCAAAGATACAAAGTATGTGCAGGTTAGGACTGGTCAAGAGCATGCAGCTGGAAGGAAAGGTCAGCCTGAATGAGTGCACAAGCAGGAGGGGGGAAGGGGCAGAGGGAGAGAGAGAATCTTTAGCAGGTTCCAGGCCCAGCTCGGAGCCCAGTGTCGGGTTAGATCTCACAATCCTAAGATCATGTCCTGAGTTGAAATCAAGAGTCACACACTTCACTGACTGAGGCACCCATGTGGCCCACAGGTCTTGTCCTTCTTGACAATGTCCCTGAGGAGATGAAATGTTAGCTATAAGGCCTAATATTTCCTAAATATATTTTCTATATAATCAAAGCAAACCAAAAGTCTGGGATAACTTAGCCATGTTGCAGAGGGAAATCCTTTATTATACTTTGATTACGTAGCACATTTTATGCAAAATGTGAAAATAACATAGGTGTGCTTAAAATACACTTCATGTACTTTTAGAACACAGTGTACCAGCAAACGTAAAGAAGTTGAAAAATTACTTAGAACACCGTCTTAATGCTCCAGTATATAATCCTTTAGGCCTCAACTTAAGTATAAAGGTAAGTTGACAGCACTTTTGTTTTTCCTGTTTTGAGTTGAAATAAAACATACATGTCTAAACTAAGATTGGCTTAAGTTTTAAAGTGTAAGTGTCCATCAATGGTAGAAAACTGTATCTTTAAAATACATGGAGGGTATTTATTTTTCCTCCCTTTCTCTTGATATTATTATTTCTAAAGGTATCTGAAAGTTGAATTTAACATTAACTTACTATTTTTGGAGCTCATAGGCAAAACTAATGATTATTTTTCAAGGTGGAGCAGAAAGGATATTTTCAAAATTTAGGGACTAAAACGGGTTTGGTGTCCTTTATCTGGACATATACAGGTATGTCTTCCAGTTCCAGCTATCTATAAGAACACATGAAGCAGATGTAATCCAGGTAATTGTTGCAAAAGTCAGTAAAAATAAGTGGATATATCAAAACCATGAATATGAAGATTAGCCCAAATTATTTGTCCAGGCCATGTTAGGTTTTATGTTTATATTTCTTCATTCTAAAAAGAAGTTTCAGCTATTGTCCTTCTTCCTCCATTTTTATTTTGGTACACGAAGTAGATGCCCAAGAGCCTTAGGAAGGAAATTGGATTTTTCTATGCAACATCTATAGGGAGAGTGGCTCCACTGTGTATTTTAGCATAAAGGAACATTCGTGTCTGTGTTGCTACTGAGAAGGTGTGTTTTTTCCACAGGGCTCTGAGCTTTTTCACTTCAGAGTGTCTGTCGTTCCGGGAGTCACTTTTTGTAACTTAGTTGAAGAATTTCAGGTACAGTAAATGCATAAGGTACTGATGAGGTGATGGCTGGGGAAGTCACATGACAAGTGTCTGCAAGAGACACGAAAGAGGAAAATGGTGTAATTTGTGTGATGGACAAGGCCTGGAGACAGGGGATACTGGAGAATGGGGATGACATTGTCAGTAATGATGAAGGTAGTGTGTGTGACACGTAGCAGGACCCATCAACAATGGGAAAAATTTAGAAAGTGCTTGTATTTGTTTATGTTCTCTCTCCATCTTCCGGTTTTAACTCCGTTTTCAGACTTTTACCACCTCTTCTCTCATGCCATGTCCCCAAAGAAACATATGTCTATAGCATTTTAGTTTCTATTACAATCTTCCTATCTTCATTGTTCATTAAATTCATTGCTAAAAGCTATCAAGATGCAAGATTTGGAAACCATAATCAATCTCCCCAAATTACCACATGATGTACAATAATTCAATTATGCTTCTTCATATAATGACATTTACTACGTGTGGGGGAGATGGGGTAAGAAGGAATGAGGATTTGATTAAATTGATTAATGACTCACTCACTCATTATCAAATACTAAGACCACATTATCAAAAATAAAATCTCTCTCTCTCCCCTTCCTCCTTTCCTTCCTCTTTCCCTCTCCCCCTCCTCCCTATTTCCCCACCCCTCTCCTTTTTCTATCCTGACCCTGCCCTAAGGCCAGCCCCAGTAATGGATCCATACAGCTGTAAATGTGTTCCAGTTAACTAACTGGAATTTAAATAAAAACTTAAAAAATAAAATAAAATAAAACTGGTGATTGTCTATACTGCCTAGAACAATCTATACTTTTAATGCCATTCCGATAAAAATTCCACTGGTATTTTTCAAAGAGCTGGAGCAAATAATCCTAAAATTTGTATGGAATCAGAAGAGACCCCAAATCGCTAAGGAAATATTGAAAAACAAAAATAAAACTGGCGGCATCACGTTACCTGATTTCAAGCTTTATTACAAAGCTGTGATCACCAAGACAGCATGGTACTGGCATAAAAACAGACACACAGACCAGTGGAACAGAGTAGAGAGCCCAGATATTGACCCTCAACTCTATGGTCAAATAATCTTTGACAAAACAGGAAAAAATATACAGTGGAAGAAAGTCTCTTCAATAAATGGTGCTGGGAAAACTGGACAGCTATATGTAGAAGAATGAAACTCAACCATTCTCTTACACCATACACAAAAATAAACTCAAAATGGATAAAAGACCTCAACATGAGACAGGAATCCATCAGAATCCTAGAGGAGAACATAGGCAGTAACCTCTTCGATATCAGCCACAGCAACTTCTTTCAAGATATGTCTCAAAGGCAAAGGAAACAAAAGTGAAAATGAACTTTTGGGACTTCATCAAGATCAAAAGCTTCTGCACAGCAAAGGAAACAGTCAACAAAACAAAGAGGCAACCCACGGAATGGGAGAAGATATTTGCAAATGACAGTGGAGACAAAAGGTTGATATCCAGGATCTATAAAGAACTCCTCATACTCAACACACACAAAACAGACAATCATATCAAAAAATGGGCAGAAGATATGAACAGACACTTCTCCAATGAAGACATACAAATGGCTCTCAGACACATGAAAAAATGTTCATCATCACTAGCCATCAAGGAGATTCAAATTAAAACCACATTGAGATACCACCTTACACCAGTTAGAATGGCCAAAATTAGCAAGACAGGAAACAACATGTGTTGGAGGGGATATGCAGAAAGGGGAACCCTCTTACACTGTTGGTGGGAATGCAAGTTGGTGCAGCCGCTTTGGAGAACAGTGTGGAGATTCCTCAAGAAATTAAAAATAGAGCTTCCCTATGACCCTGCCATTGCACTACTGGGTATTTACCCCAAAGATACAGATGTAGTGAAAAGAAGGGCCATCTGTACCCCAATGTTTATAGCAGCAATGGCCACGGTCGCCAAACTGTGGAAAGAACCAAGATGCCCTTCAACGGAGGAATGGATAAAGAAGATGTGGTCCATATACACTATGGAGTATTATGCCTCCATCAGAAAGGATGAATACCCAACTTTTGTAGCAACATGGAGGGACTGGAAGAGATTATGCTGAGTGAAATAAGTCAAGCAGAGAGGGTCAATAATCATATGGTTTCACTTATTTGTGGAGCATTACAAATAACACAGAGGACATGGGGAGATGGAGAGGAGAAGGAAGTTGAGGGAAATTGGAGGGGGAGATGAACCATGAGAGACTATGGACTCTGAAAAACAACCTGAGGGTTTTGAAGGGGCGGGGGGTGGGAGGTTGGGGGAACCAGGTGGTGGGTATTGGTGAGGGCACGGATTGCATGGAGCACTGGGTGTGGTGCAAAAATAATGAATACTGTTATGCTGAAAATAAATTTAAAAAATTAAAAACAAAACAAACAAACAAACAAACAAAAAACTGGTGAAAATAGTCTTTTAAAAAATAAACAAAAGAAATAAAAAGCATAGCAAAGACTTCAAAATAAACCTGCAATATAAATACCACTTCAGTTCTGAAATAACCCCTGAGTAACACAGGAACCAGAAAGACAGAAGAGCACAGCCAAAGTTTTGAAACTGAACTGACACTGGAGCCACCACAGAGAGTAAAGCGTAATTTGATCTGAACTCAACCAGTGTGGCCAGCTGCTAAAACAAACAAAAACCCCAACATTTTCCAGAGAATTCTTGATAGGACTCAGAGTCTCACAACAGAAACATCTTAAATGTCCAGGATAAAATCCAAAATTACTCAAAATGCCAATAACTAAGAAACTATAATCAATCCTCAAAAGAAAAGACCTTAAGCAACTGATGGCAAATGAACTGATCAGACAGACAGACGTTTTAAACCAGCCATGATAACCAGGTTCTGTGAGGTAAAAGTAAACACTTTTGAAATGACTGAAGAGGGAAAGGGAAGAATTCTCAACAGAGAAATGGAAGCTATAAAAAATAACGAAATGGAGATTTTAGAACTGGAAAATACAATATTTAAAATTTAAAAATCACTGGATAAACTTGCTAGCAGAAGAAATATGCAGAGGAAAAAAAATTAGTGAATTTGAAAGCAAAACACTCTGAAGAAAAAAGACTTTTGAAAAAGAATGGCCTCAGGGATCAATGTGACAGTATCAAAAGTCTGCCATTTATGTCCCCAGAGTCCATGAAGGACAAGAAAAAGGGAGTGATGCAGAAAAAGGAAGGAGTTGGAAGGAGAGGAGGAGAAGAGGGAGAAGGGGGAGGTACCGGAGGAGAGGGAGGTGGGGGAGGAGTATGAGGTTGGGCAAAAGGAGAGGGTGAAGGGGGAAGGGAGGGGGAAGAGAGAGGAAGGAGAAGGAGGAGAAGAAGGGGAAATAAAGACTGAAAATGTCCCAAATTTGGTGAAGACACAAATTTACATATTTAAGAAGCTTAGTGAATCCAGAGGAAGATATAGAGATTCTGCCTAAACATACCATAATCAAACTATTAACAATCAAAGATAAAAAAAATCTTGAAAGCAGCCAAAACAACAGCAACAACAAAGCCATGTAAGTAAACAATAATTTGGATGACTGCTGATTTTTCCTCAGAAACCATGGAAGCTAGAAGAAAGTGGCCTGACATCTTTAATATACCACCAACAGGGGTTGGGTGGGGAGGAAGGACTGCCAATCCAGAATTCTGTATCCAGTGAAACTATCCTTCAGGGATGAAGGAAAAATGAAAACATTCTTAGATGAAGGAAACCTAGGATAATTCACTGTTGGCAGAACTTCTCTTTTTAAAAAAATACATAAAGAAGTTCTTCAAGGCTGAAAAGAAGTGTTAACAGAAGGACACAAAGCTTCAGGAATGAAGGAGGAACCACTAAAATGAATAAAAGAAAGATAGGAAGTGATTGTACAGTGAACGAAGGAAGAGAATCATTAGGAAAGAGTAGAAAAAGGGTGTAAGTTTCTTGGGACTGTTAACACCTGCTTTTGAAAATAGCCTTTAACAATGGGGATTTTTGTGCACCTTAAAGGACATTATTGGGATAATTGACAAAATTTGAATAATGTCTGTAGATTAGAGAAGAGCATTGTCTCAGTGTTAATGCCTTGATATTGGTAATTACACTGTGGCTATTTAAGTGAATTCTCTGTGTTTAAGATACACAAAATGAAGTATTTTGGCAGTAAAGTGACATTGTGTCTAGAAGACACTCTTCTATGATTCTGGGGTTTAACTTTTTTAGACACGGTGTGGAATATTTGGATAGCCAAAGAAGATTGGAAGGGAAACATGTGAGGAAAAACTGTTTTCAAGAATTTTAGAGGCGGTAGTTTAGCTGGTGGATACGGAATTCAGAGGTGATACAGGTTTCTACTTTTAAAAAGTAACGGATGGCTTAACTGAACAAATGAGATGTTTCTAATGTCTGGTAAGGTGACTAAAATTTTATTTTATGTAAAAAAATGGGTAATGAAGGCATTCTGGGTTGAGAGAACAGCAGCAGCAAAGACACAGTTAAGAGAAAGCATAAAGCTTATCTCTTAAGTGGCTTCGAAGTATGCATTTGGCTGGGATGCAAGGTTCTGTACAATAAAGTAGGCTGGTTAGGGTCAAACTGTAGAAGAACTTAAAGGTCATAATGAGAACTTTAGAATGTTCCTGTCAGCAAGAAGAAGCTATTAAACATTTTTGAAAAAAGGTGCTGAGGGATGGAGACATGATCTACAACAGCCCAGTCAGAGTGAATCACAGGAGTTTTGCTCCAAATGCCAGGACATGGATTTCTTGATGATATTGAAAAAAACAGCTTATAGACCCAGGAACTGCTGTCAGCCATGAGGACTGTGGGGACTAAGAGGAGAGATATCTAATGCTAAGGAAGCTAAACAGAAAGATGGAAACAAAACCCAAATAGACTTGATTACAATGAGTTATTTCCTCTAGCTCTTTCCAACTTCAGCACAGAAAAGAAATTTCACTTTTGCGATTACATGTAGCATACAATTGTCTCTCTCAGTGGTTGCAAATGGATTAGATGTTTCTTAACAAAGCTAATTATCCAAGCTCTTCTGATGGTCTGGCTTAAAAGGAAGATTTTTGTTTACATGTAGTAAACATCCTGAAGACCACAAGTACCATCCTGAATATCACATTCAATATCTAATATTTTCTATCAAATTCCCAATAATTCCAGTACCGTTGGGCACACACCATTGGCTGTGCCATACACCAGGAGATGGCTAAGCCAGCTGATTCATTACTGTGCAGGTACTCGTCTGCCCAGATGGGAAAAAACAGTTTCTCCCCACTTTCCACACCATTTGGCCAGAATCACCTTTTCAGTTCTGCTACTTATAACATCCCACTTCCGGCACCTGTTCCATATGGTCAAAATTCTTTTCATTGCAAATAAAGCAACCTCACTTTTTAAAAAGAGTGTGTTTTATAGACAGACAGGTGTCTTACAAAGATGAATCTGGCAGTGTTATTATGTCAACATGGATTGACAGCACAGAGAGGGGGCTGAGTGGCTTGCTTATACAAAGCAAGGTAATAAAGCTCACGGTAGCAGTATTAAAAATGGATGGAAAGAATGAATCTCAGAGAAATTATGAAAGAATCGATGGCATACAAGGGCTGGTCCTCAGAAAAAGCATACCTCCTCTGGTCCCTGGGAGGATGGTGGTACCTTTAACTTGAGCTCTATCTTTTTTTAAAATTTAATTTAATTTAATTTAATTAAGCAATTAATTAATTATTAACTTGAGCTATATCTTAAAGCAGTTTAGCGATCCTTAGCATTTCTCCACATTTGCCACTGCCCTATTTCCACTCATCTCTACTTTCTTCTACCTCAAAATGTGATGTAGCTTCCTACTTCACAGAGAAAACCTAAGTCACTGGTCTCAAACCATCTTACTTCCTATATACCCCCCCCCCCACTTGTAAAGTTAATGGAAATGGCACCCTCCCTTGCCTCTAGTCTCTGAGAAAAAGATACCTCCGTGCCCCTCTGTCCACAATCCTCTCTTCTAGGCACTTGTTTTTATTAGTTATCCATTCAGGTATAGGAAGAATTTTGAATCTACAGAAGTTTCCCTATGCTAGCACATAGGGGATTTTCTAAAAAGATGACAGCTTAAAAGAGGACTTGCTTATTCCCTCTCTCTGGAATGCCCATTCTTCTCCTTGTCTTCTGGGAAACCACTTACTCTTCAAGACCCAGCTCAGGAAGTGCATTCCCCGGTCACCCTGGGCAGTTGGCAGGCATTTCCTGTTTTCCCACAGAACTCTGTCCCTTCCTCATAATTGAATACAGAGCATTTTCCTGCAGTGTAAGTATCCTGCAGACCCCTGGGGTTAAAGACCTAGGACAATAGAATTTATATTCTGTATTGTGTGCAAATGTGTACTTGCCAGATTGTCCAGAGATGGGTTCTAGGTTTTGTGGATGCTGAATGTCTGTGTGTATCTGAGCAGAAGTTTGCTAAATTGATTAACAGTATCTCCTCTGTTACAGAGATCCTATAAAATTCAGTGTCTCAAAAAAAAAAAAAATCAGTGTCTAAAATGACTAGATCCAGGAAGCTAAAAGACTGTGCTTTTTCTGTTGCAGATTTATGTTGATGAAGTTCCATTGCCATTTCCAGGACACACACTGATAGCTGTTGCAGCGGCTGTGGTGCTGGGGGGATTAATTTTTACAGCATTTATGTTCCAGATACGTAACATCCACCCAAATGATATATGCCAAAAATTTATGGCAAGGAACAAAGTGAACTTGTCGAATTTGAGCATCAATCAGGTGGCTCATAGGTGAAAATCTGAATAGTGAACCAATGATAATCACAATCTTCTCTTAATGTGCTGGTTTGACAGGACAATTCCTGGAACAATATTTAAATGTGAATATAAAAACAAGGCAAACAGGATCACCATTTATAACTCAAATTGCTATTTTTCAATACGTTTTCCATTCTATTTTCCTATTTTAAATATGTGGAAAATTTCTTCTGTTAACACTTATATGGAAGATTTTCCTCGAGATTTTTACAAAACTATAAAATGATAAATATCTCTGTGTGGAATTTGTTTCTGTACTTTTTAGCTTTTATTGACTGGAGTACATTCTGTGGGATCAGGACACCCGAGCCTTGCTCTGTTGTAGAAGGAGCATGAGTAAAATGCAGTCAGGCCAGGGAAAGGCAGGTGGGGAGAAGGCTCAGCTGCAGGTGTGCTAGCAAAGCTTCATGGGAATGAAAGAGAAAGCCATCTGGGTTTCTTGAAGCTCAACTTCAAAACCAGATAGTAGTACCTAAAAAGAGGGAAATGTAACCCCCATTATGGGGGTGTTGGAAGAACACTGGGCAAGGTATTGGTTTACAAACCTATGCACAAGTGTATGGAATTCCAAAAGATGTACCTCTGTGTGTTCTCTCCGAGCACCCATTCCCAAATAGTCAGAAGATGGCAATACTTTCCGAGACCAGAGCGACACTCTCTTGGGAAAGCTCAGGAGGGGCAGAGGCACACTGCTGTGACAACGTCAGGAGAAGGTAAGCATCTAGTCCAGATGAGCCTATTTCCTCCTACACCAGGAACCAAAAAAAGCTACACGAAAGTCTTGGTCTCCAATTCAGTGGAATCATTATCATGGTCACTGGTAGAAGCCTACGACTCTGGCTAGAGAGACCACCTGATTGTCAGAGCCCTCAGGTTAGAACACAGCAAGCAGAAATCTCAGTAGGGTTTTATTAAGGGAAATCTTAAACAGAACCATTCACTGTCCACCCCTTGTTTCCCAAGTGACTCTGCTGTAGCTATAGGATACAACCCTTTTGTACTGGGGATTATGGCACAAGACATATATCCCAGCCAGCCAGGGAAATTGCTAGCGTCCAACGGGCCATTGTGCATGAACTTTCAGTAGACATTCTCCTTATCACAAGACCACCTGTTTCTGGGTCACAGAGTAACAATAATGCAGTGAATCTCAGAACATCGACCCATTGCTTCACTTCTTTTTGCGAAGTTGAGGATAGAGTCAGAGGCAAATTTGCCTCTGAGGGATTAAAACATCTAGAGTCCATATGCACTGAAAAGATCATGTGTTTCCCCATGCGTAATTAAAATAAAATGTTGGTGTAACATAAAACCTCAACATTTGTAGAAATGAGAATAACTTCTTTCTAGATTTTCTGATTGGAAAATTCTGAATAAATTCACCAGGGCTTTACTATTCTCATTTGCGGGGGGAGCAAGGATTGCCCCACTCCTTGTGTTGGTGCATAAAGGGGCAGAGATGGAAGAATACCACAGAAGCCTACAAGACATTTGGAGCAAATGGGCAGGCTGGATGTCTTCACCCAGCACCCAGAACTACCTTGTAAGTTTGCAAGTAGGATAAAATCTCACACTCTTCACAGAGATTGATACAAACAAGACTTAAATGTGTTCATGGCTCTGCTGGTTCATGAGAAGGGAGTAACCAGATTTGTACTATAGCCTATATTGGACTAGATGCCACTCAACGCTGCCCACTTTTAGAACCAAAATGCAACAGAGCGGAATATTCTAAATGGTATGTGGTACGTGCTGCCTCACATTTCCCAAATGACCTCCCGGGTACGGTCTGTCCTTCTATGTGGTAGGGAAAGCAGGGTGCTCTCACCGGTCCTTTACTCTGGATTAGGAGGCCCTCACAGGCTCCAGAATCCTGAATTAGCCCAGACTTTGCTAAGGTATATTCTTGTTGAGTTTGATTTTCTATTCCACCACACATGTATCATGTCAATGTATCTTAAGAAGTTGCTTCTAGGGACGCCTGGGTGGCTCAGTTGGTTAAGCAGCTGCCTTCGGCTCAGGTCATGATCCCAGCGTCCTGGGATCGAGTCCCACATCAGGCTCCTTGCTTGGCGGGCAGCCTGCTTCTCCCTCTGCCTCTGCCTGCCATTCTGTCTGCCTGTGCTTGCTCTCTCTCCCTCTCTCTCTGACAAAAAAAAAAAAAAAAAAAAAGTTGCTTCTATACGCTTTTCAGGTCCATGAGACATACTATTCTGTAGCGTAGTGAGGTGGTGAACTTGCTTCCCACCAGACTGGGGCATAGAGAAGAGGTGGGAGAAAAGTAAAGGTGTCTTTCTGTCCTTCCAGGGGAAGGACTGACCTTGAACTAAAGCAATATGCCAACTTCCAGGGCTTTCATTGGTTGCCCCTGTACTGTGATTACCATGCCTACTCGGCTGTCATTGTAGGGACCACGCTGGGCACGGTTGTCCTTGGCACCTCTCATCTCCATCCATTCTGGGGGTCCAGCTCTAACTACAGCACTATCCACCCCATCTAATCCTACTATTCAGCATGGCATGTAAGGGCTCGGGCTCCAGGGTAGGAACACCTGGGTTGGAATGCTGTCTTTGCCACTTACTAGCTGTGTCGTCTTGGGAAAATGATTCTCTGTGTCTGTTTCTCGGCAATAATGTGACTTATTTCATTGGAGTGCTTGGGAATTAAAGGACAATACACAAAGTGCTTAGAACAGAACCTAGCACCTAGAAAGGGCTGTAGAAGCATTAGCTATGAACAGGCAAGGTCAGGGAGCGTGCCTTGAAAAATTCAAATTCTTCCTTCATCAATCCACTCCTAATGACAAAAAAAAAATAAATAAAAAATGAAAGAGACTTCCAGGTGTCATCAGTCTGAATTCCCCTCCATTGGTCAGGTGCTACGTGGCCTTTCAGTGTCACCTGATGTGGTATACATGGTGGGCCAGATTTCTTTGGCTACTCCAACCCCTTAGAACCCCAGCCAGCAGCCTCAGCTAGCATACTGAATACTGAATACAGCATCACTGTGATGACAAATTGAGAATAATCAGTATTCTGTTCTTTAGTCTTTGATCAAACATCTCAAAACTCCTGGCCTGTTAAAAATTTCCCCAGAGTTTTGACAATAACATGAGTGCTGCAATTCTGTGACGTCATTCTTTTCTGTTTAAGAACTTCCTGTTTATTTTGAGTCAGAATCCAAGAGTGGGGGTACAGCAGGGATTTTGAGATCCAGCCTGCAAGGGAGGCCCATCGGGAAGCTGTAAAGGTTTCCCTGAAGGAAGACTTTAGATAGTATTTGGTTGGCCGAACCTAGTAGTCAGATTTTAGAGCAGAAGCAACTCTCACATCTCAGCTCTCAGGCTCATGACAACAAAAGTGTATTTCTTGCTCACCGGTCTGTGGACTGGCTGTGGTGGTTCGCCTTTAAGCAGGTCTGCCCTGCATGTCTGTGGTTCTGGAACACGGGCTAAAGAGCAAGGGTCACCCAGCCAGCTCTTCTCACAGCACAAGACCAGACACAAGAGACCCAGCCAAATCATCTGCACTACCTACAGCAAGTCTGCTCACATTTCATTAGCCAGGTCAAATCACATGGCCGCGCCCAACAAGAATTTTGTTCTAAATAACAAGTTTTAAGATCCTTCTCTTACCTAATTGCTTCTGTTTTCTGTTACTGCATAATCAACTCCACAGTTTAGGGACTAAAACAGTAACTACTTTATTTGCTCAGGATGGTGTGATCTGGGCTGGACCTAGGTGGGTCACTCTGCTGGTCTTCCTTCATGCAAAGCCATCAGCTGGGCACCTGATGTCTGAACTTCTTTCTCTCTCCGTGGAGTCTTGGGGCCTCTCCTTTTCAAGAGACCTGTCCGTATGGCCTCTCCATGTGGCTTCTCTACCGGGGTAGCTGGACCTCTTTTGTGGCAGCCCAGGGCCCCTAAAAATGCAAAAGCTGATTAATGCTGCCACATTTGGGCCAAGTACTGGCATGACATCATCCACATTCTGTTGGCTAAAGCAAATGGCTAGCCTAGCCCAGGTTCAAGGGAAGAAGACAATGTCCTATCATGAATATTGAGAGTTGAGCTTCCTTGAAAGCCACCAATGAAACAGATCACCAGAAACCATCCTTTGTGAGTCTAGACTCTCTCATATGCTGGGGCTGAAATGTCCAAGATGGCTTCCTAACTCACATTTCCATTCCTCAGTTGGCCAGGTGGAACAGCTAGGGGCTGACTAGGCATCCCTCTCTCCACATGGCCTCTCCATGGAGCAAGATTAGGCTTATTTCCATACTTGTGGAATCATGATACTTGGATTAAACTTCTTGCATGGCAGCTGGCTTCCCCCAAGCACAAAAGTGGGAGCTGCCAGATTTCTTCAATACCTGGACTTCAAAGTCTCAGAAGGTCATTTCTGTCATTCCAATGGCCAAGGTGGTCCCAGAGCCCACCCATATTCAAGGGGAGGAGGAAGAGACTCTACCTCTTCTGTGTGGCAAGGTGACATGGCCAGGAGCCTTTGCATCTGGAGGGATTGTTAGAGTCTGCTTTGGGAATCGAATCAGCCATTCTGATGCTCATCACAAATATTCCTGGGCTGCACACACAACCGGAAGTCCCTAAAATCATTTCTGAACCAGGATTTCTTCATCTCGGCTTTCAGCCACAGGTAACAAGTACTTCATTCAGAAGGGTCACAGAGTAATCCTCCAGCCAAGACTATTTTGTCCAGACCACTACTTTTGGGATAGTCTATCTGCACTATCAGAAGCAACCATCCAAGCCTGAAGTAGCCACATTACTCTTTCAGATGTCAATTAATACCCACCCCCATCTCCTGTCACACTCAGTGGGCCCAGGACTCTGCTCTGACCCAGGCAGCTCCAGGCTGTAGCAGCAGGGGTTCCTGGCCAGACCTTTTCACACACTGCCATTGTGTGACCAAGCTCCCACACATACACACAACACAACTACAACTTCCATATCAGATCTCTGATTCAAGGAAAAATTTCTCAGCAGGAATCAGGCTGAAAGAGTCTCCCTGAGAAGGTTATCCTGAGATCAACCAGCTGTGGTCAAGCAACAGGGTCACAAAACTCAGCCTAGCCTTTTTGTTCATTGGGATCAATCTGAGAAGACAAAAATCATTTTCACAGGTGTGTGGAGAGCAGAGAAGATGACTGAGCATGGTGGGCACAGGGACCATGGTGCTGTGCTCGTGGAAGGGAGGGAGACAGAGCAGAGCTGGGATCAGTGAATGACAGGACAAGGCTGGAAGGATGGGCAGAGTCCTTCCACCTCCAAACACAGTGGTGTGCTCTACCCAGACATTGGGCCTTTTCATCTGAAGCCCCCAGGTAGGTCTGCTGTGGGCCTGGAGGGTGTTCTCAGCTCAGTCCCTCAGTTTGCCCATTGCCTCCACCCCTGCTGGTGTGAAGTGTAAATACTGAATGACACATGATGTTGTGAGTGCTGAGCTGGACTGGCTGGTTGTGCCAGCCTGTGTCACTAAACTGGCTGCCCTGCCTTGGAATTGGGATCCTGTCCTGCTGCCCGCAGGGCTTGTCCAGTAGCTCGTCCTTACCAACTCCTCCCCCTGTCAGCCTTGTGCTTGCTGTCAACTTCTTCCTCCCCTGCTAGCCTCCTCCTAGCCCATCAGCCTTCTCCTCTCTGCCAGCCTCCTCCCCTCAGTCAGCCTCCTTCCCTCTATCAGCCCCTCCTTCCTGCCAGCCTCCTCCCCTCAGTCAGCCTCCTTCTCTTAGTCAGCCTCCTCCCCCTGTCAGCCTCCTTCTCCCTGCCAGCCTTCTCCATCTCTATCATATTCCTCTTCCTTGACAGCCTCCTCTTTTTCTGGCATCTTCTTCCTTCTCTGTCAACCTTGTCCTTTTCTGTCAGCCTTCTCCCTGTCAGCCTCCTCCTTTTTTGTGAGCCTCCTCCTCCACTCCCAGCCTCCTCCTTCCTCATCCAAGATTATTTGACCCATTATTCAAGGCCCAGTTAAAATGTCTTCTCTATTGCAGTTTCCTCCTAGCTTTCTTTGATAATTAGTTTTTCTTTGAGTAGCATCACATGTCTACATTTCTATATTATCATGCTTATTAGCCCAGTTCCGTGATTTACACACTTATCTGCCCCTGCAGTGGGTGTGGTGCTAATTTGCTGTCACATTTCCTTGAAATGCCTGTCTAGTATGGTGACTAAGGCATGGCTGGTATTCAATAAATGGTTGAGGAGTATTTCAAATTCAGGGGAGCAAAGGAGACCATAAATACAACCCAAGAACATCTTGTTATAACAGAAGTTCAGAGAAAGTAGCAAAATACCCAGCATCCCACAGGCACGAAGTAGATAATAAATGTTTGTTGAAAAATTAATAAATGAATACAAAAAAAAAGACTCAAAAGAAGAAGCTTTGGGGATCCTTATGATTTTGATGTGTTTTGATTTATGATGGGATATGTTTAACAAAAGTAAAAAGGGTAGGGTTTTTTGGTCTCTGATTTTAAGAGTAATAGCTGGAAAATTTAGAAAATAAAAGTATAGGAAAGAAAAATTTAAATCATACCACTTAAAATTTTGGCATTTTTTTTTTAGTCTTTTAGGTTTGGGATCTGTGTGTGTGTGTGTGTGTGTGTGTGTGTATGTATTATGCATAATTAACATGGAACATTGGAAGGTAACATGAAGAATTTACTGCCAATTTACATTTATAGTTTACCATATATAGGTTTCTCCTAGTTAAAAAAAACCAAACCCAAGACCTTCCATGTCTAGATTCACTCAGTGTGACTTTTGTTAAAGATGCTTAAAATTATGAAATGTGTTCATTGGCAATAATGGCCATTATGTTGCTGTTTTTACTTGGTTGGAATAATCTTTGCACAGGGGTCCTACAAATTAATGTTTCCTGTTCTGTCAGTAAGCACAGTGGCTATTTTTGGTTGTTTGGTTAGTTGGTTGGTTGTTAGCTTGCTTTTGTGGTGGCCGGTGGTCAGCCCAGGAAAAAGGGTTGCCATTTGAGAAGTCTCCTGTGAAACAGGAATGGCCTAATTGAATCTTGAAGGATGATAAAGGTTTTGAGAAGGTAAAAAGAATACAGAATCCAGGCAGAAGAAACATCAGTAACAAAGAAGTAGTAGAAAAAAATTCAGAGAAATAAAGGAACACTGAGTAGCCTTATTTAGTATAGGAGAGCATGGTAGGATGTGTGAAATATTTCAGGCTGCGTGCGGATTTGGATCTGTTAAAGACATTATTTACTTTCAGTTTGCGTGTCTGAAAGAAAAAAGTGATAAAAGGATCTAAGGTTTTCCAACAGTGAAAATAATGTGATTTATTTTTGAAGACCCAGGTTTTTTTTCTGCCTGCTGTTCCCTACTTCTATTATAAATGTTAACAGTCTTGTGAAGGTCCTTCTCTACTTGTCTTTCTGTTTGTATATAGTTTCCCCTCCTCCATATAAATTAGCTGAATGGTCATGGAAAGAATATTTGTCAGGGACACCTGGGTGGCTCAGCGGGTTAAGCCACCAACTGTTGATTTCAGCTCAGGTCATGATCTCAGGATTGTGAAATTGAGCCTGGTGTCAGCTCCGTGCTGAGCTTAAGTGTCTCTGTCCCTCTCCCTCTGCCCCTGCCCTATGCACATGCGCGCTCTCTCTCTCTCTCTCTCTCTCTCTCAAAAAAAAAAAAAAAGTAATTATTGAGACAAGGGAGTGAATGGTTACAGGCTCTGTTCTCAGTGATCTGGTACTTTCCCCATGAGAATGGAAAAATCATACTACAACATCTGTTAGACCACCCCTGTATCTTCAAATGTTTGCTTGGGTCAAGGACTTCAACTTTAATATTTTTAGAAGGACGCATACATTTAAACCTCCTAGTAAAGGCACCTGGCTGTCCTACTCATAGAGACCAATTCAATTTTTAGCCTCAAACTCAAATCAGTTTTAACAAGTACTTATCAGGCCCTTGGGCATCTAGCAATGTATTGTATCTGCAGGGGAAACTGATTAACTCAGACACAGTCATC
Source organism: Enhydra lutris kenyoni (assembly GCF_002288905.1). Taxonomy (NCBI): domain Eukaryota; kingdom Metazoa; phylum Chordata; class Mammalia; order Carnivora; family Mustelidae; genus Enhydra; species Enhydra lutris. The sequence continues at coordinate 4,222,768 of NW_019154104.1, forward strand.
ACCTGCAAGTTTCTTAGTTATACTTTATGAATAAATTCTGGTTCATTCCCTATACAAAACTATTCTCATGTATGATTTGTTGATTATTGACACTCTAGATAAAAGATACTCACATCATAGGGACACCCTTAAAACCATGGGGAAAGTAGACAGATACCTAGTATTTAGATACATTTTTTTTAAATATTTTATTTATTTATTTGATAGAGAGAGATCACAAGTAGGCAGAGAGGCAGGCAGAGAGAGGGGGAAGAAGCAGGCTCCCTGCTGAGCAGAGAGCCCCATGCGGGGCTCGATCCCAGAACCCTGAGATCATGACCCGAGCCGAAGGCAGAGGCTTTAACCCACTGAGCCACCCAGGCGCCCCGATACATTTAAGTTTTTACTGTAATGGTAGCACTTCAGGGTAATAATCATAACGATAAAATTCATTTTGATGATGGCTAAAGTTATTCTGTTTGTGGCAACCAGCACTCTCCTTTCTGGAATGCAAAACATTCTTCCCTTCTCAGTTCAAGACCTAGTGAATGCTCTAGAGTTTTCAGGAGAATCAGAATAGCAGCTAGTGGTTCTCAGGTGATTCTCTGTGCTGCATCACGCTCTGGTATCCATAAGGGGGGCCTCTTCTTTGACCTTGGAGGGGGTCACTGGATAATTATGCTGACTGTAGGCTCTTGGGCATGTGGAAGGAAAGATTTCTTTTTCTGGCAGAAAAGTTCTTCTCTGGAAGAGGAAAAGTTAAAACCACAAGTCATTCTGCCTTCTAGACTTGTAATTTGACCTTACTTGAACCATTCTTGCATTCCTAGAGTAAACCGAACTTGACCGTGATGTTTTCTTTTTCTAATACCCTGTTGAGTCTGACTAGCTAATATTTTATTCTAGTTCCGTTAAAAAATGAGCTTAGCAGCTTTCCCTCTTTTATGGAAGTGCTCCTTTAAAGTATGGATTATCTGTTCCATAAAGATTTTATGAACTCACTAGTAAAGCTGTATCAATCATAGGATTAGCTAGACTTTGCTCTTCTTTCTATGTTATACAACCTCTTGGATTTATTTATTTTTAATTTTACTGAGTACTATTTTTTTCATGCCTATTTTCTACCCTAATGCCTTCCAGGGGTGTTTCTTTTCTTGATCTTCCAAATTATTACCTGCTTCCTCAGCTATCAGTTTGACCAATTATTCCCACATATTGAGTTTCTTGGTTTGATATGATTCACTTATTTTACAAATAATTTATTTAGTGTCAGACACTGTACTGGACACCCACTGATCTCAGTATATATACACTAATCTGTATAGACATATAAGGGATAAGGAGCTGATCTTTTCCCTTCCACAATAGGTCTTTTTTAGTGATGAAAGTGACATTTTGTTCCTTAGTCAAGTACCTATTTATATTAGAACAGATATGTTTATCTGTAGCTCTTCTGCCTTTAATTTTATTTTTATTTGATACTAAAGATACCTCTTTTTTCCCCTAATACATTAATATTTCAACTTTGAGGTGCTCATCTTCTTTCATTTTAGAGTTTGTATATAGCATGCTTTTGGATTCTTAGTTTATTTTAATTTAATAGAAATAATTTCCTTCCTGGGGGTGCCTGGGTGGCTCAGTGGGTTAAAGCCTCTGCCTTCGGCACAGGTCATGATCCCATGGTCCTGGGATCAAGCCCCACATCAGGCTCTCTGCTCAGCAGTGAGCCCGCTTCCCCCTCTCTCTCTGCCCGCCTCTCTGCCTACTCTGATCTCTGTCTGTCAAACAAATAAATAAAATCTTTAAAAAAAAAAAAAAGAAAGAAATAATTTCCTTCCTGTTTTCTTTCCTAATTGGAGAGCATTAATATCTATTAATTCACACATATTCATTCATTCATTCATTCATTCATTCAATAAGTTGTTTATTCATTCATTCATTCATTCATTCACTCACTCATTCATTCATTTACATGTTCTGTGTAACAGGCCCTGGACTGGGTGTTGGGGCTATAACGATGCAGAGAGCATATCCTCTTCCCTTACAGAATCTGTGATCTACTGGAAGAAAAAATATATGAGTTTAACTAAAAATATTCATGTATGATGCCATCACAGAGAAGTGATTATCAGCATGAATAAATTTAAAAGAAAAATGGATTTAAAATCAATAAAATTAGTGAAGAGTTTGGGTAGGGGGAATGGTGTGCATAGGGGATGGGTCTTGACCATGAAGAAGGGAGGGTATTTACACATGGAAAGAGTAAGTTATTATGGCTGTTGTTTTTGTTTCTTTCCTATGGTCACTTTTCCAGATTATGGTTACATTTTGAGTGATGAGTAACTGTCCTGGAAATAAAGGGACTCTGGTGTATAAGCCTTCCTATTTATAGTAATGCTGACCATCATCATGGCCCTCTTGTCCATTCTTTATCAAAAGATGTCGCTTCTCCGCTCACTCTACATGGAACACAGGAGTAGTGCTTGATATCTGATTTACTTATTTTTTAAGATTTTCTTTAAACAAGTACGATTAAGATTATAAATGCTTTTTATGACGTGTTCTTTATTAAAGAAAACTGATGAAGGGCTCCTGGCTGGCTCAGTCAGAAGAGCATGTGACTCTTGATCTCAGGGCCATGAGTTTGAGCCCCATGTTGAGTGCAGAGATTAAAAAAGAAGAAGAAAAGAAAAGGAAACTAACGAGGGGCACCTGATTGATTGATATTCCTTGAGAAAGCATCAGTGATAATACAGGGTTAAAATGATTCGTATTATTTCTCTTATAAGTAGGTTACAGTTTAAATGTTAATAATGCCAGTATGGAGAGTTATTTTTGAATTGAACCATTTTGAATCAAATTTTGAAGTTCATAAAAACATTAATAATAGAAAAAACATTAATAATTCTTTTTAATCACTTTGTAATATATTAAACTTAAAAAAAATTCAGACAAAAAAAAATTCAGAGTAAATACTTTTACGAAAGTGTATCTACTAAGAAAGTATCACCTGACCTAACTTCCTAATACTATTTCAATTTGCTCTGCTCAAATGTTTTTAATTTAGCATCTCTGTGTGGACCAATAAAGAGATTGATTGCAAATAACATTTGAAAGGAAGACATTGTCTCCATCTCCAGAGAATAATAACATTTGATATATATGTCTTGTATTCTCTTTTATTTAGAAAAAATGATGTTTTTCAGGGGCACCTGGCTGGGTCGGTAGGTGGAACATGGGGCTGTTGATCTCAGGGTTGTGAGCTGGAGCCCCATGGAAAAACATTACTTACAATTTTTTTTTTAAATCTTAAAAAGAAAAGAAAGAAAGAAAACCATGTTTTTCAGATCTTCCCAGTTCCTATTTTTACTTTCCCTGCTTTGTGTGGAGATTGGTAAGTTAATCACCTGATAACACTGTCTTTTTAATTTCCTTTGTATTTCCTACAGTTTTTCCTTCATAAATTTTTATTTGGTTTGTAAAAGTTACATAATAGCTGGTGCTTTATTTTGTATTATAACTCTGTTATAACTCTGCTATTATTATATCACTTTGTCTCATTTGATATATTACATCCGGAACTCAAACTTGTCTAATTTTGTTAATTTCATTTCTGCTGTTTTTTTGAAGTTTAGAGAGACATAATTTACATGTAAGTAAAATTCACCCTTTTTGTGTGCAGTTCTAAGATTTTTGACAAACCTATGTTAACTTTCACGTAACCACAATCACAATCAAGATCCCATCACTCCATAAAGTTTTCTCCTGACCCTTTGTAGTTACATCTCCCCCACTTTTTACTCCTTGGGAACCATGGATATGTTTTTGACTCTACAGCCTTTTTCTTTTCCAGAATGTCATATAAGTAGAATTATATGATATATAATTTTATAGGTTGGGCATATTTCTCCACACAGAATGCACTTAGGATTCATCTATATTGCATGTCCCAGTAGTTTTTTGTTTTGTTTTGTTTTGTTTGGGTTTTTTTTTTTTTTTGCTGAGTAGTATTCTATTCTACGGATGAGCCATAGTTCGCTAAACCATTTACCAATGGGACTATATTTTGGTTGTTCCTAGTTCTTGGCAAGTAGGAATAAATGTGCAATGACCATTTCTGTACATGTTTTGGTGTGATTTCAACAAAAAATCTGATATTTTGGCTAGGATTGTGTTGAATCAATAGCTAGATTAGGGGAGAGTTGAAGGCTTAACTGTACCAAGTCTTTCAACTCCTGAGCATGCCTCCTCTCTCCCTTTTCTTAGATCTTCCTCAATTTCTCTAGTCTGTCTTTTTTACTTTTCAGCATATAGGACTTGCCCACAACTTAAAAGTTTTATTGTTAAGTATACTATGGTTTGGGGGCCGTTGTAAAAAGTACTGCTGTTTTAATTTCAATTTCTACCCTCAACGAAAAAAAGAAATCTAATGATGTACATGTATGATCTACCTGCTGACAACCACAAATACTGATGAAGTAAGTCAAAGAAGATCTAAGTAAATAGAAGAGATATACTGTGTTGATGAAAAAGAATATTGTTAAGGTGTCAACTCTTTCCAATTTGATCAACAGGTTAAATACAGTTCCAATCATAATTGCACAAATTTTTTATAGATACATACAAGCTGACTCTAAAGTTTATATGGAAAGCCGAAGGAACTAGATTAGCCAAAACAATTCAAAAAGAAGAACAAATTTGGTTGTTCATGCTGTCCAATTTCAAGACTTCGTATAATTCAGTGGTCATCAAAGGAGTGTGGTATTGGGGAAAAGACAGCTACATCAGTTAATGGAACAGAATGGAAAGACTTTGCAGTAAATGGCACTCAAACAACTAGATGTCCATATGCAAAAAAAAATCAGCCTCAACACATACCCCCAATCTTATACAAAAATTAAGTCCAATGTATCATGGAAAAAAACTCCCAGGGGGAAAATAAAATAGGAGAAAATTTGCATGACCTTGAGCGTGTTGATGATTGTTAAGATTTTATTTATTTATTTTTTTATTTACTTAGAGCATATGAACCAGGGGCAGGGGGAGAAGGAGAAAGAGAATCTCAAGCAGACTCACGTTGAGCGTAGACCCCTATATGGGGCTCCATCTCACGACCTTGATATCAAGACCTGAGCTGAAATCAAGAGTCAGATGCTTAACCAACTGAGCCACTCAGGTGCCCCTACTGATGAGTTTTTAGATACGACATGAAAGCACAATCCATAAAAGAATAAATAATGACTTCTGCTTTATTAAAATTAATAATTTTGCACTGCAAAAGACATTATTAAGAAAATGATAAACCATCCAGACTGGGAGAAAATATTTGCAAGTCACATAACCAATAAAAACTTTGAATGCAGAATATATAAAGAACTATTTAGACAAGAAGAAAATGAACAACCTCTAAAATTGGCAAGAGATCTGAGCAGACACTTGAAAGAAGAAGATATACATATGGCAAACAAATAATAGAGGGTGGGGGTTGGAAGGCAGGGGCGGAAGCAACATGATTATTTCAAATACCAGTATGGTCCCAAAGTCCTCATAACTCATTCTCAGTGCTGGTGGGAATGTAGAACAGTACAGCCACTTTGGAAAACAGTTTGTTAGTTTTATGAAAGATAAACATACACATTCCCTTTGACTTAGTAATCCCACTCCTAGATATTAATCCAAGTAAACTGAAAGTTTATATTCACACAAAACCTGAACGTAAATGTTTATAGCAGCCTTATTCATAATCCCCACAAACTGGACACAACCAAGCTGTTCTTCAACTTGTGTACAAATAAACAACCTGTTTATACCAGAGAATACTATTTGGTGATAAAAGGAACGGACTGTCAATTGATGCAACAACATAGAAGAATCTTACATGTATTTGGCTAAGGAAAAGAATCTAAACCCAAAAACCCATATTCATACTTCCGTATGATTCCACTTACACAACATTCTGGAAAAGGCAAAACTAGAGAGGCAGAAAACAGATTGGTGGTTGCCTGATATTGGGGGAAATTGGAGAGGCCGACCACAAAGGGGTCATGCTTAGATGGGTTTACGGTAACGGAACTGCCTATGGTCCTGTTGTGATGGATACATGACCCTGCATTTATCAAGATCATTAGAGACATACACCATGAAGAGTGAAGTTAACTGTTTACCATTTTAAAAACATCATCCAGGATGTTGAGGGATCTCAGGATGGAATGCACATTGTAACAAATGTATTGCAAATGTCTAATATGACTTCAGTGAAAAGCATGAAGGAAAAGGAGGTGACCGAGTAATTTTGGGAAAAGAAATGTCTTGACTGGATACTGTAAGGCTGAAGACAAAATGAACTGGACATAAATACTGTACTCTAGGTGTTAAGTTTGTTTCTTAAAGGGGTACAGATTAGAAATTCTGAAACTACTGAATGTGTATTCTAGGGTTGAACACATAAGTAAATAAAGTGTAGATTATAGGAGCCAGGTTTCTCACTGTAAGAGAAACAAATTAGAAAGAAGCAGAGGAAGAGAAGGCAGAATGAACTCTGTGATGCTAGATTAAAGTGGGAGATATTAGTACAAACTCGGGGGGTTTTTAAATTTTAATTTGATTTTAATTTCAGTATCGACAATATACAGTGTTATGTCAGTTTCAGGTGTGTGATACCTGGGTGGCTCACTCGATTAAGTGTCAGACTCTTTTTTTTTTTAAGGTTTTATTAAATTATTCAAGAGAAAGAGAGAGAGATAGAGAGAGAGCCCGGGGGTGGGGGTGGGTAAGGGCAGAAGGAGAGGGAGAAGGAAACTCCCTGCTGATCTGGGAGCCTGATGTGTGGCTCGATCCCAGGACCCTGAGATCATGACCTGAGCCAAAGGCAGACGCTTAATCCCCTGAACCACCCAGGCACCCCCAAGTGCTAAACCCTGGATTTCGACTCAGATCATGATTTTAGGGTCATGAGATTGAGCCCCGAATCAGGCTCTATGCTCAGCATGAGCCTGCTTAAGATACTCTCCCTCTCCCTCTGCCCCCTCCCCCCAGTACTCGCACTCTCTCTCAAAAAATAAATAAATAAATAAATAATAAATATTAGATTCAGGTGTACAACATAGTGATTCAATAATTCTATACATTACTCAGTGCTCATCAGGATAAGCATGCTCTTATCCCCATTACCTATTTCACCCATTCTGCCCCCTCCCCCCATCTCCCTTCTGGTAGCCATCTGTTCTCAACCTAAGAGTTTGATTCTTGGTTTGTCTATCTCTCTCTCTCTTTTTGCTCATTTGTTTCTTAAATTCCACATATGACTGAAATCATAGGGTGTTTGTCTTCATCTGACTTATTTCACTTAGCATTATATTCTCTGGCTCCATCCGTGTCATTGCAAATGACAAGATTTCCTTCTTTTTATGGCTGAGTAATATTCCATTAGATATATGCCATATCTTCTCTATCCATTCATCTACTGATGGACACTTGGGCTGTTTCCATAATCTGGCTATTGTAAAGTGCTGCAATAAACATGGGGGTGCAAGTGTCCCTTTGAATTAGTGTTTTTGTATTTTGGAGGTAAATACCCACTAGTGTGATTACTGGACCATAGAGTAGTTTCATTTTTAACTTTTTGAGGACCCTTCAGACTGCACGAGTTTACATTCCCACCAACAGTGCACAAGGGTTCCTTTTTCTTCACATCCTTGCCAATACTTGTTGTTTCTTGGGGTTTTGATTAGCCATACTGACAGGTCTAAGGAGATATCTCATTATAGTTTTGATTTGCATTTCCCTGGTGATAAAGGATGTTGAGGAACTCTTCATGTGTTGGTTAGCCATCTGGATGACTTCTTTGGAGACATGTATGGACTTGGTTGTAAAGTCTATTTTGTCTGATATAAGTTTTTTTTTTCCTGTCTGATATAACTATTGCTACTCTGGCTTTCTCATTGACATCCGTTTGCATGACAAATATTTCTCTATCCCCTCACTTTCATTATGCAGGTGTCTTATATCTGAAATGTAAGTTTGGGTTTATTTAATAGATAGACATAGATATGGATGGGTTAGTGTGTGTCCCCTCTCCCATCTCAGCTCTCGGGGAGGTCAGACAAGTACTGTTAATCCAGTAAGGACAAATTCATCTAGTGCCCAGATCTAGATTTTAGATCAGAGTTAAAAGGATAAAATAATTATAAAATGCTACATTCTATGGAATCCAAATATACAACTTTTATTTAAAACATAAAAACTGAGAAAATAGACCACAAAATTAACAGCAATTATATGGTGAACATGAGGATAAGAACTATTTCTAATTTTATGTTTTATAAATTTTACAAGGAGCTTTTATTAATTTTATAAAAGACAAGTATATTTAACAATATTATATAAAATATTTTTCATAGTTCTTTCCCCCCTAAGTAATCAGACTTTATTTGGAGACATTGATGATGGGAAAATTATGGTGATTCCTAGTTACGGTGATTCCTAGTTACAGTGTTTCCTTATTACTGAAAACAGAGGTATGCAGAATGCTCTGGCACTCATCACAATGCCTAAAAAGCATCAAGAATTAGGCAACCATCACCATGGTCTGATTTTAGACTGTATCATCACCTCAGAAAGAAACCTCATACCCATTAGCAGTCATCTCTCATTCTGTACTCCCAGCCACAGGCAACCATTAATCAGTGCAGAGGGTTGCAATTTCTCCACATCCTTGCCAATCCTTTATATTGTCTCTTTTTTACTGACATCCAAACGTGTGGGAAGCACTACCTCAGTGTGCTTTTGATTTGCATTTGCCTGATGGCTATGATGTGGAGAATCTTTGTGTGTGCTTGTTGGCCATTTATATGTCTTCTTTGAAAAAATATCTACTTGTTGAAAAGAATATTCTTTCACATAGGTGACTTTTTAATAGTAAAATTTATTATTTATATTCTCATTATGAAAAACAATATATATAAGGGGTGTCTGGGCGGCTTGGTTGGTTAAGCATCTGCCTTTGGCTCAGGTCATGATCCTGGAGTCCTGGGATTGGGCCCCGCATCAGGCTCCCTGCTCAGTGAGAAGTTTGCTTCTCCTTTTCCCTCTGCCCCTCCTCCTGCTCATGTTCTCTCTCTCGCTCACTCTCTCTCTCAAAATCTAAAAATAAATAAATAAATAAAATAAAAACAATATATAATTTATATATATATGTACATATATATATATATATGTATTGTGGAAAACTTTAAAAATACGAAAAAGGGTCAAGAAAAGAAAAAAAATCTGTATTGCTACTACTTAAAGATAACTTGTTTCAACTGTTAAAATATGCAGATTGGTATGTGCATGTATGGTATTATGCTGCAGATCTTACTCTGTTTTCCTTTATCACTCAAGATTTTGTTTGGTGTACACAGTCTGTTGCTTCTAACTGGCGCATAGGAATTCATATCATAAATGTGCATTTACCACATTCTAGATATCCATTCCCCTAATGATAAAACTTAGATTTGCCTGCAACCTTGCAATCCTTCAACACCACCATGGTAAGCCTCCCATTATATGCCACCTTAAGGGCAGAGGTGGTATAAAGCCCACTCCCAGAGAGACACACCTAGACATGGATTTCTATATGCTGAGTCAAAGAGAATGCACGTTCTTAATTCTAGTAATTACCTCCAAATGATTATTTCTAGGATGTCCTAACTAGTTTATAGTTTCATCAAAACTACAAGAGTTCCCATGTACCCTAACACTTAGTAGCATATGTCTTTTTTATTTTTGTCATTCTGATGTAACATGTTTTTTGTTGTTTTTTTGTTTTTTTGTTTTTTTTATTTTATTTTTTATAAACATATATTTTATCCCCAGGGGTACAGGTCGCCAGGTTTACACACTTCACAGCACTCACCATAGCACATACCCTCCCCAATGTCCATAACCCCACCCCCCCCTCCCAACCCCCCTCCCCCATCAACCCTCAGTTTGTTTTGTGAGATTAAGAGTCACTTATGGTTTGTCTCCCTCCCAATCCCATCTTGTTTCATTTATTCTTCTCCTTACCCCATAACCCCCCATGTTGCATCTCCACTTCCTCATATCAGGGAGATCATATGATAGTTGTCTTTCTCCGATTGACTTATTTCGCTAAGCATGATACCCTCTAGTTCCATCCACGTCATCGCAAATGGCAAGATTTCATTTCTTTTGATGGCTGCATAGTATTCCATTGTGTATATATACCACATCTTCTTTATCCGTTCGTCTGTTGATGGACATCTAGGTTCTTTCCATAGTTTGGCTATTGTGGACATTGCTGCTATAAACATTCGGGTGCACGTGCCCCTTCGGATCACTACGTTTGTATCTTTAGGGTAAATACCCAGCAGTGCAATTGCTGGGTCATAGGGTAGTTCTATTTTCAACATTTTGAGGAATCTCCATGCTGTTTTCCAGAGTGGTTGCACCAGCTTGCATTCCCACCAACAGTGTAGGAGGGTTCCCCTTTCTCTGCATCCTCTCCAATATCTGTCATTTCCTGACTTCTTAATTTTAGCCATTCTGACTGGTGTGAGGTGATATCTCATTGTGGTTTTGATTTGTATTTCCCTGATGCCGAATGATATGGAGCACTTTTTCATGTGTCTGTTGGCCATCTGGATGTCTTCTTTGCAGAAATGTCTGTTCATGTCTTCTGCCCATTTCTTGATTGGATTATTTGTTCTTTGGGTGTTGAGTTTGCTAAGTTCTTTATAGATTTTGGACACTAGCCCTTTATCTGATATGTCGTTTGCAAATATCTTCTCCCATTCTGTCAGTTGTCTTTTGGTTTTGTTAACTGTTTCCTTTGCTGTGCAAAAGCTTTTGATCTTGATAAAATCCCAACAGTTCATTTTTGCCCTTGCTTCCCTTGCCTTTGGCGATGTTCCTAGGAAGATGTTGCTGCGGCTGAGGTTGAAGAGGTTGCTGCCTGTGTTCTCCTCAAGGATTTTGATGGATTCCTTTCTCACATTGAGATCCTTCATCCATTTTGAGTCTATTTTCGTGTGTGGTGTAAGGAAATGATCCAATTTCATTTTTCTGCATGTGGCTGTCCAATTTTCCCAACACCATTTATTGAAAAGGCTGTCTTTTTTCCATTGGATATTCTTTCCTGCTTTGTCGAAGATTAGTTGACCATAGAGTTGAGGGTCTATTTCTGGGCTCTCTATTCTGTTCCATTGATCTATGTGTCTGTTTTTGTGCCAGTACCATGCTGTCTTGATGATGACAGCTTTGTAATAGAGCTTGAAGTCCGGAATTGTGATGCCACCAACTTTGGCTTTCTTTTTCAATATTCCTTTGGCTATTCGAGGTCTTTTCTGGTTCCATATAAATTTTAGGATTATTTGTTCCATTTCTTTGAAAAAAATGGATGGTACTTTGATAGGAATTGCATTAAATGTGTAGATTGCTTTAGGTAGCATAGACATTTTCACAATATTTATTCTTCCAATCCAGGAGCATGGAACATTTTTCCATTTCTTTGTGTCTTCCTCAATTTCTTTCATGAGTACTTTATAGTTTTCTGTGTATAGATTCTTAGTCTCTTTGGTTAGGTTTATTCCTAGGTATCTTATAGTTTTGGGTGCAATTGTAAATGGGATTGACTCCTTAATTTCTCTTTCTTCTGTCTTGTTGTTGGTGTAGAGAAATGCAACTGATTTCTGGGCATTGATTTTATATCCTGACACTTTACTGAATTCCTGTACAAGTTCTAGCAGTTTTGGAGTGGAGTCTTTTGGGTTTTCCACATATAGTAACATGTCATCTGCAAAGAGTGATAGTTTGACTTCTTTGCCGATTTGGATGCCTTTAATTTCCTTTTGTTGTCTGATTGCTGAGGCTAGGACTTCTAGTACTATGTTGAATAGCAGTGGTGATAACGGACATCCCTGCCATGTTCCTGACCTTAGCGGAAAAGCTTTCAGTTTTTCTCCATTGAGAATGATATTTGCAGTGGGTTTTTCATAGATGGCTTTGATAATATTGAGGTATGTGCCCTCTATCCCTATACTTTGAAGAGTTTTGATCAGGAAGGGATGCTGTACTTTGTCAAATGCTTTTTCAGCATCTATTGAGAGTATCATATGGTTCTTGTTCTTTCTTTTATTAATGTGTTGTATCACATTGATTGATTTGCAGATGTTGAACCAACCTTGCAGCCCTGGAATAAATCCCACTTGGTCGCGGTGAATAATCCTTTTAATGTACTGTTGAATCCTATTGGCTAGTATTTTGGTGAGAATTTTTGCATCTGTGTTCATCAAGGATATTGGTCTGTAGTTCTCTTTTTTGATGGGATCCTTGTCTGGTTTTGGGATCAAGGTGATGCTGGCCTCATAAAATGAGTTTGGAAGTTTTCCTTCCATTTCTATTTTTTGGAACAGTTTCAGGAGACTAGGAATTAGTTCTTCTTTAAATGTTTGGTAGAATTGCCCCGGGAAGCCGTCTGGCCCTGGGCTTTTGTTTGTTTGGAGATTTTTGATGACTGTTTCAATCTCCTTACTGGTTATGGGTCTGTTCAGGCTTTCTATTTCTTCCTGGTTCAGTTGTGGTAGTTTATATGTCTCTAGGAATGCATCCATTTCTTCCAGATTGTCAAATTTGTTGGCATAGAGTTGCTCATAGTATGTTCTTATAATTGTCTGTATTTCTTTGGTGTTAGTTGTGATCTCTCCTCTTTCATTCATGATTTTATTTATTTCGGTCCTTTCTCTTTTCTTTTTGATAAGTCTGGCCAGGGGTTTATCAATCTTATTAATTCTTTCAAAGAACCAGCTCCTAGTTTCATTGATTTGTTCTATTGTTTTTTTGGTTTCTATTTCATTGATTTCTGCTCTGATCTTTATGATTTCTCTTCTCCTGCTGGGTTTAGGGTTTCTTTCTTGTTCTTTCTCCAGCTCCTTTAGGTGTAGGGTTAGGTTGTGTATTTGAAATCTTTCTTGTTTCTTGAGAAAGGCTTGTACCGCTACATATTTTCCTCTCAGGACTGCCTTTATTGTGTCCTACAGATTTTGAACAGTTGTGTTTTCATTATCATTTGTTTCCATGAATTTTTTCAATTCTTCTTTAATTTCCTGGTTGACCCATTCATTCTTTAGAAGGATGCAGTTTAGTCTCCATGTATTTGGGTTCTTTCCAAATTTCCTCTTGTGATTGAGTTCTAGCTTCAGAGCATTGTGGTCTGAAAATATGCAGGGAATGATCCCAATCTTTTGATACTGGTTGAGACCTGATTTAGGACTGAGGATGTGATCTATTCTGGAGAATGTTCCATGTGCACTAGAGAAGAATGTGTATTCTGTTGCTTTGGGATGAAATAGATCTGTGATGTCCATCTGGTCCAGTGTGTCATTTAAGGCCTTGATTTCCTTGTTGATCTTTTGCTTGGATGATCTGTCCATTTCAGTGAGGGGAGTGTTAAAGTCCCCTACTATTATTGTATTATTGTTGATGTGTTTCTTTGATTTTGTTATTAACTGGTTTATATAGTTGGCTGTTCCCGTTAGGGGCATAGGTATTTAAAATTGTTAGATCTTCTTGTTGGACAGATCCTTTGAGTATGATATAGTGTCCTTCCTCATCTCTTATTATAGTCTTTGGCTTAAAATCTAATTGATCTGATATAAGGATTGCCACTCCTGCTTTCTTCTGATGTCCATTAGCATGGTAAATTCTTTTCCACCCCCTCACTTTAAATCTGGAAGTGTCTTCGGGTCTAAAATGAGTTTCTTGTAGGCAACATATAGATGGGTTTTGTTTTTTTATCCATTCTGATACCCCGTGTCTTTTGATTGGGGCATTTAGCCCATTAACATTCAGGGTAAGTATTGAGAGATATGAATTTAGTGCCATTGTATTGCCTGTAAGGTGACTGTTACTGTATATTGTTTCTGTTCCTTTCTGATCTACTACTTTTAGGGTCTCTCTTTGCTTAGAGAACCCCTTTCAATATTTCCTGTAGAGCTGGTTTGGTGTTTGCAAATTCTTCCAGTTTTTGTTTGTCCTGGAAGCTTTTAATCTCTCCTTCTATTTTCAGTGATAGCTTAGATGGATATAGTATTCTTGGCTGCATGTTTTTCTCGTTTAGTGCTCTGAATATATCATGCCAGCTCTTTCTGGCCTGCCAGGTCTCTGTGGATAAGTCTGCTGGCAATCTAATATTTTTACCATTGTATGTTACAGACTTCTTTTCCCGGGCTGCTTTCAGGATTTTCTCTTTGTCACTAAGACTTGTAAATTTTACTATTAGGTGACGGGGTGTGAACCTATTCTTATTGATTTTGAGGGGGGTTCTCTGAACCTCCTGGATTTTGATACTTGTTCCCTTTGCCATATTGGGGAAATTCTCTCCAATAATTCTCTCCAATATACCGTCTGCTCCCTTCTCTCTTTCTTCTTCTTCTGGAATCCCAATTATTCTAATGTTGTTTCATCTTACGGTGTCACTTATCTCTCGAATTCTCCCCTCGTGGTCCAGTAGCTGTTTGTCCCTCTTTTGCTCAGCTTCTTTATTCTCTGTCATTTGGTCTTCTATATCGCTAATTCTTTCTTCTGCCTCATTTATCCTAGCAGTGAGAGCCTCCATTTTTGATTGCACCTCATTAATAGCGTTTTTTTAATTTCAACTTGGTTAGATTTTAGTTCTTTTATTTCTCCAGAAAGGGCTTTTATATCTCCTGAGAGGGTTTCTCTAATATCTTCCATGCCTTTTTCGAGCCCGGCTAGAACCTTGAAAATCGTCATTCTGAACTCTGGATCTGACATATTACCAATGTCTGTATTGATTAGGTCCCTAGCCTTTGGTACTGCCTCTTGTTCTTTTTTTTGTGGTGAATTTTTCCGCCTTGTCATTTTGTCCAGATAAGAGTATATGAAGGAGCAAGTAAAATACTAAAAGGGTGGCAACAACCCCAGGAAAATATGCTTTAGCCAAATCAGAAGAGATCCCAAATCGTGAGGGGGGAGAAAGGGGATAAAAAGGTTCAGAAAGAAAAAAAACAAAAAAGAAACAATTAAAAAAAGAAAACCAATAAAGAAAAAATATAAAAAGGAATATATATATATATATATATATTAGATAAACTAGTTAAAAAACGTTAAAAAAGAAAAGGGTAAAAGTTAAAAAAATTTAGCAGGAGAAAAAAAATTAAAAAAGAAAAAAAAATTAACTGCAAGGCTAAAGAATCATGGGGAGAAAGCCATGAGTTCCGTGCTTTGCTTTCTCCTCCTCTGGAATTCCGCTGCTCTCCTTGGTATTGAAACTGCACTCCTTGGTAGGTGAACTTGGTCCTGGCTGGGCTTCTTGTTGATCTTCTGGGGGAGGGGCCCATTGTAGTGATTCTCAAGTGTCTTTGCCCCAGGCGGAGTTGCACCGCCCTTACCCAGGGCCGGGCTGAGTAATCTGCTCGGGTTTGCTTTCGGGAGCTTTTGTTCCCTGAGCGCTTTCCGTAGAGTTCCGGAGGGCGGGAATGAAGATGGCGGCCTCCCAGTCTCCAGCCCGGAGGAGCCGAGAGCCCGGGGCCCCACTTCTCAGTGCGCCCTCAGAGAACAGCGCCCAATTACTCCCGTCACCCTGCCTCCGGCCGCGCTCCGAGCTGACTGAGCCTGCGACCGGTTCAAGGTAACCCCGGGTTTAGAGCTCACTCCTCGGCTCTGTCTCTGTAGCAGGCTTCCCCGCTCTAATACCTGTAAGCTCTGTGACACTCAGACACCCCCGATCCTTCTGTGACCCTGCGGGACCTGAGGCCATGCTGACCCCGCGTGGGCTTCACCCCAGTTTAGCCTCTGGAGCGATGTCCCTCAGCGGGACAGACTTTTAAAAGTCCCGATTGTGTGCTCCGTTGCTCCGCCGCTTGCCGGGAGCCGGCCCCTCCCCCCGCGGTCTGTCTTCCCGTCGCTGTGGATTCACTTCTCCGCCAGTCCTACCTTTCAGAAAGTGGTTGATTTTCTGTTTCTAGAATTGCTGTTCTTCTTCTCTTCGATCTCCCGTTGGATTTGTAGGTGTTTGCAATCTTTAGATAAGCTATCTAGCTGATCTCCCGCTACCTGAAGTAGTCTCAGCCTGCTACTTCTCTGCCATCTTGACTCCTCCCCCCGTAACATATTTTTTAAATGTATCTGTATCTGCCAGATTACTAATAAATTTGAGCAGCTCTTCATATACTTCTTAAGTAACAGAGGCTTCTCTCTCTATTCATTGTCTGTTGGGATACTATGTTCAATTTCTGTGGAGTATCATTATTTTCTCTGTGATTTGCTCAAGTAACTATCAAATGGTTTTCACTGTTTTAATTATAATCGACAGTAAAAATATATTTAACATAATCAACATATATGCATAATCTATAATATATATCATTTTAGTACATATAAAGATCATATGTAAATATATAATTAATTATAGCATATATTGATTATGTTAATATATGATTGTATATTATTAAGTCGATGTAATTAAATATGATTAATTATATGCTACTATGTATTGATATATTACATATATGTAAATATTCTATTCCCCACCAATACACATTGTGTATAATGTATATTTTAATTTGCATTTTATTTACATAACTTAAAAAGTTAATGAGTATATTCCTCTAACACTTACTATAATTTCTGATCCTTTCCATTCTATTCTACTTTATTTTTTTTTAACGATCATTGCAATCACTACACTGAATTTATCACCCAATAATGGCTACAAATGAGAGTCTAAAATCAATTCTCCTTGATGTAATCCCTAGTCAGTCTGTCTCTGTTAATTTTGCCAATGCTTGCATTATCAGAAATCTTTCATTTTGATGTACTCAAATTCACGCATTATTT
Organism: Enhydra lutris kenyoni; assembly: GCF_002288905.1. NCBI lineage: Eukaryota > Metazoa > Chordata > Mammalia > Carnivora > Mustelidae > Enhydra > Enhydra lutris. Next base: position 4,239,604 of record NW_019154104.1, read on the forward strand.
GAGTCTGGGTTAGGAAGTTTCTCTCCACTTCTAGTTCATAGATATTTTCCTAAATTTTCTTCAATTTGATTTGAAAGTTTAAATTTTGAATCTAGGACTTCAGTCTGAGATTCCTCCCCCCTTTTATTTTAATATAAGGTGGTGATTTAACTTTATTTCCTTTCTTTTTCTCCATAGAGTGATGCCTTCTTTATCATAGATCAGATTTCCCCATAACATGAATTTATTTTTGTTTCTTGGTCCATTTGTTGGTTTTTGTGCTAGTGCTCTATGGTTTGATCACTTTTTTCAAGAGATTTATACCAAAAACAAAAGTCAGACAGGGAAGAAGATTGGTGTTTTTCAGTCAATGGGTGGAGCATCCAAAATCCAAAGATTAGGGCATCTTAGCAGGATGTTTTTGCCTGAGACTTTTATTGGAAGGAGTAAACAAGTTGCAGATGGGGGAGATTCATAGTTGGGGTTATTTTCAAGCAGGAGAAGTCTCAGTCAGTTATGTGAACAGGAAATGTTTTCCTCTGTGGTTAGTGAGTTTCAGGGGACAATTTTAATCTTAGCAAATCAATCATGAGACAAAGAATGAGGAGTTGGAGGATCAGTGGCTGGCCTTGTCACTGGGTTCAGGCAAAAGGGAAAAGGTCTGTGTTTATCCTTGTCAGTGCCCCCTCTTGTGCAAGACAGACATCATTTGTCTTAGAACACTCTTAGGGGTTAGAGTAATCTCTGTGGGGTCTTGGTCAAGACTCAGTGAAACTGTGTGGAGTCAGCAATCCGTTGTTGGCATTCTTCTTGGAGCACTGGCTAAATCATCATTTGAGCTCTGATAGTGGTCTGGAGCTGAGAAAGGGTTCTGGAGCAAGGCATTTAGTTGGGAAAATAATTACAAGACAGAGGAGAAAAGTGATAGGGGATGGATTAAGAAGCAAAATCAAGACTTGAGGCCCGTTGGAAACCATCTAGTGGATTCAAGAAATTGGGATGGAGAGGTCCTTTGACGATGGGTCAGGACCATGGTTGCCTTGCAATGACTGTCTTGGTTAACATCTCAAATGTTCTTGCTTACAGTGTGGAGGTCAGGGAGGTATAGGGGAACAAATGTGCAACAACCAGAAGCCTTGAATGTTTGTAGGTAGATGAGGAATAGAGAAATGATAAGGAGGGCAGAAATGAAAAGGAAAGGGAAGGCATGATTCAAGGAAGTCCTGGAGCTAATGGGTGATAGACAATGAAAGAATGATGAGAAGGGTGTGAAGGAGGACTATGAAGAAGACTAGGTGGGAGAATCCAAGGGACTTGTGTTTTATCTTTGGTTGGAAGCTGACCCCACTGTGATGTCACCTATTTGTTCCAAACTCAATGAGAATGCAGTCTGTCTCATGTCCTTATCAAAAGAGCCTCAGTTTAAGGTCTCTTCCAGGGGTGAATTTCCCCCAACTTCAAAATAAGACTCATGGTATGCTTTTTTTTTTTCCTTAAGATTTTTAGTTTATTTGAGAGAGTGAGCGAGAGAGCATGAAAAGGGAGAAGGGCAGAGCGAATGGGGGAAGCAGGCTCCCCGCTGAGCAGGGAGCCTGACAGGGGGCTTGATCCCAGGATCCTGGGATCATGACCTGAGCTGAAGGCAGATGCTTAAGTGACTGACCCATCCAGGTGTCCCAAGACTCGTGTTTTTTAAATTGTGAAAAATGAATCCAAAGTTGTACACCTTATAGTTTATAGCAGTTATTGGTTAGGAAAACAGTACAGTTGATCCTTGAACAACATGAGTTTGAACTGTGCAAATTCTCTTGTACATGGATTTTATTCAATAAATACAGTACAGTATTGCAAATGTGTTTTATCTTACGATTTTCTTAATTGTCCGATATCCCCCCCCTTTTTTTTAGAAGATTTACAAGTATCCCTGTCTATGGTTGTTGTGGAAGGAGTAGATTGTCTTGGTTTGTTTCTAATTGTTTGAGTTATGAAGCAACAAAAACAAACTGAAAGAGAATTCGAACCAGGACTCAAAATCAAACCCTAGTCAAAATCAAGCCCATATCAAAATTAAAACTACACTAATATACTACTACACAACTTTTTAAATTAAGTTTTTTATTTTAATTCCAGTATAGTTAACAGGCAGTGTTATATTGGTTTCAGATGTATAATATGGTGACTCAACAAAAATTCTGTGCATGACTCAGTGCTTATCACAAGTGCACACTTTAATCTTTATTATCTATTTCACCCATCCCCCCACTCCCTTCCCCTATGGTAACCATCAATTTGTTCTCTAGACTTAAGAGTCTATTTCTTGGGGCGCCTGGGTGGTTCAGTCAGTTGTGTCTACCTTCAGCTCAGGTCATGATCTCAGAGTCCTGCGATTGAGCCCTGCATCAGGCTCCTTGCTCACGAGGGAGTCTGCTTCTGCCTCTCCCTCTGCCCCTCCCCTCTCCCTGCTCATTCACTCTCAAATAAATAAATAAAATCTTTTTTTAAAAAAGTCTATTTCTGGGACGCCTGGGTGGCTCAGTTGGTTGAGCGGCTGCCTTCGGCTCAGGTCATGATCCCAGCGTCCTGGGATCGAGTCCCACATCGGGCTCCTTGCTCTGTGGGGAGCCTGCTTCTCCCTCTGCCTCTGCCTGCCACTCTGTCTGCCTGTGCTCGCTCTCTCTCTCTCTGACAAATAAATAAATAAAATCTTAAAAAAAAAAAGTCTATTTCTTGGCTTGTATCTTTTTTCCCCCTTTGATGTTCAGTTTCTTAAGTTCCACACATGAGTGAAAACATATGGCATTTGTCTTTCTTTGACTGACTTATTTCGCTGAGCATAATACCCTCTAGTTCCATCCATGTTGTCGCAAACAGCAAGATTTCGGGTTTTTTTTCTTTTTTTAAGATTTTTATTTATTTATTTGACAGAGAGAGATCACAAGTAGGCAGAGAGGCAGGCAGAGAGAGAGGAAGGGAAGCAGGCTCCCTGCTAAGCAGAGAGCCCGACATGGGGCTCAATCTCAAACACTGAGATCATGACCTGAGCTGAAGGCAGAGGCTTCACCCACTGAGCCACCCACGCATCCAAAGATTTCATTTTTTATAGCTGAATAATATTCCATTGAATATAGATACCATATTTTCTTTATTCATTCATCTATTGATGGACACGAGCTGTTTCCATAATTTGGCTATTGTAAATAATGCTGTGGTAAGCATAGGGGTACATATATCTTTTCAAATTAGTGTTTTTGTATTTTGGGGGTAAGTACCCAGTAGTGAGATTACTGGATCATAGGGCAGTTCTATTTTCAAATATTTGAGGAACTTCAAACTCTCTTCCACAGTGGCTGCACCATTTTGCATTCCCCCACCCATAGTACTCAGGGGTTCCTCTTCTCCACACCCTTGCCAACATTTGTTGATCCACTACCCAACTATTAGAATAGCTCAACTTAAAGACTGACCATAACAAATGTTGGATATAAAATGGTACAGCCACTTTGGAAAGCAGTTTTATAATTTTAAAAAAAAAACATCTGTGCACCATACTTCTTAATATTTTCCCAAGAGAAATGAAAACACATGTTCATACAAAGACTTGTACACAAATGTTCATAGCAACTTTGCTTATAATAACCCCAAGCTGGAAACAACACAAATATCACCAACAAGTCAATGGATAAGCAAATAAGGCTGTACCCACGTAATGGAACACTGCACAGCAAAAAGAAGGAACAAACTATGGGTATAATCAACAACCAGGATGAACCCCAAATCATGATGCTGAGCTAAAGAAACTGAAGAGAGTAGACACTGAACACAAACCAATTTTTGCAACAGAAGGTAGATCAGCGGTGGCCTGGGGGTGAGGTAGAGAAGTAGGAGAACCACTGGGGACACTTTAATGGGTGATGGATAGTTCCGTTATCCTGATTGTGGTCAGGTTTTTTTACTGGCATTCTCATTTGTCAAAAATTACCAAATTACACGCTTCATATATGTGTCTTTTATTCTAATTACGTCTCAATAAAGCTAATAAAAAAGAACAGAAATATGTAAGACAATATAACCACAAATACTGGCAAGATGAAAAGATGTGGGAGACTTCCCGGGGCAACTAGATGGAAAAAACAAATTTAACAAGCTGCAGGGGGTGCACCTGAGTGGCTCAGTGGGTTAAGCCTCTGCCTTCAGCTCAGGTCATGGTCTCAGGGTCCTGGGATTGAGCCCCGAATTGGGCTCTCTGCTCAGCCTGGGAGCCTGCTTCCCTTCCTCTCTCTGCCTGCCTCTCTACCTACCTGTGATCTCTTGTCTGTCAAATAAATAAATAAAATCTTTAAAAAAAAAAAAAAAAGCTGGAGGAATGCATGCCTCCCTAACAAATTCTAAATTACCAAGATAGACCTAAGAAGAGACGGAAAGTTTGCATAAACCAAGTATCATGAAAGAGATTGGAAAGGGTATCAAGCAACTGCCACTGAAATAAAAACAGAATCAGAGATTAAGAGCTGAGATTTATGTCACCTATGAGGAACAGATAATTCCAATGTTATTTGAATGTTTACTCGCTATAGAAAAGAGTGGAAACTCCCCCCAATTCTTTTTATAAAGTTTATGTGCTTTTAATAATAAAAATCAGCAAAAATTCCAGATGAAGTATTAGTAAATCGAATCCAGCCACGCGACGAGTGAACAACACAACGTGATCAACTCCCATAGTCCAGGAATGCAAGGAGAATTCAGTATCAGGAAGCTAACCAATATATTTCATTACAAGTTCTTCAGTAAATTAAAAGAGAAAATCAAATAATCATATAATTTAATCCTTAAAAGGTATTTGGTAAAATTTTAAAAGCCCCACGTCAGGGCTCCTTGCTCAGTGGGGAGTCTGCTTCTCCCTCTCTCCCTCACCCTGCTCTTGTACTCTCTCTCTCTCAATTAAATAGATAAGTAAATCTTTAGAATCATCAGGGAAATATAAATCAAAACCACAATGAGATATCACCTCACACCTGTCAGAATGACTAAAATCAACAACACAAGATGGGGCACCTGGGTGACTCAGTTGGTTAAGCAACAGACTCTTGATCTCAGCTCAGATCTTGATCTCAGGGTCATGAGTTCAAGCCCTGCATTGGGCTCCACTTTGGTCATGGAGCTTTTTTTTTTAAAAAACCAAAAACACAAGAAACAATGGGTGTTGTCATAGATGTGGAGAAAAAGCAACCCTTGTGCACTGCTGGCAGGAATGCCAACTGGTGCAGCTACTCTGGAAAACAGTGTCGAATTTCCTCAAAAAGATTAAAAATAGAACTACCCTGCAATCCAGCAATTTGCTGTACTAGGTATTTACCCCCAAAATACAAAAATACTAATTCAAAGGGATCTATGCACCTCAATGTTTATAGCAGCATTATCTATGTTATGAAGACAAGCCCAGTGTCCATCCACTGATGAATGGATAAAGAAGAAGTGATGTACAAATACAACGGAATATTGCTGAGCCATCAAAAAGAATGAAATCTTGCCTTTCATTCTTTGGATGGAGCTAGAAAGTATTATGCCAAGTGAAATAAGACAGACAAAGACAAATACCATATCATTTCACTCTCATGTGGCTTTTAAGAAAAAAAAATGAGCAAAGGGGAAATAAAAGAGAGAGAGGCAAATCAATAAACATCATGGTCACCAGGGGGGAGCCAGGTGGGGGAATGGGTGGAACAGGTGATGTGGATTAAGGTGGACACTCACTGTGATGAGCACTGGGTGTTGTATGGAACTGTTGAATCACTGTATTTTACACCTGCAACTAATATTACACTGTATGTCTACTAACTGGAATTTAAATAAAAACTTTAAAAAATAAGAAATTCAGAAAATATTTTTAAAACACAGAACGCATTATTTATGATCTGGAATATACAAAGAACACTAACACTTCAACAAAAAGGGATTAGTCAGCCCCATGAAAAGGCAGATTGTCCCCAGACAGGCAAATCTGAATGACAACAAACAAAAAACTGCTCAAATTTGATGGTACTCGGGGAAATACATATTGAGATAAAAATGAAATGATCCTTTTACCAGTAGTCTGGCAAAAAATAAAGAAGATGTATTGCATCTATTCCTTTTAGGGATACGAGATCAGAGAACTCTCAGATACTGCTGGTAGAAATTTCTGGAATATAATCTGACAATAGCCTTTCTGGAAAATAATCTGGCAATAGCCAATAGTCCCTTTCCTGGGGACCTAGCCCATAGAAATGAAAGCCTGTATGTTCTATGAACTTTACTGTAGTATTATTTATATTAGCAAAAATAAAACAAATACAAAGTGAACGTTTATCGGTAGGAAAATAGGTACATCCCCAAACCATGGATTGTCATATAGCCTTTATAAAGGCTGATTTAGAGATACGCCGGTTGACTTGGATGAATTTCTGCGAGATATTAAGCAAAGACAAGAGTGTTTACTTCAAGTTTTGTAAGTGATATGTTTATTTTGTATGTGATGAAACATAAGGAAAAGACAGGATGACAACAATTAGGTTGTCCACATCAGTTACCCTGGGCCATGGTGTGAAAGTGAGGAAGGATGTAGTACGGGAGAAGAAGGAGAATGAGAAGAGAAACAACCAAAAAGCTAAAGAAAAAAGGCCGCATTTTTAAAAAGGTATATATTTTTGTAAAATTATAAGTGGGTGTTTTGCAATTTTACATGGAGTCTACTCTTATTATTTGCAGATTCTGTGTTTCCCAGTTTGCCTACTCACTAAAATTTATTCATAACTCCAAATCAATCAGTAGAAACATACATTAAAGCAAGGTTATGATCAGTTGATGAAAATGTGACCAGAGGCTCACAGGAAACAATGATTCAAGGGATGCCTGGGTGGCTTAGTCAGTTAAGCTTGTGACTCTTGATTTCAGCTCAGGTCTTGATCTCAGGGTTGGGAGATCCAGCCCTGCATCAGGCTCTGCGCTGGGCAAGAAGCCCGCTTAGGACTCTCTCCTCTTTCTCTGCCCCACCCCTGCTCCCTCTCTTTAAGAATGTGTCTAGCACACATAATGGGATCTGACTTGTGTCTATTATCTGTGTTTTAAAAAATGAGATAAGGGAGAAAAGATCTTATGTTTTCTGTGCTGAAATACTTGAGCATTCTTATTTTATTTATTTATCTGACAGACAGAGATCACCAGTAGGCAGAGAGGCAGCCAGAGAGAGAGGAAGGGAAGCAGGCTCCCTATTGAGCAGAGAGCCCCATGTGGGGCTTGATCCCAGGACCCTGGGATCATAACCTGAGCCAAAGGCAAAGGCTTTAATCCACTGAGCCACCCAGGCACCCCTTACTTGAGCGTTCTTAACAGCTGTATTTATCTTGTTCACAGTCATCTTACTGAATCTTCTGGTTAGTTCTGGGAATTGGCCGATTTCTTTGCGTTGTATGCTCAATATAATCATGTCACATTTTAGTTTCATCATTTCCAACAGCTACTTCTTGTATTTTTTTATGCCTTTATATATTATCAACACTTTTAAAACAACAGGAAAAAATGGTGAAAATGAGCTTCCTTGTAATTTTTCTGAGTTGAAGAATAACTTTAGAGCCCAGGTCACAAACTCAAGGGCCTCTGCAGCCGGGCACGTCATTTTGGCCGATCAAGCGTCCTGGAAGCGCCCCCTTGTGGAAGTTTATGACAAGCATTGCTATTTTCCGTGTTGGCAATTATTTAGGAATTATTTAGGAATTATTGAACCCAGAGTGAGCCAGATATAGTGGAAGGGCTGCCAGTTTATGACCTCTACTTTAGAATCTTGCCACCGAGTATAACGTTGACTTTTTTTTTAACTTAGTTTTTTTTTTTTTTTTTCATCATCTTACCAGAGATGAGGTGAGTGTTGATAGTTGTTCTGGTTTGCACAGCAACTGCCCGTGTATTGTATTCACCATTCATTCAAGTGTTCATTGGAAATTTAAATGTGCTTAAAATAAAAATGAGAAATTATATGGATGATACTGCCAGCTACACAGTGGAAATAATAGTTTCTGGTGAACTCTACCATTAGACACAGTGGAAATAATAGTTTCTGGTGAACTCTACCATTAGAAACATGTCTACCAGGTTCACAACTCAGTATTCAAAAGGAAAAAAATGTTAATCATTTTAGAAAGAAAAAAAAAGGCCTTTGTAAAGATTTTGGATTACTTTGATTCAATTGTTAGTTTCAGTTAAATTTTCTAATGTTCTCAGCAAAAGAAAAACAAATTATATAGATAAACAAAAGAATTAAGGGACTTCAAAAGTGTTTTTTTTTTTTTTTTTAAAAAGGAAGAAGACACACAACCTAGAGGAATTTTCATCCTTTTGTAGTACTTACGGATTCTTCTAAGAATAGTCCGAAACTTAAGGGCTTATGGGGACAGGCATCGGTAAGGAAGCAGGACACTTGAAACCTTACAGGTGTGTGCACCCTCTCTAATTAAGCTAGTTTTTAGTCTGTGTTACCTACCTGTTGTTGTCCCATGGTAATGTGAGCAATGTGGCCAGATTTCCCAATCCCCCAAGACAAGACAGAAGTCCAGACTTTTTATGTAAAATTTCCCAAATTTTAAACTATGAGGGCAAATGTAATAGGTCAGTGAACTGAATTTGACCCTCAGATTAGTAGTTTGCAACCCCTAATCAAGGGATTAAAATGTTCTCCTGGTGAAGGATTTAAGAGGTTAAGCATGCAGAAATCAGAAGCATGTTGATTATTAGAATTTCACCTGCCATTAGTGGCCCAATGGTGCAGTGGACCATACTCTCTTTTCTTTATCCGCTTCTCCTTCATTTAGAAATGCAAAGATATTCTGAATTTCACATTTCTTCTAAGAATGCAGCTCTTTACCATGCATTCTGATAAATAGTTTATCAAAAAGAACCAACACTCTCTTAATGTTTGTTCTATTATTTAATGTTTTCAAACTCGAGAAGTCAATTCCATTATGAATTTTCAAAAAGCCCACTCCCGCGCTCACTTCAGCAGCACATATACTAAAATTTTCAAAAAGCCCACTCCCAAATGCAAAAAGACAGTGTTGAACTTGTGGGTCAAGAGCTGGTGGGATGACCAGTCCAGTGGGAAAATCTTCACCTGGCTCAGGGAGGAATGCAACAGGAAACAGTATACAGAGCCCTGTAGTGCCAAAGCCCTTACGGATGGAAACCCTTTTGAAATGAGGATAAAATTGGAGTTTCAGAATATATACATTTTGACTAACTGCTTACATAGAAAGTTCCGAGGATGGCCATGGACATTCGAGTTGCTCTGACAATCCATATTATACAGAAGGGTCATCAACCTGTTGTGAGTGGGTTATCAGTTTCTGGAGCAATCATTGCTGGATTGATAGGAGGCTGTATCGGTCAGGGTTTTAGAAGGAGACATTCAGGGTATGTGGACAAATGGGAAAAGGATAAAGAATGAGACACTTTGCAGTTTCACCTGGAGCAGCCCTGATCATGTCGTGCAAATTACTTTGGGAATATTTTAAGCATGTGTTTCGTTAGTTGCCATTCTCTGGTAAAAAGATAGAAGGGGGACACATGGGTGGTTCAGTCAACACGCCTGAGCTTCTGAGTGTCTGCCTTCGGCTTGGGTCATGACCCCAAGGTCCTGGGATCAAGCCCCGAGTCAGGCTCCCTGCTCAGCAAGGAGCCTGCTTCTCTCTCTTCCACTCCCCCTGCTTGTGTTCCCTCTCTCTGTGTGTTTCTGTCAAATAAATAAAGAAAATCTTAGGGGCTCCTGGGTGGCTCAGTGGGTTAAGCTGCTGCTTTTGGCTCAGGTCATGATCTCAGGGTCCTGGGATCAAGTCCCGCATCAGGATCTCTGCTCAGCAGGGAGCCTGCTTCCCTCTCTCTCACTCTGCCTACTTGTGATCTCTCTCTCTGTCAAATAAATAAATAAAATCTTAAAAAAAAAATCTTTAGAAAAAAAAAGATTCTCTCTCGATCTCTCTTTGTCCCTACACCCCCCCCTACAAAAATAAGTAAATAAAAATAAATTTAAAAAGTAAATCTGTTGCCAAACCTTATGGTAGGGTGATACAAACTTTTTTTAATCTTTAAAGATTTGACATTCCCTCCATACATCCTGTTAACAAGAGATAGTAAACCATGGTTTAAAAAAAAAAAAAAAAGGAATAGAGGCGCCTGGGTGGCACAGTCAGTTAAGTGCCCTGCTCTTGGTTTCAACTCAGGTCATGATCTCAGGGTCATGAGACCAAACCCCGCATCGGGCTCCTTGGCAGTGGGGAGTCTGTTTGAGATTCTCTCCCTGTCCTTCAGCCCCTCTCCCTGCTCTCGCTCTCTCCTTCTCTCTCTCACCCAAAATAAATAACATCTTCTAAAAATTTTAATAATATTTTTAAAATTTTAGATTAAACTAAATACGAAAATTTTCAAGTATGCAGACAGTTGCTGAACATAAATTCCTATCATTCAAAGACACTGCCAAAAGGATAACAACTTCTGAACACGTTTGTTCTATTTTTATTGTGTTTCTCGTTTAGGTTGGTCAGCAAATTGGTGTTTGCATAATGTGCCTGTAGAATTTAGGCTGCTGAAAGACATGTCGATATTTTAACAAATCGTATTTGTAAATGGCGTTTCGAGAGACGGGATTCTATGTAATCTTAGCAGTTAAAGTTAGCATTCCAATTCCAGTTAATCGTATTCTATTTGATCTTACAGTCTGCTAATATTTAGTGCTTCGTGTCCTTTTCCCTAAAAAAGAAAAATCACCTTTTTTTGCCCAAACGATATCCTTACAGTAAAAATCTGTATACGAACTTTCTCCTCTTTAGTTAACATTGAATATAGTTCAATTACAACTTTTTGCCAGGGTTCAAAATCATTTGCCTTGGCTATGTGACGGTATCACCTGAGTGCTTAGTGTCAACAATTGTGTGGAAATTGAAAAGTAAGTACCTGTAGTTACATGAAAACTTTGCATTTCATTTTCAGATAGTCCTCTCTTTTAAATGTTTGGGGTAGTGGAGTACACCTCTAATGGTTTCAATATGATGAAAACACTGCTGGTAAGAATTTAAGTAAATTAGATTCAAGTAAACCATGTGTATTAGTGATGTAAACACCAGGCCATTCTAATCTAGTTCCTTTTCTCTGAGATGCTTGAAATGCTTTAAGACTATTTTATATATTATATATATTATTATTAGAGGGAGAGACTATGTATGTGTTTGTGTATATATATATATAGAGAGAGAGAGAGAGAGAGAAATAGAAACTTTAAAAAAAAAAGATTTTATTTGTTCATTTGGCAGAGAGAGAGAGCACAAGCAGTGGGAGAGGGAGAAGCAGGCTGCCCACTGAGCAGGGAGCCTGACATGGGGCTCAATCCCAGGACCCTGGGATCACGACCTGAGCTGAAGGCAGTCACTTAACTGACTGAGCCACCCAGGCACCCAGAAAGAGACGTTTGAAGACTTTCAGTTTAGCAGACAGAAATAATGATCAAACAATATTTAAATGAATTTTATAATGTCTATTCTCCACCTTAACAAGATGTTATACCAAGAAGAGTTATACCTAATTGTATTTTGCATGACATCACCTGTAGTGGGCTCTAAGGTGTTCCTTAAAAAGATACACCCATGTCCTAATCCCTGGAACCTGTGAATGTTACCTTACAGTTATAATTAAGTTAAGGGTTTCAAGGTGGGGAGATGATCCTGGATTCTCTGAATGAGATTTAAAGGCCATCACAAGGGGCGCCTGGGTGGCTCAGTGGGTTGAGGCCTCTGCCTTCGGCTCAGGTCATGATCCCAGGATCCTGGGATCAGCAGGGAGCCTGCTTCCTCCTCTCTCTCTGCCTGCCTCTCTGCCTACTTGTGATCTCTGTCTGTCAAATAAATAAATAAAATCTAAAGAAAAAAAAATAAGGGCCATCACAAGTGTCTTTATAAGAGCAAGCGGAGGGAGATTTGATTCACACAGAGGAGTAGGGAGCAACATGCCCGTGGCCTCAGATTGGGGCACTGCAGCCAGTAGAAGCCAGAAAAGGTAAGAAACAGATTCTCTCTACTAGACCTTCCACTCTTCTGGCACCTTGATTTCGGACGCTGGCATCCAGAACTGTAAGAGATGAATTTCTGTTCTAAGGCGGTTTGTCGTGATTTGTTATGGCAGCTCTAGGAAACTAATACATTACTCTTGTTACACTCTTTCCAGATGCGTTTCTAGGACATCAATTGCTTTGACATTTTCTGCTCTTTCACAGTTGCTTATATTTATTCGTTTTAATAACAGAAGCTTAAAAGATACTTAAGAAAGGACTATTATGTTCTGGATTCAAAGACGACTAAATCTGTGACAACAAATTGTAATATTTCCAGATCTTATCAAATGACGTTTCAACGATGCATTGTTTCTCCAGATCACATTGTTTAGAACTTGGTAGCTACTAAGAACTTTGTATCTATTAATTTTTAAAAAAAATACCCTTTGTTATCCTATCACAGAAAGCTAATTTGTATGGTGAAAACAACTAAAATTGGTGAGTAAACATTTTTAAAAACCTTAGTAATGTAACTAATGATAATACAGTAAGAAATTATATGGCCAAAAATGAAGAGAAACCAATTCTCAAGAGAGAAGGACAGAATCAAAGCCCAGGACATCAGGAAGAGGTCTCACTGGACAGGAGGGCCCGGGAGTAGAACAATCCCTCACAGATTTATAGCCAGTTCTCAAGTCACCTGGCTTGACAAGGGTATCTTAAGCCTTCAACTTGCTTTAAGGTGATTCTTAATTGATAGTAACTGAGGAAACTGGCAGAGGCAAATGAACTCTTCTTTGAAGTAAAGTACCTCCATTCTTGACCTCAAGTTCTATCTCCAAATAATTTTTTGAAAGATTTTATTTATTTATTGAGAGGGAGAAAGAGAGAGAGAGAGAGAGAGAGAGAGTGAGTAGGAGGAAGAGGGAGGGAGAATCCTGAAGCAGACTCCATGCTAAGCACGGAGCCAGATGTGGGGCTCGATCTTATGACCTTGACATCATGACCTGAGCTGAAACCAAGAGTCAGACACACAACCAAATGAGCCACCCAGGCTTCCCTACAAATAATTTTCAAATACAGTGCCTAAACTATAGCCAAAGAATACAGGATCCCCCTCCCAGCAAAAAAACAGACTCTCTGAGCAAGAGAAAGCAGAAAAACAAACAGAGCCACAAAGCCTTCAGGCCTTGAAGTTATCAGGCACAGGCTACGAAACAGCTGTGCAAGCTAAGTTTAAGAAACAAGTTTGGAGATGGCTCCAGGAAAGGAGAGAGTTCATTCACTAGGTCACAGGTTGTCATAACTAAGCAACCCAGTGAAAAAGCAAAGAATGTCAGACTCGATTAGACATACAAAATGATGGAAAATACAAAAGATAAGGTAGATTTAGAAGAGACAGTAGGAGACAGTCAGATGGAGTCCCCCAAGGGGACTTGCTAAGAGGGTGAGGGCAATGCTTGAAGAATAATGGCTGAGAATGTCCTACAGATGATCAAAAACAGCATATTAGCCAACTGTATAGGGTGGTACACAGGCTGTTGGCTTTATACTCACATTTTTATTAAAATTTTTATTTTGGGGTAATTATAGATTTATATGCAGCTGTAAGAAATAATACAGAGGGATCCATGTAACTTTGAACCCACTTTCCTCCAAGGAAATAACTTGCAAGCTATATATAGTACAATATTCACCTTCAGGAAACTAACATAGATACAGTCAAGATATACAACATTTCCATCCCCACAGGGATCCCTGCTGTTGGTCTTTTAAAACCACACCCACTTTCTTCCAGCTCCACCCACCCAACTTCTTAACCCCTGGCAACCACTAATCTGTTCTCCATTTCAATCATTTTACCATTTCTAGAATGTTCTATAAATGAGATCCTAGAGTATGCAGCCTTTGGGGATTGGCTTTTTTCACTCAGCATCAGTTCCCTGGCTATTCATACAGGTTGTAGCATTGCTTTTTATTGGTGAAAGCTGTTCCATGGTATTGATGGACCGTAGTTGGGTTAACCATTCACCCATAAAAACATATCAGGGTTGTTTCCAGTTTGGGGCTATTACGAAGAAGTTGCTATAAATACTATGTACAGGTTTTTATGTAAATGTAAGTTTTCAGGGCGCTTAGGTGGCTCAGTGGGTTAAGCCTCTGCCTTAGGCTCAGGTCATGATCCTAGGGTCCTGGGATCGAGCCCCGCATCGAGCCCCACATCGGGCCCTCTGCTCAGCAGGGAGCCTGCTTCTTTCTCTCTGCCTGCCTCTCTTCCTACTCATAATCTCTCTCTGTCAAACAAATAAAATCTTTTTTAAAAAGTGTAAGTTTTCGGTTCTCTACGGATGTCCAGGAATGCAATTGCTGGTTCATAATTAGTTTTTGTTTTTTAAGAAAATAATGAGCTGCTTTCCAGAAGTAATATATGAGTGGTCTGATTTCTCTGCATGTACCAACATTTGGTGTTGTCACTGCTTTTTCATCTTAGCCATTACATATATAGAAATATCTCACTGTAGGTTTAATGAGCATTTCCTTAATGGTCAATGATGGTGAACATCTCCTATGTATTTCCCATCTGTACATCTTCTTTGGTGAAATACCTGCTTGTGTCTTTGGTTACTTTCTAGTTGGATTGTGCAGTTTAGGGATGTTTTTGCTTTGTTTTGTTTCAGATTTTTACTGTTTTGAGTGTTCTTGATATATTTTAGAAAAAAAATTTAGAAATCTTTAGAAAAAATCTGATATTGTGGTTTGCAAATGAATTCTCCTTATCTCTTCATCTAGGATCTGCCACAGAGGAAGTTTCTAATTTTGATGAAATCCTATTTATTGATTTTTTTTTTCCTCTTACAGATTGCAGTTTTTGGTGTTGAGTCCAAGAATTTTTTTCCTTCTCCTAGTTCCCAAGGAATTTCTCATATGTTTTTTGCTAAAAGTTTTACAGCTTTACATTTTACATTTAAGGACAAGATCCATTTTTAGTTAATTTTTTGTAAGGTGTGAAATTAAAGTGTTTTTTTTTTTTTTTTTGCTCATGGGTGTCCTAATGCTCCAGCACGATTTGTTGAAAAGGCTATCTTGCCTCCACTGAATTATTTTTGCACTTAAAAAAAATCCATCAATTAGACATGTTTAAGTGTGTCCATTTTCTACATGTATATTCTGATTCATCTCTTTGTCTAACCCTTCATCACACAATCTTGATTACTGTGGCTATATGTAGCAGGTTGAATGGTGGTCCCCAAAAAGATATGATCACAATCTAATCCCTAGAACCTAAAAATATCCCTTAGATGGCAAAAGAGTAATATTACCTTTAAAGGACAAAAGATGTGATTAAGTTAAGGATCTTGACAGGAAGTTTCCAGTGAAACCATCTGGGCCTGAAGATTTCTTTCGGGGATGATTTTTAATTACATATGCATAAGGTTAGCAATCCCAGAGCTATTCAAATGATCTATTTCATACTGGGGTGGTAGTTTGTGCTTTTCAAGGAATTCGTCCATTTCATCTAAGTTGTCAGGTGTAGGTATATACAGTTGTTCATAGAATTCCCTTATTACCCTTCCGGTACCCACTGGGTCTGTAATGATATCCCATTTCATTCCTGATATTGATCCTTTGTGTCCTTTTCCCCTCTTTGTCAGTCTTTTCAGAGGTTTGTCAACTTTTTTGATCTTTTCAAAGAATCAGCTTTTTTTTTTCATCGGTTTTTCTCTATTTTCGTTTTCAATTTCATTGACTTCTGCTCTAATCTCTATTCCTTCCTCTTTCCTGCATGCTGTGGATTTATTTTGTTCTTTTACTAGGTCTTGAGGTGGGAGGTTAGATGATCAATCTGAGAATTTTCCCACTTTTCTAACCTATGCATAACTATAAATTTCCCCTCCACTCTGCCTTAGCTGTGTCCTACAAACTGTAACACGCTACTGAAATTTGTGTTTTAATTTTCATTCAGCTCATTTTTATTGTTACATTAAATAATGTATTTTTATTGTCCTTCAATTCAATTTCTTATATTTCCCTTGAGACTTTCTCTTTAATACATGGGTTATTTATAAATGCCTAGTCTCCATTTGCTGGAGACATACCTGTTCTCTTTTTGCTATCAATTTCTAGCTTGCGTCCATTGTGATTGTAGAACACATTCCATGATTTATATTCTTTTAAATTTATCGAGGTTTATTTTAGGGCCTAGGATATGGTCTACGTAGGTATATCTTGTGGGCACTGGAAAAGAAAGTTTATTGTGCTTTGTTGGGTGAAATTCTCTAAACATCAAATGGATCCTGTGGGTTGATGGTATTGTTCAGTCCTTCTACAGCCTTGCTGATTTCCTGTCCAGTTGTTCTGTCAATTCTAAGAGGGGTGTTGGGGTTTCCAGCCATATCAGGGGGTTGTTTATTTCTCCTTTCAGTTCTAGCCATTCATTCGGAGCTCTGTTGTTTGGATCATACACATTTAAGATTCCTGTGTCTTCTTGATGGACTGACACTTGTATCATGATATCAAGTCACTCTCTGTCTCTGGAAATTTTCTTTGTTCTGTGTCATCTCTCTGGTCTGTAACCACTGCAGCTTTCTTTTGATTGCACAATAAATGTTCTTCTCCCCTCCTACCCTTGAGCTGCCTATGTTGTTATATTTAAAGGGAGATTCTTGGGTGCCTGGGTGGCTCAGTCAGTTAAGCATCTGCCTTCGGCTCAGGCCATGAGCCTGGGGTCCTGGGATCAAGTCTCAGATCGGGACTCTCTGCTCCATGGGGAGTCTGCTTCTCCCTCCCCCCCCCCCCCCCCCCCTTGTGCTTGCACGCTCTCTCTCTTGCTCTTGAAAAAATAAATAAATAAAATCCTTAAAAAAATAATAAAGGGAGATTGTTGTGAATACATATGGTGGGGCTGTGGTGGGGCTATTTTTAACCCACTCTGCCAATCTGTCTTTCAATTGGCGTATTTAGACCATTTATATTTTATAATTATTGATGTGCTGGGGCTTAAGTCTGTTATTTCATTTTTTGTTTTCATTTCTCTGTTTTCTTTGTTTTTCCTGCTATTCTATGGGGCTTCTTGAGTATTTTTTTAGAATTCTATTTTGACGTATCTGTGGTGTTTTAAGCATGTCTGTTTGTATAGCTTTTTAGTGGCTGCTCTCTGTGTGTTTGCTGTCATTCAAATTGTTTTCCTCTTCTCTTTCAGGCAGTGTTTCTCTCTCCCTGCTTTCAAAACTTTGTGGTTTTCAGAAGCTTGACTCTCATGTAAATGGTGTGGTTTACCCTGTTTGGAGTAGACTCAGCTTCCCGAATCTGTAGGTTTATGGTATTTTGCCATACTGGAGAAGTTTTCAGTCACTGTTCCCTTGAGTACTTTTTCAGCCCTGTCTTCTTTGTACCCTCCTTTTGAGTCTCTAATACCATGAATGTTAGATCTTTGTGATAGAGACTGGATTCATACAGGTGTGACCTAATGGCCTCCCCATAGCCATGTGCCACGTGCTTCTCCCTTCCCTCTCCAGGGTTTTTCCAGTGCTGGAGTGTGGGGTGCCATGAGAAACTGTTCCATGTCCAATTGTACAGAACCCAGAAATGCAGGGGAAGTAAGTCTGCCTGGGGCAAACTTTTTTTTTATTTAAAGATTTACTTATTTGTCAAAGAGAAGGAAAGAGAGCACAAGCAGGGAGCTGCGGGCAGAGGGAGAAGCAGGCTCCCCACTGAGCAAGGAGCCCAGTGTGGGACTCCATCCCAGAATCCTGGGATCATGACCTGAGCCCAAGGCAGACATTTAACTGACTGAGCCACCCAGGTGTCCCTGAGGCAAACTTCTTACTGAGGGACATGGGAGCTAAGGATAAATTCTTCCCACTTCTCCCTGCAGATTAATGGTTCTGTGGAACCAAACACTCATTCAGCTCTGGTGGTGGCTCTCTGTATTGTTCCTCCTCCTCTGCCTCGTATCCCTCTTCCTCACTTCCTTGCTTTTCTCCAGGGTTCACACTGCCCAGCAAAATACTTCTTTTTAGGTCTTTGAGGCTCTGCTTTCTGGGATACGCCTCAGCTTTGGCTACCCTTCAGTTCTCTCCTTTCCCACGATAATCTTGCAAGCCCACGTTCTCAGTTTTAATCAGTCCTGAGAAAGTAACACTGACCTTTAACTGTCTCTCAGAGAAGACACAGTGTTCCCATCATCACTGATAGAAAGAAGGTCCTGCCCCCACTTTTTATCATCATCTCCCCCCTTCATCTTTTTTCTCCTCTGATCCAACTTCAGATAGAAATAATAATATAAGTAAAAGTTCAGTTTAATGAAACAAAAGCGTCAAGGGCATCTATGTTAAAATCAACAACAACAACAAAAAGCGAAACTACAGAATTTCAGTATTACAAAATATCCATACAGTTCCCATAAGGTTGACTTAACAAGATCTGATCTATATGTCCCAAATTATATTTTGGAACTAGAGTCAACAGTTAGAGATCCAGATTGTGCTCAAAAATCCATTCATCCAGTAATTGTATCTAATTCAGAGTTCTATGAGAGGTCAGGAACATATCAGAAGAAAGTTTTTTTAAAATACAAAACTATTGGGACGCCTGGGTGGCTCAGTTGGTTAAGCCGCTGCCTTCGGCTCAGGTCATGATCCCAGAGTCCAGGGATCGAGTCCTGCATCGGGCTCCTTGCTCGGCAGGGAGCCTGCTTCTCTGGCTGCCTCTGCCTGCCTCTCTGCCTACTTGTGTGTACTCTCTCTCTCTGACAAATAAATAAAATCTTTAAAAAAATAAAATAAAATACAAAACTATTTAGATCCCACCCTTGAAAAAAGTACTATGGCATCTCTTTGAGGTCAGAACAAATTACCCAATGACCTCAACAGTTTGTGGTTTTAAAGTAGCCGTTTTATCCTGCTCTCGCTTTTATAGGTCAAGAATTGGGGAAGGGTTTGGCTGGGCAGTTTTCTTGACCATTGTCATGCGGTTGCAAGTCAGAGTTGTGTCACTGTCCTCCAAGAGCTCAGTGGGCCCGTGGTTATCTGAAATGAAGCATTCACCAAGCCATGATACTGCCTGTCACCTGGGAGCTCAGCCAAGACTGTCTACCAGAGCAGCTACGTGTGGCCTCACTGGGGAGTTGAACTTCTTACCTGGCAGCACAGAAAGCATTCCAAGAAAACCAGTGAGGGGTGCCTGGGCAGAATGGTCAGTTAAACGTCTGACTCTTGTTTCTTCAGGTCATGATCCGAGGGTTGTGAGATCGAGCCCCATGAGCAAAGAGTCTGCTGAGACCCTCTCTCCCTCTCCCTCTGCCTTCCCGCTCATGCTCAGTCTCTCTCTCCCTCAAATAAATAAATCTTAAACACACACACACACACACACACACACACACACACACACACAAAACAGGCAGAAGTTGTCTAGCTTCCAACGTCGCAGTGTCATTTCTGCTTCTTTTTCTTTATAACAGACATGTCGTGAAGCCCAGCCCAGATTTAAAAGGAGACAGAGACTCCATTTTTAGTGGGGGGAAAATGTCGAAGAACTTGAGAGCAAGTTTTTTAAGGACGTTAGATGATGTTTACTCATGGAGCTCTAAGGAAAGAGATTGCATTTATGACCAATAATACAAGATAAGTTTCAGAGACCAAGGCAGGGTATAGATGAAAGGACAAGTTCATCTCACTTAAAAAAAAAAAAATACACACACACACACACACACACACACACACACACACACACATATATAAAATACATTATTTTAAGAGAGAGAGCAAGAGAGCAGAGGAGTGGGTCAGAGGGAGAGAGAGAGAGAGAGAATCTCCAGCAGACTCGAGCATGGAGCCTGACTCACAAGCCTGAGATCACAACCTGTGCTGAAATCAAGAGTTAGAGGCATAACTCAGGCTCTAGCTGAGTTAGAGCCACTCAGGCAAGCCGTGTTCATCTCCCTTCTTAACAGACCTCAGAACCTCAGGAGACCGGGTCTGGCTTGGGAGATAACTATACTCCCAAAAAGAATGCTCTGCTTTATTCTCTCTGATGCGGACATATTGGCCCACAATTGGGGGTAGGGTAGGGAGGCAGGGAACACCTGGGGATAGGCAGCCCTATACTGCACCCTTCTAGCTGTCATGTTCAGGAGGTAAGAACATTTTCTCACCCAGTGATAGTCTGAAAAATCCAGGTGACATTTTGATTGTCCGGGCTTTTGTCAAGAACTAAACCACTATGGCCAAGGGATAAGGTATAGAATTTTTGCATCACTTAAGTATAACCATATAATTCTCAAATACAAAGTTAGAATATTTGGAGTGACAAAAACTAAGACACAAACATTTGATTTCTGATTTAAATATAGCTAACTAAGTAACTTTCATGCTTTCTTGTTGATACCATCATCCTTGGCCGCCTACACTACCTTTCTGGTTATCAAAAGGTGGGAAAACAAATTGGGAATAAGGAATGTATGGATGCATTTTTACACTCAAAATATATCATTTCTTCTCTGCCAAAGAGTCTGAAAAAATTATCTGCCATGAAACACTTCCTACAAATAAGGAGCCCTTGTGATCTGGTCACCAAAGATATGAAACTAATGCAACTCAGTCCCTTCGGGGATGACTAAAGTGCCAGATGCTTAAAAAAAAAAAAAAAAAATCCAGATTTGACATGATCTAAGAAGAATCTGGTCTACTCAGATGAGAATAGGGAGGATATACATGATCTTTTCATCCTGAAGTCCTCCTCAAAACTCAAACAGATGTAAATTTGAAAAAAGAGAATCTCTTTTTGTATTGCAAACATTTTGTATTAGGGAAAAATAAAAATTCTTAGGAAAAATCTGAGAAAGAACAAAGTGATAGTTGTATCAGAACATTCTTCTCATTGTGTGGAACTTTACCAAACATTATAAAAATCAAATACATTAAGAACCTACATATTGGGCGCCTGGGTGGCTCAGTTGGTTAAGCGACTGCCTTCAGCTCGGGTCATGATCCTGGAGTCCCGGGATTGAGTCCTGCATCGGGCTCCCAGCTCCACGGGGAGTCTGCTTCTCCCTCTGACCTCCTCTTCGCTCCTGCTCTCTCTCACTGTCTCTCTCTCTCTCTCTCTCAAATAAATAAATAAATAAAATATTTTAAAAAAAACTAAAAAAAAAAAAGAACCTACATATTAACTCTCAGTATATAATCCAGCAGGCCTCAACATAAGTGTAGCTATGTGTATTTAGTTTTCTCATTTCCAGTTAAAATCTTAATTGTGGATAAATCAAGATTTATCTCTTTTTACATTTAAAGATTTTCTGTGCCTAAGAGCTGAATTTAGCACTAGTCTGGGGCTTCCAAAAACCACAAACCAAGATGGGATTAAGCATGTAAGGATTTTATTAGAGGAAACACTATGTAACAGGAAATAGAGAGCCAGCATGGCTGGGAGAGGCATGAGTCCAATCCTGAGTGAAGTAAGAAGGAGAGAATGTTGGGTGGAAGCATTCTAGAATGTAGTGCACCCTAAGGAAGGTTTGACAAAGCTGCTGAAGGAGTCTTGAGCCCAAGTCATCCTGCAGAAGAGGTGTTTCCGGGGCGCCTGGGTGGCTCAATTGGTTAAAGCCTTTGCCTTCGGCTCAGGTCATGATTCCAGGGTCGTGGGATCGAGCCCCACATCGGGCTTTCTGCTCCGCAGGGAGCCTGCTTTCTCCTCTCTCTCTCTGCCTGCCTCTCTGCCTACTTGTGATCTCTGTCAAATAAATAAAATCTTAAAAAAAAAAAAAAAGGTATTTCCTAGGAATATCTGCCTTAGTATCCTGCTGTATCTAGTCATTGGTGGGGAGCAGCCTATGGGAGGTATGTGTTCATATGTACAGTGATACATTTCAGAGTGCAGCAGCTGGGGCCCTGGGTCAATTATGTTCCTTATAAAAAGAGGTCTGTAAGGGGTGCACCCAAGTGGCTCAGTTTAGCGTCTGACTTCGGCTCAGGTCATGATCACAAGGTCTTGGGATTTAGCCCCACATCAGATGGGAGTCTGCTTGTCCCTCTGCCACTCCCTCTGCTCATGCTCTGTCACATAAATAAAATCTTAAAAAAAAAAAAAAGAGGTGTGTGAGGCATATTCTCACGACTGCCTCAGCACCTGAATAATATGCAGATGTAGAGCTATCCGAACGCTTAGCAAGAGGAAATGGAAGAGGAACACCTGAGGGAAATGTACAAAACCAAGAAAGCATGTGTACATTGAAATTTCCCATGGGTAATTCCAATACCCAATCTCCGCTTTCTCTTTATTGCTATAAATACTATAAATACTGGCCTGTCTTCGGGTATACTTGCTTTTACTTCTGGGTGCATGGAATGTCCTGCATGAGGGCTTGGGAGATAGGCGGGAGACTCTCTTGGTAGCAGGCTCACCGAAATAAGTCTCTGGGGGGGGGGCGCCTGGGTGGCTCAGTGGTTAAAGCCTCTGCCTTCAGCTCAGGTCATGATCTTGGGGTCCTGGGATCGAGCCCCACATCGGACTCTCTGCTCAGCGGGGAGCCTGCTTCCTCCTCTCTCTCTCTGCCTGCCTCTCTGCCTACTTGTGATCTCTGTATGTCAAATAAATAAAATCTTAAAAAAAAAAAAAGTCTCTGGATTCCTCATTGTCCTGCAAACTAATATGAATGCTGATACTAATGCTACTATATTCTGCTAGTGCCTGGGAGCGTTCTTCACAGGGTTCTGAGCCATTCCATTTCAGAGTCTCAACAGTTTCTGGAGTCACCTTTTGTAACGGAGTTGGAGAATTTCAGGTATGACAAATCCTATGGTGATAACCAAAGAAATTAAACAGTAGAATCAAATCCAGGGAATATGAAAGAGAAGAGTTAGCAGGCCTCTCGAGGGACTAAGTACAAAGGTAGAGGGAAAAAAGTCAAAATGACTCAACTTTTCATCTCAAGTATTAGAAAATGGCTCTGGACTGACTTGTTTTGCAGATCCCTCATTTCAAATCTTCATTAACCAACTTTGCATCTCAACCAAAAGAAGCATTCTTTGACACCAATCTCGGAAAAGGGTGAGAGAGGAGACTTGGCAGCTGTGGTAGAGAACAAGGAAAGGCTATGTTGGTATCGGTCACCCCTCCTCTCTCCCGGACCTGATTTCCCTCCCTTAGATTGAAAGCAGTCTCAGGAGCTGTGGTCTTCTTTTTCAAGACAGATTTGCATGGTGAGTGACAGGACATTAATACCCCTTTTCATGCCACGATTTAGTACATTCTAGGCCTCTTTTTTTTTAAGTGCTTGGTTTGTCTTATCTGGGAAGTTGGCTTGGCTATGAAAGAACCCACTCAAGGAGCCTATCGAACATCATAGCAGCACCTGCCTCCTGAATAGACACCAGTTTTATTTTATTTTATGATTATTTATTTGAGAGAGCAGAACAAGTGAGAGAGAACATGAGTGAAAGTGTGGAGAGGGAGGGGAAGAGGGAGAAGCAAACTCCCTGCTGAGCAGGAAGCCCAACTTGGAGCCCCATCCTAGGACCTTGGGATCATGACCTGAGCCCAAGGCAGATGCTGAACTGAATGGGCCACCCAGGTGCCCCTAGACACCAGTTTTATATTGTTCCACTCCACAGGTCCCCTCCTACCAACACCTGCCTTCATTGCAAGGGCTGATTTTCAGGAGACGGGTTTTCTCTCAGTGGCTCAAGTTCTTTTTCTTACTTAGAGAAGGGAAAAATGCAAAAAGGAGAAATAAAAACATTTCAGCTGGCTAGATTGTACTTACTTTGACAACAGCACCACCAGCTATTACGAAGAGAGTTTTAGAAGGGAGGTAAGAGTGATGGCAATGAATCCAGTTGATTTTTTTCCGTAAATTATTTCATGTTTGGTTTGCAGATCAAGTAAGTAATACTGTAAATAAATTTAATGATGTCTTACCACATCAAAAGTGGACAAAATGGCTGTCATACCTGGAGACTTGAAATTATTGCGTTTTACTTTTCAGAGAAAATGATTTTATTTTTATAATGTTCCTTTATTTTGTTTGCAAAAGATAAAATTTTCCGCCTATTCTTTGTAAGCCCCTCTTTGTATTTGGCCTTGAGGAAGAAGTTCCCAACTTCTGATTTTAAGACAGAAAAATCCCACATCCTGGGAAGCCCCTCAGGACTGATCATGCTGTCAGGTGCTTTTCCTAACAGATGGGTGTAACTCAAACTGCATTTCCAGGTTGGAGATGAGATTCCTGCTGATGTTAAGCACCTGAACTTGCCATAATGGTGGCCACTAGACACATGTAGCTACTGAGCACTTGCAATGTGCCTAGTGCAAGTAAGAAACTGAATATTAAACTTTAATTTTAAATTTTATATTTAAAAATTAATATTTTGGAAAAAAACTGTTTGAAATAACTTGAATATGTGAATCTACTTTTGCAATTGTAAATTTAATAAACCCTAAGTACAGATTAGGTATTTCCAATGAACACTTAACTTCCAAGTAGGAATTTACACCAGGGGTAAAACACACATTGCATCTTGAATTTAGAACCAAAAAAGGGAATGTAAAAAATATTAATTTTATATTGATGATTGTTTTTAAGATACTGCATTCAAGAAAATACGATATTAAAACACAAATTTCAGCAATTTCTTTGTACTTTTTCAAATATTGGCTCCTGCATAATTTTAAATTACATGTGGCTCATTTTATTTCTAGTGGACAGCAATGACCTCGACGGCCTGGCAAACAGTAAAAACCCCCATAACGCCGGCTCTTACTTGCGTGAGGATGAGAATTTGGAATGAGACTGGTTCCTTTGTGAAGATTAGCAGTGCTTAACAACTCACGTTGAGAATTACTCATCCTGATTATACAATATCATATCCTTAACTGGTCTCGTGAGCCCTTCAAGTTCCTTTTTGCAACATGGAGGACTAGGAAAAAACAGTTCTGGTAAAGAATAAAGGACTGGTGGTAGCAGCTAGACTGTAAGCTGAGCTTTTAGTCTCGTCCCTTCGGGCTTGGTGCCAGCCGTCCCATTTCTAGACTCGCCACACCGGCGCGTGCCCCATGGCGGCTCCCAGGCCCTGCGGCTGCCCTCGCCATGCAAACCTGTGGCCCTTCCCGGAAGCTTTTCCATTTCTCCCCAAAGGAGAAACACCTGAAGTCCGCAAGGCTCTGGTGCCTCCCCAGCAGTGCGCCCCAGGTCTAGGAGAAAACACTCGTGGACAGGGAAGGGGAGCCGCCGCGGGAGAGCCCCACACCGACGCGGCCCGGCGTCCCGAAGGCAGACAGAGGCTGCGGCCGCCGGACAGCGAGAGAAGACGCCAGGCGCGCGGAAGGTAGGCGCGCTGAGGCCGGGGGCGGGCTCCACGCCCCTTTCGGATCCCCGAGCGGGGCTGATGACGAACACAGAGCGCGACGGCGCACACGCTGCCCCGCGCTCGCACGACGGTGCGTGCAGGGAGCGCGAGGGAGCACCGGGCCGTCACCGGCGCGACCAGCGTTCCGCCTCCTCCGCTCCCTGCGCTCCCGCCACCTCGGCAACTCGGCGCCCGCCTCCCGCCTCCGTCCGAGGCCTCCG
This sequence comes from Enhydra lutris kenyoni, assembly GCF_002288905.1. Lineage (NCBI taxonomy): Eukaryota > Metazoa > Chordata > Mammalia > Carnivora > Mustelidae > Enhydra > Enhydra lutris. Next base: position 4,265,211 of record NW_019154104.1, read on the forward strand.
CCGCAGCGAGGCTCCGGGCCTTGCTCCTGTCTCTTTAAATGGTGGGGCCAACGGGCCGCCCCTGCAGCTGCTGCCTGGGTGGCCCCGCGCGCCGCTATTGAGGGGCGAACCAAGATGGCGGCGGCTTTGGCTGTGTGAGGAAGACGGAAGAGGCGGCGGCAGCGGCGAAGGAAAAGGGACTTCCAGGAGGCAGGAGCGCTCGTGCGCCTGGGGGTCCTCGCAGTCTCCCGCCCATTGGCAGCAGTTGCAGCAGGAGCAGGCGCCCCTCGGCTTGGGACATTTGAAGCAGGCGAGCAGAGCGGAGCCACTGGCTGCGGTGGCAGGGCCAGGTATAAGGAAGGAAAACATGGCGGCGGCGGCCTGAGGAGGCGGCGGCGGCGCGGGAAGCGGCTTCGTGGAGCTCATGGCGGAGGCGGGAGCAGGGCAGTGACAAGCGCCCCGAGTTGTTACCGCATCGGGCCAGAGACTGTGAAGCGCTGCGCGCCCCTTTCGGGGCGGTCGGGCTCGCCGGGCTTGGACAATAGCGCCGAGGAGTCGGAGGCGAGGAAAGACCGGGGCCCAGAGCTCGGGCCCGGGAGTGGGCCATGCGGGCGGCCCCGCGGCCCCGCGACGGCCAGCGGCGGCAGTGAGGCCCAGGAGTTCTCCGCTTGCGGGCGTCCTCCCGCCTTGGCTCCCGCGTGTCCCGGCCCCCTTCCTGGGCGACTCCAGCGGGGCCTTTGCCCCGGTCCCCGGGCGGCACGATGACCGACACCCGACGGCGGGTGAAGGTTTACACGCTCAATGAGGACCGGCAGTGGGACGACCGGGGCACCGGGCATGTGTCGTCCGGTTACGTGGAGCGGCTGAAGGGCATGTCCCTGCTTGTCAGGGCCGAGAGCGATGGTAAGTGAAGCCCCTTGGGGTGGGTCCCTTGCTTTCCTCCACGGCTCCCGAGCCACATCCCTGGTTGTTGAGGGCTGGTGGCCCGCTAAGAGAACGGAGGGGGCGACTGGGCTGGGGGTGGCTGCCGCCGTGGGGGAGGGCGGGCCACCAGCACCCCAGTTCTCTCGGAGCTAGCTGCACGGAGAGCGCTCGAAATGTCTTTCTTCCCAGCGCCTGGTAGCAGTTGCGGGGACGAGGGGAGTCCAGCACATTTGAGCTGTGCTGCCTGGGCGTTTGGAGAGGAGAGGTCGGGGGCCTGGGATCGGGAGCCCGGACCGTGCTGTTCTTTTGCACTAGAGTGACCTTGAGAAAGGCACTGATTAATCCGATCTGCCTTAGTTCACTCATCTGTAAAGCAGGCGTGAAACTTTCTCGCAGCGAAGAAAGTTCTTAGGTGTTTCACTCTTTGGTGAACGTTTTGCTGTGCCCCCCTCCCCACCGCCCCTTTAGACTATTTTTCTGGTACATCTTTTTGATCCTGTCGCAGGTTGGCAATACCGGTTCATGGATCTGGCAACTGCCTTCGGCAGAGAAAATGCTTCTTTGCCTTGAGAGGATAGATTTGTGTTTCCCAGTGTTGTCTTTTTCACTAATAATGCAGAATTTTGTGTAGAGTTGGTGTAAACGGCTTGCAACTGTGGAACTATTTTATGCGAACTTTTTTGATTACTTAAATGTATAATCACAATTTGGTTCAGTTAACAGGTGGGGGGGAGAAGTTGGCAGATAACTTTAAAATCTTTATCTGCCATAGTACCAGTGCTTCACGTATTTTGAAATAGCCTTAAGATTCAAAAGACCCAGTTGCTTGAAAATAGGTGTTTCAGATTTTTCCAAACTTTGTTTAGGGTTTGCCACTTCCCTCTGTGACATACCTTGGATTTTGCTTAAAATGTTCACATCCTGTGAAAGTATTTGCGAATTGTTTCTTCTGAATTGGAAAATCTGTCTTGTTACATTAGTCTCTAATTTCCCGCTAGCTATTTCAGTTTATTACAATTGTATTTATTCTGTATCTGAATTAATTACAACTCAAGGGGTTTTTTTAAGGTTTTATTTATTTGTCAGAGAGAGAGTGAGAGAGCACAAGCAGAGGGAGAAGCAGGCTCGCTGCTGAGCAAGGAGCCCAGTTGGGGGACTGGATCCCAGGACACTGGGATCCTGACTTGAGCCAAAGGAGACACCCAACCGGCCAGCCACCCAGGCAGGCATCCCTCCTTTCAATGAATTTTAAGTGTATTTTTAATCCAGAACTCCGATTTCCATGAAAAACAAGACTCACCTTTCTGTAATTAAAGACTCTAGGCACATCGATTTTCAATTTGAATTGAAAAGTTGTAATTTAGAGTTATATAGAGTTATATTGTCCAAGGCTACCCCCAAATAACTTAATTGGAGATAAATTATTTCCTATTAGAGGGATTTAAAGGATTTTGAATACACTGAGTATATTTTTCTGAGGCCTATTGCCTCTTAAAAATACAAGCTTGAATGTGTCAGGTGCTTTTGTATGTTTCTATCACGTCACCAGCTACTCTCACATATCCTCCTTTGCATGTTTGGAAAACTTTACATAATGAGCGAAAAGTATGGGCTTTGTAAGTTCAGTTAACTTTCAGATGAAAGTATGTGTAGGTTTGAGATCAGTTCTTTGAAATCTCATAACACGAATAACTGTCAGATCACATATTTAATTGGACTCGTTATACAGAGTCCATTGTTTACAGTATTTTTAAGCATGAAGTTTTGATGTCATATTCTAGGGAATCCTACTCTAATAACCTACTAATGTAGGGATCTGGGGTTCCCCCCCATTTTTGTTTTTACCACTTTGGAAATAGACCCTAAACTCCCACCTTCCCTTGGGAAAGTTTGGGACTCTGCAATGAAATAGGTTGAATGGTAAAAGCAAAAGGCCTTAATTTTTTATCTATTAATTTTATTTATTTTTACTTATTGATAGAGAAAGGTGAAATAAATGTAACTGATGTGCCCTTGTTAATTTAAGATATACGGAAAACTAAATCCGGAGAGTGGGCTTAGAAGGTTGCAGCATACTTAGACGAAGTACTGTCATAAATGATTTCTAGTTTGATGATAAATGTTTTTTTCTAACAGGAAAACTCCAAATAGGAATGATAATCAAAATTTATCGAGTATCTACTGTGCTAGAGACTCTTTACTTGTATCTGCTGATATAGGTACTGTTGTTAGCCATATTTTGCAGATGGGGATACAGGTTCAGACAGCCTATGGGTGAGATTGTTATTAATTGGTATCATTAACTATTTACAGTGTGTTTTAAACATCCTTACTGCTGTCCACTTGAGTTTGCTACTTTATACTTAAAGGCTCAGAGTTTATCTCAAAGTACATGAAAAGAATTTTTAGCCTAAAGATATTTAAAATTACAGTGTATCTTAAAGCCACATGGAGTTTTTGTATGGACTGCTAGTTTGGGTCGTTCATTATTTTATACTTCTCCCATTCTCCATTATAGGATAATTGAAAATTTTCTTTTTATTGTGGTGAGCAAAGTGGAAAGTATTTCTGATTTTCCATAAAATGAGTCATTTGTCTTGTTAGAGGTGCTTATACACTAAATCGAAAATCAGAAAGGCAGTTTCTGAATGGAAGTACTTGCTTGTGGCCTCCCCATTAACAGGGCACATCTTTCTGAGTAAGTGTGCCTTTCTCCTCTGAACTGGATGGTTTGGCATATCTGTACCCCACCTTGCCTTGGAGGAAAGAGATGTTCTTGCAAGCAACTGAGCCCATAGGTTGCATCCTTATTTAGTAGGTTCCTACTGGCAAAAGTGTATTGTAGGAACATAGCCCTTTCTTTAATGAAGATAGATTACCTCATTTCTCAAGATTTTGTCATAGCCAGCTACCTGCAAAGTTCCATCTTCCCCCCCCCAAAAAATTACTTGGTATTGTTTTTTTCTTTCAATTTATAATGTGCCTGTTAAGTTGCACGAAGGGTAATAATGTCATCCCTTACTTGCTTTGTCACTTTATGTTCAAATCATTCTACTATTGCATTATGGTTTTTACCACTTCTACCTTCCAATTTTAGAATTGATAAAGACTTCAGAATTTCTCCACACACTGAAGGATGTCTTTTTAACATAAAATCATATCCATACTCTTTATTCTGGTTTACTTGCCAGGCATCAAGAATAGTGTTCCTGTATTTGGTTTTTACCTTAAGTTTTATAAAGTAATTTTTATATTTCAGATAGTTTCATGTATTATCTGAGTTGCCTATTTCCAAGTTTAAAAGGTTAAATTTTCAGTGTTATTTGAGGCATGAAGAAAATGAGGCATGGGTAAATATTTTTGTTCAAGTTAACACTGCTAGCTAATGGTAAAAACTAGAATCCTCTACCTCTGCCTCTTGTAGAACTTGGTTGTAGGTAGTGCCTCACCCCCACTATAATTAGAAAAGGAGGTCAGGGACGCCAGGGTGGCTCAGTTGGTTGGACAACTGCCTTTGGCCCAGGTCATGATCCTGGAGTCCCGGGATCGAGTCCCGCATCGGGCTCCCAGCTCCACAGGGAGTCTGCTTCTCTCTCTGCCCTTCTCCTCACTCATGCTCTCTCTCACTGTCTCTCTCTCAAATAAATAAATAAAATCTTTAAAAAAAAAAAAAAAAAAAGAAAAGGAGGTCAGAACACTTTAGGTGGAAAGCCTGGTTTGTTTCGCTTTGTTTGGGCTGTTGTGGTGAAAGAAATGAGCAGAGATGAGTATCAGCAATTTTTTTTCCTCTTACAAATTAATAAGCAGTATAGAAGCTTGCATACAGTAAGCATTCCAGATATAGCTACTGAGAAGAGCTCAGTGTCAGTACTGGGAGAAATACTTGACTTCGAAAAGTTCATTTAAACCCCCCCCCCCTTTTTTTTCCCCTCATGTAGACCTGCTTTGTAGAAAATTACTAGGCCTAGGGTAAGCAAACCCTTACTTACCATCTTCTGTGTGTGGTAACTTCTGACATTTTGAAGTCCATCAGCCACTCTGGGTATAGGTGATAGGGCCTGAGTGTAGTGAAGGCCTGATGCAGGCACGGGACCTTTTAATGTAGGGCTACCCCCCCTCCCCCACTCTGAGCCTTCATTTCAGTTTTTAAATGCTGTGTGTAATCGTGAGCCACAAAATTAGGAGAGAGTGAACACGGACTAGGTTTAAAGCCTACTCTGGTGTAGTGTCCAGATGATATTTTGGACTTCGATTGATTCATTATTGATGATTTTTTTCTTCCCATTAATGAAGCACAGTACTTAGGCTGCTGCCCTTATTTTGAGCATTAATAAAGATGATATACCAGCGATGCCTAGATATTGTGACAGAGCTGGACCTAGTCCTTCTGAAATCCTTAAGTATTTATCTGAATCTAAACTAAGATCAGGACCTATATTTCTTTAACTACTTGAATCTGATTGGTTGGTAGGTTGATACTGGACAAAGAACATAAAAGTTACAGAAACTCAGTATCTCATTTCTCCAGTGAAAGGGAGTGATATCTTCTAAACAAGTGAAATTTCTTGCTAAAAATCACTGTATCAGAAAGATTAAAAATCTTAACAGTTTTCTTGGAATGTTTCTAAATATTATATACTAAAATGTTTTTCTTAAGCAGTGTAGTAAAACAATCTTTCGTTCTAATGTGTTTCTGGGTTATTGTTATTTATACTAATTTCTCTACTGTTTAACAGCACAGTGATGCTTGTGAAATGCTATTTTGTCCTATGCTCTAAGAGAAACAACTATTGAGTGCTGGTTATGTAGTAGGTGCTGGGATAGGGACTTTAATATGAATTTTTAGTTAATGTAGCAACCCTGTGAGGTGTTATTTCTTTCTAACATAGTCTTCATGTATTGATAATTTGATTGGGTAGTTCTGTGGTCTTTTTTTTCCTGCACTCAGCCAGAAATTTAGGTGGTTTTTTTTTGTTGTTTTTTTTTTTAAGTGTACAGCCTTTCCATTTTAAAATATTTGTACAAATTCAGTATATGAGTATGTGTGTTAAGACTACAACTCAAATAAGCTGTCTGCTGGCCAGATCCAGGCTGCAGGCACTAGTTGCAGTTCTCGGATTTAAACACTTTTGGAATGATACTTCACTCAGGACTACCAGCTCCTTAGCACCCCACTCCCTGGAGGTGTTTGTTTTGATAGAGGTGTGTTGGGGATTCGCAACAGAATACAAGAAAAGCTCTCCTATTTCATTTTACAGGAAGAACAAACATGTTGTGAAGCAGGGAGGGAACATTTTTAACGACCAAAAATCGTGTGTACTCGTAGTTGTACTAAATGTTTTATTGTCCATCTTTTTTGCTTATCCATGTTTGACAACTTCTACTTGCAATTGTCTTGGTGATGTTTTGAGTGCCATTTTCCCTCCTGTACCGTTGTTCCCCCACTTTCTGAGTATACAGACCTCCTTTTTGTCTATTTGGGGCATCTATCTATGTGAGGATACACAGATCTGTCATCTAAGAGTAGCACAGTATTTCACTGTATACATTTAATTCACACAGTACACTGTAGGTAGCATTATTTCTGAAACCTTCCTCAGGATATCTTTATACTCTTAGAACTGGGGATTCTCAAAAGCTTTTATTTGTGTGGATTGTATCTACTGATATTTGCCACATTAGACTTTAATTCTTTAAAAAGCTTTTATGTCAGCATTTAGTGAGAAGGGTGTTACTGTTTTACACTTTTACAAATCTCTTTAATGTCTGGTTTAATTTTTAAAAAAAAAGGATTCTTAACCCCTCTGCATTCAGTTGTTTGCAATAACACAGTATAGACACTGAGAAAAAACAAAGGTGGAAAAGGCAAATAACCTTTTAGTAGTAATACTTTGAAAATAGTTTTGATTTTCCAGACTCCCTGAGGTCCCACACATTGAGAACAGCTGGCATAGAGATTGTTTCTAGATTTTTACCATTACACTGCCAGTGACTTATTTGTTCATATACTTGGCATTGTGAGATGTAGGCTAATTTCCCAGAACTGTTGGACCAAAGGGGACTATTTTAAAAGCTGATAGAGAAAGATAAAATGGCCTCAGAAAGTTCATATTAACATTCAGCTGGATCTTTTTCCATTGATTGGTAAAGCACTGATAACTTGATCCAGTAGAAACTAAGAGATGGGGAAAGGGAACCTAGTAGATGGCATAGAAATAAAACTAGAAATGTGTCTTTATTATTTTTCTAGCCCCCAAACTAAAAGGCAGTTTCGCATGCTCCAGCCCACCAATTTCCTAGAGAGCATGGTATTTGGGGACCAGACCTGGACTTCTAAGGTGGTGCCTTTGGTCAGTCATGTGTTTCAGGAGAGATACTTCCTCTTAACATCTTGAATGACCCAGTAAAGGAAAACTCACCAACACCAGAAGCTTCCAGTTAACTACTTATTTCTTGTTTTAGCTAGGGCTTTGGGAGGGCACACTTCCCAAGCTTTCAGTTTCCGATTTTTCCTTTCTAATTACTCTGACCCTGTAACTTTATGGAGAGTTTTGAGCAAATGCAAAGGGATTGGTATTTGAAAAATAATAGTTAATGCCCCTGCTGGTTTTTGTTTTGTTTTAGTAGCAGCCAAGTTAGGTATGTGTTTTTCTTTCCTTTTTTTAAGTATGCTCCACACCCAGCATAGAGCCCAGTGTGGGGTTTGAACTCTTGACCTTGAGACCAAGACAGGAGATGAGATCAAGGGTTCATGCTTAACCAACCAGCCACCCAGACAGAGCCACCCAGGCGCTCTGTCCTTTTCTCTTTTAATTGAAGTATAGTTGACACACAGTGTTTGAGATATGTTTCTTGAAAGTACAATTTGAAGTGATGACTTCACCCCTGTGCCTTATGTTGTTTACCCCTACTTATTTAAAAAAAAATAGTTTTGAAGTGTAATGGATCAAGAAATTACACAAATGGTAAGTATTCAACTTGGTGAATTTTCACAAAATAACCAGCACTCTGGAAGTCTGCTTCATGTCGCTTCACAGTCACTATCTCCCCCTGCCTGTTAGCACCATAGATTAATTTTTGCTACCCTTTGAACTTTATGTAAATAGAATTACATGGTATATATTTTTCTCTGAGGTTTCTTGCATTCATGTTGCATTCATGTATTTGGTTCATTCATTAATATTTATAATATGGTATTCCACTGTATGAATATTTACACCTTTTTTTAATTAATGTTTCTCACATGCTATATATAATTCACTCATTCAAAGTGTATAATTCATTGTATTTTAGTATATTCACAGGGTCATGCAGCTATCACTCCAATTTTTTTAATTTTTTAGGTAATCTCTACACCCAGCATGGGACTCAGACTTAACAACCCTGAGATCAAGAGTTGTATGTTCTATTGGCTGAGCCAGCCAGGCACCCCACCACAATCTAATTTTAGAATACTTTGTTCTCTCTGAAAGAAATCATGTACCCATAAAGAGTCACTACCCATTCACTCCCCCTTCCCTCCCCAAACAACCACTAATCAATACATCTTCTCTAATTTGGACACTGTACATTTTATATAAAAACTCATATAATACATAGTCTTTTGTGACTGGCTTCTTTACTTGTAATGTTTTCAAAGTTCATCCAGCATGTACTTCTTTGTGTGTAGCTGAATAGTATTCATTAGGTTTTGGACATTTGGATTATTTGCACTTTTTTGCTATTAGAAATGCTGCTAAGAACATGTACACATATTTTTGTGAGCTTATGTTTTCATTTCTTTTGGGTATACACCTAGGAGTGGAATTGCTGGTAACTAGCAATTGAGTACCAGCCAAACTGTTTTCCAGAGTGGTTGCCTTTTTATATACCCACAAGCAGAACGTATGAGGTTTCCAATTTCCCCATGTGGTTGGCAACACTTACTGTCGGCGGTGCGGTCTTTGATTGTAAGCATGTTAGCAGGTGTCAAATGGTATCTTATTTGTGGTTTTGATTCGTATTTCCTTGACAACTAATGATGTTGAGCATCTTTTCATATGTTCGTCGCCCATTTGTGTGTCGTCTTTGAAGAAATATCTGTTTAGATCTATTGCCCATTTTTAAATTTGGTTGTCTTTTTAAGTTGTTAGAGTTCTGTATACAAATTCCTTAACAGATGCGTGATTTACAGATACTTCTCCCATTCTGTGGGTTGTCTTCACACTCTCAATGGTATTATTTGTAGCACAGATTTTGACTTTGAACATACCCATTTATCATTTATCATTTATCAGTGATGTCCAGTATTTTCTTTTGGGTAGGTTTGCTTTTGTGAGGTTTCACTTTTAAAAAGGCTGACTTAGTTTGGTTCTAGGACACTAGACCTTTTGCATCTTCTGAATGTTGCAAAGTAATACAGTTGTTTCATTCTACTGTTTCTGTAGTTTTCTAAAGATGGATTGTTTTTCAGGATGTGATATATTTCAAAGTGGTTTTTTTGAGATGTATTTTCTCCTAGAAACCACATATTGAATGTATGCCACAAAAAGTAAGTTTGATCTTAATGTAACTAACATATTCTGATTTCACTGGGAAATGATTGCAATTTCTGTTCTTGTATATAGAAAAAACTGGAAGGATATTCACGAAGAAAGTTGGAGACTTAATCCTTTTGAGCAACTCTAGACATTGAGTTCATTTGCTTGTTGCTTTTTCTTGTTATGACTGCATCACTGGACAACTCTTGATAATTACCAAAAGAAAAAAATCCATTAATAGTGCATAAAGAAAATTGAAGCACTGGAAATTTGTTTTTAATTAATAAGGCAAAGGTTGGGAGAGGAGGAGGAAGATTAAAACAAATTTCCTCTAGAATATGAGGATACTTGTCTGAGTGAGCCAGCAATAGTTTAAAAAAAAAGTTTAAAAAGAGTTTTAAAAAATAGTTAAAAAATTGTTTAAAAAAAAAAAAGCCTGAAAGAAATGGGGCGTTGGGGGGTATAGGTGGGACAAATAGGGAGACTGTTTGGTTACCTTAAGTATAGAAAGAATAAAAGACACATTTGGAATTATTTTACCTGTGCTTGAGGAGGATTTGAGTGAAGTGGGAGGGTATTCCCAAATTAAGCCCTTACATCTTGGTAAATGGCTGAAATTGTATTGCATTCGGTATCACTTAGCACTGTTCTGAACACAGAGGAGTAGAATGGTCAGTAAATCGCCAGCTGAGACGGTATCATTAGATTAGTAAATGAATTTTAACAGAAGCAAACTAATTTGGGAATGTAAAGAAGCACACTTCTCTGAGCTGCCTAGCCCGCTATTTGGAATTGGAAAGTAATGGTGACATGTAATAGGAAAAGAAATGAAAGATTTGGATGAAGGACAGCTGCAGAGAAAATCGCTGCTTCTTAAGCATTTTGGGCCAGTTCTTGTCTTTAGATAGTACTTTGGGGATAAACTGGAGCTAGAGTGAGGGGAGAGGCATAAAAGCTGGTCTTGAGATTTGCACTTTGTTATAAAGCAGTAGTTATTTTCTGAATATCACAAGTCTTACTGCCAGGGAAAAGACAAAAATATGCAAAATAAAATTAGCTAACTATAGGAAAAATTGATTATTTGAAGATGAAGTGTGATAATTCTGGAACAGACATAAGAGACTTTTTAAAGGTGAAGTGTAATATTTGGATGTACTGGGGTGATGGATCGTATCCAAGTCATAATGTATGTCAGGGATTTAAACTCAGGTCACCTGGCTTTCTGCGGTGCCCTTTCACTACCCTGTGCTGCCCGTAAGTTGTTGGATCTCTATTACCATCCAGTCCTTTACTCTTCAGATGATCGTGTCTTTGTTAAAAGTAAACTGCATAAAGCAAGCATTTTTTGGGTTACAAGTTTTATTATATTTAAATGTGTTTTTAAACATACTATTTCCTTAACTGAAGTTACGTGTGTATCGAGTGGTCAAGAAAGGAGGAAGTGTGTGTGTATATGGTGGAATGTAATGCTGCTTTGCAATGGCATAATGGAATGTTTTGTTTTTCTGTTTCCCAGGTTCTCTACTCTTAGAATCCAAAATAAATCCTAACACTGCATATCAGAAACAACAGGTAACATTTTGAAGATGTTGTTTTACCTTGTATATTATCCTCTGAGTTGGCTGGTTAAATGAAAATTTGCCACCGATTCCTTAACAGTGAAAAATTTAAAACAGATTACAACATACTTTCCCAGCCTGATTCTAAAATGTGATTTTAGCCAATCTCTCTGGTGTATAAAGCAATCATTTTATTTTAAACTTTAAAAAAATTGCTTCAATTTAAGCTAAATTTTTGCTCCAAATACTCTTACAACCAAGACTTAATTCTCAAAAGTTAAACTAGAACAATAGTTTTCTTGTTTCTACTTAAAGAATAAAAAGTGACCACTGATGTAATAATCAGCTATTAACACAACAAAATGGTAGAAACTACTTCCTTTGCTATTGTAGATACTAGTGCAGAAGGGACATTTCTGTCCCTATACAGCAACCCAGTGTAGGTAAAAATCTGATTTGTTACATAGCCTGAATAGGACCTTATAATAATATGATGATAGACTAATGATGCAGTTTATTAAGGCATCTTTCAGTTTGTACCCTACGGATGAACAAGCAATATCTGAAAATAAGTCTTTCTCTACTTAGTAGGGCAACTAGCACTAACATCAAAAAGTATTTATTCAGAACATACACACACACATACACACACAGTTATACTGAGTGCTGTATCAAGCCAATGAAGGCATTATCAGTCCCCTCAGTGCCCTGAAGGTACAGAAATAAATTTAGAATAAGGAATATTAACTAGCACATTCATATGTATATATTACTGTTACTCTATAAATAAATTATAAAGTGCTTTGCTTCATCATTGACCATTAAAATACTACTATAAGGAAGTTAGTGTTGCGTTTATTTTGTACATTAGATGATCCTTAAAGATTGTGACTAGCTTCAGGTCACACAGATAGTAAATAGGAAAGCTGTTACTAACTCCGCTAAGTGTGCTTAATGGTGATTTGCTTGTCCAAAAAACATTTGGTACAATATGAAATATTTTCTTGATAGTGTAATGGTCTACTAATACTTTGCATGTAGTGTTCTTAAGAAAACTGTTTGGTTTGATTGGAATGGCTGGAGACGAGAGTATTTTGTCTTTGATATTCTATACTTAAATACATAAATTCGTGTTTTGAGGCTTCAGTCAGTTGAAGAGTAAAAGCCCATCCAAAGAAAAAGAAAAGATCAAGTCTGTTTTGAGGATGAATGAAGAAATCCATGTGTCTTAAGCTGTAGGTTGTTGGATGGTAAATAGGATGCTTTGGTGAAAATTAGACTCCTTAGGGAAAACAGAAGAGCAGTTCCTAAAATTTTCAAAATTCTAAATTTGTCAAATGGGCATTTAAGAGTTTATATCTAATTGTGCCCTGTTTTAAGCCTACAGATGATTCTGAATTTACATTGTACCAGCATTAATTGCTTATAGTTGTTTTAAATCTAACTTATACCAATGTGATACTGGTTTTCGTTTCAGTAGGTCTTTGTCACCAGTTTTCATAACTGTATGTATTATACCCAGTTTAAAGATGAAGAAACAGACTCAGGGAGGCTACACAGCTGACTCATTTCTTGCGTGTTGATCTTAACAATGTTTTATGTTGTTGTTGTTGTTTTTTTAAGATCTTATTTGTTAGAGTTTAACTGACTGAGCCACCTAAGCATCCCTTGATCTTACAGTGTTAATGTAAATTATTTTGAGTTTGAACAGCTGCTTAGTCACTGTAGAACGGATGCCTGCTATCCATGATCTCTAGAAGTTCATGAAGATAGTAAACAGGGTCTTTGATCTCGTGTTTAAAATTCTGAATAAAAATTGTGGATTTATTCTATTAGTAATGCTGTACAGCCCAGTCAAATGATCATTTATTTACTTTCAGCTGATAATCCCTTTTAGTTCAGTGAGAGACTACTCGTCCTCATTGTTGACAGTTACGTAATTGAAAAGAATTAATATGCAGTTTAGCAAACAAAATCAGGGGATCCATAAGAGGTATGTTATTGGAAACTGCCTCCGTGTAGACATATTTTTTAAAGTACCTTAAAGCTGGTCTAGTCCTGTTTCCTTCTTAATGTGTAGGAACTTTTATCATCCCTATAGATGCTCACCTAGAGTTTGCCTGTCTCCTTTCAGTTACTTATTAGATTGAATTATTTTTCCTTTATAATGTACTCATCATCCCTCTAACTCGTGACTTCTCTTAGTTCTTCTCTTTGGACCAGCCTGAAAAACTGCTATATGATCATTGTTATGTTAGGCTTCTTTTTATTTTTATTTTTTTTTAATTTTATTTATTTATTTGAGAGCATGTGTGCACATGAGCTGGAGGGGCAGAAGGAGAGGAAAAGGAATCTCAGGCATGTTCTGCACTGAGTGCGGAGCCTGACGAAGGGGTTATTATCACGACCCTGAGCTCATGACCTAAGCCGAAACCAAGAGTTAGATACCTTACCGACTCCACCACCCAGCCGAGCCCCAGACTTCTTTTTTTAAAATGTAACTCTCGGGGCGCCTGGGTGGCTCAGTGGTTAAAGACTCTGCCTTTGGCTCAGGTCATGCTCTCAGGGTCCTGGGATGGAGTCCCGCATTGGGCTCTCTGCTCAGCAGGGAGCCTGCCTCCTCCTCCTGTCTCTCTCTGCCTGCCTCTCTGCCTACTTGTGATCTGTCTGTCAAATAAAATAAAATGTAACTCTCCCCAGTACCACTCAGTATTTCACATAGAAGATGATTCACAAACCCCGCTCAATGAGTGGGCTCTTTTTTGTGAAATGGTTGATGGCTCTGAAACAGTATATATGTTTATTTTACTGTCAGTAAGTTTAAAAAGATACCTTAGATCCTATAAATATTTTTGTGATAATGATGCATATTGTAGTATACAGACTGTACTATAGGAAATATAAAATGGTGTCAGTACTGTAAGTGTAGTGTCTTGCAGAGATTGCATGTTAATAAAAACTGTTGAACTGTTCATTACACTTACTATCATTAAATAAAAGTCTCTCTGAACAGGAGTAAAGGGGCTGTGGGTGGCAGGAGCATCTTGCTTCTTCAACCATAGCACTTTGGTGAAAGTTAAAAAAAAAAAAACTGTTACTCAGGTAAATCTCATATATTACAGATTTAACAAATAATTTCATGGGCCTCGTGTGTCTCAGGTAAACAGCATTCAATGTGGATAATAGATGAGAGAAGGGGTTTTAGTTATTAATTCCACATTCCTGACATGCCCTGTTTGGTTATTGTATGCTCAGACTTCCTCTCTGGGCAATTTGACTAGAGCATAACATGTAATCTAATATGCAAGCAAAGAATTGATACTTGTTTAGTTTGTATCTTTCAGTACATTTAGATTGGTCAATTTGTAGTGTTTTTCATAGTCTGGTTAACTTCTTAAGGAAAACAATGTTTTCATTTTATAGGGTGAACAGAGCTAGGTGTGAAAAGGCATTGTCAATCACAGTATCAATGTTGCTTAGTACTGTTCTCAATTTTTTGTTGCTTTTTTCATTTGCCTTGTAATTTGAAGAAGTTTGTGATAGTTAATGGATGTTAATCAGGCCTTTTTTTTTTTTCCTCTCAAGGACACTTTGATTGTGTGGTCTGAAGCAGAAAATTATGACTTGGCTCTTAGCTTTCAAGAAAAAGCTGGATGTGATGAAATTTGGGAGAAAATATGTCAGGTAATTTTAAAAACTAGAAAATCAATATGCTATCTAAGTATTTTGGGTTTTTTGCTGTGCTTTTTAGCTGATGCCCAAGATTTTAAATAAATAGCATTTCATATTGATCTCTTAAATTCATTATTGTCTGTGAAAAGTTGATTTATAGGAAAGTACAATTTACTGACACCAGACTGTCCAGCCACGACCTTTGCTGAACTTCTGTATCTAGCTGCCTTTGAGAGCTCCATCATAAGTGGTCACTGGTATCTCAGATTTAGTAGTCCAGAACCAAACTTAATCTCTCCTACATCTGTTCATTCTCCCATCTTTCTCATCTCAGTCAGTGTCATCCAGTTGCTGAAACCAGCAACTTGGAAGTTTTATTTATCCTTCCTTCATCACTTAATCCATTCAGTCCTTCAGTTTTATAAATCTTAAATCCATTCACTTATTCTTGTTTTCACTGCTAACACAGTTTACTAAGCCACCATCCTTTCTTGGCCTGGTTTATTGCTTTCATCTTGACTGGTCTTCCTAAATCCATACCACAGATAAAGAATCTTTTTTAAAATGCCAATTTTTAAATATCACTTTATTCAGGAACTTCTTGTGACTCGACTATCTCTTCGGCCTCATCTTGCATGTTCTCAGTTGATTATAGAATTTCCTAGTGTCTCTAGTACCTTGGACTAGTGACATAATCTCCACAGTCTTGTTGGGTATGCATTTATTATGCACTCTGCATTTATTATATGCTAAAGCCATTGGCTCTTGTTACAGACTAATTTAAATCAATGTCTCCTAAGGACAGCTTCTCTATCTCCACGTTTATTCTAATTAAAGAATAATCTTCAGATTTTTTTTCTCTTTAAGATTTGAGAGAGTGAGTGGACACATGAGAGAGGGGAGGGGTGGGGGAGAGAATCTCAGGCAGACTCTCCACTGAGCATGGAGCCTGACATGGGCCAAACCCACAGCTGAATCCCACAGCAAATCTGAGGAGTCAGACCTCCAACGACTGAGCCACCCAGGTGCCCCCTTCAGCAGATTCTTTAATTCACTGGTTCTCAGACCAGCAGCATGACTTGGGAACTGACAGAAATGTAAATTCTGGGACCCCCATCCTGCATCTACTGAATCAGAAATTCTGTGAGTAGGTCCCAGTAATTGTATTTGAATTATACTTGAACAAGCCATCTAGGTCAGACTTCTTTGTAGAAGGCGAGATAGTAAATAATTTTAGGCCTTGTGGGCCACGCAGCTGAGTAGCTGTTCAACTCAACTCAGCTATTGTATTACGAAAGTAGCCATACATAACACATAAATAAACAGCCATGGTTCTCTTCCAGTAAAATTTTACTTATGAAAATTGGTGGTGGGCCATGTTTGGCTCTAGTTTGTCAATTCCTGCTTTAGCTGATTCTCATGCACCCTGAAGCTTGAGAGCCACAGCCTTAATAAAGCTATGTGTCCTTGAGGCACAGTGTTTCCTTACCTCGTAGAATGTAGTTCTGCTAGATCATCTACTCAGCTGTATTTTTCATATAGTAACCTGCCTGTCGAACTTCCCTTTTCTTCTGCTATGAAGGATTAGGTTTGTATCTGAATGCCTCTTCATACTTGTTTTTTGCTTGCTTTCCCATACAGTTGTATTCACAGCCTGCCTCTGGATTTGTGTCCTGTGGAGTTCTCCCCTAGAAAGAGAAGAGATTGAGGAGCTTGGGTATGCTAAAAGCACCCATTGCTCATATAGATCGTGTTCTCCTTCACTTCTCTGAGTCGAACAATCCCACCCTGGACACAGTCTTCTATTAAGCCAATATTTAACTCAAACCTGGACTCAGTGCATTGCTGTCAGGCCTGGCTCTCCTTTAGTAAATTGTCGGATCTTTACTTTTCCTTCGTCTGTAGTTCTTCATTTACACTTGGGGCACAGGTAGTAGTAGTTCTATACTTTCTCTAGAGTAACTTAACTAGGAATCACTGTCTGTTTTGTTATTTTCTATCTAATCTTACTTGTGCACACTTTATATTCAAGATGTTGTTTTCTACCAGTCTTTTATGATCCCATCTGTACTTAGCAATTTTTAGATCCTGGCTTGTTCTAGAGAATTCATTACATTTTGCTCTTTGAGGTCTTAACATGTCTTTTTATTTCTTGAACGCTACTCGTCGTTTTTTGATCTAGAAACAGCAGAAAGTGTCTCCATTTTCCAAAATCTTCCTTGATAGTAGTTACTAGGTCTGGGTGTATCTCTTTTCTTTTATAGACCTTTCATGGCCTTCACATTCTCATTTTCTTCATATCTGTCCAGACAGACTACTAAGACTTACTAACCTTTCTCTTAAGGAAGACTCTCTCCTAGCTTATTCTACCTTTTGTTTTCATTCTTCCATTGCTCCATTCAGTAAGACTGCAACGTATTTGTCAAATCATTACAGTTCCACCTTAATTCTCTGAGCATATCAGATTCCAAGAAAATCCTAACCACAGACCTTTTTGATGACTTCTTAGCCTTCATGTTTGCAAATAAGCTAAAAAAAGATAGCATTTTCATTACAGTAAGGGCTCTTGTCCCTTTACATTTGACTTTTTAATCAAATGCTATCACATTTCTTTAGGTAAAGCCATAGATTGAGTTCCAGGAATCTAAAGCTATATTGAGAATTTATATCATTAACAGATTCAGAGCCAGCCTGAGACCATGCCAGGTACAATCTGTGAATGTGCCTAGTTGCCTTTTGGTGGTACTGCCCACTGGATTAAGGTCAAGACACTATCAACTTGCAACATATTTCAAGAACTATTCCAGGCCTCTTCCCTTCCAGTATCCATTAACAATCTCTCTGAACCATGCTAAGCTATTTAAGTTTCTTGGCCATTTCATATACATCTAATTTTTCCATTTTCCATTTCTTTAGCATTCACCTTGGCCTGCTTTAGACAGTCTCAAACTATAGGCCAACATAGCAAAACTCATTTTATTTCAGAATAAGTCCTTGACTTTTGGGTAAAAATATTCTTTTATCTCAAAATGTATTTGTGAAGACTTCTAAGTTATGTTTTTATCATTAGAGCCCCTGTCCTGACATAAAGTTGAGGTTTATGACAAATATCTAGTTTCTGGGGTGATCATGAAAGCTACAGGTTTGGGTGAACAGAAGGGAAAACTTCTATGGTTTGGTTACTTTGGGTAGATTTTTTTAGGGAATTTACTGTGTTAGGCTCTGCTACATGTATGTTGCAGTTACTTTTTATATGGTTTCATTTTTGTGTGAGGACACTTATTGCCCACAGTTTTCTTACTCATGTGTTTGGGCCACCAGCCAGCATTCACAGCACATCAGTGACCCAGTTTGGTCCAGAAGCAGTTTGTGCATATTCTTTGGGCCTTGCTTTCTGGAATTGATTTTAAAATTTTCCTTGTTGCTTACAATTACATATATATTCTGTGATCACAACATTATGATGTTTATTATTTATTTGAATTTTACTTAAAATTTTGAAGGGTTTGGTGGTGGCTATCCTGGAATATGACACTAGGATTCTTAGAACATCTCTCATATTCATCTAAGAATATCATTTAGATTTGCTTGATTATATTCTGTCAGCTATCATAAATCTTATTTAATAGGTTCAAGGAAAGGACCCTTCAGTGGACATCACTCAGGACCTTGTAGATGAATCTGAAGAGGAGCGTTTTGATGATATGTCATCACCAGGTTTAGAATTGCCATCTTGTGAATTAAGTCGCCTTGAGGAAATTGCAGAACTTGTGGCATCATCTTTACCTTCCCCCCTGCGTCGTGAAAAACTTGCACTAGCACTGGAAAATGAGGGTTATATTAAAAAGCTCTTAGAGCTTTTTCATGTGTGTGAGGATTTGGAAAATATTGAAGGACTGCACCACTTGTATGAAATTATCAAAGGCATCTTCCTGTTGAATCGAACTGCTCTTTTTGAAGTTATGTTCTCTGAGGAATGTATAATGGACGTCATTGGATGCTTAGAATATGATCCTGCTTTATCACAGCCACGAAAACACAGGGAATTTCTAACAAAAACAGCCAAGTTTAAAGAAGTGATTCCCATATCAGATCCTGAGCTGAAACAAAAAATTCATCAGACATACAGAGTTCAGTATATCCAAGATATGGTTCTACCTACCCCTTCAGTCTTTGAAGAAAATATGTTATCAACACTTCACTCCTTTATCTTTTTCAATAAGGTAGAAATTGTTGGTATGTTACAGGTGAGTTAGATCAATTTTTCCATACTTACAAAGATACCTTCTTGATTGATATCATTTAAACTGTTAATTGATTCAGCAGAAGTAAGTACCTAATTTGAGTTTTGATTTATGTCTAAAGGTATGTATTTGGTTGATACTAGAAAAGATTACAATATATAATACTCTGGGACCAGAAGGTTGTTTTGTTTCCATCAGGGAACATAAATGTGAGAAGTCTAGCTTGATGAAATTACAGGGGAATGAATGGTCTTAACAAAATGATTGAATGTAGAATTTTAGATACATTAATTTTTCAGTTATGCATAGAATAGATTCAAAGGGAAAGATAAAATGAAGAAGCCAAGAAGTAGGTCATTAAATGTAGAATATAAATTCTGTAGAATTGGTAGCACTGCCAGATCATTATATATTAAAGGCCTAGTGTTAGGGTCAAGGGAATATAGTAGATACTGGCAAATTGTAGTTGAAGGTCTCCTTGCCAAAAGGCATGCTTTTGTACCAGAGGAAAGTATGGAGAAGTTGGATGTGAATATGAGTTACAACTCCACCTGTCACAACAGCTGTATGCTACTTGGGCAACTTTCTTAACTTCTTAAAGCTTCAGTTCTCTGATTTGAAGGATGGTGCTATTAGTACCAACTCTATAAAGTCATCTGAAGATTAAAGTCATGCATGAACATTATGCAACACTCTTGAGTATTTTTTATTTTTATTTTTAGAGCGTGCAGGTGGCGGGAGGGGCAGGCGGAAAGAGAATCTTAAGCAGGCTCCACATCCAGCAGAGAGCCTGACTCAGGGCTGAAGGCAGGCTTGATCTCACAACCTTGAGATCATGATCTGAGCCAGAATCAAGAGTTGGGCGCTTAACCTACTGAGCCACCCAGGCACTCCAAGCATTATTTCAAAATATCTGTTGTAATGGCTATATTAAACTCTAGATTTTCTTTCTATAGTATGCGGAGTCTCTTAGGTCTAGTGTTTTGGGTGCTTGTATCAGAATTGCCAGGGTGTAACGTTCCCTGGATTCTGCACAAAACACAAAATCTATAGCTGGCCAG
The DNA here is from genome assembly GCF_002288905.1 of Enhydra lutris kenyoni. Taxonomy (NCBI): domain Eukaryota; kingdom Metazoa; phylum Chordata; class Mammalia; order Carnivora; family Mustelidae; genus Enhydra; species Enhydra lutris. The sequence continues at coordinate 4,285,169 of NW_019154104.1, forward strand.
TAGTCTGTTTGTAAGACACCCCCCCTCCCCCGCCAAAGTCAGAGGACCTCTCAGTATATTATCCCATAATGTAAGAATTAGTTTGTTCTAACTAGAACTTTAAAGTTGGTGTGGTGTAAAGATTTGTGAGTTGCACACCTCCCATGTTTTTTATTTATTTGATGCCCATGATACTAAAGAATAACAGATAGATATGACTTGGGAGACCTTTCCTCAGATCTATAAATAAAAGTAATTATTTGAAATCTGGATTTATTAAAGGAGGCAAATAAATGTCAGTATGAGCTGTTTGGTAGCACATTAGGAATAAAGCAGTAAGCTTAACTTGTATGGCTGTTCCTTTTTAGAAAGTTGCTGTATTTTCAGAGTCCCTGCCTTTGCTATCTTAAAAGATAAACAAAACATGAATTCAGATAGAAAAGCACATATTGCATGGAGCGCGGGATGTGGTGCATAAACAATCTTGGAACATGAAAAATAAAATGTTTTAAAAAAGAAAGAAAGAAAGACCAGTTTTACTAACACTGCTGTCCTGAAGCTAGGAATAATTCCAGTTCATATTGACCAATTTGATGTGCTTTTCCTGTTCATTTAAGACAGGCATGTAAACAAATCATATAGGCAGTACAGTCTAGTAAGGACAGTAGTATCTCTATACAGTGTATTGTGATTGATAATGGAGGAGGGAAAAGGTTTTGGTACTAATTGTTATTCTTTGATAAGAATCTTGTTTTTACAGGCTACCCTAGTGAGCCTTTGTTCCAGTCCACTTTTGATTCCTAGTTTCCTTGGATAGTCCTGAGTGTGTCTGGTCCTTCAGTGCCACATGATTCTCCTTTTGTTATGCAGGGACTTGTCACTTCACTTGTTTGTTTTCTTGGTCTTCATACCTGTGAACTGCCAGTTTTACTCATTAAGTATGAATAATTTCAAGTCTTTGTTTCCCTACATTATGCTTTGTAAAATCCTGGCTGCCCATGCTGTACTTCTGTTTTCTTGATACAGGTACTTCTTTCCAAAGTGCTGCTAGGAAGAAAATAGAATTTTATAAATTTTGTGACAACAGGTGATGGAGATAAAATTTAAAGCAGGTTCTTACCCCCTTGCATACACAATCATACCCTCCCTTTACTGTTAACTGCTCTGTACGTAATACTGTTAAACATCCTTTTTTTTTTTTTTTTTAAACGTTCTTATTCTCTCAACTTCTGTACCCCAAATGCAGCAGCTCAGAGACTCTTTTTCAGTAGTTTGATTTCCAGTTGGTGGGATATATTAGATCTGGGATGCATCTTGAAATTGCATGCCATTTGAATTATGGCCTATTTGTACATTTTAGAAAAAGTAAAAATAGAAATAACCATTTTAATATCACAGAAAATATTTCCAAAGAATCTACAACAGTGACTACAGAGTTTATAATCTAGTGAGAGATTACATACACACATATACATCTATACATATGAGGATATATTTAGACTTAGGCATGTCTATAGGGCTGAAATAGTGCTGATCTAGTACTAGCTAAGATAGTACGGAATTAAAGCATAACACAGTCTTGGTTAGAAATAGTGATGGAAGAAATTTGAATAGGTTATCAGGAGGTCTCTGCCACCTTCTGTGGTTGGTCTTCGGGTAAATTTCTTAAATCTGTCTCAGTTATACAATGAGGTAAGGTAACATCTGAGGTTCTTTCCAAGTTTTTTATTGACTTAACCCAGATTAGTATCCTAGGAGAGTACCTCTTTAATCTTTTTCAAAATAATGCTTATTAAATTCTGTGTGTCTGTCTGTATGAGATATTGTCAGATAATAGGTCTATCTTTTAAAGCTTTGCATTTAGCTTTTTAAATAATTGAATCCTTTTCTGTGTCTTTAAAATGTGAAAACTTTATCTTAATTTTTACCTTCATTTGAGAGGTTGTAGAACCTTAGTCTCTAAAGGTAAGATTTTAAAACTCTAAGTGAGGGGTTTGGAAAGTATGGCCCACACCTGTTTTTATAAATAAAGTTTTATTTGAACATAGCCACACTCATTTGCATATTATCTGTGGACGTTTCCTACTGTAATAACAGTTGTGTAGTTGTGGTAGACCATATGGTTCACAAAGCCTTATATACTCACAGTGTGGCCTTTAAATAAACTTAGGAAATAAGGCCTTGCCAGAATATAAAGAATAGCCTTCCTGTATAAATCCCTAGTTTATTCTTTAATAGTTTCATTTTTCCTTTTCTGTTTTAAATACTGTTGCCAATACCATCTTTTCTTCTTCCAGTTAGTGCAATTTGTATTCTACAGTATCTGAAAATTATGTTTTAATACACTCTTATCATTAGCATAAGTTTATCCTTTGATTTAACAGGAGGATGAAAAATTTCTGACAGATTTGTTTGCACAACTAACAGATGAAGCAACAGATGAGGAAAAAAGACAGGAATTGGTAAGACATTTGATACTTATGAAAGACACAAGACTTAAAACGACAGATCTTTTATATATTCATTTGTCCTTTTCCTTATTTTAGGTTAACTTTTTAAAAGAATTTTGTGCGTTTTCCCAAACGCTACAACCTCAAAACAGAGATGCTTTTTTCAAGACTTTGTCAAATATGGGCATATTACCAGCTTTAGAAGTCATCCTTGTAAGTTTGTTTCTCCTTATAGTTAATTACCATTTCATATATATATATATATTTATTTTTATTTTTATTTTTTTTAATTTTGATTTATTTTTTAAGATTTTATTTGAGAGCACGAGCTGGGGGAGAGGCAGAGGGGGAGAGGGAAAATCCGACACCCCGCTGAGCAGGACCCTGGGATCCTGACCTGAGGCAAAGGCAGCTGCTTAACCACATGAGACCACCCAGGCCCCCCAATTACCATTATATTTTTAATCCACAAAAATATATTTTTATGTAACATGCAAGTGTTTGACTATAGCCAGTATTTAATATTAGCTGTGTATTACATAAAGTAAAAAAGCTGTAAAATTCTAGTATTAGTCCTTACATACTACTGCAAGAATATTCAGAGGAATTTTCCGTATTTTTAATAATAAGTTGTTAATTTTGCAGCCTGTTGAAATGTTAAAGAAAAGTAAACGAGTAAAGAAAGGAACTTTATGCACAGAACAAATTTATATGCCAAATTTCCTTTACTTCTCTTATTGCAGTGTTTTCTTATAATTTGTTAGATTTTGGATTTACATAGCTGGAAGGTCTGTATTTTTATAATTATAGGAGAAATAAGTGCTATTTATCTGCAGGGCATGGATGATACACAGGTGCGAAGTGCTGCTACTGATATATTCTCATACTTGGTTGAATATAATCCATCCATGGTACGAGAGTTTGTCATGCAGGAGGCACAACAGAATGATGATGTAAGTAAGAAGTTAACAGAGCAAAAAATAACCAACAAGGTAAATATTATTTGCACTAATAGTAAGTATTTATACATGGGGAGCTATAACTGTATTTATTATTTATTTTAAAGATTTAAATAGCTGATATTTGGGAAAGTGTAGCCAGAATGTGAAATGGCTTATTTTTCCCTAAATTGGCTCCTGTCTCAGTTTACAAATTGTGTCTTAAAGCAGTTGCTTGTTAATGCTCAGCTTAAATGTCTTTTTAAATTTCTGAGGTCATGTTTCTTAGTTTTGTCATTGTCTTGTTTTAATCATTTAATCAATAAATTGTTGTATATATGGAATTATAAGTAACTTCCCTAGGAAAACATTGACTTTGTTAGGGATAGATTCTCAAAATTACCAGGAGTGAAGAAATGAAGCACAGTCCCTTGAAAAAGTATTTAGCGTACTTGTTTTACTACCTAACCATAAGGAGAACAAGCTGTTGTCTTGTTCACGCACACGCACACACACACACATCTGTTATAGAGTAAGTGAGGGAATCTATCCTGATAATGTGAAGTGCGCTCCTGGAGTACGTGGTACATGGCATATGCAGCAGCCCCAAATGTGTATGCTCTTCTGTTTTACTTTTAGATTATTAAACCAATGATCCTAATTTTTTTCCCCTCCTTCCCCCCAAAATCTTACAAGTAACTTTTAAGAATAAACTGATATATTTTTTGCCCTCAACTGCATCTTAAAAGGGGGAGCATCCTCTTGGGGGAGAAAAAAATCTATGCACAATTCCTATTGTATTTTTACAAAATGAGAAAATAGACTTCTACCTTTAAAAAAAAATCTTAATGTGTTGTGTTAAAGTGAAGTAGAATGCCTGGTGACTTCTTTGTTTAAGGTTGAGTTTTGTTTTGTTTTTATTTATTGCTAGGGTAAGTGTAGGAAAGTATCAGTTTGAACTGTTGAATATTGAGTCACATTTTTCTTCAATAAAATAGTCTTATCCAGAGTGCCAAAATACCTGTATTAATTTAAAATAAAGACTATTCTTGCTGGCCCTGAAACCTACATGCACCTACAGTGATGCACTTCCTGCACACGCAGTAGGCCTCTTGATTCCCAGTCTGTCTTTAGGTCCATCCTACCACTGCATACACAGACAAGAGCAGAGATTTCCTCACTGCATCTGTTTGTAGTTACTCCTTGGGCCAGGAACCAGTCATAGAGCCTTCAGGAAAACTAGTAATCAATTTTCAGTGACATTTGGAATCCATGCAACAGACTTGTTCTCTGTGCCATCTAAATAGCATAGTATTGTTACCCTAATTTCACACATTTGGGTACCAAGCACATTTACTTTAAATGGAAACTTTGTATCATTTACATGAATGGAGAATAGATACAGATCTCATTTGCTATAAGTAGAAGGAATCTATAGAAATGCAGTAGAAGTAGAACAATGGTGTAAATTCTGGCTAAATGTTAAACTGAATGCCCATTAGCTTCCTTCGGAAGGGAGATTTTTGTTATCAAGAAGTGTAAAGATCTCTTAGCGCCAAAGTTTGGTTTTTGCTTTAATCAAAAGAACTTAATAGAGAAAGAAACTTTCTTTTCTGTATTACTTAGTATAAATGTGCCTATACCACACTTGAGGGAAATGCTGCCATATATCCTAGTAGTTTAGTTAGTCGTATCATTTGGATTGCAGTTAACAAGACATCTAGAGCTAGATACAATGCTGTAACATGCATAGTATGTGCTTTTCCATTCTCATAATAAGTGATCCTTACTGTGTGTACTTTTCTCACCAGGATATTTTGCTCATCAACCTCATTATAGAGCATATGATTTGTGATACAGACCCTGAACTTGGAGGAGCAGTCCAACTTATGGGCCTGCTTCGAACTTTAGTTGACCCAGAAAACATGTTAGCTACTGCCAATGTAAGCCACAGGAATTTTTCTCTTTTTCATACTAGTATGTTATTTATTATTAGTAGGAACCAATGCAGTTAAAATTCATGGAAGTGTTTTTGATTCCTTAGAAAACAGAGAAGACTGAATTTCTGGGTTTCTTTTACAAGCACTGTATGCATGTCCTCACTGCTCCCTTACTGGCAAATACAACAGAGGATAAACCTAGCAAAGGTAAGATAATGCAGGTTGGTAGTAAGGTTCTTTGTTCTTGACTTCTGAAGTTCAGAGTTGATGTAGGGTAATAGTCTTTTAAAGTTTAGCCATTTGGTTATCACAGAGGAGAGGTGTAGTAATATATTTTCAAAAAAGGTGTTCAAGGTAGAATTCCTTTAAAGTGCTATAATTGGAGATAATAAAATGTACAAGAGGAGATAATAGTTGCTTTCAGAATTTAAAAACCGTTTTCTGTTAAAGCAATATATTTTCATAGGTTAAATAGAAGGAAATAATTAGGAAAAGTCATTGTAAGTTATTTGCACTCCGGATGTGTAGAGCAAAGCTGCTTACTATTAAACTTTTTATTTGCATTGAAGATTATTCATAAGGTTAGGGATACTTATTTCTGCATTTTCTTCCTTTAGCTTGCATAGTGTGCGTTTAATTCTGAAAGGAGTTTTAGGGTCTCCAGTGGGAAATACCTTACTGACATTTCAAGATTATTATTTTGTCGTATGAATTACCAGTGTAGTATAACTAAACCCTACTTAGAAAGTAAATGTTAAATTTATCCTTTTTTTGTGATTCTAGAATCATGTCTTGGGAACCTGATAATCATTTTTCCTGTCTACTTTATTCATATTAGGTAAAGCTTGAGGCTTCTTTCCAAACACATATATTTAGTTCTGCAAACATTTATTTAAAAACCCATTGTGTGGAAGGCATTGTACTACAATCTTTAGGGGCTAAATGGGGGAAATAAAAAGTGAGTAAAATACTTCCAGAGGCTTGCTGCCTGCTGAGGAAGAAAGGTAAGCCAATAATCATAATCCAGTGTGGGTTCATCTGTGTAATAAAGGAGCCACAAAACACATTGGAATCATTGGAGCAGAGAGAGTAATTCCACCAAAGAGCGGGTGGGATCCTTCTGGATCTCCTATGCTATGTGTACATCTTAAAAGAGCATTCTTGCACTTGGGAATAAAGTAGATCTAATAGATTTGTGTCCCAGCTCTGCCTTATCATTCAGACTTGGGTTTTGTGAAACTAATTCATCAGAGTTAAGAAAATGTAAACCACAGTTCTTGAGGCACATGGTAGGGATTCAGTGTTTGTTCCCTTTTCCTTAACTTTAAAATTTTGGGTCAACAGAAAAGATTTTACTTGGTTGTAATTTGGATACTTAAATTTAGAAAGGAAAAGAATGTTAGTCATTGAATAGAATTGTGTTTTGTTTTCAGATGATTTTCAGACTGCCCAGTTGTTGGCACTTGTACTGGAATTGTTAACATTCTGTGTGGAACACCACACGTACCACATAAAAAACTACATTATCAATAAGGATATCCTCCGGAGAGTGCTGGTTCTGATGGCCTCGAAGCACGCTTTCTTGGCATTGTGTAAGTGTTACTTCTGATAGAATTATGACGTGTAGATTATCGTGTTGTTGGTACCTTTGGGTCTTACTGCCTGAGAAGAAAAGATCACTGATATCAAGACACATAGATTTTTAACAGGAAACTACACCAATTATGTCGTTTCGCCATGAGATAATTTTCCTTTCATATCTTTCTCCATATACAGCAAAGGGCTTACTTAGTGTGTATCCACAAAATATGTTAAAGTATCTTATTCCACTATTAAAATGGCACCTAAGATCATTTTACGCTGTTATTTTTTAGTACTGCCTTTCTCATTACAAATTGGGCATTCTTGTGAATCATACATTAAATCATGAAGAATGTTTTTATAATTTGGAAAATCTATAGCTAATAGCACTGAGTTGCTAAAACACATTTCGAGTTACAGAATGCCTAGCACAAGTGTCTATATAGATGGTCCATTCTTTAATTGCACAAATATTTTTTCTCTGCCTTATTGAGCTATATTGAACATAAAACACTTTGTTACCTCAGATATTTTAGAGCAAGGGTGCCAAACTTCAAAAGTGATCAGATCCAGCCTGTGCTCTATTTTTGCACAATCTGCAAGCTGAAAAGCAGTTTTTAGGTTTCTTAAAGGGTTGTTTAAAGAGGAAAAAAAAAAAAAAAAAAACAAAACTACAGAGGCCATGTGTGGCCTATGAAGCCTAATATGTGTACTTGTAAACCAAATTTATGGGGATGGTAACTTTAACTGTGTTCTTAAGGCCCGAGTTTGTTAAAGTAAAACATGTTCCAGAACTGGAAATAGATTATTTAAGAATATTCTTGATCACAGCAGCCAGCCTTCTTTGGTAAGTTGACAGATCAAGTTTGGGGTACTTTAGAAGCTCAATAAGGTATGTCTGCTGGTAACTTCTGTCTTTTGGTGTCTATAGGTAAGTTTGGTTGTTTGGTGGTTGATGGCATCACAGTCATTCACTAATTAGAAGCCTAAACATATATCCATTTTTGCTACTTTTTTAAAATTTCCCATTATTTTTTTACTTAATGGATTTTTTTAAAATATCCTAAAATTTTTAAAAAATCCTAAAATTATAAAGACATGGTTTATAAGGATGTTTCTGATGTTAATTTGCTCTATAGTGTTTTATTTTTAAAATAGTATTAGAAATTGGTATCCTAAAAATATTAAACTTGGTATTAGGGTAACAGTTACCTTAGTTTTTCTGGTTAATGTACACACTGCAGGATGGACTGAGAATACTTGTATTCATGGTATATTTTCATTTTCCACCCTTCAGATATTTAGTAAAGTTACTTTCTTTTGATTGTCCAGGAACTTTGATGTTACCTGAGTAATCTTCTTCAGCCAAAAGTAAGAGGTAGCATTTTATGGCGTTAACCTAGACTGCTAAGGACAGCAAAAATAAATGAATTATTTTGGTTCTGCGGTACTAATAACCATGAGCTTAGTTAGCATTTGTAAAAGAAAAGCTTTTAAACTTACACTCCTTTTCCTTATATACCTACTACAGCAAAATAGAGCCCCACGACCAAGTTGAGAGGGAGTTTGTAACAAACGTTTCTTTCATGTCAACATAGAAAGTTTTGTTCCACTGTGGGAAAGGGAAGTTAGGACAGAATGGAAAAACTAAATGAATAAGTTTATCAGGTTTAGTTTGATAAATGTGTTAAACACCATATTTTATCAGTTTTATGCTCCACATTTTAGACATTTATCATCTCTCAAATCAAGGTGAGTTGTACTATTAATGGCATGTCATTGTGATTGATAGTTCTGCTTATTTGGTCTTCTTAGTGGTAGAGAAAGTTTTTTGCAGTCGGGGCATCTTAGATTTGATGAAGATGCTAGATATCTGGAAATTACAAGGAAAACACAGACCGTTAAGACCTGGGCTCAGCTGTCAAGCGGTTTTGAGTTCATTAGGAGGAGATAGTCATGTAAAAATCAAAATGTCAAAAGTACTATATTGAGGTGTGTTTGGAAGCAGAGTGGAAATAATTTATTCTACATGTAGGAGTCAGATCAGGAAAATTTTGCAAGAGAGGTAAATTGGGTTGTATCTTGGTCCTGGGAGAACGTGACTTTTTTGGTTGCAGGCACAGTTGATGTACATATGTGGGAAAGTGTAGCACGACAATGGTTTGTTGTGGGTAGAACATATGAGTCCAGTGGGAGAGTGCAGGAAAAGAAAAGCCTTTCAGTTCAGTTCATCTCTTTATTTTGCTTGCCATATTACAAAGAAATTTTCTCAGCAGCTTGAGAACTACGAAGAGATACATTACAAGGAAGGTTATATTGTAGGAAACTAAGCATGTTAGCACATTTTTAGTTGTTTTATTATTGTTTGGTTTAATGATAACTCAGTTTGGAAAATGAGGACTCTTAAACGATCCTATGTGACTGTCTTCCCAGATTGAGAACATGAGTAGTTTCTGGAAGAAGATGCCAGTCCTTAGGAATGAGCACTCAAAAACTGGCTTGAAGAGTATATAGTAGGAGTTTCTGATCAAGGATTTCTAAAAGAGCTAAGTGGGAGATTTAGGTTATTTTTAGTCTTCTAAGATTATAGATGGGAAATACCAGGTATAATGTTTGAGGGAGTGATTAAGTTTAGATGCCCTGTCGTAAGGACAGAAGGTAATAAGTGGTTAAATGCAAACACTTTGGGGACTTACAGAACTTCTCATTTTTTTTCTATCTGCTGCTTATTAAATGTTTTTATCCTATTTAAAGACAGCAAATCAGGTGTGTAGGGGAGACCAGCAATCCTTTCAAAATCTAGGTCTTCATAAGTTTAGGTATATACATACACCAGTTTTACTGTCTTGTTTCCTTAGCTTTTCAGGATTCATGTTGTCTAGCATTTGTTAAAAACATGGAAATCCATGACAGGAATGAAATAAAAATTTTATTGTAGATGCTTTTATCCAGCCATCATAAGTTACGTATGAGGCAAAAAATGTCATCTTGGGACATGAAAGCTCATGTGCTAACATAAAGATGAATTATTTGTTTTAAAGATGATTGAAATGAAACACCAGAGATTCCTGGCATGTTAATGAAGGTTATAGATAAGAAGGGAAGCCGAGTGCACTTCACATTGGAGGTCTGCAGTTCTGCCAGTAGGACCTATCCCAAAAGTGTTCTCTAATTTCCTTTGAGCAATTTGACTTCATAGAGCTTGCTGGTAACATTTTTGAAAGCAACTCTTATTCAACAGCAAGTAGTGGTCGGCTATTCTTGATGCAGATTTCTTTTGGGGGAGGGGTCTGAATGGAAATAACCCAGTTCTGGATTTAAATAAATTAGAGCAAATGGAAATGAGCAAAACAGAGACCATTAGAAGCACCTCTGTCTGTACCAGCAGTTTCTGGACAGAACTGCATAGCTTGGGCTTAGTGAATTCTAGGAAGGGAGTTTCTTTTCATTTACCTAGGAACTGCGTGCAGCCCACGGGGTTCAGCTGGTGTGTGTTATGGTAGGACACAAGTCTCCACGAAGCCTGCATAGTTGGAGGACAAACTCTTAAAATAATAGCTCTTGCCTTAATTACTAAAAACTTCACATTTGGCCTGAGCTCTAAAGTATTGATTTTTATTCTAACAAATGGAACGGCCTCACTAGTTCCTTTGTCAAGTGACATTACAAAACACCAAACTTTCCCTTGTTTTGGGAAGACAGACCCTTGTTAGGCTTTGACTTAACACACAGGTGCCTCTTATTGTTTAAAATGTCTTATTTCACCATGCTTATGTATTTGAAAATAATTCAGTAGTTTACAAAAAATGCAGTTACTATTCTATAAATTATTTTGAAGCTCCCTGCCCAGAGTGTCACTTTAGAGAGAGACACTCTTAAATAAGTTGCATTGTTAAGGCAGTTTATAGCCAACTGTACCTAATTGGGCATTCACTTGTGGACCTCTTTTCTGCCAACTAAAGAAACATTGAGCTGCTTTACTCCTCTGCCTTCCCACCCAGAAACCGTGTCAGCATGGTTGCCTGGCTACCTGCTCATGAAGGACTTGATTAATAACAAATTGGCAATTTAACGAGCCACTTCCATGATCTCCAAAGAAACCAAAATACAAACACAATATTTAATCTTGCCAACCGAAGACGATGTGACTGCATGAAGTGAGTATGCTTTTTTGAACTGTTTACAATACGTGGGGCATTAACTTACCGACAAACTCCCATGTAGGTAAAGAGGGCTTTGTCTAGCTGTCTGAGTATATTTGGATCTTGACGAATGGTGACTTAAATAACTCCCCATACCTCAAGATGTAAATATACCTTTTAATCTGTAAGTTAAAGCCTAATTAATTGTAAAAAGGAAAATTAGGAAAAAAATTAAAAAGCATACTCGCTGCAATAAGCACAGAGGACCACATTTGAAACAAAACAGCCTCTAAATTTATTTCTGAACTCTGGGAAGGCAAGTTTTGGGTCATGCAGAGTTTGGTGGGTTTATAGTTATCCTGACACATCCACAAACCAACCAGTGTAAACCCAGAACTCTAATGCAAAATAGTAAGAGTGTCCAAAAATAATGAAGATCAAATTACACAGTGGATTGCCCTAATAAAAGAACAGTTTTTCTGTTGTTTTTAAGGTGAATATAAAGTATATGTTTAGCATTTTCATCTGAAGTAGTATGAATTCGTTAGCCCTATTTTAGCTCTTACATTAGATGTAAAGTACATGTTGGTCATTAGTAAATTCCAGAGTTTTTCTGGCTCTCCAAGACTTGTGTTCTATAATGACATACACTACTTCTAGGGTGCATTTTTCTGATAACCATTTTGCAGTCCTTATCTTTAGGTTCATGCTTCTGGAAGCAGTAATAGATCACTGCACGAAGAATTATATTAAGCAGGTCTTTTTAAAGAAAGTCTAAAATATGGAAGTGTGGTATGTAATTTGAACAATAATGCCTCTGTGTTTCAGGTGCTCTTCGTTTTAAGAGAAAGATTATTGGACTAAAAGATGAGTTTTACAACCGCTACATAATGAAAAGTTTTTTGTTTGAACCAGTAGTCAAAGCATTTCTCAACAATGGATCCCGCTACAATCTGATGAACTCTGCCATTATAGAGATGTTTGAATTTATTAGAGTGGTAGGTTCTGTATTTGTTAGAATGTTGGTTTTAGTTATTTAAGATTATTGAATATGTATTATTGGTATTCTGGCTTGAGATTATATTTGAAGAAATTTTTTAAAAGAAGCTTGTAGAAATTCAGTTCAAAGTAATAAAAACCAAAAAAATCTTCTCTCAGCAGCTGTGAGTCCTTCATAGGATGGCTTGGAAAAAAAAAACTGATGCTGTCATGATACTGTACTCATTTTAAGAAAGTAGAATGACAGTTAATAGAAAGTATTTGGTGTGATTTTATTTTGTTTTAACTGAGGTTTTCTGAGTTTGGACTTTGTCCTCTATATTTTTAAAGAACAATTTCATAAACTCGATTCTTTACTAATAGTAGTTGGCTTGTGGTTCTCCCACAAGTGTGTGTCAGAATTATCAGTAGCGGTTTTTTTTTTTAAATTATGGTAAAATGTTTACCATGTAAAATTTGCCTTTTTAAGTGTACAGTTCCTTGGCATTAGTATACTCACACTGTTGTGCAGCTATCCCCACTGTCCCTCTCTAGCACTTTCCTGTGATGTGCTGATCCCCCCCTCCACCACCACCACCACACTTATTGAAGAGTCATCTAGGTGGGACATGGGCATTTACTTGAGGAAGACCCATAGTTCAGAGACACACCAAAAATCAGAGACTGTGGAATAGCCACTTACGCCCATTTTCATTGTTTTGTTATCTCTAAGACTGGCTAATAATTTTATGAAGTTAAACTGTTTTGGGCAGGTTTATGACTTACTACAATTAAGTCTTTCTTGCTAAAAGAAGATTCTTCCTATCGTATTTTTCATTATAATCCTTGTCTGTAGGAAGATATAAAGTCATTAACTGCTCATGTCATTGAAAATTACTGGAAAGCACTGGAAGATGTAGATTATGTACAGACATTTAAAGGACTGAAACTGAGATTTGAACAGCAAAGAGAAAGACAAGATAATCCCAAACTTGACAGGTAAATCACCACATTTTTAACCTATTCATTCAAGTTGTGTGGCGGCGCCTCTTTTTGCTTGTTTCATATTATTGTGCTTGGCCGGGGGAGGGGATAAGCGGTGGTTGCAGCTTTCTGTAATGGCTAATATGAATGTTTTTCTGAAGGTGTGTGTGGTGTTAGTAGGATCTGTAGACTCTTCCTCGGGTATATATTAAGCTAGTTAATGAGAAAGAAAACCCCATCACTGACATGGTAGTGGGGCTTCATGTGTCCAAAGCAAAATCAAAACGGTCTAAGTCCATGAATTAGGATTTGTGAGTTTCTGATGTTAACAAGTTTAACAACTGATCCGTGATAGTACAGTTTCCATAATAGTTTGCACTAGTTAACACTTGATAGGGTGGAGTGTTTAGTTCTGTGAAAAGTCTGGTTCTTCATTAGCCTCTCCGTATATAAATCTTTTAGCTCCTTGATCTGTTCAAATGATCTAATTTGGAGCACCACTTGAAGATTATCTCACTCACTTTGGGTGAGTCCCTTAAGATTTTATTTATTAGAGCACTGGGACGGGGAGAGGCAGAAGCAGACTGTGCACTGAGCTAGGAACCCCATGTGGGACTTGATCCCAGGTTCCTGAGGTCACACCAGAGCTGAAGGCAGAGGCTTATTAACTGACTGATGTCAGTTAACCACCCAGGTGCCCTGAGTCTGTGTACTTTCTTCTCTTTACTGCTAGTATGCGTTCCATTTTGAGGAATCATAGATATCGAAGAGATGCCAGAACACTAGAAGATGAAGAGGAAATGTGGTTTAACACAGATGAAGATGACATGGAAGATGGAGAAGCTGTCGTGTCTCCGTCCGACAAAACTAAAAACGATGATGATATTATGGATCCAATAAGTAAATTCATGGAAAGGAAGAAATGTATGTTGAAAAACTGGGCAAGGAAAAATAGTGGCTTTCCAACTCCAGGCTTATTCTGTATTTCTTGACAAAATGGGGAGTATCTACTTTGTCATGACCTAGATTTTAGAGACTTTGTTGCTTTCTAGAATGTGAATTAATAGCTGCGGGTGAAGGTAGGGACCAAATTTTCTTAATCTGACTTGACCCAGGAGAAATACATTATTTCAGGAAGGGGAGGGACACTGAATATTGAAGGTCTCATTCCTTCCCAGTAGTGAATTGAACTTGTGTTTTTCCCTAGCAGAGGAGTGAGCAGTTAATTGTGGTTTAGTGCCACCTCATTTGGGGGGGGGGATTAAAAAAAGAGGAGGATGAGTGACAACTATTGACAATATTCTTATTTTTAGTAAAAGAAAGTGAGGAGAAAGAGGTGCTTCTGAAAACGAATCTTTCTGGTCGGCAGAGCCCAAGTTTCAAGCTTTCCCTCTCTAGTGGAACCAAGACTTCTCTCACCAGCCAGTCACCTGCAACCAATCTGCCTGGTTCTCCAGGCTCTCCGGGATCCCCAGGATCTCCAGGCTCTCCTGGCTCTGTCCCTAAAAGTGCATCTCAGACGGCAGCTATTACCACCAAGGTACGTTCTGGCTTCCAGGCCTGTCTCATTTCACCTGTCTCAACAATAATTGTGACCAAGATTTCCTTTAGTTATTGTCTTTTGGAACTGGTTTAAGCTTTCTGAATAAGAAAGAATAATTCTCCCACTACCATCTGAATGTATTGAAAACCTGAGCAATTTCTCAGAGGTCTTTATGACCAGCCCAAAAGGCTGCATGAATTATTTTGGTTATTTGCATTTTAGAACTCGGGTTCAGATTTGTGTCAGAACATTTAGAGAAATTTTAGTTATTCTTTAGCAACTTTCCCGGTTACTACCCAGCTGAAGACTTGTATGAAAGAAAGATCAGCATCTGGACACTCACACATTGTTCTGTCAAGCAAGATTTATAAAAAAGAAGTAGCCATCTGTCATTCACATTTCATAAGAAAGCATCCCAGTTTTAACAGCAAAAATGCGGACAAGACATAATATCAGAACAGAAACCAGTCCTTTTCACGACCGCCTGCCGTCCCGGACTAGCGGTTCACAGACGGGCATTTGGGATGGGTTGATCTAAACCAGGAATAGAGTGCCCCGTACACAGTTCTTTACTCTGCCGTGAGCATGAAACCCCTGAGGGCTAAGAAGTGAATCGATGTTAAACTGGAGGGCAGAGCGGGGTGAACTTTCCCACAGCCACCCGCGGGGATGAGCCTCCGTGGTTTCTGGCGAAGGCAGGGGTCTAAAAGGAGGCCAGGAGGAAAGGCAGAATCGCCTACCTAACTTCTGCTAGTTGGTATGTTCTCATTTCTAGTAGTCCGTTTATCTGTTGTAGTTTTCAAGATTTTGTAATGCACTGTTAAGTCTTAGAAACAGTAATTGTTAAATTGAGGAGAGGTTTTATCTCCTGGCCATTTGCTAAATTTATATAGGAAAAATATGACTTTCAGTTACATATAATCTCACTATCCAAAAATAGCCACACTTTGTATATTGGGGGTAGGGGGGCTGAGAATCTGTATCCTTTATCTAGTATTTGTGTGTTAAGACTTGTTTTTTAAAAGCTCTATTTTTCTTTCTGAACAGGGAGGCCTCGTGGGTCTGGTAGATTATCCCGATGATGATGAAGATGACGATGAGGATGAAGACAAGGAAGACACGCAGCCATTGTCAAAGAAAGCAAAGTTTGAGTCCTAATAATGGCAACTGCCTCTGATCAGCACCTGTTGAGAAAACTGGTTCTCCACCCCTCCCCCCTACAAAATCCACGAAAAGCAGTGGTCTCTTGTGAGTGACTGATGCCGACCGGCCTCGCAAACTTGACTTCTGCTCATCAAGTGCCAATTCAATGGAGCAGGCGGAGGGGATGATACACATTTAGGGGAAAGACTTAAGCCTTTGAGCTCTCCAGCTTGGACCACACATTGCCCTTTTCTCAGGGAAGGAAATGGAAACAAAAAGCCAACAGGGCAGGGGTTTGTAAGTGGAACTCTGGATTGACTGGTCAGTTGCCACAATCAGAATATGCTTTCTTGGACCATGTTTGAGACTCAGAAGAACAGGCTTTTGTGCCGTGATTCTTCACGAGTTAAGAATGCCAGCAGTTTCTTTCTATAAAGAGACCTGCCTTTAAAATCCTACATTCTGAACATTTTAGTCAAGCTACAACAGGTTTGGAAAACCTCTGGGGGAGGGGCGAATATAAAGTTTCCTCTTTTTTATCTGTTCCCTTTGCCCTTCAAACTGCAGATTTTTTTTTTTAAAGTGGGGATTTGTCCCTACTTGATTAAAGATTGAGTGGAATTCTAGATGTGGTCATTTGTGTCATAATTTTTTTTGTTTCATTTTGTTTTTGATTTTTTTTTCCTCCCCTGAGTGTATGCTTAGTTGTTGAGTATATATATTTGGGACCATTAAAACTTTTTTTGATGTAATATAACCTAACGTTGTGCTGGTACCTGTTTTACCATGTGTAATTTTTGTTCACATCACAGTTCTTAATTTGTTTAGAGTTTTATGAAAGATGGTATAGTTTTTATTGACAAAAACAAAGTAATCTTACAACTATGTGCATACAAAAGCAATACTATTTTGTGACTAAATATTTTATATTAAAATTTACATCAGCAACTGTCTTGAGAATTCAGGGAAATAGAGTGGAATTTAAAATTTCAACAGTTTTGTTAAACCTAGAAACGTGAAATTAGTATTCCAAAGAGATTCTGAAATTTCATATCTTGGGAAAATGACGGTACATTAAATCAAAATCGAGGCTGGATGATTTAAAAATAACATTTGACTTTTGAATAATAAAAAGAAAAGTGAAGAGTAAGAGAAATTGTATTAGTTGTATGTTTTTTTCTTTTTCTTTTTTTAACCACTCACTTTGGAATACCAGCTGCAGTTGTAAGTGGTGGTTCCTAAATAAATACTTGGCCAAAGGACCATCAGCTAGCTGTTCCCCTCATTACAACAGTATTTTTAAATAGGTTCTTCTTATTGTCTTAGGTGTGCTAAAATTCTTTTAAGGAAATGAAAACAAATACTTTAATGTCACATTCCCTCACTTTTTTTTAATAAGCTTTTAGAACTTACTGAAGAATGTGTTTGCAAATGTGAATAAAAATCCATACCCAGGAAGAGATACTATTTTAAGTATCCTCTACTTTAACTGAGTATCTGACAAAGCACCGTGTGCTTCTGTCTTCTCTCTTTTGTTTAGTCCTCCGTAAATTCTAACGTGTGGTACCAAAAACAAGGTTATATTGAGTAGTTGGGTAGAAAACCAGAAAGTGACAACTTGCTACTACAGTCACGAAACGAGTTTTATCGTTGGCTACGTATTTTTTTAACATAAATTTTAGGTGCATAATTATAAGAGTTTAAGTGTATTTCACTGCAGTATAGAGCTACTTGTGAGTCCCAAGTTGTGGGTATTAATAATTGAAGTTAATCAAGTTATCTTGAAAATAAAGAGAAGAAAGATCTGAAGTTCAGTTATATTACGTCTTCCTTTATGCCTTAACCCTACTGACGTTGCTGGCTAGGCTCCTGGAACACTTACTTGTCCTGGTATTCTGACGGTGCTTGAGAAGACAGGAGGAGCATCCCGTGCCTTCATAAATTATGATCCAGTATTTAAAAAAAATATTCACTATCAGCCCTCAACATGTTAAGTGATACCCCTTCCCTGAAGGACAGTTGCTTGTTCTTAGCCATTAGTGATTACCGATACTGAAGCAGCAAATTGACACAAGTTGCTGTAACAGAAATTAGATTTAAAACAGCTTGTCATTTCATAGAGGAAGAACTTAGCAATAAATTGCTAAAAAGACAACAACACTGGATTGACAAGCCCACCTGACTCCAAAGTCTGTGGTGCTGAACAGATGCCTGTCTCGGTAACGGATACAAATAGCACGGCATGAACAGTTAGTTAGAAACTGTTATTTTCCATTTTAATGATATGTATTGGTTCTTTTGCTCATTTTGCAATGTCGAAAATGAAAAAAAAAATTTCGCTTCCCATGTGATTACCCAACAACTTCTGGCAAAGACAGACTTATAATTAACTACAGGAAACACCTTGATGTCCTGTCTTGTCCAGAAAAGCTACCCTGGCTTTTTTTTTTTTTTTTTTTTTTTTAAATAGAATTAAAGCCTGACTGTTTATTTCCCTGACTATACTCAAATCCTGTCTATAATTTTCTCTGGAAATCAGTTTTTGTGAATTTGGAAATGAAGAAGAGGCATGGAATGGGGGAAGTCTTCCTGTTTTTGTTCTTAATTGAGTTAAAGCAGTAGCCTTTGTAAAGTTTGCTAGATTAGAACAGCAAGCAGTTTAAACTGGAAGATATTTTTAAGTGGAAAACTTCAGTCAACAGAGTTCTAGTATTTACCATAAGTAATTGCTTAAACTGGCACTGTCAAAATCACTTCTGGAGGAAAATTCAGGTCCTTCAAAATTTTTAACAAACAAGGTTATATTAACTTTTTCTGCCCTAACATCCATTTAAAGCAAAAGGATTATAAAAACCAGTTTTTAATGGAATGGATTATTGTCTGCCATCACACTGGGACTCAGAGAAGACGAGGAAGTGGGGCAGTAGTATACTGTGACACCCAGTGGTAAACCAGTTTGATTTCTCTTTCTTTGGCTTTAATGCTTCATCTTGGCTCTTGAGAATGATAATTAAAAGGAAACTACGTGTAGGACTCCTCTCTTCAGATAGATGAATGCCTACTGGAGTCAGATGTCTTGGTCTTAAAATAGCTCTGGTTGGAGAGACCAATTTCCTTGACCTTTTCGCTGTCCTAGGTAAGTTCTTCTGTGGACTTGGAATACAGATTTCTCCAACATGATGCTAAATGGGTTTTGGTTTAACTTCTAGTCCCACCATTTTAGAGAAATGTATCTGGTATATCCCATTCTGCCTACCAACTGAATGGACCATTTTCCATCCTTACCTTTCTTGACACTTGGGTAAGAAATCCTAAAGCACATGGTGTTACAGAGGCCAAGGTATGGAGAAGACCGTACTTCATACATACTTATACAAATACTGCCTTTCCATCCCCTGATAGCTTCCCTCTTCACCCCTTAAATGCTGGGATTCTTTACCGCCTCACCTTGGGTGCTCATCTTCCTAAGCTCCAGGCAGAGCGCCCCGTACTTGGATGTCCCTGACCCAATCATGTGTGCTGTGCCCTGAAAGACAGCCTTAACCCGTCATGTGCTCCTGTGAATGCGCTTCCTCCTGCCTCGCCTGCTGATAAATGTCTATTCATCTTCCAGCATTTGGAAATACGCCAGACACTGTTCCTTCCTCGAGGAAGGGGTTTACATCCTTTTCAGCTTTGTTTCCATGGTATCTACTACCATGATACCCAGCCCATAGATGGCCCTGCGAAATGTTTACTGGGTGCACGAAGAAAAGACCAAGTAATGTGCACACGAGAATATGCAGACTGGGAAAGTCTTTTGGCTGATGCCCTCACAGAGTCAAGAGTCTGACTCATTCTTGACCATAAGACTCCCTCTGTGGATATAAAGGGAGGGCTTGAGGACCTCTGTCCTGTCCTTTACCTTTGGGCCTTAGGTTAGTAATACCAACAAGGGACAATTTTAAGTTCACAGAATTACCCTTTTTCGAGTCATTTCAGCAACTCCTAAAATTCTATTTAAGCTTGCCTGGTCTCTTCCCTTGGCTGCAGTACCTTTAACTCATTAACTATGTCTCTTACTGGGTTTTTAGGCCAATCTGTAAGTTCAGACCCCTGCCTTTTATCACTGGACCTAGCCATGGGCTACCGGTCCACAGAACACACATCTCTTGGGATTGGACGTTTATTAAATCTCATCCTCTTACTAAACTTTCACATCTCGGTACAATTCCTGGAATGTGAGATCCTAGAAGGCAGACCGCGCTGTGTGCGGTTCTCTTTGTACGGCTGTTAGTGTAACAGAGGACAGGAGGATGCACAGATAGTAGATAGGCTGGGCAGAGTTCCTGTGTGGAATCAATGGATACTTGTCACAGGAATGGTAAAGAGCCTGGAAAATGTGGTCACTCAAAAATTACAGCACTTCATTTTAGCATTAAATATCTTTCTACAGGAATGTGTTTCTGTTGCCTTACAGAGAAAAGCGGAGTAATCCTACTCTTAATGTTACTGTAATTCATAAGGAAATTGCTACTTCAGTTGTTCTCATCCTCAGTTGTAAAGCACGATTGCAAAGAACAGAAGGCAGTAATGAGACCGCTCGTTAACCAACCTCCACGACGGTTCTGCTGGGTCTGCGCTGTGAGGTGGGAGTCCCATCAAGACCAAGAGCCCAGAAAAATTTTGCTTTTAGGATTCCAGGGTGGCTTTCAACAAGTTTAGACAGAGAATGTGAGCCTTGCAATGAGTGAAAATGTTTCAGCCAAATTCAGCCTGCCCCCACTGAAGCCTTTGGAGAACCTATTCTGAAAGGCTAAGAGGGGCTGGGTGAGGTGGATGGAATAAACCAAAGAGGCGGAGGGAGTTCTCGGGAAGTGTCACATCCATGCATGTTGACGGATCGGTGCGGTCTAGATTTCCTGGTAGAAATTGGTGAAAAGTTGAGAACACAGACCAAGTATTATAGACAACATAGATCTGGGTTTGAATTCTCACTCTGCTACTAAGACCTTAGGCAAGTTCCTTGAGCCTTGGTTTCCCCATCTCTAATGGAAGTAACATCACAAGTGTGAGGCCCACAGAATAGATGTGTGTGTGTGTGTGTGTGTGTGGAGAGAGGGAGGGAGCGACAGCAACTCTCCCCATGGTAGCTACTCGACGGATGGTAGCTAATGTGTTATATTAACACCGTCCACACCTGGAAGGACGTGGCTACGCTGTGAACCATTCACAACCTGAAACCGCCTGTTTTTAGACGTCACTCTCAGTCTGCAGCATGGGGCTCAGTATACGATGCACCGGCTAAGAGCGCACACCCAGAAATGGCACAGTAAGGAGACTGGCAAACCTCCCTCAAAAAGCAATTTAAAAACTGGGTAAAATTGTCAGAATGAACTCTGAGACCCCACCACCCTCAAATAAATTAATCTTAGAAAAAAATACCTAGTAAGAACAGTGAATAGTCTGTGGCATCTGGGTCTGGGGTTACTCACCTCCCCACCCTCCCCCACTCGCTCAGCTCAAACTGCTACCCGTGCAGGTCGGCGTGAACACGCTTTCAGAACCGGAAGCGGCCACTCAGAAGGCAGGAAAACACACACACACTTGGTTGTGCACAGAAACAGTAGCTTGACCAAGGGGGAAAAAGATGACTCAAATTATTAAACTGAGAAATGAAAGACATTTGGTTGGGGTCACTGTTACCAACTTTACAGAAATATAAAGGATTTTTTTTTAAAGATTTTATTTATTTATTTGACAGAGAGAGATCACAAGTAGACAGAGAGGCAGGCACAGAGAGAGAGAGAGAGAGAGAGGGAAGCAGGCTCCCTGCTGAGCAGAGAGCCCGATGCGGGACTCGATCCCCGGACCCTGAGATCATGACCTGAGCCGAAGGCAGCGGCTTAACCCACTGAGCCACCCAGGCGCCCCCTAAAGGATTTTTTTTTTTAATTTTTATGTTAGAAAGTGGGTCTTGGCTCTCAAGCAGGGAGAGGCAGAAGGAGAAAGAATCTGCAGCAGGCTCTGCACTGAGTGGGAGCAGGGAGCCTGATGCAGGGCTTGATCCTATGACCATGAGATCATGACCTGAGCCTAAACCAAGAGATGGGACACCTAACCAACTGAGCCACTCAGCCATTCCAATTATAAAGGAATATTATGAGTAACTGTATACCAATAAATTGAGTAACTTAGATAAGATGGACAGATTCCTGAAAGACACAAACTACTGAAGTGAACTCGAGAAGAAACAGGCAGAAATCGGAGCAGACCAGTAACCAAAAACTTCCCAACAAAAGTCCAGTACCAGACGGCCTCACTGGTGAATTCTACCAAATATTTAAAGAATAATTAATACCAATTATCAAGTTCTTCCACAAATCATAGAGGAAGGATCACTTCCCCGCTCATGTTACAAGACCAGCATTGCCCTGATACCAAAATCAGGCAAGGACACCACAAGAAAAGAAAATGACAAGCTAATATCCCTGATGGGCACAGACACAAAAATCATCAACAAAATACATTATCAAACCAAATTCAACAATAATTAGAAGGATCATACACCATGATCACTTGGGATTTATTCCAGATGTGTAGATATGTTTCAACATCCAGAAATCAATCAATGTGATACATCAATTAAAGGAAAGATAAAAATCATGGGATCATCTCCATGGATGCAGAAACAGCATTTGACGAAATTCATCTAATGATGATTAAAACTCTCAGAAAAACAGGTATATATATAGAGAGAAGACACCCCAAAATAATAAACCCCATGGGTAACAAGCCCTCAGGTAACATCGTGCTCAATGGTGAAAACCTAAAAGCTTTTCCTCTAAGATCAGGGACAAGACAAGGATGGCCGCTCTTGCCACTGATGTTCGGTAGAGTGCTGGGTGTTCCGGCTGAAAACACTAGGCACAAAGAAAAATAAAAGACATCCAATTAGAAAGGAAGTAAAACTGTCAGTGTTTGCAGAAGACAGGACATTGCAGAGAGGAAACTAAAGGCTCCACTACAAGTTTTGTTAGAAGCAGTAAATAAATTCAGTAAAGACGTAGGCTACAGAATCAACATATAAAATTCGGTTGCATTTCTGCACACTAATGACAAACTCAGAGAAGTGAGGGCTCAGGACCGAGGTGTCTTTGGTCTCTCCCAAAGACACACCGAACTCTACAGCTCCAGACAGAGCCACCACTTCTGGGAGGACCTAAGACCAGCAGAACAGACCACACCCGACAAAAAAAAAGACAAGAAAAAGTCACCGACAGGATGGAGGGGTGGAGACGTGGTTTGGTCAGGACCCACAACCCCGCAAAGATAGAGGTTCTTCCTGAAGAACAAGAGATCTGGGCTCCACAGCTTGGAGACCTGTCCTGGGAAGATGAACCCCCACAGCACCTGACTTTGCAAATGCTGGCGGCTTCATGACCGGGAAGAGCTGTGGGAAACCAAGGCTGGACCCCCACATCTCTCTCACTCTGAGCCCCAGCGCAGACACAGCAGTGTGGAAAGTGCCTGGGTTACGTGTGAAGGAAATCCACTCACTACCTTAGGGCATTGCCGGAGGGGCAGGGATTCACTGGAATGTTCCCTCGTAATGTAAGAACAGGTGGGCACCGTTTCTGGGGGTGCAGGGAGGCAGGGCACTTACCTTCCTCCTGGAAGCCCAGTGCCGGCAGGAATGTCTGCAGTTACTCTGCTGACTCTGCTCGCCCCTCCCCAGGGTTCCCCTGAGAACGTGCTCTGCCGACCCTCCGGATAGGCCTGGAGCCCCTCGCAAGTGGCTCTCTGCCCCACCGCATGGGGTGGGTGGGCTCAGCCAGCACTGGAGCCTCCAAAAGACCCCGAACCCACACAGCAACGTGCCTGCAACAGTGGTGGCCAGGCCACCCAGGCAGGCAAGCCAAGGCCAAGCTCGCACCTGGCACACCCAGGCAAGACGAGCTGCCATGGGACCTCACAGGTAATCTCTCTGCAGGACAGCCCCACGCGCCAGCGAGCCCGCACCAACAGTGACCCAGCCGTGACAGCAGGGAGCTCGAAGCCCACACGGGACACTCCGAGGGCACCTGGCTCAGGGGACCAGGGAGGTCAGTGCTCCTGGGCCCCAAAGGACACCTTCTGCATAAAGCCACTCCTTCAATACTGGGGGAACTAACTGACCGACCCCACAAATCATACTGAGAAGTAGGCAAAATGAGTGCAAGGAATATGTTCAAAATGAAAGAACAAGACAAAACCTCAGGAAAGGAAACAGATAAGCAATTAACCTCATAAAGAGTTAAAACAGCCGTAAGGATACTCAATAAACTTTGTGAAGAACAGACGAACACAGTGAGAACTTCAACAACAGAAAATATAAAAGGGAACCAACCAGAGCTGAAAAATATATTAACAAATAAAAAAAAATACACTAGATAGAATTAACAGCACACAAGAGGATACAGAACAGATCAATGATCTTGAAGACAGGGTAGGGACAATCATCCCGGCTGAACAGTGAAAAGATCATTAAAAAATGAAAATAGTTTAAGGAACCTCTAAGACAACATCAAGCATACTAACAATCACATTATAGAGGTCCCAGAAAAAGAGGAGAGTAAGGGGCAAAAAACTTATTTGAAGAAATAATAGCTGGGAACTTCCCTAAGCTGGGAAAAAAGAACATCAGACCCAGGAAACACAGACCCAAACAAGATAAGCCCAAGGAGGTCCACACCAAAACAGGTAATAATCAAAATGTCAAAAATCAAAGAAAAAGAATCTTAAAAACAGTAAGAGAAAAAGCAATTAGTTATATACAAGGGAAACTACCCATAAAGCTATAAACTGATTTTTTTTTTTTTTAGCAGAAACTTTGTAGAAGGGAGTGGTATGATATATTCAAAGAGAAAAAAAAAAAGGGAAAAACCAATAGACAAGCATCCTCTACCTGGCAAGGTTATCATTCAGAATTAAAGAAGAGGGGCATCTGGGTGGCTCAGTGGGGTAAGCCTCTGCCTTTGGCTCAGGTCATGATCTCAGGGTCCTGGGATTGAGCCCCGCATCGGGCTCTCTGCAAAGCGGGGAGCCTGCTTCCCCCTCTCTCCGCCTCTCTGCCTACTTGTGATCTCTGTCTGTTGAATAAATAAAGAAAAATCTTTAAAAAAATAAAAAAAGAATTAAAGAAGAAATAAGAGAAAAATTAAAGAAGTTCATCACTACTAAGTCACCACTAAGCCAACCTTACAAGTAATATTAAAGGGACTCCTTTCAATGGAAAAGAAAAGGCCATAATAGAAGAAAATTATAAAAGGAAAAAAGATCTCACAAAAGCACACACAAAGGTAAGAGATCAATCACTTAGAAAGCTGGTATAAAGTTTAAGAAGACAAAAGTAATAAAAGCAATTACATCTACAAAAATTAGGTAAGGATCCACGCAATAAAAATGGGCACTATGACATCATACACATAAAACATGGAGGGGAGAGGAAGACAAATGTAGTACTTCCAGAACGTGCTTGAATGTAAGTGACCGTCAACTTAAAATAAACAGCTATATACGCAGGGTGTTCTCTATGTGCCTCATAGTAACCACAAACCAAAAAACTCAGATATACACAAAAAACAGATAAAGGAATCCAAGCTTAATGCTAAAGAAAGTCATTAAATCATAAATAAGCAAGAAAAGAAGGAACAGAGAAGCATGGGAAAAACAGCCAGGAAATAACAAAATGTCAACCTATAATATATACCTAGTAATAATTACTTTAAAGGTGACTGAATGGATAAAACACAAAAATCAGGACCCATCTACATACTGCCTACAAGAGACTCCCTTCAGACCTAAAGACAAATACCGATTGAAAGCAAAGGGATAGAGAAAGATATTCTGCACAAATGGAAATGGGGGGGTGGGGAAGAAAGCCAGGTTAGCAATACTTACATCAGAAAAAAAAAGACTTTAAAATAAAGACCACACCGGGACACCTGGGTGGCTCAGTTGGTTGGACAACTGCCTTCGGCTCAGGTCATGATCCTGGAGTCCCAGGATCGAGTCCCGCATCGGGCTCCCGGCTCCACGGGGAGTCTGCTTCTCTCTCTGACCTTCTCCTCACTCATGCTCTCTCTCACTGTCTCTCTCTCAAATAAATAAATAAAATCTTTAAAAAAAAAATAAAGACCACACCAAGAGACAATAAGGTCATTCTGTAATGATACAGGGATCTATCCAACAATAACAAAGTAATTATAAAAATGTCTGCACCCAACATAGGAGCAAACCTGAATATATATATCCAAATATATAAATGTATATACATAAATATATAAAGCAAACATTCATACAAACATAATAAGGGAAACTGACAATAACACAGTAACAGTAGGTGACTATCCATTTGTATCAATGGATAAAACATCCAACAGAAAAATCAATAAGGAAACAGTGGCTTTGAATGACACCTTAGACTAAATAGACTTAACAGGTATTTACAGAACATCCCATCCAAAAAACAGCAGAATATATACTTTTTCAAGAGCACATGGAAAATTCTTCAGGATAGATCATATGGTAAGCCACGTAACAAGTCTCAATAAATGTAAGAAGACTGAAATTATATCAAGCATCATTTCTGACCATGACAGCATGAAATCAGAAACCAGTTCAAGGAAAAAACTGGGAAAGCACAAACTCGTGAGGCTAAACAACATGCTATTAAACAACCCATGGGTCAATGAAGAAAACAAAGATGAAATAAAACAATACCTTCACACAAATGAAAATGGAAACACAGTTGTCCAAAATCTATGCGGTGCAGCAAAAACACTTTAGAAGGAAGGTTACAGTGATACAGACCCACCTCAAGGAGAAAGAAAAGTCTCAAACAATCTAACCTGATACTTAAGAACTCCAAAAAGAAGAATAAACAAAGTCCTGGGGCTCAGTCAGGCATCTGCCTGCCTTCAGCTCATTCCATGATCCCAGGGGGTCCTAGGATCCGGCATATTGAGTTTCCTGCTCAGTGGGGAGTCTGCTTTTCCCTCTCCCTCTGCCCTCCATTCCCTGGCTTATGCCCTCTCTCTCTCTCTCTCAAATGAATAAAATCTTAAAAAAAAAAAAAAAAAAAGAATGAGCAAAGTCCAAACTTAGTAGAAGGAAGGAAATAGTACAGAGCAGAGTGAAAATAAATGAAATAAAGACTAAGAAACAATAGAAATGATCAGTGAAACTAAGAGCTAGTTCTTTGAAGATAAAAGCATTTAGGCAAAGTCATCAAGAAAAATAAGGACTCAAAATCAGAAATTAAACAGAAGTTACAACTAATACCCCAGAAACAAAGGACTAGAGACCACTAGAAACTATTATATGCCAACAAATGGGATTACCTTTAAGAAATGGATAAATTCATAGAAACATACAACCTTCCAGGACTGAAATGAGAAGAAATGAGCTGGGATGCCTCGATGGCTCAGTTAAACAACTGCTTTCAGCTCAGGTCATGATCCCAGGGTCCTGATATTGACTTCCACATCAGGCTCCTTACTCAACAGGGAGCTCCTCTGCCTGCCATTTGCTCTACTTGTGCAATCTCTGTCTCTCTGAGAAATAAATAAAAAAAAAACTAAAATAATAATGAAAAATTAATATGCAGAAATCTGTTTCATTTCTACACACTAATAAACTACCCAAAAGAGAAATTAAGAGAATACCATTCACAACTGCATCAAAACAAAAAACAAATCAAACAAATCTAGGAATAAATTTAGTGAAGGTGAAAAACCTGTAGTCTGAAAACTATAAGGTATTAATGAAAGAAACTGATGAGAACACAAATAAATGGAAGACATACCATGCTCATGGATTGGGACAATTAATATTGTTAAAATGTCTAAACTACTCAAAGCAATCTAAAGATTCAATGTAATCTCCAACAAATAATCATTGCAGAAATGCAAATCGAAACCTCAATGAGATACCAACTCACACCTGTCAGAATGGCCAGTATCAAAAAAGACAAATAACAAGGGTTTGAAAAGATAGGGAAAAAATAGAACCCATATTGTTGGTGGGAATGCAAAATGGCACCTTCATGACGAAAAACCGTATGGAGGTTCCTTAAAACATTAAACACAGAACTAGCATATGAACTAACAGTTCCACTACTGAGTATTACCCAAAAAAGACAACAGCACTAATTCAAAAAGATTCATGCACCCCTATGCTTATAGCAGCATTATTTACAATAGCCGAAATATGGAAGCAATTTAAGGGTCCTTTCATCAATAGATGAATAAAAGAAATAGGCTACAGTGTTTGTGTGTGTGTGTGTGTGTGTGTGTGTGTGTGTGTGTGTGTGTGTACACACACAGAGACACATATTTACAAACATGCAATGATATATTGTAATGGTAATATACCTAGCCTTTAAAAGAGTGAAATCTCCCATTTGCAGTAACATGGATTGACCCAGAGGGTATTATGCTAAGTGAAATAAGTCTGAGAAAGACAAATTACCAAAAAAGTACAATTCTATTTATATGTGGAACCAAAAAAACCAGAACAAATGAACAAAAACAAAATAGAAACAGACTCATTGATGCAGAGAACAATCTGTTGGTTGCCAGACAGAAGATAGGGTGGGTGATGAGCAAAATAGGGGAAAGAGATGAAAAGGTACAAACTTCCAGTTACAAGATGACTAAGACACAGAGATAGAATGTACAGCATAGGAAACAGAGTGACAATATGCACCAACCTTTATGGGGGTGGTTGAGCCCCGCCCCTACACAGGTGGCCAATTGAATCCCAATTCACCCAGTGGATATACCCACGCCACACCCATTGGACGTCTCCACCCGGCCTGCCCCGCCCCTACTTCCGGGGTCCACAAGCTAGTTCCTCTGGGAGGGGCAGGCCCTTACAGAGACAGAGCCGAGGAGTGGGCTGTCCACTCGGGACTGCCCAAAACCTCAAAACCGTGATCCTGGGCATAGTCAGGCCACTAGTCTTCCAGCAGGGACCCCACAAGTGGCAGATCCGGGTAGAACCCGCCCTTCCTTCCCAGGGAGGAGCAGTGTAGGGATATACTGCAGGAATCTACTGGGTTTGGAGACTCCAAATGGTGTCATGTGCCAGAGGTAGAAAAGCTTGGTCCTGGCCAGGTGAGCACATTCTCCTCCTCCAAAGCTGCACAGGAGGCTTTCGGGAAACAAAAGCTCCCCAGAGCAAACCCCAGCAGAGCAGATTGCTCAGACCGGCCCCTGGCAAGGGCGGTGCAATTCCACCTCCGGCAAAGACATTTGAGCATCACTGCAACAGGCCCCTCCCCCAGAAGATCAGCAAGAACATCCAGCCAAGACCAAGTTTACCCATCAATGAGAACTGCGAAACTTGAGAGCGAGGGGAGTACAGCACATAGAATTCATGGCTTTCCCCCCATAATTCTTTAGTCTTTCAACCTTAATTTTTAAAAATTTTATTCTTTCCTTTTTCAACCAATTTCTTATTTTATGAACTCCTTTTTAAAATCTTTTTTTAATTTTTGTTTTTACACTTATATTCTATCCCTTCATTGTATTAAATCATATTTTCGTATATATAAGTTTTTATTTCTTTATAATTTTGGGATACAGCTTCTTCTAACAAATCAAAATACACTAAAAATCTAGTGTATGGCTCTATTCAACTGTTTGATCATATTCTCTCTTCTTTGTTTTTTCCCTGTTTCTTATTTTTTTTTGGTTAAAGTCTTTTTAAATTTTCATCTTTACAGATATATTCTACCCTTTCAACATATTTAATTCTATTTTTGTATACATAAGTTTTTCTTTACAATTTCAAGATATAGTTTCTTCTAACAAACTGATCAAAATACACTCAGGAGATAGCGTATTGCTCTATTCTATTCAACTGTCTGTTTATATCCCTTCCCTTTTTTGTTAGTTTTCCCTTGTTTTTTTTTCTTGTCTTTTAATTTCCATATTTACAGTTACATTCTATACTTTCATTGTCTCTAATTTCATTTTTGTACAAATAGAAATTTTTCTTTCTTTACAATTTTGGGATTTTAGTTTCCTAAAAAACAGATCAAAATACACACAGAATCCAGTGTATTGTTCTTTTCTGCTCACCTGTCTGATAATATTCTTTCTCTTCGTTTTCTTTTTTCCCCTGCGGTTTTGGGTCTCTTCTGATTCATTTAGTTATATTTCTCTGGGGTCGTTGTTACCATTTTAGTATTTTGTTCTTTCAACTATTCTTCTTTGGGCAGATAATAAGATGGAGAAATCCCTCTTGGTCATAATGCATAATTCTTTTTATTTGTTGCTGAATTCATTTCTTAGTATTTTGTTGAGGGTGTTTCGACCATATGCATGAGGTAGTGTTTTGTGGTTTTCTTTTTGTGATGACTTTGTCTGGAATTGGTATCAAGGAATACTGACCTCACAGAATCAGATGGGAAGTTACCCCTCTTCTGTGTTTTGGAAGAATTTGTGAAAACTGGAGAATTCAGTGCTGAAACCATCTCACCTGGTCTTTTCTTTGTGGGTAGTTTTTTGATCACTAATTCAATCTCTGCACTAGTTATGTGGGTCTGTTCAAATTGTCTATTCTTTTTTATTGACATAAAATGACATATAACATTATATGAGTTACAGGTATATAGCATAAGGATGTATTTGTCTATACTGCAAAATGATCGTCACAATAACTCTAGTTAACATCTGTCGCCACACTCAGCTCCAAATTTTTAAAAAAACATTTTTCATTTAAATTCAGTTAATTAACATGTAATGTATTATTGGTTTCAGAGGTCTAGACCTGTGATTCATCTGTCTTGTATAATACCCAGGGGTCATTACATCACATGCCCTCCTAATGTCAGTCACCCAGTTACCCCATCCCTCTACCTCCCACCCATCTAGCAACCTTAGTTTGTTTCCTATGATTAAGAGTCTTACAGTTTGCCTCCCTCTCTGGTTTCATCTTGTTTTATTTTTTCCTCTCTTCTCCTATGATCCTTTGTTCTGTTTCTTAAATTCCACATATCAGTGAGATAATATAATTGTCTTACTCTGATTGACTTGTTTTGCTTAACATGATACCCTCTAGTTCCATTCATGTCACTGCAAATGGCAAGATTTTTTTTTTGATGCCAGCGTAATATTCCATTTGTGTGGGTGTGTGTGTGAGAGAGAGAAAGTGTGTGTGTGTGTGTGTGTGTGTGTGTGTGTGTGTACACACACCACATCTTCTTTACCCATTCTTCTGTTGACGGACATCTGGGCTCTTTCCACAGTTTGGCTCTTATGGACATTGCTGCTATCAACATTGGGGTGCAGGTACCCTTCAGGTCATTACATTTGTATCTTTGGAGTAAATAGCCAGTAGTGCAATTGCTAAGTTATTGGGTAGTTTTATTTTCAACTGTTTGAGGAACCTACATATTGTTTTCCAGAGTGGCTGCACCAGCTTACATTCCAACAGTGTAGAAGGCTTTCCCCTTCTCCGCATCTTTACCAACATCTGTTGTTTCCCGACTTGTAAATTTCAGCCATTCTAACTCGTGTGAAGTGGTCTCTCATTGTGGTTTTCATTTGTATTTCCCTGAACCCAAGTGACGTGGAGCATTTTTTCATGTCTCTTGGTCATTTGGATGTCTTCTTTACAGAAATGTCTGTCTTCTGCCCATTTCTTGATTGGATTATTTGTTCTTTGAGTGTTGAGTTGGATAAGTTCTTTATAGATTTTTGGATACTAGCCTTTTATCTGATATGTCGTTTTGCAGGTATCTTCTCCCATTCTGTTTATTGCCGTTTGGTTTTGTCAACTGCTTCCTTTGTTGTGCAGAAGATTTTTATCTTGAGGAAGTCCCTATAGTTCACTTTACCTTTGTTTCTCTTGCCTTCTGAGACGTGTTTAGGAAGAAGTTGCTGCAGCTGAGGTTGAAGAAGTTGCTGCCTGTGTCTCCTCTAGGATTTTGATGGACTCCTGTCTCCCATTTAGGTATTTCATCCATTTTGAGTCTATTTTCATGTGTGGTGTAAAAGAATGGTCCAGTTTCATTCTTCTGCGTGTGGCTGTCCAGTTTTCCCAACACCATTTATTGAAGAGACGATCTTTTTTCCATTGGACATTCTTTCCTGCTTGGTCGAAGATTAGGTGACTGTAGAGTTGAGGGTCTATTTCTGGGCTCTCTGTTTTGTTCTGTTTATCTGTGTGTCTGTTTTTGTGCCAGTAGCATACTGTCTTGGTGATTATAGCTTTGTGGTACAGCTTGAAGTCCGGCATTGTGATGCCACCAGCTTTGGTTTTCTTTCTCAAAACATTCCTCTGGCTATTCAGGGTCTTTTCTGGTTCCGTACAAATTTTAGGATAGTTTGTTCCTTTCTGTGAAAGATGTTGATGGTATTTTCATAGGGATTGCATTGAATGTGTAGATTGCTCTGGGTAGTATAGACATTTTAACAATATTTGTTCTTCTAATCCATGAGCATGGAATGTTTTTCCATTTCTTTGTGTTTCCTCAATTTCTTTCATAAGTGTTCTGTAGTTTTTAGAGTATAGATCCTTTACCTCTTTGGTTACGTTTATTCCTAGGTATCTTATGGCTTTTGGTGCAATTATAAATGGGATTGATTCCTTAATTTCTCTTTTTCCTGTGTCACTGTTAGTGTATAGAAATGGAACTGATTTCTGTGCATTGATTTTATATCCTGCCATGTTGCTGAATTACTGTATGAGTTCTAGCAATTTTGGGGTGGTCTTTTCGGTTTTCCATATAAAATATATGTCATCTGTAAATAGTAAGAGTTTGACTTCTTTGCCAATTTGAATGCCTTTTATTTATTTTTGTTGTCTGATTGCTGAGGCTAGGACTTCTAGTACTATGTTGAATAGCAGTGATGATAGTGGACATCCCTGCCATGTTCCTGACCTTAGGGGAAAAGCTTTCGATTTTCCCCATTGAGAAGGATACTTGCTGTGGGCTTTTCATATATGTCTTTCACAGTACTAAGTTATGTTCCCTCTATCCCTCCATTGTGAATAGTTTTGATCAAGAAAGTATGCTGTACTTTCTCAAATGCTTTTTCTCCATCTATTGAGAGTATCATATGGTTCTTGTCCTTTCTTTTATTAATGTATTGTATCACACTGATTTGCAGATGTTGAACCACCCTTGCAGTCCAGGAATAAATCCCACTTGGTTGTGGTGAATAATCCTTTTAATGTACTGTTGGATCTTATTGGCTAGTATTTTGGTGAGAATTTTGGCATCCATGTTCATCAAGGACATTGGTCTGTGATTTTCCTTTTTTTTTTTTTAATTTATTTGAGAGAGAAACAGCGAGAGAGAGCATGAGAGGCGAGAAGCAGACTCCCCATGGAGCTGGGAGCCCGATGTGGGACTCGATCCCGAGACTCCAGGATCATGACCTGAGCTGAAGGCAGTTTCTTAACCAACTGAGCCACCCAGGCGTCCCGTAATTTTCCTTTTTGATGGGGTCTTTGGTTTTGGGATCAAGGTAATGCTGGTCTCATAGAATGAGCTTGGAAATTTTCCTTCCATTTCTATTTTTTTGGAACAGTTTCAGGAGAATAGGTATTAATTCTTCTTTAAATGTTTGATAGAATTCCCTTGGGAAGCCATCTGGCCCTGGGCTCTTCTTCACTGGGAGATTTTTGGTTACTGCTTCAATTTCCTTACCAGTTATGGGTCTGTTCAGGTTTTCATTTTCTTCCTGGTTTAGTTTTTGTAGTTTATACTTCTCTAGAAATGCATCCATTTTTTCCAGATTATCTAATTTGTTGGCATATAGCTCATGATATATGTTCTTATAATTATTTGTATTTCTTTAGTGTTGGTTGTGATCTCTCCTCCTTCATTCATGATTTTACTTATTTGGGTCTTTTCTCTTTTCTTTTTGATAAGTCAGGGGTTTATCCATCTTATTAATTTTTTCAAAGAACCAGCTCCTAATTGCATTGATCTGTTCTACTCTTTTGGTTTCTATTTCATTGCTTTCTGCTCTAATCCTTATTATTTCTCTTCTTCTGATGGGTTTAGGCTTTATTTGTTGTTCTTTCCCCAGCTTCTTCAGGTGTAAGGTTAGGTTGTAAATTTGAGACATTTTTTGTTTCTTGTGAAAGCCTTTTATTGCTATATACTTCCCTCTTGGGACTGCCTTTACTGCATTCCAATGATTTTGAACAGTTGTGTTTTCATTTTCATTTGTTATCATTAAATTTTTAAATTCTTCTTTAATTTCCTTTTTGACCTATTCATTCTTTAGTAGGATGCTCTTTAGCCTCCATGTATTTGAGTTTTTTCCAACTAGTTCTAGTTCTAGTTTCATAGCACTGTGGTCCAAAAATATGCAGGGAATGATCCCAATCTTTTGGTACCTGTTGAGACCTGATGGGTGACCTAGGATATGATCTGTTCTGGAGAATGTTCCATGTGCACCAGAGAAGAATGTGTATGCTGTTGCTTTAGGATGGAATGTTCTGAATATATCTGTGAAGTCCATCTGGTCCAGTGTGTCATTCAAAGTCCTATTTCCTTGTCCATCTTCTCTTTAGATGATCTGTTCATTACAGTGAGGGGGGTGTTAAAGTTCCTTAGTATTATTGTATTATTATTGATGTGTTTCCCTGATTTTTTAAAATAATTGGCTTATAGAATTGGCTGTTCCCATGTTAGGGACACAATTATTTACAATTGTTAGACTTTCTTGTCAGATAGACCCTTAAATTATGATATAGTGTCCTTCTTCATCTCTTATTACAGTCTTTGGTTTAAAACCTAATTTGTCTGATATAAGGATTGCCACCCCAGCTTTCTTTTGATGTCCATTAGGATGATAAATGGTTTTCCACCCCCTTCATTTTAAATCTGGAGTTGTCTTTGGGTCTAAAATGAGATTCTTGCAGACAGCATATCAGTGGGTCTTCCTTTTTTATCCCGTCTGATACCCTGTGTCTTTTGATTGGGGCGTTCAGCCCACTTACATTCAGAATAACTATTGGAAAATGTGAATTTAGTGCCACTGTATTACCTGTAAGGTGAATGTTTTGTATATTGTCTCTGTTCCTTTCTGGTCTGTGTTACTTTTAGGCTCTTTATATACTTGGAGGATCCCTTTTAATATTTCTTGTAGAGCTGGTTTGATGATCACAAATTCTTTTAGTTTCTGTTTGTTCTGGAAGCTTTTCATCATTCCTATTTTGAATGACATCCTAGCTAGATAAAGTATTCTTAGCTGCATATTTTTCTTATTTAGCACCCTGACTATATCATGCCAGTCCTTTCTGGTCTGCCAGGTCTCTGTGGGTAGATCTACTGCCAGTCTTATGTTTCTACCCTTGTAGGTTACAGACTTACAAGGCATGGTTGGTTCAACAGCTGGAAATCACTTGTAATAATGGTAAAATGCACCATGTTGAAATAACAAAAGACAAGACTACATGATCATCTAAATACATGCAGAAAAAGCACTGGACAAAATTCAACTTTCTTTCATGTCAAAAATACTCAGCTATGGAGAGAGAAAACTTCCTCTACCTGATAAAGGGCTTCTACAAAAAACCGATGGCTAACATTACACTTAATGATGAAAGAATGGATGTTTCCACCTGAGAGCTGATACAAGACAAAACTATCTGCTTTTGTTATTTCAGTAGTATAGTGGAGGTTTGAGCCAGGGCAATTAGGCAAGAAAAAAATAAAGGCATGTAGATTTGAAAGAGAGGAGTAAAACTATTTTCCAGAGGACATGATCCTGCATATAGGAAACACTAAGGAATCTACTCTAAAACTATCAGAACTAATAAATACGTCCAGCAAAGTTCCAGAATGCAAGATCAATATACAAAAATCATTTGTATTTCTATACATTTGTAATGACTAGTCCAATAATGAAATAGAGAAAACAATTTATAATAACATTTAAATTAGAAATTTAACTCAACAGTGCCTAAAAACTGTGAAACACTGTTCAAAGCAAGAAGGTCTAAACAAATGGAGAAACATCCCACACTTAAGGATTAGAAGACAAGAGTAAGACGGCAATACTTTTCAAACTGGTTTACATAATTAATGCAATCTCCATCAATCCCCAGCTGACTTCTTTGTAGACATTGAAAAGCTACCTCTAAAATTTATACAGAATTTCAAGGCATCCAAAACGTCTAAAACAGTCTTCAGAAAGAAAAATAAAGTAGGATGAGAGAGACTTCCAAATTTCAAGACTTACTAGAAAGCAACAGAAATTAAGACAGTGTTGTACTGGTATAGAGAAATATAGATCAGTGAATTTAAAGTTCAGAAGTAAAACCATGTATCTATGGTTTTCTTGTTTTTTCTTTTTTTTATGATTTTATTTGAGAGTGAGAGAGCGAGCAATTGTACAAGCAGGGGGAGGGGCAGAGGGAGAAGCAGACTCCCTGCTGAACAGGGAGCCAGATGTGGGTTTTGATCCCCAGCACCCCAAGATCACGACCTGAGTCAAAGGCAGCCGCTCAACAAACTGAGCCACCCAGGCGCCCCCAACTAGTGTTCTTATAAGAAGAAGGAATTAGAGGTTAACTAACTAGAATTTAAATAAAAACTTGAAACCAAAAAAAAAAAAGAGAGAGAGAGAGAGAGAGAGAATGAGAGAGAGAGAAGAGGAAATGAGGACAGAAAAACACACAGAAGCAAGATATAGGAGGACAACAAATTTGAGTCAAGAGAGAGGCCTGAGAAGAAACTAACCCTACTGACACCTTGGTCTTAGACTTCTAGACTCCAGAGCTGTGAGAATATAAACTTGTTGCTTCAGCCCTGCAGTCTGTGGTATTTTGATATGGCAGCCTTGGCAGACAAATACAACTGGAAAGGAAGACGATCCTGAAAATTGGAATGGGGGCATATGTGAAGATCTTGAGGAAGATGGAGACACTGAACTCCTTAATTCTTTTATTTATTTATGTATGTATGTATGTATGTATGTATGTAGATTCCATGGAGCCCAATGCAGGCCTGGTCAGGATGGTGAGATCAAGAGTCAGACACTTGAACCAACCAAGCCACGCAGGAGCCCAGAACCCCTTAATTCTAATGAGTCTTCTTTGCCAGTGGAAGCAGCTGCTCCACCTTCATCTAAGATTAACCCTGCTGCACCTGGGAAAGCCATAATGGTCTCCCTAGTGGTAGCGGTCTCACAAGATGCTGCTGCCTCACTTCAACACCTCCTCCCCACCCCACTTAGCTTCTGAATCTATACAACTAGACCCGAGTTCCTACAGGTACAAAGTGTGACCTGTGAGGAGGTGTACTGCACTCCATAAGAACTACATGATTTTCCCAATTCACACACACAGAAATCCAGGGAATCAATGTGGGACTGGATATTATGGTATGCAGTAAAGGTGGAAGGAACATGAAGCTGGGTCAAGCTGAAGTTATTTTACAGGGGTCTACTAAGCATTCTGCATTTAATAAGGTGTACCTCAGGGAGTTAAAAAGGGTTCTAACAGTTCGGCTAGTTGACTGAAACATGGACCAAAAGCTGGCTACAGTAAATTTAGTTGAAATGCCAGATGTGCCTTGGTAGACTGTAGTGGAACAGATTCGAAGGCTTGGGGATGCTGGAATGTTAGAGATTTTTGACATTTAAAGTCTGCTCACCCACCCTGGGTCGATATGCCTGTCACCATAACTGTTAGAAATCTGTGCGTGGAGCCCCCACACCCTAGATGTGCTGTGTGGTCACTCTTTTCTGTAGGTGAGGAATTACAGTGGGAACTGCTGCTAGAGGACTGGGAAACCTACATGCACC
Organism: Enhydra lutris kenyoni; assembly: GCF_002288905.1. Classification (NCBI taxonomy): domain Eukaryota; kingdom Metazoa; phylum Chordata; class Mammalia; order Carnivora; family Mustelidae; genus Enhydra; species Enhydra lutris. The sequence continues at coordinate 4,322,647 of NW_019154104.1, forward strand.
AGGAGTAACTGGATCCTGGGGTGACGGGGGCCAAGTGAGAGCACGTGGAGGGAAATCCTTACAGAGGTCGGAGCTCTGAGTGAACCTAGTTGCTTGCTGTGCTTTACAGGAGAAACGGCCAGGTGTCCAATTATATCAGTTCATCAGCTGTAACCAAGGAGTTGGATGGTCAAAAACTGGGAAGGAACATGATTGGAAAACTAGTGACAACAAAGTCTGAGGAAGAGGTATGTGGACAGACATCTCCAGGCAAATACCCAAAGGTATTTTTTTCCCGTGTAAATGCTCACCAAAGGGTGACCTCAGCAGAGGAAGATTTTAATCAAGAGGTGAGGATATAATGGCTCATTCTGTGGATATTTATCTTCTTTCCCCAATCACCCCATGAGCTCAAGACCAAAGTAGCCAGGGTAGCAAAGATGGAGGTTAGACAGGAGCCCCAGCAACATGGGCATCGGCTCACCAAAGCAACGCGGCTACAACCACTGCTGAGTGTCCAGTATGCTGGCAGCAGAGACCAGTGCTGAGTCCTCCATGTGGGACCACTCCTTGGAGTGATCAGCCAGCTACCTGGTAGCAGGCTAATTACACTGGACTGCTACCATCATGGAAAGGCAGTATTATTTTTCTTACTGGACTAGACGTTTACTCTGAATACATTTTTGCCTTCTCTGCATACATGGCTTCTCCCAAAATTAACTGTGGACTTAAAGGATGCCTCATCTACCGTCATGGCGCTCCAAAGCCCTGTTTCTGCTCAGTGAACTCACTTCACAGCCAGTGAAATGTGTGAATGAGCTTATGCTCACCGAATTCAGGGGTCTTCCCATGTTCTTCACCACCTTGTAGTAGTTGCCTTGACAAAGGATATCGGGTTGGCCTTTTGAAGACACAGATACAGCATCAACTAGGTGGCAATACCTTGTAGGGATGGAATAAGTTTTCCTAGAAAGTTATATATGCTCTGAATCGGTATCTATATATGGTGCTGTTTCTCCAATAGCCAGGGTTCATAGCTCCAGGCCTCGAGGCTGGAAATGGAAGTGGTGCCACTCACTATTACCCCTAGTGACCCACTAGCAAAATGTTTGCTTCCTATCCCCACAATCTGATGCACTGCTGGCCCAAAGGTCCTAGTTTCAAAGGGAGAAATACTTCTACCTAGAAACACAAGATGATTTTATTAAATTGGAAGTTAAGACTGCCACCCAGCCACTTTGGACTCTTAATACCTCTGAATCAACACACTAAAAAGGAATTCTGTGCTGGCTGGGGTGACTGATCCTGGTTACCAAGGGGGAAAGGGCTATTACTACAAAACAACGGATGTAAGGAAGAGTGTATCTGGAACATAGGAGATCTCTTAGGGCCTCTCTTAGTATTACCATGCACTGTGATTAAAGTCAATGGAAAACTACAACCCAGCTTATGGAGAACTTCCAATGGCCCAGACCCTTCAGGAATGAAGGTTTGAATCACACCACCCAACTAATGAAGGTAAAGAGCCATGATCACCCGTTGGGCTTGTGGGAGCAAAGGGGCTTAGGAATGGCTAGCGGAAGAAGTAGTTATAAATACCAGCTACAATCAGGTGATCAGTTACAGAAGTGAGGACTGTTTGGGCACCTGGGTGGCTTAGCTGGTTAAGCATCCAACTCTTGATTGTGGCTCAAGTCATGATCTCAGGGTAGTGAGATGGAGCCCCCCGCCCCAATCAAGTTCCATACTCAGTATGGAGTCTGCTTGAGAGATTCTCTCTCTCCATCCCCGTTTGTCCCTCTCCTTGCTTTTGCCCCCCTGTTCTCTCAAAAAATAAATCAATAAAATCTCTTTTAAAAACCCATCTTCTTTGTTATGAATATGTGTATTTCAAATATCTTTTTCTTTCTCTTACCCCCCTTATCATATAAGCTAAGATGTCCTGACTTTGTATATGTAAGTGCTGTTAAGTACACCACAGTATTTCAGATACAGGATTTCAAGTAGAACAGGTCACGTCACAAAAGGACTTCACATTCTCTTCTGGGGAAAAGTTCAGTACGTTTTCAGTTGTATACAGTATAACTGTTGTCATGTTAGGCAGAAGCATAACCTCATTATTTTCTTTTATTCAGGGATCAAGTATGCTTTAAGGAGATGTGTTTGGGTACCAAGTTGATAAGTGGTAGGCCTGTGATTATTAATTTTATGTACCAACTTAGCTAAGCCACAGTACCCAGAGATTTCATCAAACATCTGAATACAGCTGTAAAGGCATTTTTATATGAGATTAATTTGAGTAAAGGAGACTGCCCTGCAGAGTGTGGGTGGGTCTCATCCAATCAGTTGAGGATACAGAGAAAATAACTTCAGTCCCTGGAAGAGCAGGCAGTTCTGCCTCTGGACTGTCTTTGGACAAGAGCTGCTATATCGCCTCCTTCCTGGGTCTCTAGCCTGCTGGCCTAACCCTGCATATCTGGACTTGCCAGCCCCCACAATTGCAAGAGCTAATTACTTAAAATAAATCCTCCACATTTTCTCCCTCTCTAGGTATATCAATATCTACATATATGTTAAATGTACATACAAATATGACTAGAGATACACACATCTTATTGGTTATGATGCTCTGGAGAACTCTGAGTAGTAGAGATGCCAAGCTAAGATCACGCAACAGGGGAAAAATAGTCTTTTCAACAAATGATGCTAGAACAACAGACAGGCACAGGAAAAAGAATGAAACTTCATTCTTACCTCATAAAATAATTGACTCATAATGGATCAAAACCCTAAGTGTAAGCTAAAACTATGGACTTCTTACAAGAAAATATAGGGGCACATCTTTTTGATCTTGGATTTGGCAATGAACCAAAAACATGAGCAAAAGAGAAATTAGATAAATTGAACTTGATCAAAATTTTAAAGTTTTATACTTCAAAAGACAATGTCAAGAGGGTAAAAGGATAACTCACAGAATGGGAAGAAATATTTTCAAATCATACACCTGATAAGAGACTTGTATCTGAAATACATAAAGTACATTGCAACTCAAAAGTGAAAAGACAAATAAGCCAAATAAAAAATGGCAAAGGATCTGAATAGACATTTATCCAAAAGATATATACAAATTGTCAATAAGCACATGAAAACTTGCTACACATCACTGGCCTTCATGGAACTGCAAATCAAAACCACAATGAGATGATACTTCACACCCACTAGGATGGCTGAGATCAGAAAGTCAGATAATAACAAGTGTTGACAAGCACGTAGAGAAATCATAATCCTCATAGGTAACTGGTGGAAATATAAAATAATGTATTTTGGAAGACAGCCTGGCACCACATCTGCCACAGCTCCAGTCAGCCAGCCAAAGCCACCAGGCACACAGTCTACACAGGGAATATCCCTATACAAGGCCATTACTTCAATGTTAGAAGTAGCTGTTCTGCCTAATTCATAGAAATAAACACAGAAAGTCAAACAAAATGAGGAGACAGAGGAATACATTCCAAACAAAAGAATGAGACAAATGTGAGAAAAAGAACTAAACAAAACAGAGTTAAGCAATCTACCTGATAAAGAGTTCAAAGTAAGGGTCATAAAGATGCTGACTAGACTGGAGAAAAGAGTAGATGAACTCATTGAGAACTTCACAAAAAGGAAATATTAAAAGGAATCAGAGTTAAAGAATGCAGTAACTGAAATGAAGAATACATTAGAAGGAATCAAGAGTAGATTAGAAGGTGCAGAAGAACAGATCAGCAATGTGGATGACAAGATGATGGAAAGCACCCACGCTGAACAGCAGTAAGCAAAAAGAATTTTTAAAAAGTGGGGGTATGTTAAAGGAACTCTGGGGCATCAGGTATATTGACATTTGCATGTCTATTCAGAAAAAGAAGAGAAAAAAAGAAAAGAAAACTTACTTGAAGAAATAACACCTGAAAACATTCCTAACCTGGAGAAGAAAAGAGATAGTCAAATCCAAGAAGCAGAGAGCTGTAAATAAGAACCCAAGAGGTCCACATCAAGGCACCTAATAATTCAAATGTGAAAGACTAAAGATAAAGAGATAGAATCTTAAAAGCAGCAAGACAAAAGCAACTATTTACATATAAGGGAAACCCCATATGGCTCTGAGCTGATTTTTCAGAAGAAACTTTACTGGCCAAAAGGAAGTAGCATGATATATTCAAAGTGCTAAAAGGAAGAAACCTACAAGGAAGAATACTCTTTCTGGCAGGCCTATAATTCAGAAATGAAGGAGAAATAAAGAGTTCCCCAGACAAAGGTTAAAGAAGCTTATCACCACTAAACCAACCTTATAAGAAATGTTAAAAGAGGGGTGCCTAGCTGGCTTGGTCAAAACCATGCAACTTTTGATTTCAGGGTTAAGAATTCAAGACCCATGTTGGTTGAGGAGCCTATTACTTTAAGAAAAAAGAAAAAATATTACAGAGATTTAAGTGAAAAAGAAAGGTCATAATTAAAAGAAAATTATGAAAGGAAAAAATTTCGTGAGTAAAAGACAAGAAAGGTAATAGATCAGTCTTAGTTAAGGGGACTCACAAAATACAAATATGTAAAATATGACAACATATACATAAAACGTGGGGTTGGGGAGTAAAATTGAAATTCTTTTAGAATGTGTTGGAACTTAAGTGACCATCAACTTAATATGCACTGCTACTTATATGTAGGATGTTATATACAAGCCTCATGGTAATCACAAACCAAAAATCCGTAATATATGCAGAGAAAGTAATCCAAGCACAACACTAAAGAAAGTAAGCGAGAGAAATAGAACAGAACAGAGAAGTACTACATAAATAACCACAAAACATTCAATAAACTGGCAATGTGAACATATTAATAATTACCTTAAATGTAAATTGTCTAAAAATGCCAGTGAAAAGACATAGGGTAACTAAATGAATTAAAAAAACAAAAAAACAAAAAACAAGACCCATCTATATGCTGCCTACAAGAGACTCACTTCAGACCTATCTAAGGACAAATACAGACTGAAAGTGAAGGGATGGGAAGATATTCCATGCAAATGGAAGCAGGGAAAAAAAAAGCCAGGGTAGCAACATACCAGATAAACATTAAAACAAAAAATTTAACTAGAGGCAAGATCATTAAATAATGATAAAGGAGTGCTCACTTCGGCAGCACATATACTAAAATAATGATAAAGGATCAATCCAATAGGAGGATATAACCATTATAAATATCTATGCACCTAATAAAGGAGAACTTACATATATGGAACAAAAATTATCAGACTTATAAGGAGAAACTGAGAGTAATACAAGAATAGCAGGGGAGTTCAACACTAATCTACATCAATGGATAGATGATCTAGATAGAAAATCAATAAGGAAACAGTGTCTGAATGACAAATTAGATCAAATAGGCTTATTAGGTACATATAAAACATTCCATACAAATACAGAATATATATTGTTTTAAGTGTACATGGAACATTCTCCAGGACAGATCACATGCTAGACCACAAAAGAAGTCTCAATAAATTTAAGGAGAGTGAAATCATATCAAGCATCTTTTCTGATCATAATGGTTTTAAATTAGAAATCAATTATAAGAAAAAAAAACTGGAAGGAACACAAACATGTGAAGACTACACAATACACTACTGAACAACCAATGGGTCAAAAAAATAATCAAAGATGAAAAGAGAAAAAAATACACAAAGACTAGTAAAAATGAAAACACGATGATCCAAAATCACTGGGATGCAACAAAAGTAGTTCCAAGTGGGAAGTTCATAGCATTACAGACCTACCCCAAAAAGCAAGAAAAATCTCAAATAAACAGTCTAATCTTACCCCTAAAGGAACTAGAAATAGAAAAACAAGCAAAGCCCAAAGTCAGTAGAAAGAAGGAAGTAATTAAGATCAGAGTGGAAATGAGTGAAAGAGAGAATGAAAAACAAGGGAGAAGAAGAAACCAAGAGGTGGTTCTTTAAAAAGATAAATATTGACAAATCTTTAGTCAGACTCATTAAAAAAAAAAAAGAGAGAGAGAGAGAGAGAGAGACGGGTGGCTCAGTCAGTTAAGTGTCTGGCTTTGGCTCAGGTCATGATTCTGGGGTCCCGGGATGGAGGCCCACACTGGGCTCCCTGCTCAGTGGAGAATCTGATTCTCCCTCTCCCTCTCCCCTGCCCTGTCCTTCTGCTCATGCTTCTGTTCTCTCACTTACTCATGTTCACTCTCTAGTAAATAAATAACATTTTTAAAGGAAAAAAAAGTAGAAGGGATACAAATCAGAAATGAAAGAGGAATAACAACTGACACACCAGAAATACAAAGGATTATAAAAAAGTACTACAAAATATTACATGCCAACAAACCGGACAACCTAGGAGAAATGTTTAAGTTCTAAAAACATAAAATCTTCCAAAAGTGTATCAGGAAGAAACAGAAAACCTGAACAGATCGATTACCAGTAATGAAATTAAATCCACAGTTAAAAAAACAAAACAACAACCAAAAAACCCACTCCCAACACACAAAAGTACCAGACTAGATGGAATTCAGAGGTGAATTCTACAAAACACATTTAAAGAAGAGTTAATTTCATTCTCCTCAAACTATTCTAAAAAATAAAAGAAATAAAAATTTCAATTTCATTTTATGAGGTCAGTATTAACCTGATACCAAAACTAGACATAGACACTACCAAAAAAGAAAACTACGGGCCAATAGCCCTGATGAACATCGATGTAAAAATTCTCAGCAAAATATTAGCAAACTGAATTCAATAATATATTAAAAATATCATTCAGCACGATCAAGTGGGGTTTATTCTAGGGATGTAAGGCTGGTCTAATATCTATAATTCAATCAATGTGATACATCACATTAACAAAATGAAAAATAAAAATCATATGATCACCTTAATAAATGAAGAAAAAGCATTTGATGAAAACTCTTAATAAAGTGGACTTAGAGGAAACTTACCTCAATATAATAATGGTCATATATGAAAAATCCACAGCTAACACCACACTCAATCTAAGATCAGGAACAAGAAAAAGATGCTAACTTTTTTTTAAGATTTTATTTATTTATTTTTATTTGAGAAAAAGAAAGCAAGTGAGCGCAGGGGGAGGAGCAGAGAGAGAGAGGGACAAGAAGACTCTGCACCGAGTGTTCAATCTCAGGACCCTGAGATCATGACCTGAGCCTAAATCAAGGGTTGGATGCCCCCCCTGTGCTCCAAGGATGCCAGCTAATACCACTTTTATTCAATATAATACTGGAAGTGTTAGCAGTCAGACAAGAAATAAAAGAACCAAATAGGTAAGGAGGTAGTAAAACTGTCACTATTTGCAGAGGATATTATACTATATATAGAAAACCCTAAAGACTCCACTAAAAAACTACTGAAACTAATAAATTCAGTAAAGTTGCAGGATACAAAATATAAGAAATCAGTTGCATTTTTACACACTAATAATGAAGTAGCAGGAAAAAAAAGAAGATAATTATATTTAAAATTATACTAAAAAGAATAAAATGCCTAGGAATAAATTTAACTAGGACGTGAAAGACCTGTATTCTCAGAAATATAAAAAACTGAAGAGAACAAATGGCAAGATATACAATGCTCATGGATTTGAAAAATTAATACTTTCGAAATGTATTTTATACCCAATGGAATCCAAAGAACGAATGCAATCCCTATCAAAATACCAAGAGTATTTTTTTAAATTTACTTTGAGAGAGAGAGAGAGAGAGAGATAAAGAGTGAAGGGGAACACAAGAAGGGGGTAGGGACAGAGGGAAAAGGAGAGGCAGACTCCCTGTTGAGCAGAGAGCCCAATGCAGGACTCGATCCCAGGACCCTGGGATCATGACCTGAGCCAAAGGCAGATGCTTAACTGACTGAGCCACCCAAGCACTCTACCAAGAGTATTTTTCACAGAACTAGAACAAATACTAAAATTTGTATGGAATCACAAAAGACCCTAGTAACCAAAGCAATCTTAAGTAAAAAGTGTGAAGCTGGAGGTATCACAAATCCAGTTTCACGATACATTTCAAAGCTACAGTAATCAAAACAGCATGATATGGGCATAAATAGACACAAAGACTGATGGAACAGGATAGCGTCCAAAAATAAACCAACACTAATCTGCTCAATTAATATATCATACATGAGGAGAAAAGTCAGCCGCTTCAGTATATGATGTTGGGAAAACTGGACAACTACATGCAAAATAATGAAACGGGACGACTCTCTTATACCTTACATAAAAATAAACTCAAAATGGATTAAAGACCTAAATATGAGAATTGAAACCATAAAACTAATTTTTTCCTTCAAATTTTTATTTAAATTCTAGTTAGTCAACACACAATGCAGTATTGGTTTCAGAAGAATTCAGTGATTCATGACTTATATACAATACCCAGGGCTCATCCTAACAAGTGCCCTCCTCATTACCTATCATCCATCTAGCCCATTCCCCACCCATCTCCCTCCATCAACCCTCGGTTTGTTCACTATCATCAAGTCTCTTATGGTTGAAGAGTTAAGATGGCGGAGGAGGGGGCGCCTGGGTGGCTCAGTGGGTTGAAGCCTCTGCCTTCAGCTCGGGTCGTGATTCCCAGGGTCCTGGGATCGAGCCCTGCATCTGGCTCTCTGCTCTGCAGGGAGCCTGCTTCCCCCTCTCTCTGCCTGCCTCTCTGCCTACTTGTGATCTCTGTCTGGCAAATAAATAAATAAAATCTTAAAAAAAAAGAAAAAAGAAAAAAGATGGTGGAGGAGTAGGAGGACCCTAAGCTTGTCTCATCTCTCGAACACAGGTAGATAGTTATCAAATCATTCTGAACCCCCAAGAAATCAATCAGAGGTGAGAGAACAAAAACTGCAAGTCTACAAGTAGAAAAGTGACCATTTTTTGAAAGGCAGGAAGTACAGAAGTGGTCTTGAGAGTGAGAGCAGTGGATAAGGCAGTGGGGAGAAGCAGGGTGAATGAACACAGGGTTGTGACAGAAACCAGGGACACAAGAGTGATTGACCTTCTGTGAGAGGGCTCACTAAAGAGTGTATGTGTTGGGGGGAAATTTCAGCTCCTCACCTAGAGAGCAGGGCACCGCCATATTCATCCCACTCCTCAGCACTGCAAGCCTTCAAAGAATAAAACATCACTACCTGGTGGAGGCTAGAGCTGCTTACACAGGGCCCTGCCTCCCTGTGCACTGGAGGTACTGTTCCACTAGGGCAAATCCACCTGAGAATCTCTGCAATACAGCCCTTTCCCAGAAGACCAGCAAATAACTTGCTCACACAAAGTCTACTAATCATAGAGTGCTACAAAGCTATAGCACTAGGGGAAATAGTATCTAGCTTTTCATTGTACTTTTATTCATTTATTATTCTTTTTCATTTATTTTCTTACTTTTTTCAATTCTTACAATATTTCATTTAAACCATTTTTATTTTTGGTGAGGATGTGGAGAAAGGGAAACCCTCTTATACTGGTGGTGGGAATGGAAGCTGGTACGACCACTCTGGAAAACAGTATGGAGGTTCCTCAAAAATTAAAAATAGAACTATGCTACAACCCAGCAATTGTACTACTAGGTATTTACCCAAAGGATACAAACAGTAATCCAAAGGGGTACCTGCACCCCATGTTTATAGTAGCAATATCCACAATAGCCAAACTATGAAAGAGCCCAGATGGCCATTGACAGATGAATGGATAAAGAAGATGTGGTATATATATACAATGGAATGTTACTCAGCCATCAGAGAAATGAAATCTTTCCATTTACAATGACATGGATGAAACTAAAGGATATTATGCTAAGCGAAATAAGTCAAGCAGAGAAAGATAACTATATATTTCACTCATATGTGGAACTTAAAAAAAACAAGACAGAGGATCATAGGAGAAGGGAGGGGAGAAAGAAAAGACAAAATCAGGGAGGGAGACAAACAATAAGAGACAAACTGAGAAAACAAACTGAGGGTTGCTGGAGGGGAGATGGGTGGGAGGATGTGTGGTAACTGGGTGATGGGCATTAAGGAGGGCACTTGATGGAATGAGCACTGGGTGTTATATGCAACTGACTAAACTTTACATATGAAACTAATAATACATTATATGTTAATTGAATTTAAAAAGAGGAAAAATTATTTTTATACATACACTTTATATATATTTATTTCTTTATTTTCACTGCATTTTATTTTACGTTTTTATTTTGGGACATAGATTCTTTTAACAAGCAGACCAAAACACACCCAGGATCTAGTTTTTTGGGTTTGTTTGCTTGTTTTGTTTTGTTTTCCTATTTCTTCCTTTATTCTCTGGACAAAATGACAAGATGGAGAAATTCACCCCAAAAGAAAGAACAGGAGGTAGAACTCACAGCCAGGAATTTAATCAATACAGACAGAAGATATCTGAACTAGAATGTAAAACGATTATCAGGGTACTAGCTGGGCTTGAAAAAAAGCTTAGGAGACACTAGAGAATCCCTTATTGCAGAGATAAAAGAACTAAAATCTAGTCAGGTCAAAATTAAAAATGCTACAACTGAGATGCAATCCCAAATGGAGCCCATAAAAACAAGGATGGATGAAGCAGAGGAGTGAGTCAGTGATATTGAAGATAAAATTATTTAAAATTATGAATCTTAAAAGAAGAGGGAAAGAAAGGTAATGGACCATGAAGGTAGACTTAGGGAACTCAGTGACTTATTAAAATATTCTAACATTCATATCATAGGAGTCCCAGAAGATGTAAAGAGAAAAAAGGGGACAGAAGTCTTATTTGAACAAATTATAGCTGAAAACGTCCCTAATCTGCAGAAGGACCCAGACATCAAAATCAAAGCAGCACAGAGAACTCCCATTAAATTCAACAGAAGCTGACCATTACCAAGGCATATCATAGTCAAATTCATAAAATGCACACACAAGGAAAGAATCCTAAAAGCAGTAAGGGGAAAAAAAGTTCGTAACCTACAAGGTAAGACAGATCAGGTTCACATCAAAGCTGTCCACAGAAAGAAGTGGCAGGAAATATTCAATGTGTTGAATGGGAAAAAACATGCAGCCAGGAATTCTTTATCCAGCAAAGCTATTATTCATAATAGAAGGGGAGGGTTTCCAAAACAAAAACTAAAGGAGTTCATGACCACTAAGCCAGCCTGGCAAGAAATTTTAAGGGAGAATCTCTTAGTGGAGAGAAAAAAAAAAAAAAAGACCCAAAGCAACAAAGACTAGAGAGGACCAGAGAACAGCATCAGAAACACCAACTGTACAGATAACACAATGGCACTAAATTCATATCTCTCAATAATTATCTTGAGTGTAGGGGCGGGTGGGCTCAGTCGTTAGGCATCCGCCTTCAGCGCACGTCATGATCTCAGGGTTCTGGGATTGAGCCTAGCATTGGTGGGGGGGGCGGTTCCTGCACAGCGGGAAGCCTGCTTCTTCCTCTCCCACTGCCCCTGCTTCTGTTCCCCTGTGTCTCTCTCTGTCAAATAAATAAATAAAATCTTTAAAAAAATAATTATCTTGAGTGTAAATGGACTAATTGTTCCAATCAAAAGACATAGGGCATCACATGTATAAAAAAACTAGATCTATATGCTGCCTATAAGAGATTTATTTTAGGGGCGCCTGGGTGGCTCAGTGGGTTGGGACTCTGCCTTTGGCTCGGGTCATGATCTCAGGGTCCTGGGATGGAGCCCCGCATGGGGCTCTCTGCTCAACAGGGAGCCTTCTTCCCCCTCTCCCTCTGCTTGCCTCTCTGCCTACTTGTGATCTCTCTCTCTGTCAAATAAATAAATAGAATCTTAAAAAAAAAAAAAAAGGAGAGATTCATTTTAGATTTAAAGACACCGGCAGATTGAAAGTCAGTGGATTGAGAACCACCTATCATGCTAAGGGACATTAAAAATAAAACAAGCTAGAGTAGCCATTCTTTTATCAAAAATCTAGATTTTAAAACAAAGACTGTAACAAGAAATGAAGAAGGGCATTATATGATAATTTAGGAGTCTATCCATCAAGAAGATCTAACAATTATACACATTCATGCCCCCAACTTGGGACCACCTAAATATATAAATCAATTAACAATAAACATAAAGAAACTCATTGATAATAATGCAATAATAGGGAATGTCAACACCCTACTCACAGAAATGGACAGATCATCTAAGCAGAAAATCAACAAGGAAACAATGACTTTGAATGATGCACTGGACTTAACAGATATATTCAAAATATTTCATCCTAAAGCAGTAGAATACACGTTCAAGTTCACATGGAATAGTCTCCAGAATAGATCACATACTGGGTCACAAATGAGGCCTCAACTAGTACAAAAAAACTGAGATCATACTATGCATATTTTCAGACCACAGGGCCATGAAACTTGAAGTCAACCACAAGAAAAAAATCTTGGAAAGACCACAAATACATGAAGGTTAAAAAATATACTCCTCAAGAATGAATGGGCCAACAAGGAAGTCAAAGAAATAAAAAATACATGGAAGCAAGTGAAAATGAAAACACAACAGTCCAAAACCATTGGGATGCAGCAAAGGCAGTCCTGAGAGAGAGAGGTATATTGAAATAGGACTACCTCAAGAAGTAAGAAAAATCTCAACTATATGACCTAATTTAATACCTGAAGGAGTTAGAAAAAGAACAGCAAATAAATCCTAAAGCCAGAATAAGTGAAATAATAGCGATTAGAGCAGAAATAATCTAGAAACAAGCAAAACACAGAACGGATTAACAAAACTAAGAGCTGATGCTTCAAAAGAATGAATAAAATTGATAAACCCCTAGCCAGGTTTATCAAAAGAAAAGAGAAAGGACATGAATAGATTAAATAACAAATGAAAGAGAAGCAATCACAACAAACACCACAGAAATACAAACAATTATAAGACAATACTTTGGAAAAATTATATCCCAACAAACTGGGCAACCTGGAAGAAATGGACAAATTCCTAGAAACCTACAGACTATCAAAACTGAAACTGGAAGAGATAGAAAATTTAAACAGACCCATACCAGCAAAGAAATCAAATCAGTAATCAGAAATATCCCAGTAAAAAAAGTCCTGGGCCAGATGACTTCCCAGAGGAATTCTACCAGATATTTAGAGAAAAGTTAATACCTACTCTTCTCAAACTGGAAAGAAAGGAAGAAAGAAAGAAAAGAAAGGGAGGAAGGGAAAGAAAAGAAAGAAAGAGGAGCTGGGAGGGAGGAAGGAAGAGTAGAACTTCCAAAACTTTCAAACACATTCTATAAAGCCAGCATTACCTTGATTTCAAAACCAAAGACCCCACTAAAAAGAATTACAGGCCAATATCTCTGATGAATATGGATGTAAAAATTCTCAATAAAATACTAACAAATCGAATTCAACAGGACATTAAAAGAACTATTCACCACAATCAAGTGGGATTTATTCCTGGGTTGCAGGGATGGTTCAATATTCATAAATCAATCAACATGATATACCACATTAATAAAAGAAAGGATAAGAACCACATGATCCTGTCAGTAGATGCAGAAACAGCATTTCACAATAATACCATATCCTTTCTTGATAAAAACCCTCCACAAAGCAGGGTTAAATGGATCATATCTCAACATCATAAAGGCCATATATGAAAGACCCATAGCTGACATCATCTTCAATGGGGAAAAAAGAGAGCTTTTCCCCTACAGTCAAGAACAAGACATGGGTGTCCACTTCCACCATTACTATTGAACATGGTACTAGAAGTCTCAGCTTCAGCAATCAAACAACAAAAAGAAATAAAAGACATCCAAAATGGTAAGGAAGAAGTCAGACTTTCACTATTTGAGGATGACAGGATACTCTATGTAGAAAACCCAAAAGACTCCACCAAAAAATCACTAGAACTAACACATGAATTTAGCAAAGTTGCAGGGTATAAAATCAATGTGTAGAAATCTGTTGCATTTCTATACACCAATAACAAAGCAGCAAAAAAAGAAATCAAGGAATCAATCCCCTTTGCAATTGCACCAAAAACAGTAAGATACCCAGGAGTAAGCCTAAAGAGGTAAATAATCTGTACTCTGAAAACTACAGAACACTTATGAAAGAAATTGAGGACAACACAAATGGAAAAACATTACATGCTCATGGATTGGAAGAACAAACATTGCTTTGGGTAGTATATACATTTTAACAGTCTACACATTTAATGCAATCCCTATCAAAATACCACATTTTTCATAGAGCTAGAACATAGAATCTTAAAATCTGTATAGAACCCTGAAAGATCCCAAACAACCAGAGCAATTCTGAAAAAGAAAAACAAAACTAGAGGTATACGATTCCAGATTTCAAGCTATATTACAAAGCTGTGGTCATCAAAACAGTATGCAACTGGCACAAAAACAGAACAATGGAACAGAACAGGGAACTGAGAAATTCAGTTGTATAGCTACAGCTTGTAGCTATACGGTCAACTAGTCTTCGACAAAGAATATCAAATGGAAAAAAAAAAAAGATAGTCTCTTCAACAAATGCTGCTGGGAAAACTGGACAGCTACACGTAGAAGAGTGAAACCAGACCATTTTCTTATACCACACATGAACGTAAATTAAAAATGGATAGAATACCTGAATGTCAGACAGGAAACCATCAAAATCCTAGAGAACACAGGCAGCAACCTCTTTGACATTGGTCATAGCAACTTCTTACTAGATAGACCTCCAGGGGCAAGAGAAAAAGAGAAAAAAATGAACTATTAGGATTTATCAAGATTGAAAAGCATCTGTATAGCAAAGGAAACCATCAACAAAACTAAAATGCAGCCTACAGCCTACAGGAGAAGGTATTTGCAAATGACGTCATCTCATATAGGGCTAGTATCCAAAATCTATAGAGAACTTACCAAATTCAACACCCAAAAACAACATTCAGTGAAGAAATGGGCAAGACACGCATAGACACTTTTCCAAAAAGATCCAGATGGCTGACACAGAAAAAGATGTTCCACGTCACTCGTCAGGGAAACACAAATCAAAACCACAATGTGATACCACCTCATGCTGGTCAGAGTGGCTAAAATTTTTTTAAAGATTTTATTTATGAGAGAGAGAGAGAGAGAGAGAGATTGGGAGATCATGAACCAGGATTAGAGGGTAGACAGAGAGGCAGACTCCCTGCTAAGCAGGGAGCCCAAAGCAGGTCTTGATCCCAGGACCCTGGGATCATGACCTGAGCTAAAGGCAGACATTTAACCAACTGAGGTACCCAACTGACTGAGCCCCAAAATGGCTAAAATTAAACAACAGAAGAAACAACAGGTGTTGTCAAGGATGAAGAGAAAGGGGAACCTTCTTGTACAGTTGGTAGGAATGCAAACTGGTACACACATGCTGGAGAACAGTTTGGAGGTTCCTCGAAAAGTTAAACATACATCTACCTAGCAATTCAGCAATTGCACTACTAGGTATTTACTCAAAGGATAAAAAAAAATACAGAATTGAAGGGGTCCATGCACCCTGATGTTTACAGCAGAATTATCAGTAATAACCAAACTCTGGAGAGAGCCCAAATGTCCATCGACAGATGAATGTATAAAGATGTGGTGTGTATATATACAATGGACTATTACTTAACCATAAAAAGGAATTAAATATTGCCATTTGCAATGATGTGGCTGGAACTAGAGGGTATTATGCTAAGAGAAATAAGTCAGAGAAAGACAAATACTATATGATCTCACTCATATGTGGATTTTAAGGAAGAAAACAGAAGAACATATGGGAAGAATGAAAAGAAAAAAAGAAGAGGGAAACAAGCCATAAGAGACTTAACGACAGAGAACAAGCAGGGTTGACGGAGGGAGATGGGTGGGAGATGGGCTAGATGGGCATGAAGGAGGGCACTTGTTATGATGGGCATTGGATGTTGTATGTAAGTGATGAATCACTGAATTCTACTCCAGAAACCAATATTGCACTGTATGTTAACTAAAATTAAAAAAAAATAAGAGAGAGTCCCTTATGTTTTGTTTCCTTTTCCTTCTCTCTATTTCCCCCTCCCATAAGTTCATCTGTTTCGTTTCTTAAATTCCCCATATAAGTGAGATCACAGAAACCATAAAACTCCTTCAAGAAAACAGAGACAGTGATCTTTTTGACATCAGCCTTAACAACAATTTTATAGATGGGCTGCCTCTGGCAAGGGACACAAAGTAAAAACAAACTATTGGGACCACACCAAAATTAAAACCTTTGAACAGCGAAGAAACCATCAACAAAACAAAAAGGTCACCCACTGAAGAGGAGAAAATACTTGCAAATGATATAACTGATAGGGGGTTAATATCTAAAATTCATAAAGAGCTTATATGACTCAGCACCTAAATACAAATAATCTGATTAAAAAATGGGCAGAGAACCGGAACGGACATTTCTCCAAAGACAACAGAGGGCCAACAGACACATGAAAAGATGCTCAACACCACTCATCATTAGCGAAACGCAAATCAAAACTGCAATGAGATATCACTTCACACTTGTCAGAATGGCTATTTTGAAAAAGACTAGAAATAAGTGTTAGCGAGAATGTGGAGAAAAGGGAACCCACCTGCACTGCTGGTAGGAATGTAAATTGGTGCGACCATGGCAGAAAACTATATGGAAGTTCCTCTAAAAATTAAAAATAAAAATAGAAATACTATATGATCTGACAATTCCACTACTGGGTATTTATCCAAAAATAGATAAAAATACTAATTCAGAAAGACACATGCACCCCCTAGGTTCATTGCATCATTATTTACAAAACAGCCAAGATATGGAAGCAACCTGAGTCCACTGATGAATGGATAAAAAAGATGTGCTTTATATACACAATGGGATCATATTCAGCCATAAAAAAAACAATGGAGGGGCACCTGGGTTGCTCAGTTGATTGGGTGACTGCCTTCGGCTCAGGTCATGATCCCAGAGTCCTGGGACTGAGCCCCCCACACTGGGCTCCCTGCTCTGTGAGGAGACTGTTTCTCCCTCTCTCTCTGCCCCTTCCCCTTGTCCTCTCTCTCAAATAAATAAAATCTTTTAAAAAAGAAAAGAAAAAAAGAAAATAGAGGTCTTCCCATTTGTGACAACATGGATGGACGTAGAGGGTATTTTATGCTAAGTCAGACAGAGAAAAACAAATACCATATGATATCACTTATATGAGGAATCTAAAAATCAAAACAAAAATGCAACAGAATCAAATACAGAGAGCTCGTGGTTGCCAGAGGGGAGGGTTTTGGGGAGATGGGCAAAATAGGAGAAGGAAATTAAGAGTCCTACCTAGTTACATAGAAATAAGTCACAGGGATGAAAAGTACAGCATAAAATATAGTCAATAATATTCTAATAAATAACACTGTATGGAGACAGATGTTCGCTACACTTACAATCGTGACCACAGTTTAATAATGCACAGAATTCTCCATTCACTATGTCATACACCTGAAACTAAGATAACGTTTTTTTTTTTAAATTTTATTTATTTATTGACAGACAGAGATCACAAGTCGGCAGAGAGAAAGGGGGAAGCAGGCTACCCGCTGAGCAGAGAGCCTGATGTGGGACTCGATTCCAGGACCCTGAGATCATGACCTGAGCCAAAGGCAGAGGCTTAACCCACTAAGCCACCCAGGTGCCCCTATAACGTTGTATTTTAACAACACTTTAATAAATGGAAGGTTTATTAGGTAGCTAATAGAGGTGGCAAAAAAAGATCCAGGGTTTCTTTCTGAGGGGATAAAAAGCTCTAAAATTGTGGTGATTATTGCAAAGAACTATGAACACATCAAGTTGTACACATCAAATAGATGAACAGTATGCTACTATAATTATACCTCAATACAGGCACTTTTAGAAATAAGGAAAAAAAAAAAGTTCAAAACAAGGACCTAGCTTCCTCTTTAAGAAACTACAGAAAAGGGTAATTAGACCCAAATCAAGCAGAAATGAGAAAATGAAGAGAAGAAATTGAAATTAAGAATAGAAAAATGAAAAAATTTTTTTCTTAAACCAGTATCAAAGTTCAGATCTAGCCAAATTGTCCAATGGAACAAAAAGAGAGAAGACACAAACAGCAAACAACAAGAATGAAAGAAGAAAGAAGCATCAATATCAATGCCACAAATGTTAAAAGGATGAGAGACTAGTATGACAGCTTTAGGCTCATTAAAATTTGACGATTTAAATAGAGAAATTCCTTTTTAAAAGACACAAACTACCAAAGTTCAATCAAGAAGAAAGAGATAACCTGGGGGCGCCTAGTTGGCTCAGTCATGAAGCATCTGCCTATAGCTCGGGCCATGATCCCAAGGTCCTGGGATCGAGTCCCACACAGGGCCCCCTGCTCAGTGGGAAGCCTGCTTCTCCCTCTCCCACTCCCCCTGCTTGTGTTCCCTCTCTCTCTGTCTCTCTCTCTGTCAAACATATAAATAAAATCTTTACCAAAAAAAAATAAATAAATAAAGAGGTAACCTGAATAGTTTGTATCTATTATAGAAATTAAATTTATAGTTCAAAACCTTCCAGCAATAAAAACTCCAGGCCCAGATGTCTTGGGGGAAATTGTAACAAATATTTAAGAAACACATGCCAACTCTACACAAACTCTTTTAGGATAGAAGAGGGAATATGTCCTAATTCATTTAGAAGGTTAGCAACACTCCACACCAAAATCAGAAAAAGACATTACAGAAAAAGAACACCACTAACCAATATCCCTCAAGATTACAGATGGGAAAATTCTCAAGAAATTACTAGCCAACTGAGAATAAGAGCACATGAAAAGAATCAAGGTCAACTTGGGTTTAGCCCAAGAACGCAAAGCTGGTTCAGCATTTGAAAAATCAATGGAATCCACCATACTGATAAATGTGAGTATATAGCAATACCTCACATTTTCATGGCAAAAACAAACACCATAAATAAAGTGAAAAGAAATCATACACTGGCAGAATGTATGCACATCGTGTATCACAGATTAGGGGGCAAAACCTATAATTTATGTGAAGAAACTTAAAAAAATTTTAGACTTCAAAAATCTTGTAGGAAAAAATGGACAAAAGATATTTGAAAAGATAGTTCACAGATAGAGATATCCAAAGGCAGCCTGTAAGCATGATGTTCAAGGTCACTCCCAGTTAGAGAAACACACCACACCACAGACTCAAAAGCAGGACAACGCCCTTTGTCGTGGGGCGGTGAGAACACACAGGCACTTTCATATATTTGGGGACATTCCCTTAGGTCTTAATATTTGATCACAAAATGAGGCCGAGTTAGGACACCAGTCAGAGCCTGCAACGGGCCCTGAAAACATTTTGTTCTGCTCTGGTTTGGCTGTTAGGAGCAGAGGTTCTGAGGTAACCTTCTCAGTAGCAAGGTAGAGTCATCTTCCTGTTGATTTTTAAAAATTCCCTCCAACCAGCCAGCCTTTGTTGAATATCCGCTCCCTCTCAGGTGCCAGACAGTAAACAGAGGTCTCGCCCGTAGCTGTCACAAATGAAAGCATACTACAAATGTGGATCCTGTCTTGTCACGCTGTGACATCTGGGTGGCCCTGTGCCTTTCAAACCTGTTTCTGTCCATTAACCACATACTTCTTTTTTTTTTTTTTTTTTAAGATTTTATTCACTTATTTGGCAGAGAAAGAGATGGTGAGAGAGGGAATCCAAGCAGGGGTAGACAGAGAGGGAGAAGCAGGCTTCCTGCTGAGCAGGGAGCCCAATATGGGGCTCGATCCCAGGACCCCGGGATCATGACCTAAGCCGAAGGCAAACGTTTAACAACTGAGCCACCCAGACGCCCCTCCCCACATACTTCTGATGCCAGAGGCCACCGAACACATCATTATTGTGACAGGTCTTCCAATCCTGCCTCTTTGCAGTGACTCCAGCTTTGCCAAAATGGAAGGTCACACTAGACGCCAGCTGGTCAGGGAAAGGTGAATGGAAGCTGTACTTCCCAGAGCCTTGCTTCTCAAACTCCCAAGTGCCAAGAATCAACCAGAGATCTCCTTAAGATGCAGATTCTAGGTCAAGGAGGTCTTGGGAGAGCTCGGAGATTCTGCATTTCTACCAAGTTCCTAGGTGATGCTAATGCTGCCGGTCCACAGCTTGGGTTTTGCCAAGCAAGGGGCCACGAGAGAGAGATTTGGGTAGGCTCCCCGGGGTTGGTGGCACACTCAGGCTTCATCTTCTGCCCCCACACCAACCTCTTCTCCACTTCCCCTGCTCTAGTCTAGGTGTCCCTCACGTGGATTACTGCAAAAGCCTCCAGACTTACCTGCTGGCCTCTCCTGCATCTTTAGTAAATCCTTAGAGGTCGCACAGAGATCTTCCTAAAATGCAGACCTAGACAGGACCCAGCCAGCCTCAGTCCTTTTGATGGCTTCCCTTTTCCTCACGTTAATGTCTACACTCCTTGACTGGGCCCAGCAGGTCCCTCACAGGCTGTGTCCTGCCTGCCTTGCCCGCATCTCCCACTCGATGTCTCAGCATGTCAGGTCACCTGCCGTTCCTCCGTGGATCTGTGCCCATGATAGGCCCACCTCTCTGAAGGCAAACTCTTACTCCTAAAAATTCTGGTCCAATATCCATCCTCAGCAAAGTGAAGGGTTAATCACACCCTTCTTTGTACTATTTCTATACCTTACATGGGCTTTTGAAGACATATTTGAAAGTGATTAATCCACATGCCATCCCTCTATGGACCAGAAGTCTCCCAAGGTCAGGTACCATGTTCTAGTCTTCATCATGTTCTTAGTCAACACAGAGGTTTTTTTCTGGTTTGTCTTTGTTTCTTTCTTTCTTTTTTAAAGATTTTATTTGTCAGAGAGAGAGAGAGAGAGAAAGAGAGAGAGAGACCAGCAGGGGGAGTAGCCAGCAGAGGGAGAAGGAGAAGAAGGCTCCCTGCCGAGCAAGGAGTCTGATGCAGGACTCGATCCCAGCACTCTGACATAAGCTGAAGTCAGACGCTTAACCGACTGAGCCACCCAGGTGTCCTGAACACAGAGTTTTGAGTGGACCCACAGCTCTGCAATGTGGCACTTGTCTTCAAAGTCATCAGAAACAGACAGCAAAAGATTCATTCAGGATGCCTGGCTCTTGGCCCCAAATCTGCCAATGCCCAGTAACTTTAGGCACAATATAAACTAGAATGCTTTGAAAACTAGCAAGTGCTGCAATAATTTGACCAATAAAAAAGTCCCCTTCCGCCAAATGCTTCCAGTCTAACATGAACTTTCCATTCTAATCCTCACAACACTGGTGAGGTAGGAGTGGAGCCCCACAGTGCAGAGAGGCAAACCAGAGCTAGGAGAAGTTAAGACTCTTACTTCAGCCACAGCAACTTCTTTCAAGATATGTCTCCAAAGGCAAAGGAAACAAAAGCAAAAATGAACTTTTGGGACTTCATCAAAATCAAAAGCTTCTGCACAGCAAAGGAAACAGTCAACAAAACAAAGAGGCAACCCACGGAATGGGAGAAGATATTTGCAAATGACAGTACAGACAAAAGGTTGATATCCAGGATCTATAAAGAACTCCTCAAACTCAACACACACAAAACAGATAATCATATCAAAAAATGGGCAGAAGATATGAACAGACACTTCTCCAATGAAGACATACAAATGGCTATCAGACACATGAAAAAATGTTCATCATCACTAGCCATCAGGGAGATTCAAATTAAAACCACATTGAGATACCACCTTACACCAGTTAGAAATTGGCCAAAATTTAGAAAATTACACCAAATTAGAAATGGCCAAAATTAGCAAGACAGGAAACAACGTGTGTTGGAGAGGATGTGGAGAAAGGGGAACCCTCTTACAATGTTGGTGGGAATGCATCTTGGTGCAGCCACTTTGGAGAACAGTGTGGAGATTCCTCAAGAAATTAAAAATAGAGCTTCCCTATGACCCTGCCATTGCACTACTGGGTATTTACCCCAAAGATACAGATGTAGTGAAAAGAAAGGCCATCTGTACCCCAATGTTTATAGCAGCAATGGCCACGGTCGCCAAACTGTGGAAAGAACCAAGATGCCCTTCAACGGACGAATGGATAAGGAACATGTGGTCCATATACACTATGGAGTATTATGCCTCCATCAGAAAGGAGGAATACCCAACTTTTGTAGCAACATGGACGGGACTGGAAGAGATTATGCTGAGTGAAATAAGTCAAGCAGAGAGGGTCAATTATCATACGGTTTCACTTATTTGCGGAGCATTACAAATAACACAGAGGACATGGGGAGATGGAGAGGAGAAGGAAGTTGAGGGAAATTGGAGGGGGAGATGAACCATGAGAGACTATGGACTCTGAAAAACAACCTGAGGGTTTTGAAGGGGCGGGGGGTGGGAGGTTGGGGGAGCCAGGTGGTGGGTATTATGGAGGGCACACATTGCATGGAGCACTGGGTGTGGTGCAAAAACAATGAATTCTGTTACACTGAAAAGAAAAAAAAAAAAGACTCTTACTTACAGTAATACCCCGGGATCCTTGTTGGCCCTGAACTTAGGCATTTTCTAGTAAGGTCTCATGCACGGTATTCTCACTGCCTGAAATTATACTGCATTGTTTAATAACCCAGCCTCCTAATGAATGACAACATTTATTTTTATTGCTCTATATATGGCTCTTAAAAATGCTGAATATTCAACTTGACCTGTATTCATTTCTCACTCCATCTTAAAAAAAGGTTCAGATCTTATTCGAAGTGCTTATCATGTTTAGCATGGAGCAAAGGCTCTCTTTCTCTCACTCTCAAATTTAAAAAAAAAAAGAATACCATCTTTTGCTATATATGTTCATATTCCATTAACTTACACAAATTTCTGCAGAGATATATTCCTAAAAGGTTGTATTTAAATTAAAACCATGAAAATTTCAAATGAAATGACAAAGTTAAATGAATTCAACTAAGAACTGACCATTTAAAGGACATTTGTGACAAACCCTGAATGCATAAACACTCACTCAACTTAGGAAGATCAAGTTTTCTTATCTGCACTTGGCTTTTAAAAAACATTTTTAAGCTTTTCCTCTAAGATCAGGAATAAGAGAAGGGTGTTCATTTTCACCACCTCCATTCAACACAGTACTTCTAGCCAGAGCAATTAAACAAGAAATAAATGTTGTCCAAATTTGGAAGAAGTAAAATTACCTGTTTGCAGATGTTAGGATCTTAAATGTAGAAAGCCATAAATATTCCACAAAAAGAAAAGTGTTAGGATAAATAAATTCAACAAAGTAATAGGATATAAAATTAACATGCAAAAATCAGATTTGCTTCCATATATTTACAATGAATAATCAGAAAAGAAAATGAGGAAAAAAAACTACATTTACAATAACATCAAAAAGAGTAAAATACTTAGAAATGAATTTAACAGGAGAGATGAAAGACTTGCAGGATGAAATCTACAAAAGGCCTCTGAAAGTAATTAAAGAAGACATATATAAATGGAATCACATCCCATGTTCATGGACTGGAAGACTTAACCCAAAGCAATTTACTAAATTTACTCAGTGTAATCCCTATCAAAATCCCAATGACATTTTTTGCAGAAATAGAAAGACTTATCCTAAAATCTGCATGAAATCTCAAGGGACCCTGAGTAGCCAAAAAACAGTTTTGAAAAAGAACAACAAAATTGGAGGACTCACATTTCCTGATTTCAAAACCTACTATGCTACAAAACTAAGAGTTCTTTGCAAAGGTAAACAAAATTGATAAGCCTTTAGCTAGACTGAGCAAAAGAGAGGACCCAATCAACAAAATTATAAATAAAAAGGAAGACATTATAACTGATACCACAAATACATAAAAGTTCATTAAAAGGCTACTATGCACTTTAAACTATACACTAACTGGACAACCTAGGAATCATGGAAAAATTCTTAGAAACATTCAACCCACTAAGATTGAATCAGAAAGAAATAGAAAATCTGAATAGACCAAGCACTAACAAGAAGATTGGATCAGTAATAAAAAGTCTCCTAGTGAAGAAAAGCCCAGGACCAGATGGCTTCACAGGTGAATTTTACCAAACATACATTTATTTATTTATTTATTTATTAAATTTTTTAAATTTTTTATTTTTTTATAAACATATAATGTATTTTTTTTAAAAAGATTTTATTTATTTATTTGACAGACAGAGATCACAAACAGGCAGAGAGAGAGGAGGAAGCAGGCTCCCCGCTGAGCAGAGAGCCTGATGTGGGGCTCGATCCCAGAACCCTGAGATCATGACCCGAGCTGAAGGCAGCGGCTTAACCCACTGAGCCACCCAGGCGCCCCCATATAATGTATTTTTATCCCCAGGGGTACAGGTCTGTGAATCGCCAGGTTTACACACTTCACAGCACTCACTATATAGCACATACCCTCCCCAATATCCATAACCCCACTCCCCTCTCCTGACCTCCCTCCCCCCAGCAACCCTCAGTTTGTTTTGTGAGAATAAGAGTCACTTATGGTTTGTCTCCCTCTCGATCCCATCTTGTTTCATTTATTCTTTTCATACCCCCAAAACTCCCCATGTTGCATCTCCTCTCCCTCATATCAGGGAGATCATATGATAGTTGTCTTTCTCCGATTGACTTATTTCGCTAAGCATAATACCCTCTAGTTCCATCCACGTCGTCGCAAACGGCAAGATTTCATTTCTTTTGATGGCTGCATAGTATTCCATTGTATATATATACCACATCTTCTTTATCCATTCATCTGTTGATGGACATCTAGGTTCTTTCCATAGTTTGGCTATTGTAAACATTGCTGCTATAAACATGCGGGTGCACGTGCCCCTTTGGATCACTACGTTTGTATCTTTAGGGTAAATACCCAGTAGTGCATTTGCTGGGTCATAGGGTAGCTCTATTTTCAACTTTTTGAGGAACCTCCATGCTGTTTTCCAGAGTGGCTGCACCAGCTTGCATTCCTACCAACAGTGTAGGAGGGCTCCCCTTTCTCCGCATCCTCGCCAGCATCTGTCATTTCCTGACTTGTTAATTTTAGCCATTCTGACTGGTGTGAGGTGGTATCTCATTGTGGTTTTGATTTGTATTTCCCTGATGCCGAGTCATGTGGAGCATTTTTTCATGTGTCCATTGGCCATCTGGATGTCTTCTTTGCAGAAATGTCTGTTCATGTCTTCTGCCCATTTCTTGATTGGATTATTTGTTCTTTGGGTGTTGAGTTTGAAAAGTTCTTTATAGATTTTGGATACTAGCCCTTTATCTGATAGTTCGTTTGCAAATATCTTCTCCCATTCTGTCAGTTGTCTTTTGGTTTTATTTACTGTTTCCTTTGCTGTGTAAAAGCTTTTGATCTTGATGAAATCCCAATAGTTCATTTTTGCCCTTGCTTCCCTTGCCTTTGGCGATGTTCCTAGGAAGAAGTTGCTGTGGCTGAGGTCGAAGAGGTTGCTGCCTGTGTTCTCCTCAAGGATTTTGATGGATTCCTTTCTCACATTGAGGTCCTTCATCCATTTTGAGTCTATTTTTGTGTGTGGTTTAAGGAAATGGTCCAATTTCATTTTTCTCCATGTGGCTTTCTAATTTTCCCAACACCATTTATTGAACAGGCGGTCTTTTTTCCATTGGACATTCTTTCCTGCTTTGTCGAAGATTAGTTGACCATAGAGTTAAGGGTCTATTTCTGGGCTCTCTATTCTGTTCCATGAATCTATGTGTTTTTGTGCCAGTACCATACAGCTTTGTAATAGAGCTTAAAGTCCAGAAATGTGATGCCACCAACTCTGGCTTTCTTTTTCAATATTCCTTTGGCTATTCGAGGTCTTTTCTGGTTCCATATAAATTTTAGGATTATTTGTTCCATTTCTTTGAAAAAAATGGGTGGGATTTTGATACGGATTGCATTAAATGTGTAGATTGCTTTAGGTTGCATAGACATTTTCACAATATTTGTTCTTCCAATCCATGAGCATGGAACATTTTTCCATTTCTTCGGGTCTTCTTCAATTTCTTTCATGAGTATTTTATAGTTTTCTGAATATAGATTCTTTGCCTCTTTGGTTAGGTTTATTCCTAGGTATCTTATGGTTTGGGGTGCAATTATAAATGGGATGGACTCCTTAATTTCTCTTTCTTCTGTCTTGTTGTTGGTGTAGAGAAATGCAACTGATTTCTGTGCATTGATTTTATATCCTGACACTTTACTGAATTCCTGTACAAGTTCTAGCAGTTTTGGAGTGGAGTCTTTTGGGTTTTCCACATATAGTATCATATCATCTGCAAAGAGTGATAGTTTGACTTCTTCTTTGCCGATTTGGATGCCTTTAATTTCTTTTTGTTGTCTGATTGCTGAGGCTAGGACTTCTAGTACTATATTGAACAGCAGTGGTGATAATGGACATCCCTGCCATGTTCCTGACCTTAGAGGAAAAGCTTTCAGTTTTTCTCCATTGAGAATGATATTTGCAGTGGGTTTTTCATAGATGGCTTTGATAATATTGAGGTATGTGCCCTCTGTCCCTACACTTTGAAGAGTTTTGATCAGGAAGGGATGCTGTACTTTGTCAAATGCTTTTTCAGCATCTATGGAGAGTATCATATGGTTCTTGTTCTTTCTTTTATTAATGTGTTGTATCACATTGATTTGCAGATGTTGAACCAACCTTGCAGCCCTGGAATAAATCCCACTTGGTCGTGGTGAATAATTCTTTTAATGTACTGTTGGATCCTATTGGCTAGTATTTTGGTGAGAATTTTCACATCTGTGTTCATCAAGGATATTGGTCTGTAATTCTCTTTTTTGATGGCATCCTTGTGTGGTTTTGGGATCAAGGTGATGCTGGCCTCATAAAATGAATTTGGAAGTTTTCCTTCCATTTCTATTTTTTGGAACAGTTTCAGGAGGATAGGAATTAATTTTTCTTTAAATGTTTGGTAGAATTCCCCTGGGAAGCTGTCTGGCCCTGGGTTTTTGTTTGTTTGGAGATTTTTGATGACTGTTTCAATCTCCTTACTGGTTATGGGTCTGTTCAGGTTTTGTATTTCTTCCTGGTTCAGTTGTGGTAGTTTATATGTCTCTAGGAATGCATCCATTTCTTCCAGATTGTCAAATTTGTTTCCGTAGAGTTGTTCATAGTATGTTCTTATAATTGTTTGTATTTCTTTGGTGTTGGTTGTGATCTCTCCTCTTTCATTCATGATTTTATTTATTTGGTTCCTTTCTCTTTTCTTTTTGATAAGTCTGGCCAGGGGTTTATCAATCTTATTAATTCTTTCGAAGAACCAGCTCCTAGTTTCGTTGATTTGTTCTATTGTTTTTTTGGTTTCTATTTCAATGATTTCTGCTCTGCTCTTTATTATTTCACTTCTCCTGCTGGGTTTAGGCTTTGTTTGTTGTTCGTTCTCAGCTCCTTTAGGTTAGGGTTAGGATGTGTATTTGAGACCTTTCTTGTTTCTTGAGAAAGGCTTGTACCGCTATATATTTTCCTCTCAGGACTGCCTTTGCTGTGTCCCACAGATTTTGAACCATTGTGTTTTCATTATCGTTTGTTTCCATGAATTTTTTTTCAATTCTTCTTTTATTTCCTGGTTGACCCATTCATTCTTTAGAAGGATGCTGTTTAGTCTCCATGTATTTTACCAAACATTTAAATAAGAATTATCACCAATCCTTCTCAAACCCTCCCCAAAAGACAGAAGAGGAGACCCAGTTCAAGATAGTGACAGTTATATACAAAGAAATAGACATTTCAAGTACATTATCATACAAATTAGGTGATATAAGAAAACAGATCAATACCTACTGGAATATACTAGAAAATGGGAGTAATTAAAATATCAGGGGCACCTGGATGGCCCAGTTGTTAATCATCCGACTCTTGGCTCTGGCTCAGGTCATGATCTTAGGATGTGAGATCAATCCCTGTATTGGGCTCCGCACCTAGCGTGGTCAGCTTGGGACTCTTACTCTATCTGTATCTCCCTACTGCATGCTCACTCTCTCACTCTCCCTCTCTCTCAAATAAAAATAAATCTTAAAAAAAAAAAAAAACCTCAGTAGGGGTGCCTGGGTGGCTCAGTCATTAAGCATCTGCCTTTGGCTCAGGTCATGATCCCAGGGTCTTGAGATCAAGCCCCACATAGTGCTCCCTTCTTGGCAAGCCTGTTTCTCCCTCTCCCTCTGCCAGCTGCTCTTCAGGCTGTGCTCTCTTGGTTAAATAAATAAAACCTTAAAAATAAAAATAATTCAGTAATCAGCCATGTAACACATTCCATTAGCAGGAAAAAAAAAAAAGGTGATGTAAGAAAATCCTGAACTCCCCTCTTCCCATGGACACACTGAATCTACATGAAAGAAGTTCCTATGGGGGGAGAAAACCCCCACAAACCTCTTAAAACTAGTGGTGAGACTTTACATATTGAAGTGAGAAGTAAATCACATAGAAGCGGTAGGAAAGGCTGAGACACAATCTCGCCATATACCCTAGCTTGTGGTACAGCGACCCACACTCGGGAGGGAATTCAAAACCCTGAGAATTCCCCCTAAGGGCTGAAGGGTTCAATACTCCACATGTGGCACCTCAGTGTTTATGACCTGAACTTGAGAGACTAGCACCCACAACATCTAGTTGTGAAAACTGATGGGCCTTAAGCACGTAAGCACCATGGACCTGTAGCAAACTGAGAAGACACTCTTCAGTGGCTTGCAAGGACGCGCACCTGCCCCACAGCACAGCACAGAAGCAGCTGCTTTAAAAGCACCCCTACTTTATGTGAAGCAGGCTTGTTTGGTAATTTAAAAGCACTGGACTGAGGGGCAGTGGCCTGCTGGGATACCCTCCAGAAATGGACTGATGTGTGCCATTTTCGTGCTCCACCTCTGCCTTGCTAGCACAGGCACGTGCCATGTTTTCCCTTATTCTTTAGTCTCTTTCTGCTCTACCCCCACCACCCCTGGTGCCATCTTGACACTTACCCTGCCTTGTTCCAGCTGGCAGGTACCATGTGCACACTCCTCCTCCATGGCACTCTTGAATGCCAGGTGCTCCAGAGGGGACCTCCTTCCTACGTGCATCAGGTGCTCTGGCTTTACATGCCATCATCTGTTTTTGGTAGATCCACCCAGGGAAGGCCCCTTGACTGTATGGTTCTGGAGGCAGGTGTTGGGGTGTCCCATGAGACTGTTAACAATCAGAGAGACAGGTGTTGGTGGCCTACCACTTCTAGGGCATGGCACAAACAGCATATTGAAAACAGCCCTAGTCGTTCAGTGGTAGAGGCCTATCTGCTTGTCCCATCCCTCAGGGGCAGGGTCTAGGTCTGGCACACATCTAGGGGTCTACTGAGGGGCTCTCAGGGAATGTAGGTTGAGGGAGGCTTTCCTTGGGCTGTCCTTCTGCCTCACTATAGCTTGCCATTATCTCCCAGAAAGGAGCTTACACATGTGCTTGAAGCCTCAATTTTCACAACTACCTCCCAGGGAACACTTCCAGATTGCTCACCTCTGGTGGCCAGTGAGGCTTGCAGTTGTGACCCCACAGGACCGTTACAGACATATTCACATAGATTAAAAAACACTGCCTTCGGTGTCTGGCTGCCAGTCAGTCTGAATCTAACAAGTCTTGGCAAACCTCAAATACTAGGAGCTATTAAAAATGAAATAGGCTGCTTGGACCATCACAAAGGTTTGAGAGGCAACTAAGAGGTAGGCAGGGGTGAACAACAAAGTTCATTTCCTACAAGAAGCCACTCCTCAAGACGGGAGAGGTGGTAGTTTCATCTAATGTTAGAAGCCAACACAGAGAACCAAACAAAATGAGAAACAGGGTAGTAAGTTTCAAATAAATAAACAAAATTAAAACCTCAGGGAAAAAACCTTAATAAAATAGAAATAATAACTTTATCTGATGAAGAGTTCAAAGTAATGGTCCCAAAGATGCTCACTGAACACAGAAGAATGGAAGACAATAGGAAGAACTTCAACAAAGAGACAAAAAATATAGGAAAAGTACCAAACAGAAGTGACAGACCTGAAGGCCACACTGTAGAAAGCTCCTGACTTAGAGTTCATCTTTTGATTTCTTGACTTTGCAGTGGTATGAAAGTGGTATGTACTTGGTAGAAACCATAATTCAAATTCTGAATTTTGATCTTTTCCCAGGCTAGTGTATACAGTACAATACTCTTTTGTGATGCTAGGTAGTGGCAGCAAGCCAGAGCTCCCAATCAGCCACACAATCACAAAGGTAAACAATGGATACCCTTGCAACCATTCTGTATGCATAGAACCATTATATTTTTTCACTTCCAGTATGGTAATCAATAAGTTACATGAGATATTCAACACTTTATTATAAAATATGCTGTTAAATGATTGATCATGTTGCCCAATTGCAGGCTAATGTAAATGTTCTGAGCACATTTAAGGTAGGCTAGGCTAAGTTATGATGTTTGGTAAGTTAGGTGTATTAAATTCATTTTCAACTTATGATATATTCAACTTGCAAAGAGTTTATCCAGATGTAACCATCTGCAGGACGGTTCAAACAGCAGAATAGATGAAGGATAAGAAATTTGAAGACTGGGCAGAGGAACTCACTGAATCAGAGCAGCTAAAAGAAGAAAAAATTAAAAATGAAGATAGCCTGAGACTTATGGGACAACATAAAGAGGACCAACATTTGCACTATAGGTACCCCAGAAGAAGAAGGGGCAGAAAACTTATTTTAAAAAATAATTGCTGAAAATGTCCCTAACTTCAAGAAGGAAACAGACATTCAGATCCAGGAAGCCAAAAAAGTTCCAAATAAGACAAACCCAAAGAGACCCACAAGACACATTATAATTGAAACATCAAAAGTTAAAGATAAAGAATACTGAAAGCACAAATAGGGGAAAAAAAAAACTTGTTACATACAGAAGAACCCCAATGAGACCATATGCAGATTTTTCAGCAGACACTTTGCAGGCCAGAGGGAGTGACATGAGATATTCAAATTTCTAAAAGACACCTGGCTGGGGACCGAACATTACCCACAGCAGGCAAAGAGAGCCTCTGCAAACAAGTGAACTGAAGGGACAAGAGGCCAGGACTCAAGAGCAGAACATAGGCAGCACACAAAGGAGACACTCCCTGAAGTGCCAGGTTCTGGAGACAGGGGACACTGCACTGCAGGGCACCAAAGGACCTCTTCTTCATAAGACCATTACCTTTAAGAGCAAAAGATGCAGCTGAGTCTCTTAACACAGAGAAACAGACAACAGAGAGTTAGACAAAATGAGGAGACAGAGGAATATGTCCCAAATTAAAGAGGAGGACCAAACCACAGCAAGGGACCTAAGTGAAACTGAAGTAAGTAATAATCATGAAGATACTCACTGGACTTGAAGAAAAAAGTGGAGGACATGTGGGGTGCCTGGGTGGCTCAGCTGGTTAAGCATGTGACTCCTGATTTTGGCTCAGGTCATGATTTCAGGGGTGTGAGACTGAGCCCCATGTCGGGCTCCTCACTCAGTGGGGAGTCTGCTTGAGATTCTCTTCCTACCTTTCCTTTGCCCCTCCCCCTCCCAAGCACACACTCTTAATAAATCTATCCCTAGAAAAGGGTGGAGAACATCAGTGAGACCCTTAAAAAAGAGATTAAAAAAACAAATCAGAGATGAAGAACATAAAACATGGAATTAAAAATACACTGGATGGAATATATAGCAGGCTACAGGAAGCAGAGGAATAAGTTAATGACCTGAAAGACAGAGTTATAAAGAGTAACCAAGATAAGCAAATGAGAGAAAAAAATTATTCAAATTGAGAATAGTCTAAGGGGACTCAGTGATAATAATATCATAATCTAGCATAATAACAGCATAATAACATTCACATTATATGGGCCACAGAAAAAGAAGAAAGGGGGCAGAAAATTTATTGAAAGAAATAATAGCTGATGGGGTGTCTCGGTGGCATGGTCAGTTAAGCATGTGACTCTCAGTTTAGGCTCAGGTCATGATCTCAGGGTCATGAGACTGAGCCCCACGTCAGGTTCCACATTCAGCATGGAGTCTGCTTAAGACTCTTTCCCTCTCCCCCCGCCCCTCCTACTTTCTAAAATAAATAAATAAGGAAAACTTTTTAAAAAATAGAAAAATAATAGCTGAAAACATCCTGAATCTGAGGAAGTAAAGAGATATCCAGGTCTAGGAGACACAACCCCCACTGCCAAAATCAACCTGAAGAGGTCCACACCAAGACATATTCTGATCAAAATGGCAAAAAGTGATGTTAAAGAAAAAAAAATTAAATCAATGAAAGAAGACAGTTACATGCAAGGGAAACCCCATGCAGCTATCAGCAGATTTATAAGTGGAAACTTTGCAAGCCAGAAGAGAATGGCATGATATATTCAAGGTACTGAAAGGAAAAAAACCTACAGCCAATATAATCTATCCAACAAGGCTATCATTCAAAATAGGAGCAAGCTTCTCAAACAAAAACTAAAGGAGGGGCACCTGCGTGGCTCAGTGGGTTAAGCCTCTGCCTTCTGCTCAGGTCATGATCTCAGTGTCCTGGGATCGAGCCCTGCATCAGGCTCTCTGCTCAGTGGGGAGCCTGCTTCCCTCTCTCTCTCTGCCTGCCTCTCTGCCTACTTGTGATCTCTGTCAAATAAATAAATAAAATCTTAAAAAAAGAAAAAACAACAAACTAAAGGAGTTCATGACCATCAAACTAGCCCTGCAAGAAATGTTAAAGGGGAGCCTTTGAATGGAAAAACCATAAATGAGAGTATTAAAAGTATGAAACACAAAAGCAGTAAAAATAAGTATTTCTGAAAAAAATCAGTCAAGGATTCACAAAATAAAACGATGTAAAGTATGACACTTAACATGAGGGGGGTGGGAAGAGGAATAAAGAATGGGCTTGAATTTAAGTGACCATGAACTTAATATAGATTGCTATATACATATTATATACGAACCTAATGGTAACCATAAATCAAAAAACACTGATATGCCAAGAATAAAGAGAAAGGAATCCATGTATATCACTAAAAAAAGCCAGCAACCATGAAAGCGAGAAAGAGAATAAAATATCAGAGAATTACAAAAACCACCACTAAACAAGTAACAAAATAACAAATATATATCAATAATTCCATTGAATGTAAATGGAGTAAATGCTCCAATCAAAAGACAAATGGTGACAGAGTAGATAACAACAATAACCCATCTGCAAGAGACTCATTAAGACCTAAAGACACCTGCAAATTGAAAGTGAGGGGATGGAGAACATATATCATGCATATGGATGTCAAAAGAAAAGCCAGAGTAGCAATACTTACTCTGGACAAAACAGACTTTAAAACAGTCAGTAAAAAGAAACAAAAAGCATACTATATAATAATAAAGGGGACAATCCAATAATATTTAACAACTGTAAATATTTATGCACCCCATATGGGAGCACCCAAATACACAGAACAGTGAATAACAAACATAAATGAATTAATCAATAGGAATACAATAATAGTAGGGAATTTTAACATCCCATTTATGTCAATGGGACAAATCATCCAAACAGAAAATCACCAAGGAAATAGTGGCTTTAAGTGAAACACTGGGCCAGACAGATTTAACAAACAAAATCCCAAACCAGCAGAAAGAAAGAATAAAGATTAGAGCAGAAATAAATGATATAGGAAAAAAAAAAAAAAGGAACAGATCAATGAAACCAGAAGCTAGTCCTCTGAAAAGACCAACATTTTTAAACCACTAGCCAGACTCATAAGAGAGCAAGTGAGAGAGAATGACCCAAAGAAACAACTCACAGATGAAACAGGAAGAAATAGCACCACCACAGAAATAAAAATTGTAAGACAACATTATAAAAAATTATATGCTAACAAATTGGACAATCTAGAAGAAATGGATAAATTCCTAGAAATACATAACCTACCAAAACCAAAGCAGGAAGAAATAGATAATTTGAGCAGACCAATTACCAGCAATGAAACTGGATCTGTAATTTAAAAAAAAAAAAAACAAAAAAAACTTCCAACAAACAAAAATCCAGGACCAGACAGTTTGGTGAATGCTACCAAACATTTAAGGAAGAGTTAATACCTATGCCTCTCAAACTATCCCAAAAAATAGAAGAGAAAGGAAAACTTCCACAGTCATTCTGGGGCCAGTATCTCCCTATTACCAAAACCAGATAAATGTATCACAAGAAAGAAGAACTAAGGCCAGTATCTCTGATGAACATACAGCAAAAATCCTCAATGAAATACTAACAAACCAAATCCAACAATACATTAAAAAAATCATTCACCATGATCAATTGGGTTTTATCCAGGATGTAAGGGTGGTTCAGTTTTTGCAAGTCAATCAGCAGGACACATTATATCAGTAAGATAAAAACCCTATGAGCATTTCAAAAGATGTAGAAAAAGCATTTGACAAAGTACAACATCTATTTGTGATAAAAATTCTCAACAGAGGAAGTTCTAGAGGGAACATAACTCAACAGAATAAAGGCCTTATATGAAAAACCCACAGTGTATATCATACTCAATGGAAAAAAAACTAAGCTTTTCCCCTAAGAACAGGAACAAGAAAAGGGTGTCTATTCTCACCACCTTTATTCAACACAGTACTGGAATTAGATTAAAAAAAGAGATAAAAGGCATCCAAATTGGTAAGAAAAAAGTAAAACTTTCACTACTTGCAGATGACATGATATTACATATCAAAAACCCTAAAGACTCCACCAAAAACCTACTAGAACTGATCAATGAATTTAGTACAGTTGCAGGATACAAAATTAACATACAGAAATCTGTTGCACTCCTGTACACTAATAATGAAGCAGCAGAAAGTGAAATTAAGAAAACAATCCCATTTACAACTGCAGCAAAAACAATAAAACATATAGGAAACAACTTAACCAAAGAGGTGAAAGACCTGTACTCTAAAAACTATAAAACACTAATGAAAGAAATTAAAGACAACACAAAATAAAGACATTTCATGCTCACAGATTGGTAAAAGCAAATATTGTTGAAATGTCTATACCACTCAAAGAAACCTGCAGATTTAATGCAATCCTTATCAAAGTACCAATAGCATTTTTTTTTTTTTTTTTTTTTTTTTGCAGAAGGAGAACAAACAATCCTAAAATTTGTATGGAACCACACAACACCCTAAACAGCCAAAGCAATCTTGAAAAACAAACAAACAAACTGGAGGTATTACAATTCCAGACTTCAAGTTATCTTATAAAGCCTGAGTAATCAAAATACTGTGATACTGGCATAGAAACAGACACATAGATCAATGGAACATAATAGAAAATCCAGAAATAAACCCACAATTATATGGTCAATTAATCTCTAACAAAGGAAGAAGGAACACAGAATGGGAAAAAGACAGTCTCTTTAAAAAATGATGTTGGGAAACCTGGACAGCTACATGCAAAATAATGAAACTGGACCACTCTCTTACACCATACATAAAAATAAACTCAAAGTGAATTTAAGATCTAAATATGAGACCTTAAACCATAAAAATCCTAGAAGACAGCAAAGGCAGCAACCTCTCTGACATAGGCCTTAACAACATTTTCCTAGATACGTCTCCGGAGGCAAGGGAAATGAAAACAAAAATAAACTATTAGGACTACATCTAAATAAAAAGCTTCCGCAAAGTGAAGGAAACAATCAAGAAAACTAAAAGGCAACCTACTGAATGGGAGAAGAGATTTGCAAAGGACATATCTAAGGACCAGTATCCAAATAAAGAATTTATACAACTCAACATCCCCCCCCAAAACAAAATAATCCAATTTAAACATGGGCAGAAGACATGAACAGACGTTTCTCCAAAGAAGACACACAGATGCGTCAATAGACGCATAAAAAAGTGGTTGCCATCACTCAGCGTCAGGGAGAGGCAACTGTAAACTGCAATGAGATACCACCTCATGCTGTGAGAATGGCTAAAATAAAAACCACAAGGAGAAACAAGTCCTGGCACGGATGTGGAGAGAAAGGACCCCTCACGAACCATGGGTGGGAATGCAACCGGAGGCAGCCACTCTGGAAGACAGTATGGAGGGTCCTCAAAAAGAAATAAAATGGCCCGGAGATCCAGCAATTACACTACTGGGTATTTACCTAAAAAGTACAAAAATACTTAATCAAAGGGATGTACGCACCCCTATGTTTATCACAGCATTATTTACAAGAGCTAAATTATGGAAATAGGTCAAGTGTGCATCGATTGATGAATGGAGGAAGAAGATGTGGTGTGTATATGTATGATGGAATATTATTTGGTCGTAAAAGAAGGAGGTCTTGCCATTTGCAACAATGCAGGCGAAGCAGTGTTAAGCGAAACAAAGACAAATATTGTATGATTTCACTCATATGTGGAATTTAAGAAACAAATGAACAAAGCGGGGAAAAAAAAGACAAACCAAAGAACAGATTCCTACCTAAGGAGAACGAACTGGTGGTGTGCAGCGGGGAGCTGGGTGGGAGGATGGGAGAAAAGGGTGAAGGGGATGAAAAGTAAACTCACCGTGATGGGCACCGAGTCATGGAAAAAATTGCTGAATCGCTGTGTTGTACACCAGGAACTAATGGGACACTGTATGTTAATTAACTATCCAGGATTAAAATTTTAAAAAGTTTTTAAAAAGTGCTAAAAGTCACTAACCCAAAACACACTGCTTGGAAAGATTATCACTCAGAATGGAGGAAGAGAGTGTTTTCCAGACATGCAGGATTTCATCACCGCTAAACCAGCCCTAGAAGACACGTTGAAGGGACTTCCTCAGGCTGACTGGTAACAAGAAAACGCCCGACAGAAGAAACCTCACTGCAGAGGTAAATGTACAGTAAAGGCAGTAGATGAATCACATAAAGCCAGTGTGAAGGTTAAAGGACAAAAGTAGCAAAAATAACTATACGGTAATTAGTAAAGGGGTACACGACTTTAAAAGATGTGAAATATGACATCAAAAATATGAAACATGTGGGGGCAGTAGAAATTCAGAGCTTTAGAATGCCTTCAAACTTAAGTTGTTATCAACTTAAAATAGACTGTTATAAACTGTCTTAAGTAATCCTCATGGTAACCACAAGCAAAAACCTACAGCAGATACACAAAAGATAACGAGAAAGGGATCCAAGCACATCACTGAAGAAGTTCCTCGAACCACAACAGAGAGAAAGGGAAAAGGAAAGTAAAAGATGAACTACAAAATACAAACAAATGGAAAGATAATCATGCAGAGAATTGGGAGAATATTGTTAAAATGTCCATACGGTCCCCACAAACTACAGATTCAATGCCGTTCCTATCACAATTCCAATAGCATTTTAATCCTAGGGGCCCCTGGGTGGCTCAGTTGATTAAGCGCCTGCTTTCTGCTTGGGTCATGATCCCAGAGTCCCAGGATCCAGTCTCGAATCAGGCTCCCTGCTCAGAGAGGAGTCTGCTTCTCCCTCTTCCCCTCACCTCACTTGTATGTGAGTGCACCCTCTCAAATAAGTAAATTCTTTAAAAAAAGTCATTGACAACTCCTAATAAATTAATGGATCCCCAAATGAAGCTAAGATCACGGATGTTATGTGCCTCCTGGTAGAAGTACAGACCAACTCCCATGAAATATACTTGTCAAAAAAAAAAATCAAATCTAGGGGTGTGTGGGAGATTCCGTCGGTTAAGTGTCTGCCTTTGGTTCAGGTCATGATCTTGGGGTCCTGGGATGGAGCCCCACACCGTGCTCCCTGCTCATCAGGGGAGTCGCCTCTCCGTCTGCCCCTCCCCCAGCTCATGTTTTGTCTCCCCTCTGTCTTTCTCTCTCTCTTCCCAACAAATAAATAAAATCTCACACAAAACAAAAAAAAGAACAATCCTAAAATTTGTATAGAACCACCAAGGACCAGGAATAGCCAACTAATCTTGAAAATCAACGACAGAGTGGGAAGCATCATGCTCGGATTTCAAACTACATGACAAAGCCATAGTAATCAACACAGTATGGTAGCAGCAGAAAAAACAGACACATAGACTGAGGGAACTGAAAAGAGAGCCCAGAAATAAACCCACACATATAGCAATTAATTCACAACCAAGGAGCCAGTAATACACAATGGGGAAAGGATAGCCTTCTCAGTAAGTGGTGCTGGGAAAACAAAACAGCCACATGTAAAAGTATGAAAATAATGAGTATCTTACACCACACACAAAAATTAGCTCAAAAGGAATTAAAGACTTGAACATAACACCTGAAACCATAAAGCTCCTGAAAGAAAACAGGCTGTAACATGACATTGGTCGTGGTGCTACTTTTTAAATCTGACACCAAAAGCAAAGGCAACAAAAGCAAAAATAAACAAATGGAACTACATCAAACTGAAATGCTTCTGCACAGTACAAGAAATAATCCACAACATGGAAAGGGCAACCTAATAAATGGGAGAAAATATTTGCAAATTATGTATCTAAAAGGTTAATATCCCAAATATAAAAGGAACTCATATAATGATACTAAACAAGGAAAAATAAAGAGAAATGGGAAGAATATCTGAATAGACATTTTTCCAAAGAGGGATGCCTGGGTGGCTCAGTCAGTTAAGCATCTCCCTTTGACTCAGGTCATGATCCCAGGGTCCTGGGATCAAGTCCTGCATCAGGCTCCCTGCTCTGTGGGGAGCCTGCTTTCCCCCCTTCCCCTGCCACTCCCCCTGCTCGTGCTCTTTCTAATAAATAAAATCTTAAAAAAAAAAAAAAAAGACATTTTCCCGAAGAGACCTACATAAAGCTGATACATGAAAGATGCCGGCAAACCACTAGGGAAAAGCAAATAAAACCACATGAGACATCATCTCACACATGTTAGAATGGTTATTATCAAAAAGACAAGTAATAAGTGTTGGTGAGAATGTGGAGAAAAGGGAACCCTTGTGCACTGTTGATGGAAATCTAAATTAATGCAGCCCCTACAGAAAACAGTATGGCTCTTCCTCAAAAAATTAAAAATAGGGGCACCTGGGTGGCTCAGTGGGTTAAGCCTCTGCCTTCCACTCAGGTCATGATCTCAGGGTTCTGGGATTGAGTCCCGCATCGGGCTCTCTGCTCGGCGGGGAGCCTGCTTCCTCCTCTCTCTCTCTCTCTCTGCTTGCCTCGCTGCGTATTTGTGATCTCTGTCAAATAAATAAAAAATCTTAAAAAAAAAATAGAGTTAACATTAAGATCCAACAACTCCACTTCTGGATACTTATCTGAAGAAAACAAAAACATTAACTCAAAAAGATATATGCATTCCCATGCCATGTTCAGGGCATTATTTGCAAGAGCGAAGATATGGAAACAACTTAAGTGTCCATTGACCAATGAGTGGAGAAAGAAAATGTGGTACATACATACAATGGCATTATTTAGCCATAAAATAGAATGATATGTTGCAATTTGCAACGACATAGGTGGACCTGGAGAACATCGTGCTAAGTTAAATCAAAGAAAAACAAATACCTTTGATATAGTTTGTATGTGGAATCTTAAACCCACAGAGAACAGTTTGGATGTTGGCAGTGGTAAGGGGGTGGGGAGAGGGGCTAGCAGAAATAGGTGAGTCAAA
This sequence comes from Enhydra lutris kenyoni, assembly GCF_002288905.1. Taxonomy (NCBI): domain Eukaryota; kingdom Metazoa; phylum Chordata; class Mammalia; order Carnivora; family Mustelidae; genus Enhydra; species Enhydra lutris. The sequence goes on from NW_019154104.1 coordinate 4,362,336, forward strand.
ATAAGTTGACTCACAGCTGTAAAATAAGTCAAGGGTATATAATGTACAGGTTGGTGACTATAGATAATAAGACGGTATCGTCTATTGGAAGTTGCCAACAGAGTAGCTTAAAAGTTCTTATGACAAGAAAAGTAATTTATAACCACATACAGTGACATGTTGACTAGGATTATTGCGGTCATCACTTTGTTACACATACAAATAATAATTATGAAGTATACCTGAAACTAACATAATGTTATTAATTATGTCACCAAAATGACCTAAAATAAAAGACATGGAAGAGGAGGAAACATTCCTGAACTCATTTTATAAGATCAACATTACCTTGATATCAAAGCCAAAAAATTCTTAGTAAAATACTAGCAAATTGAATTAAGCAGCACAGTAAAAAGATCATTAACCATGATCAAATGGAATGTACCCCTGGGATGCCAGGGTGATTCAATATGCGCAAATCAATGTGATGTACCTTATAGAATGAAAAGGAAAAAATCATATGATCATTTCAATAGACACAGAAAGCTTTAGCATTTGACATCCATTCATGAGAAAACCTCTTCACAAATTAGGTACAGGAGGAACATATCGCAACATAATGAAGGCTACATATGACAAGCCCACAGCCAACGGCATACTCAAGGGTGAAAGGTTGAAAGCCTTTGCTCTAAGATCAGAAAAAAAGACAAGGGTGCCCACTTTCACTACTCCTATTCAACCTAGTACTGAAGTCCTAGCCAGAGCAATTGGGCAAGAATAATAAGTAAAGGGATCAGAAATGCAAAGGAAGAAGTGAAATTTTCTCTATTTGCAGATGACATCATGATTTTATATATGAAAAATCCTAACGACTCCACCAAAGAACTTAGATCTAATCAACAAATTCAGTCAAGTTGTAGGATACAACATTAATATACAAAAATCTGTAGCATTGCTATACACGAACAATGAACTATTTGAAAAAGAAAAAAAAATCCATTTATAGTAGGATCAAAAACAATAAAATACTTAGGAACAATTTAGCCAAGAAGGTGAACCATCACTATACCGAAAACTATAACACATGATGAAAAAAGATACAAATAAATGTAAAGGTATCCTGTGTTCATAGATTGGAAGAATTAATATTGTTAAAATGTCCTTAGTACCCAAAGACACCTATAGATTTAATGCAATCCCTATTAAGTTCCAAAAGCATTTTTTAAAAAGTAAAAAAAAAAATAAAATTTATACGGAACCACAAAAGACCCTGAATAGCTAAAGCAATCATGAGAAAGAAGAACAAAGCAGGAGGCATCACAATCACTTCCTGATTTTAATCTATATTATAAAGCTATAGTAATCAAAATACTATATTGGCATAAAAAACATCATATAGACCAAAGGAACAGAACTGAGACCCCAGAAGTAAACCCATGCATATATGATCAGCTAATATTTGACAAGGGAGCCAAGAATACTCAACGGAGAAAAGAGAGTCTCTTCAATAAATGATGCCAAGAAAATTGGGTATTTGTAGGTAATAGATTGAAACTAGACCCCTATCTTACACTACTCACAAAAATTAACTGAAAATGGATATAAACTTAAATATAAGACTGGAAACCATGAATATCCTAAAAGAAAATACAGGAAAAAAAGATCCTTGACATAGGTCTTGGCAATGATTTTTTTAGATAGGACACCTAAAACGCAAATGACAAAATCAGAGATAAACAAGAGGGACTACATCAAACTTAAAGTTTCTGCACAGTGAAAAAAATTATCAACAAAATGAAAAGACAACCTACAGAATGGGAAAATATATTTGCAAACCACGTATCTGCTAAGGGATTCACACTCAAAATATAATAATGAACTCATATAACTCAAAAGCAGAAGAACAGGGGTGCCTGGGTGGCTCAGTGGGTTAAGCCGCTGCCTTTGGCTCAGGTCATGATCTCAGAGTCCTGGGATCGAGCCCCGCATCGGGCTCTCTGCTCAGCAGGGAGCCTGCTTCCTCCTCTCTCTCTGCCTGCCTCTCTGCCTGCTTGTGATCTCTCTGTCAAATAAATAAATAAAATCTTAAAAAAAAAAAAAGCAGAAGAACAATCCAATTAAAAAATGGGCAAAGGACATGAATAGACATTTTTCCAAAGAAGATGTAAGAATGGGCGTGCTTGTGTGGCTCGGTCCATTAAGCGTCTGCCTTAGGCTCAGGTCATGATCTCAGGATCCTAGGATCAGAGCCCTGAGGCTGGATCCCTGCTCAGCAGGGGGTCTGCTTCTCCCTCTGCCCCTCCCTTCTCCACCCTTCACCCCCGCCTCGTGCGTGCCCTCTTTCTATTCCAATAAATAAATAAAATCTTAAAAAAACAAATAAGACATAAGAATGACCAATAGGTATGTGAACGGATACTCAATATCACTAATCATTAGGGAAATGTAAATCAAACCGGCAATGACATGTTACCTCACAACCTGTCAGGAATGACCAAAAAGACAAGAGATAACAAATGCTGGCAGGGGTGTGGAGAAAAGGGAACGCATCTGCACTGTTGGTGGGAATGTAAATTGATACAGCCACAACAGAAAACAGTATGGAGGTTCCCCAAGAAATTAAAAATAGAACTACCATATGATAGATAAAATAGAAACTACCAGCAACTCCACTTCTGGGTATTTATCCAAAAAACCCAAAAACACTAACTCAAAAAGATACCTGCATGCTCATGTTCAGAGCAACATTACTTACAACAGCCTAGCCATGGAAGCAACCTATGTGTCCCTCCACTGATGGATGAATGGATAAATAATTTGTGGTACACGTATACAGTGGAACACAGTTCGCCCACCAAAAAGACTGAAATGTCATTCGCAACAACATGGATGGACCCTCAGGGGATCACGCTAAGTGAACTAAGTCAGAGAAAGACAAATACCATGTGATTTTACTTTTACACGGAATCAAAAACAAAACACAAAAAAAACTCCACGCAAACTTGTAGAAATTTGGTCCCCAGAAGCAGGGGCTGCGGGGGAGGGGAAATTGAATAAAGGTGGTCAAAAGGTACAAACTTCCAGTTATAAGATAAATAAGTACTAGGTAATGTAATGTACAACATGGTGTTTCTAGTTAATGCTGTATATGAAATGACAGGTGCTAACTACTTAGGGTAATCATTTCACAGCATGTAAGTTAAATCATTGCAGCCTTTAACATTGCTGTAGTTCAATTTTCCCTCAAACTGTAAAAAAATAAAAATGTTCAAAGTCTACTATAAAGCGACGGTAATCAAAACACTGCGGTATTAGCATAAAGACATACATCTAGACCAGTGGAATGGAGAGTCCACAGATAAACCTTTGCATAGAGGGTCAAATGATTTTTGACATAATGACAAAATGGTGCCGTGACCATTCATGGGGAAAGGGCGGTCTTTCCCAAAAATGTTGCAGGGAAAACTGGATGACCCACATGCAGAAAGATGAAACTGAACCCTTAACTAAGGCCACATACAAACATTAATTCAAAATGAATTAAGTACCTAAAACAATAAAACTTAGAAGAAAACGTAAGATAAAACTTCATGATTTTGGATTTGGTGATGAGTTCTTGAATATGATGCCGTTAGGCAATGAAAGAAAAAAACAGACAAGATGAACTTCGTGAAAATTTTAAAAATTTGTATGTCAAGGGACATTATCTAGAGAGTAAAAAGGCAACCCATGGAACGATAGAAGATATCTGCAAATCACTTATCTGATAAGGGATTCATGTTCAGAATATATAGGACACCTTAAATGTAACCACCACCAAAGACATTCAAAAATAGACATTCTCCAAAGGGGAGATACGAACAAATGGCCAATAAGTACAGGAAAAGATGGTCAATGTCACGAATCTTCGTGCAAATCAAAACTACATTGAGATACCATTCACACCCATTAGGATGGTTACTATAAAACACCAGAAAACTAGTGTTGCAGAGGGTGTGAAGAAATCAGAGCCCTTGTGCTCTGCCGGTGGGAAACAGATGGTAGTGCCACTGTGGAAAATAGGAAGGAGATTTCCCCCCGAAACTAAAAATAGCATCACCATAGGATCCACCAATCCCACTTCTGGATATAAACTCCAAAGAACTGAAAGCAAGGTCTCGAAGAGGTAGTTGCACTCTTGTGTTTACAGCAGCGTTCTTCATAACAGCTAAAGCACAGAAGCAATACAAGTGTTTATTGATCAGTAAACGGGTAAACAAAATGTGATATATACATACAATGGGATAATATTCAGCTCTAAAAAGGAAGGAAATTCTGCAATATGTTGGCATACCATGGATGAATGTGGACATTATGCTCAGGGAAATAAGCCAGTCGCAAAAAGACAAATACTGTCTGATTCCACTTATAGGAGGTACTTTGAATAGTCAAATCCTAAAGACAGAAAGTAGCATGGAGGTTGCCAGGGGCTCGGGGGCGGGGGTGGGGAGGAAGAATGGAGAGTGATTGTTTAATAGGTATAGAGTTTCAGATGTGCAAAAGGAAGAGTGATGGAGGTAAACGGCGGTGGCTGCCTAACAATTCGAATGTATTTAATTTTACTAAAGTTGTACACTCAGTGGTTAAGATGGTTTTAGGTTAGTTCTATTTTGACAAAAATATAAAAAATATTTTTAAATCATGAAAGTAATTTACACTTGTTATAATAAAAAATCAAATGCAGAGACATGTTAACAAATAGCTATTCCTCCCCTAGCCCCCAAGTTGTACAAATAATTTCAGCTCCTATCAGGTAACCTAGACACGCCATTAGCTTACAGTGCTGAGCCAGCATTTTCCAGAAAGGGAAGGAAAATTCCTTTTCAGAATGAAGAACATAATTAAAATAGTTCTGTCCAGGAAGCAATGTATAAAGCAGAGATATTACTTTTATGCAGAAATGAGCAAGAAAAAAAATTTTAAATGGTGAGGTCTCAGAGTGAATGCCAAGGGGCATTCAGGCACGGCTGGAAGGACTCTGCTTAGAGGTTAGCATGTGGTTGGTGTGTATGTTTCCTGAAGCTTATCCCCCAACCCAAAGGTGGCTTAGAAAAAACAATTCTTATTAAAGTAGTGATAGGACCCAGCAAAATATCAGGAAGATAGTCATTAATATATTTATAAATTGTTTCACACGTGCCACATTGACTCCCCAAAATTATAAAGTCATATAGAGGGAAATAGTCTCATTCCAATTTTAGGGATTGAGAGACTTCTAGGAAGTACTTTGTCTAGGTCGTCCAGCCCTTCAAAGCTCTTCAACCCTGTAAGCTGGGCACCTTCTAGTTTACCTGACCTCCTGCCTCCCACAGAACAAGGATGCTGAGCTAGTTCTCTCTGGGTGATGCAAGGCTGAATAAAAGAATGACAGATACATCAATGATCATGAACCATCACAGCAGCTAAGTGACCCCCAAATCAGAAATTCCTGACCTGGCTGTGGCCCAGGGACGGCCAATATCCCCAGGGACATGTTCTCTCACCACCATGAGAAATGTCTCAACACAACGATCAGAAAGCGTTCATTGGTCCAATGTGCATCTCAGTGTGAAATAATATGCTTATCAAATAACTTTAGTCTCCCCAAAAGAGCTGGGGTCAATGTGAAAAGCACTCTGGTCTCACAGGCATTCCCTACTTTGACAGGGCAAGGACCTTCTAAGCAAAGATGGATGTGGCTACCGCTTACACCTGTTTTCCAAGTGATTTTACAATCAGGGCAATCAGCGAATTACTGCATTTCTGGTGCATAAGAAAACGACTATAGTAGAAATTTTAGTTCCTCCGCACTGTCCCCCTTCTTTCCCCAGTTACCCTGACTTCCACATTTCTCTTTAGGGTCTCCTGATCTCCCCCCTTGGCTCCTGGAGGGCCACAATGTCACTTCCTCACCAGGTGACCAGCGACGGAATTCGGCTGCAATACCACACCTCACCGGCAGATGCCGCAGCCTCAATACTTGACGGCAAACTTTCAAATTACTAACAACACAACCGGCAGCCATTTAGTGCCTACTGTATGCCTTTTTTTTTTTTTTTTTAAGTAACCTCCGCGCCTAGCGTGGATTTCAACCGGTGGCTTGAACTCATGACCTTGACATCAAGACCTGAGCTGAGATCAAGAGTCAGATGCCCAACCGACTGAGCCACCCAGGCCCCTTGCCTACTGTATACTTGAAGAGCATTACACTAGGCACTTCCGGTCAACTCCGCACCGGCTGGCTCATCTGGACAACTCGTGAGGTCTAGATTACTTAAATCGCATGAAGTGCTTTGAACAATGAACTGAACTGTAGTGTGAAATTATTACCAGCCTGAGGTGAGGTGGCAAAGACGCACGGGAACTTGGGTCCACCGCAGCTGTCTCAGCAAGTTGGTCTGGGCACAGGGCTTGCTTTCCTTCCAGTTCTTTCCACTGTCCTTTCTTCTGTCACCCTCCACTAAGCTGCTGCTATGTCTCCAACTTGGAATCCGGGATTTGGCTCCTCTACTGCAAAGTGACGGTAGTTTGAGGGGTCGGGGTCACAGGTGGGGCGGCCCCAGGGCTGTTCTGCCACATCACCGGCTTCCTGCAGGAACTTCTAGAAGGCAGGTGGCGCGGTGGGACGCCAGAGGTCGCGCTCTTACGATCTAAACTCAACACTAGGTTTCGTCCTTTGACCCCCGGGCTCGCGTCCCACCTGACAGCGAGGACGACACCTCCACGTGAAGAGCGCGGGCTCCGCTCTTCTGCCACCGGCCGGGGAGGGTCCTCTGGCGGCACCTGGGGGGCTGGAGCTCCGCGCGGCCGATGGGCTGCACCTGCCCGGGGCCGGCAGTCTCGGGATCGAGCTCTGCCGCGTCCTAGCGTACGGTGGGCCGGAGACAACTCCGGCTGGCGGCTTTGCCCGAGCCTCCCGCGCGCCCCCCGGGGAGGCAGAGGAGCGCCAGCACCCGCGGGCTCCCGCCAGCACTTGGCGTCCTGGCCCGCCACAGGCGCGCGAGCGCCGCGAGGCGCCACGTGCTGGGGCCCAGAGCGCTGAGGCTGCGCTCAGCGTGGGCGCGTGGCTGCGGCCCCACGTGCAGGTTGCCGGGGACGCCGCACGGAGACCCCTCCCTCCCATACACGTGCGAGCCGCGCCCCCTCCCCGCGCCTGGCGCAGCCGCGTCCGCGCCCGGGCTCGGGTCCCCGGCACCGCGAGGCGGCGCACCGGCTGCCTAGGGCCGCCGAGGGGCGGGGCTGCCGCCCGCATTGTTCCTCCCCGAGTGGCGGGCCCTCCCCTTCCCCCAGCCCCGGGCGGGGCGCGGGGCCGCCGAAGCCGCGGAACGTGGGCTCGCGCCCCGCCTTTGTCTCCCGGGTGCGAGCCGCCGCAGCCCCGCGCCCGCTGCCAGAGCGGCTTTGTACCGCGGCGCGGGGGACCCGGGCGTGGAGCCGGCTGGCGCAGCCTCAGCATGGACGTGACGGTCTCGGAGCTCATGGAGCTCTTCTTGCAGAGCCCTCTGGTGACCTGGGTGAGTGCGCCCAGCTCCCTGCCCCATTGTTGGTGCACCGGCTTCTTCCCCCGCTGCCTGCCGTGGATCTCCCTTCCCGGGGTCCCGGGTAGCCTCCGGGACGCGGGGGACTCAGCAAGTGCTCCCGGCGGAGGTCGGGGTCTGAGCCCTGGGGTCTGGAGGCATTTCCAACTCGGGAGCCCGCACACTGGGTGCGGGACCTCGCCGCGCTCTTGGCCCGGCCAGGGGTTGAGCCGGTACACCTGTTCCCGACCGGGCCTTGGGCTACGTCCCCGTAGCGGACACGATCCGAGGAGTCACCTGGGCCCCGTCATGGCTTGACCGCTCGAGAAAAGGACCCATTCCCCGAAAATATCCTCGTGTAGTTTCTGAACCTCTGAGACCAGCAGGTGGGTGGCGGCGGGGATTGGGTCTCCCAGTGAGAATGCGTACAGGCTGGGTTCGGAGCAGTCATTTCAAGTAGATTTGAGACGTGAGAAATTTATTAAAAAGTCCCTTTTGGTTTTGTTGTTTTTGTTGTTGTTTTTCGCCCTGGGACACTGGAGAACAGCAGGGAGGAAGTTTTGTCTGTTTCCTGGCGCGGGGTGGGGTAGAGGCCCTGGAGAAGGGTGGGCTTCTCGCCTGCGGAAGGGTGGGCGGGCGGGCGTGCGTGGGTGACCCACTCTTCCCACAGGGGCCCTGCCCGCCTTGGCCCTGGAGATCATTGGCCAGGACGCTCCGGGGTGACTTTTCCTGCCTTTCTCTCCGCGCCCCCTACCCGGCAGGTGAAAACTTTTGGCTCCTTCGGAAGCAGCAACCAGGACAACCTGACAATGTACATGGATCTAGCCGACGGCATCTTTTTGAACCAAATCATGTTGCAAATGTAAGTTATCTCCAGGGAAGAAGGAAAGAACGGTGCTTCAGAAAGTTTAAGGTTGTAGCAATGGAGCATGAAGTTCCAACAGGAGGGTTCTTTTTCAGTGGGGCCCCTGGTGTGTCTCTGTTTTAAGGTGACTTCTTTCCATTCGTGTGGATATGAAGAATTCTGGGTCGACGGTTTGACAGCTTGTTTGGTAAAGGCAATTTGGAATTGAATGACTGTCATCCACATGGTGTAAATAGCACAACGGACTTCAGACTCAGATAGTTGACTGAGGTTTGAGCAAGGACGTTTAAAAAAAAAACAACCACCCTTTTTGGGGGCAAGGAACTGTAACAGAGTCTGGTTACAGGAAGTGTCTAGGGCGGACCCAGAGCATCCGTGTGACTATAAGGTTTCACGGTAGGGTGGGATGCCTGTGTTTCTGAGCTCTCTTCACGTGATTGTACTTTTTCAGGTGCCCTGTAGCAAGTGCAATCGGTTAAGGCCTTTCTCATGACTTGGATTTAAAGTTACTGTGTTAAGAGAGTCCTGGGAGTCTGAATGCTGGCGTACTGTTTGTCTTAAAGCCCTAGAGCTTAAACAGGGTCTTGGTGGAAGTTAAACTTACTAGCTTGTACATTTGACCACATCCTTTCCTGCAGCAGAATTCTGCAGAGTCTGTCTGATTGACAGCCTGCCACAAGTAGGTGTTGGCTCCTGAGGCTGTGTTCTGTTTTTAACTCCAAGTGCAGGGAACATATTGGAAGTGACTGTTGGTATGATTCACGGGCCCTGGAAGCAAAACGTCCTCATGTTCTCTGCAGATCAGCCACTTAGGCTCACTTACTCACCTGCTACTAAGCAAGTTGTCCTACTCTAGTATGAGCCCATTAGCTAATGAGAATCAGCTTTGTGGCCCCTGAGGGGAAACAATTATCTTTGGCATATTCAGAAAGTGGTTTAAATAGATCTACCTAAAATAAGGTCTGCTTTGAAAATTTTCTGGGAACACTGCTTCTTTTAATAAATCACTTGGTGTCATGTTGTGGGAGAGACACCTTAGTTTTGGGTTTTTTTTTTTTTTTTTTTTTTAAAGGCACAACTCATCTTACTAATCTTGTTTGATTAGATCCTAAAACGACGTATGTGTTACCAGGTTTGGCAGCCCTTGTCTGAGAACATTGACGAAAAGGAGTTTTCCTGGGGTTGTCTAGTGGCATGTCTAATTTCTGGCAACTGCCCCCATTTTGGTGGACCCCAAAAATGACTGGATTCCATTGGTGCAGTGACCGCTGTGTCCTTACCCAAACCCAAGAGTGTTTAATTAAAAACAGCAGTATTCCCGGCCTTTTCATTCAGTTTTTACACCCAGGCGGAGGGGAGAACAAAAGCCCTGGGACTGTTTCTCTTTCTTCCCTGACCTTTGGAATTCCTGAAGCGTTTACTGCTTGCTTGTAAATCGGGAAAGCCTCTTGGACCATTCCTTCGAGAAGTGCGGGTTCACACTTGGCCTGGTTCACACTTAGCCCATGGCTAAATTCAGCTTAAGGGCGTCTCCACTTCCCTTGGCAGTTTTTACCTGTTCTCTCCTTTGTGATATGCCGAGATAATCATTCTAGGAGTGGGGACTGAGAAGTTCGCAGCTCTTACGGCCTCAAGCCGGGCTTCTGGTGCCTTCTGGCCAGGGTCAGGAGCAGAGGAAGGGACAGCGGGAAGCTGTGTGGGTGGCTTTCCAGCTGAGGAAATCAAGGAGTGAGGGGCACCAGCAGCACCTATTCTGATCATACAATACTGATTGTATGATCAGAATAAACCTGTTCCAGATGATAGGATAGAAATCAGAACACTGGTTGCTCCTGGGGGTGGGTGGGGATTGTCTGTGAAGGAGACACAGGTGAACTTCTGCGGGGTGTGGGAATGGTGATAACGTTCTGTGTGTTCGTGGGAGTACGTCTTATTTTTCAGAACTCATCAAGCTGTAACTTAAGATCTATGTATTTCACTCTATGTAAAGATGATCTCAATTTAAAAAAGTATACAAAAAAGTATATTTCAGCCCTGGTGTTGACAGCTTAGGAACTCTAGGTCTGTCTCCCACTGGCCAAGTGATGCTGCGCATACCACTCGAGGATTTTGTTTTCCTCATCTGTACAATGGGAACTAAAGTGCCTCCCTTAAGAGATGGATGTGAGGATTAAATGGGATGACATGTTAGCAATTAGCACAGTCCTTATCACTTAATAGGTACTAGTGTCAATTACAAATAACTCCATCTTAATCCAGAAAGGATTGGAGGTGCCCTGTAAGAATTTTTCTAGTCTTCCTTTCTCCCACATTCTTAATCTCCTAGATGACTGCATCATTCTTAGCCTGGGCCCTCTCGTAAGGAGAACTAAAGCAGAACTGGACTCCTGGACCCGCGTCCAAGCCCTTCATCTAATGCTGTACAAAAGCCTCTGTGTTCACTTCTGCCAAATGCAGAAATGTCAGGCTAACGGGCAGGTCAGTGGTAAGGCTATAGTCTGCCTTATCTCCTCTGCTAGTAGCTCCAAGGGGTGTTATTTGCCTATTTTGATAAATTCTCCCCAAGTTGGTAGGACCAGGAAGATTAAGAGAGCAGTATGCTAAGTGGGTATGGAGCTCAGATAAGAGGCGTGTTACCGAACACTTCAGAGCCATATGGAGGCCGGCGGGGGTCACGTGGCCGCACCTGGGCATTGTCTCTGGCAACTGAAGAAGGCTGCGGTCGTAGTCTCTTGGCCCTGGCCTCCCAGTGACATCAGTGCCTGGAAGCAGGAAAGCCCTGTGGGCTCAGCTTTCAGGGGAGGCCCAGGTGGAGGAGAATTCCCAGTGAAAAGCCTTGAATGGCATGGACCACGATTCATGGGAGAACGTGCTGAATCGTTCCTCTGTAAATGCAGTCTTTCTGGGTAATCTGCTGGTACCCAAGGGAAAACCAGATTGCTCATTCACTTTGGACACATTTCTCACTGTCTTGTAGAAAGATATTTAAGCCCTTGGGCTCTGAAAGCACTGGATGGACAATTTTACACTCCCCTCTCTACCACTTCTTCTGCTTCCTTGGGCAAATTACTTAAAATTTTTAAGCCTCAACTTCCTGATCTGTAATAAGGGGATTATATTTTATACACTTGGGAGGATTAAATAAGATTATGCATCTAGAAAATGCCCCAAAACATTTAGCATTGTTCGGAGCGAGGCCAAGGGCCCAGGGGGGTGTGTGTTTGTGTCCCCACGTGCCTGAGCCAATATGCATCTGTACTTTTGAGAATGGACACCTGATTTAAGGCAATGGCTGTTGAGTGCAGTTGGGAACTTGGGATTGGGCCTGAGGTAAGCTTGTGCCTTTGCAAGGCTTGTAGTAAGTCCAGCATTATTTGTTTTGTTCAGATTTTCCCTCGGTGCTTACTGTGAAAATCAGGATAATATATTATTCAGGGGTTGGAAACATTCTCAAGTCAAACAGTTTCCTGAACTTCTTTTTTTATTTTAAAGACTTTTTTTTTTAAGACTTTATTTATTTATTTGACAGATCACAAGTAGGCAGAGAGGCAGGCAGAGAGAGAGGAGGAAGCAGGCTCCCTGCTGAGCAGAGAGCCCGATGAGGGGCTCGATCCCAGGACCCTGGAATTGTGACCCGAGCCAAAGGCAGAGGCTTTAACCCACTGAGCCACCCAGGCGCCAACCCACCCTTTTTAAGTGATCTCTACACCTAACATGGGACTCGAATTCACAACCCCAAGATCAAGAGTTGCACACTCCACCAACCAAAACAGCCAGGCACCCTGAGTTTCCTATGTTTCTAAAAGGCATTTGTAGAATAATTTCCCCCCTAATGTGTTGCAAGAGGAGTTCTAGTCCCATTCTACATATATAAAAGCTGAGAGCAAGTACTTGTTAGTTGAATGAGTTTGTGTTGGCAGAAAAGTGTTAGAATAAAAAAGATTTTTGTGAACTTAAGTGATTTCCTTTTTTGGCTACAGAGTATGAGACTCTTCGTGGGAGCTTTGAGTCCTTAAAAATTATATCAAAAATTTACATTGGTTGTAGGAGAGTAGAAGAGACAGATGAGCCAAATAAAATTGTCCATGATTTTACCATATAGAGGTAGCAATGCTTTTATTCTGGTGTCTTCAGATGTTTATAGTATGTAGATATATTCTCCTTAAGGTATTTTATGCAGCCATGGGCCCATGCTGTTGTCTTTCAGCATCCCTGTTTTTCAACCCATGATACATTGTGGACATGGACATCTCTATGTCAATAGATCATTTTTTTTTTTAAGATAGATAGATTTATTTATTTATTTATTTGACAGAGAGAGAGAGAGAGAGAGAGATCACAAGTAGGCAGAGAGGTAGGCATAGAGAGAGAAGGAAGCAGGCTCCCTGGTGAGCAGAGAGCCCGATGTGGGGCTCGAACCCAGGGATCATGACCTGAGCCAAAAGGCACCCACTGAGCCACCCAGGTGCCCCAATAGATCATTTCTTGATTCATTTTTAAATTTCGGAAGCCTTTGGAATACAACTAAAATTTGCAGGCTGGCTTTCCCAAGGGAGGGGGCAAGGTTGCCATAAATGTAAATCCTCTGTCTTTAAAATTCTAGGTCAAGTTGATTTGCTTTTTTCTAGTTTTTGTTTTTGAAAGATTGATTTATTAGAGAACGCACGTGTGCCCAGGAGTGGGAGGGCAGAGGGAGAGAGAGACTCTCAAGCAGACTCCCCGCTGAATGAGGAGCCCAAGCCCATGACCTGAGCTGAAGTCAAGATGCAGACGCTCACCTGACTGAGCCACCCAGGTACCCCCTAGTTAGGAGTTTTTATAAGGAAGTGCTGTGGCCCCCAAACTTTGGACTCCAGATGTTCCTGAATTTGGACAAGCTACCAGATGCTTGCACCCAGTGCCTGTCTCCTGTCCTCTGACCTCTTGATATGGGGCTCTTGGGCCTTTGCATTCTAGGGTTATCATGAAAAAAAGATCCTTGTTAGTAATGATGGCTTTTGGGGACATACAGTTGTGCAGTGGTTATGGGTTGTCCTCTTCCTGGTATATATACGTCCATGTTTGCCTGTGCAGAGCTGACCTTCTTGAGTGACCACCTAGGGCTGGAAGAATCCTGTAGTCATTTTGCTGATGAGTGCCCTGGGGCCCCAAGAACCTTGGCCGTGGACTGGCATCTGTGTCTCCTGTCCCCTTTTTGTAGCACAGAAAGGTGGGGGTTACTCCGTGCTGGGAGAGTGAGGATGAGCCTTTTTTTTTTTTTTTTTTAAAGATTTTATTTATTTATTTGTCAGAGAGAGAGAGAGGGAGAGAGAGCAAGCACAGGCAGACAGAATGGCAGGCAGAGGCAGAGGGAGAAGCAGGCTCCCCGATGAGCAAGGAGCCCGATGTGGGACTCGATCCCAGGACACTGGGATCATGACCTGAGCCGAAGGCAGCTGCTTAACCAACTGAGCCACCCAGGCGTCCCAGGATGAGCCTTTCTTAACCATAGTTGACTTTTGCTTCCAGTTATTTCTTTATAACCTCTTGACCCTGAGAGCCTTCGCTGAAGGATGGAGCACTAATGATCGTGATAATTAGTCTTTATTTCTACAGTGAATGTGGAGGCTTTTTTGGAGTGTAGTTTCAGTTAGCTGACCTGGGAGAACAAAAGCAGAGCTGGGCAGGGGCTCCTCTGTTATTATCTGGGGGACCCACAGGTCCCCACCCTGGGTGTGTGATGTGCCTTTGCACACGCAGGCACTGCACCGTGTTTTCCAACACGTGTGTGAGTCCGCCTGACTTAAAGCTGGGACTACAGAGACAAAGTGGAGAAAGCTCTGTGTGCTCTCTGAGTTCTGTTTTAAGAAGTACTTTAGTCACTTAATGAAATTGCTTCTTCTCTCTTGAGGTATCTAAAGAGAGGAGAAGTGAGCCTTTACGATAAATTGTTTGTAATGTCAAGTATACTTCTGTAGCTAAAAATGCCTTTGTGGTTTAAATTCTGAATGCGGCCTCTATTCCTAAATTAATTTCCACTGAACTGTTAACCTTTGTTTTCTCAGTAATGAATGGCTCCAAGAGAAATGTAACGTGCAAATGGCTTGGCCAGACTCCATTACTGTGTGGGGACAATAAGAAACATTGTCACATGACAGTTGAAAAGAAATTCTGTGGTTGCCCCAAGGTGCCCATGTGATTATTTTAGGGGGATACAGGCTGACTGGATAAAATCCGTGGCTATGAGTGGGTGTCACAGGTAAAGCGGTTTGTGAACACACCATGCACGGTGGGGACTCCTCGTGTATATGTCAAATATTTAATGGTCGAATTCTAAATAGCTCATATTATTAAAGGAAAAAAAAAAAGGTTGTACTTACAGTGAGGACTGAAATGATTTCCCCTTGTGAATTTTTTTTTTTTTTTTTTTTTCTGTTTGTCAATTTTGTGTTAATTACTGGCTTTGGAATGAGCCGCGTGGCATGGAGGTTGATCTCCCTAACTGCCCAAGTCCCGTCTGGGCTCCTGTCCCTTTGTGGGGGTGATTACCGAGGAAGAGGACTGACATTCTGCCCTCATGACTGTCTCCCAGGGCCGGGATGACAGATGAAACCCTGAAAACAGCCCTCATTTGAATGAGACAGTGACATGGGACTGAGAGCTTTGTTAGACACATTGTGTGGTAAATGGGAAGGTAGAAGCTAAATCCGGTCTACAGTCTCCCCAGTCTGTTCTCGTCACATAAGAAACATTTTGAGAAACGTCCTGGACGTGGATGAGTGGAAATACAAATCACTTGATTGATTTCTAGTTTCATCCCAACCAGACCTGACTTTTGCCCGAGATCGGAAAGTAAATGACACCGTGGGGGTTTCCCACATGAATTATTTATATCTCTGTGCTTAGCATTTCTCGTAGAGTATGTGGTATACTAGGTCACATCACAGACTCCTGCTGTTGGTTTTTCAAGGTAGATTTGTGTCCCTGAGATGTAAATCACAGGCACCACCGGCCCTAGACCAATCTGGGGACAGGGGTGGAGGACCCCGGTGAGATGGAACATGAATGATTTTGATTTACTAACTCAGAAAATGTACTCCCCCCCTCCCCCCACTTCTTGGCATCTCCTGTATTTTGGTTTGCTCTTCTTAATCTTGAAATCTATCTTGGGAGAGGTTATTGGTTTTCAGACAGTATCACTTTTGGGGTCTGCTTTGACCTTTGGTGGTGGTTTCTGGGTGCTGCTAGCAGCGGGAGCGGAAATAATGTTGACTCAGGGCCCGTGATGGGTTGGTGATGGGGGATGGGTGATCAGGGCGGTGATGGCCCCCCCCAGCCCCAAGGTCCATGGCTTGGCAGTAACGGAATAAGGATTTGACTTGAGCCACGTTATCATAACCATGTAGTTAGTGAGGCTGGGGGTGGCCTGGAGCTGGCTCTCGGCCGGAAACGGGGTGTGTGGCAAATGCTGGGATAAGCAGTTTCCTCCATTCTCTTCCTTCTCCAGAGACCCCAGGCCAACAAATCAGCGCATCAACAAGCACGTCAACAACGACGTAAACCTTCGCATTCAGAACTTGACCATCTTGGTGAGAAACATTAAGACGTACTACCAGGTAAGGACTGGGAACCCTGTTCCCCTGGAGTTTGGCTGTGCATTTGGTGGTATCGTCACTGAAAGGTTTCCCCGCAGGAAGCCGAGAGGAAATGGTGTTCATGGTTAAGCATCTGCTTGCTCACGCTTGGTGTGTTTTCACTTGCATCCCTTTTTTTTTTTTTTTTTTTTTTGCATTGTGGGAAGCGTGTCAGATGCTTTATCACTTTGTCCAGTGGATATCCTTTGAGCTGTGTGCAGAGCATCGTGCTCGGTATGGCAGGACCCCAGGGATGGGCCGTGATTCACAGCTGCAGCCCCAAGCATGCTCTTAAACGGGGACCCTGACATGGTGTCACCCACAGTGAGTGAGTCTTTGTTCAGGAGTAAATGACAGGGTTGAGGGAAAGAAGAGACTGCGGAAGGGTTATGTTCGTGCCCCCAGCATGCAGACGGGAGCACTGGGGTTCACGGTGCCAAGTGGCAGGTGCTCCCTGTGTCTCAGCAGCAGATAGGTGATGGGTTGGGCAAGGGGGCCTGATGGGGAAGGGCTGTTCGCCTTCGGAAGGTCAGGTGAGAATTGTTAATGTTGATGGGAAATGAATTTAAACTGTGTCTCTCAGAGCCCTGGTTTTTAAACTTCCTAGTGGTGAAACTTTACTCCCCGCTGTGCATTTTTCTTGCAACCCCAGGTGAAGCCCTTGTGACTGTGATTGACTTCAGGGTCAGGGGGCTCTGGTTTTCTCTGCTTGGCACCCTCCTTTCCCACTGGGTCATCTCTGTTGGTTGCCAGGACCTTAGGGAACACGGTTTGAGAACGGCTGCTCAGGAAGATATCTTTTCCAGAATTCATGCTGGGGCTTTGCCGATTCCTTGAACAGACTCTGCCTCTGGGACCTCTTCCTAGCATCAGGTTCCTGGATTGTAACTCAGTCTCTGTGCTGGGATTTAGGGGCATCTGCAGGGTGGTGAGGTCCCTGTCAATATGAGGGAGTCCTCAGGCCACCGTGGTTCACTCTCTGTCCTTATGCAGTCATTGCTGGTTCTGAAGTCATCTGAGGCATCACACCACATGCTGGGCCATCTCCTGCAGGAGGCTGCGGTTGCCGTGGGAGCGTCCCTTCTGAGGACTCAGTACGAATTTGAAGATGGATGGGAGAGGGAGGGAGTGGACAGTGTCCTGGGTTTTCTGAGATGATTGTTTCTGTCGTCCCTCCCACCGTGATTGGGGTGCGTGAGAGAGGGTTACTGTGCTGGGACTCTTTCCCTGCATGGCCAGTTCTGCAAGTCACGCGGGCTCCCTGCATGGACCATTGGTGGCCCAGTGCTGTGGACTTCCTGAGCAGCCTCTGTGAGGCTTAGATCCAGCCCCATCCTTTTAGTTCCAGATAGATGGCAGCTCTGCTGGGATGGGGGGCCTGGGCGAGCTGGATCTATGGGGCTGAATGGGTTTGCTTTCCCCTGAGGGCCGCCACACTCAGACCCGGGCATGCTGTAGACAGGTGGGAAATACTCAGCGAGTGTTTTCCTGGGGATGGCCATGGGCAGGGGAAGCTGAGCAAAGACAGTGGGGCTGCCCGTGAATCGGGTCTGGGCATGGCGGGGGCTGTCTGGTGGCGGGGCTCGTGGTTCAGCATGTCCTCAGGACTTGATCCCAATCTGTAGGCATCATTCCTGGTGAGCAGGGGCTTTTGATGCTGTGTGCTAAGTGCCAGGGGCCGTGGAGTGCAGGTAGCTTAAGAGCCTTAACCCATGCTGCAGAGAGGGTGGGGAAGGCTTCTTGGAGGAGGGGGCACTTGAGTGGAGTCTTGGCAGATGACTTGAGTTTCCATGTTTGGAGGGTCATGGGAAAGAGAGAAGGGGAAAGCATATAGAGGTAGAGGAAGACATGGAGGCATGAGACCGGCCTGTCCTTGATCTGTCAAGGTCCGAGTTTTGCACAGTTGCTCAGATAAAGGTCTGCTTTACCCAATTTCACATGAATCCAAACTCGGGAGGATGTGAACACGAGAGAGACAGAAACTCAGAACAGCAGGCTTGCAAGACTGGCCACAGCTGGTGGCGATAGCTCCACAGGTGTCTCTTGGGCCACAGGTGCGGCTGAGGGATGGTAACCTCTCCCCGGGGGGCCGCGAGCTGTCCGTGAGCAGCATGCCGCATCAGCCCCATGCTGCAAGCTGTCAGCCGCCCGGGGGCTGTCCTCGGCTCTTGCTGGCCCCAGGAGTCCCTCGCTGGTGCTGAGCTGCGGGTCCCGACCATCCAGATCTGGGCTGGCTGGACAGAGCGTGACACCCACTCGAGACTGTGTCAGTTTGGAGTCAGGTAGCTGCTCTGTGTAGAGTTACAGGAGACGAGACACGGTCAGGGGGAGGAAAAGATGTCCAGTCCATTCTCAGGGCCCAGAAAGACTCACAGGTGGAAATGGGGACCCTGCGTCCTTGTTCTGCTCCTATGCTGTTAACTCTTCGGGGACGGGGTGCGTTGGCAGCCCCAGCCCCGGGCAAGCATTTGCTGCGAGCTGTTCCCCCCTCCTCAGTCAGTCCTGCTCCCTGGGAGGCTAGCCGGCTGCTTCCTCTCAGGGCTGGCACAGGTTAGGTGTGTGGGCAGCTCTGTATATTTTTTCTTTCCGATTTATTGTAAAATAAAGTTAAGTCTTGGTCCTGGAAGTAGTCGCTGCTCTTTATAAACAGCTTGGAGAACAAGTAGCAAGAAGAAAAAGAACTTCCTTCCAGTTTTTGCATGAATAGTTTTTGTTTTATATGGTCGTGGTCGTCCCATATATACAATTGCATATCCTGCCTTTTTCCCTGCCCCCTGACATTCAAGTGTACACATACTTGGTTGTTATTATAAGAGGTGGAAGAAAGTCTCCCAAGAGGAGTATGGCCCGAGTCCCCCTGTGAAAGTGGCCCTCCAGCTTGGGAGGGCTCGGGATGGAGCAAGGCAGATGCCGCTCCTTACTGGTGCAGGGTAGTCTGGAAGAGCGAGAGATTGCCCCTCGAGCGATTGAGACTACGGCTTGCCCATAGTTTTTTGTTGGTAGACTCCTTGAGGTCACAGAATCCCACCTTGGGTCTTGTTTGCCAAGCAGCGGTTCTGCCCACTGGCTGTCCCTTTCTTTTCTGAGGCACCACAAGGCAGCGACCATTAGAAAGGATGGGGACCTCTCTTGAGTAGCATGGGCTTATCCTACAAGGAAGCTCAAGTTTTGCCTCTGAAAACCTGTGGAGATAATGACCCTTGACCTTTGTCTGGGGCAGACAGTAGATGGTGCGTGGAAACCAGCATGGCCGGCCTCAGTCTGACCACTGGTGTGTCAGCCAGCGTCCCAGGCTGCCTCCTGACCTGCTGCTTGGACTTCTCTGGGGCTGGGGCCTAGAACTGGCATTTTCAGAAGTTCCCCAGCTGTTGCTCTCACCATCCTTCCAGCAAGCTGGGGAATCAGTGGGCTTCTCAAAGTGTGGTACCCAGACCTGCAGCATCAACATCACCTGGGAACCTGTTAGAAATGTAGATCGTCAGCCCTCCCGCCCCCCAGACCAGCTGTGGCTGTCCGGCAATCTGTCTTCACAAGCCCTCCAGGCTATTCTGCTGTGCACTCTTGTGGGAACAAGGGGTTAGAATGTTTCTAGTGACGTCCAGAAGAGGCACCTTCGGCCAGGTCCCCCCAGGTAACTCCTGTCTGTCACGTACGATGGACGAACATCTCGTGTGTCTGGGAACAGGGAAGCAGGAAGAGAGTGCTTGGTTTAGTCGTTGCCTTTTGCAGAAGAAAAGGCTGACAGCCTGAGGTGGAGGTTCTCGCTCCAGGACGAGCCTGCACAGGCGGAGGAACATCTGAGAGGCCTGGAGGAAAGGCAAGCTTAGACCAGACCGGCGTGCTGCCTCAAGCCCCGACGGGCCAGCTCTGTGCCCCGCCATCATATGATGCTGGTTTTATTTACTCAAAGCCAAACTTTTTCCTCTGAGTCCTTTTTTCTTTAATGTTAAATTTTGGATTTATAGAATGATTACTTTATATTCAGATTCTTGAGGATTTACATTAAATGCACGTTCATTAGACAGTCGAGCCAGTGGGAAAGGGCATCTAGTAGAAGCAGAAGTCCTGGGTGCAGCAGGGGCTGGTGTGTGTTTATTCCTTGGGGGCTGTGCACTGTGTCCCACTGCCATGCCCTGCCCCTGACACCTGCTGTCCTGCTCCTCCCAACAGTTGGGGCCTGCTTGTCACGTGAATTACAGAGGCTTCTTTGGCCTTATGCCAGTGGGAAGCAGTTTGAACAGCAACCTGGATAAATTCGGGTGTGTGTTGGTCTTTGTTTTCAGGTCTACGTAGATCTCTGTCTGGAAATCGGGACCCTCAGGTGGATATAGGGACCCACCTGCAGAACTTACCTTGAAATGAGAAATCTGCAGTTTCTTGGAGCTGTTTCCCTTATGGGTCATGTGCCAGAACCGTCTGCTTTCCTTCTCTGGGCCTGAGTTCTTGTCTGTCCAGAAGAGGATGGGCCGAGTTCCATCCTTGTGAGCTCTGGTCTCTCACCATGGTCAGGAGGCCAGGACCGACCCAGAATGATGTACTTTAAGATTTTCCTTCTTTAGAGGCACTTGGGCGGCTCATTCAGCATCTGCCTTCGGCTCGGTCATGATCCCAGGGTCCTGGGATCAAGCCCCGCTTTGGGCTCTCTGCTCAGTGGGAAGCCTGCTTCTCCCTCTCCCCCTGCTTGTGTTCCCTCTCTCGCTGTGTCTCTCTGTCAAATAAAGTCTTTTTAAAAAGTTACTTATTTGAGAGCGAGTCTGCACAGGAACAGTGGGGAGAGGTAGAAAGAGAGGGAGAAGCAGGGTTCCTGCTGAGCAGGGAGTCCAACATGGGGCTCAATCTCAGGACCCTGGGATCGTGACCTGAGCTGAAGGCAGAAGCTTCACTGACTGAGCTACCCAGCTGTCCCGAATATTGTTCTTTACCTCAGAAGAAATGGCACAATGAAGAGTCTGGGGTTGCTTTATCTTATGTCATTTTTTTTTCTTCATTGCTTTGGAAAATTAAAGAAGTACAGATGTTTCAAATAAACACTTGTGTATCTGTTAAATATGAACACATGAATATAGTTCATAGCTGTTTGAGGCTTTTTTCCCCCTTAAATAAAATTTTTGTTTTCAAAGTCCCCAGGACATTTCCAGTGTGTGGATTACCTTTGTCCATTTATCCTTCCCTCCAGCCCTGGGGATAATCCCCATTGTTAATTTCGTGGGTATCTGGTTCGCGATTTTATACTCTCATTCTCTGTATATATGGGTGTGTGTGTATTTATGTGTATGTGTGTGTGTGTGTTTATATATATATATATATATACATATATATATATGTTTTGTGTGGTGCCTTTAGATAAAACTCCATACACTTGGCCTGTACTTTTTCCCCATTCCTCCTGTTTTTGAGATCTGTCCATTTTCAGTGGTGGTGGTTTTAGATAAGCATGGGCTGACTAGTTAAAATTAGAATTATCTCTAGAAATATGAGCACTCAATTTGAGAAATGAAAGACTTGTCACAAGGAAGAATTGAAGGAAACGTACATTTGATATTGTCGGTGGGAATATGGCAAGCTCGAGTAGCTCTGTCCCATTCTGGGGGGGTGGGTAGGGTTCAGTTAAAGTGAAGCCTGCGTAGGTGGGTGTGACCTGCTGTCATGGATGGGGACAGTGTTCGAGGGAACATACAACAGTCCACATGGGCCATTTCTGCAATACCAGTGGAATTTGCTTTATGACAAGTAATGTATCACATTTGCAGGGCAGAGGTTTTGCCAATGTTTGTTTGTTTTTTAAGATTTACTTAGAGTGAAAGCATGAGCAGAGGAGGAGTGGTGTGGGGAGGGGCGAGAGAGAGAAACGCAGATTCCCAGCTCAGTGCGGATCCGCATGCTGAATTCTGGATGCAGGCCTCGATCTCATGACCCTGAGGTCATGAGCTGAGCTGAGCTCAAGGGTCTGACACTTAACCCACTGAGCCATCTGGGTGCCCTTCTGCTTTCAGTTTTATAGAGCAGGCCCGTGAGGCTCCACAGGAGGAGAGTGGATATTCTTGATTTTGTAACTTGGACTTATAGTCTGAGGGTGTAGAGAGTAGTCTCTTGTATTAAAAAGATATGTTCTGATTGCTGATTGGGAGAAATAAGGAAAATGATGTTTACCGGTTATCTCACCTCTAAGAGGTGCCATCGTTAACATTTGGTATTGATGCCTTCCCTCTCTGCGTCTGTGGGCACCTGGGTTTCAAAGTGTGGATTACCTTATCTAGACCAGGTGTCGTCTTTCTTTTCATTTACTGTGCAGTGAGCGTTTTCCCACGTTGTTAAATGTTCTTTCATAGTAGGAATTTTAGCGTCTACATAGCCCTTCCATCATGTGGCTGCCATTATGGCTGATACTGAGTTACTCGTGTCTACACAGTCCTGCCATCATGTGGCTTTGCCTTTATGGCTGATACTGAGTTACTCGTGTCTCAGAATTACAAACACCACCACCATGAACATACCTGGTACTTAACCCTTTCACCAAATGTTTTCATTTCCTTGCACTACAGGCCCGGTATGGAATTCCCGGGTCACGGGGCATGAATACTTTGAGGTCTTCTGTGTTTCTTGCCGACTTGCCCGTTCATGCCCCTCGTGTAGTATTAAGACCCGCCGTGTTCCATGTTGCTGTTGAGTGCGTGACGACTGTTTCTGGGTCTCTGCCATGCAGATGAAGGGCTGAGGTTTTTACTGTACCCCCCAGGCGGGTTTCCTTGCGTGGGGAGTACTGTCAGAGTCTGGTTTGGGGTCTCCAGTGGGACAGCCTCCCGGCAATCGTGGCGTGGTGACAGCACGGTGGTGAGGTTGGGCGGTCTTCAACAGAGAGGCCCCGGCATCCTGTCCCCGGGTCAGCAGTGGGAGTTCTTTTTGTGCTGTGGACTTGACCCGGGAGCTTTCCTGCTTCCCTGGAACTGGGAGCTGTCCGTGTGCAGTTCAAGAGGGGACCTTCCAGACTCTGTTGGGAAGTGAGCCCTAGAGGGGCGGTGGTCTGCATGGACCCCTCCTTTCTTCTTTCCTTCGTCTCACTTCCTGGCCCTTGTTGTCTCTAGGGTAGTGATGGAATGGGGGATAGGGAAGCTCTGGGAACCCAGAGAGATGGGTGTCCCTTGCCAGGGGCTGCCTGGTTCTTTCCTTTCTTGTTCTGAAGGCCATTCTCCATGCCTGAGGTACCCACATCTAGTGGCGTGGGAGAGAGGCCGGTAAACCAGCCGCTGTGACACTTGGGTGATCACAGCCTGGGGAGGGGTGACGTTCATAGGGAGCTTTCTCTAGTGGTGGGTGACATTTGCCCTGAGTCTTGGAAGCTTGGCAGTGAACTAGACTGGCAGAAAATGAGGTCCATGGGGGTGTCCTGGGAGAGGAACAGCATCTGCAAAGCTGTAGAGACATAAAATAGCCTGAGGGCTGATTAAATCCCCTCAAGGTGGCTAGAGGTTGGGTGTCTTTCCCGGCGGTGATGGGTGAGGCAGGAAGACGATGAGGTGCCAGGGTGGGGGGGGGGGGGGGAGCAGATACCATGCTGATGAATTCAGACTTTATCCTGGGGGACTCGAGAGTCTTTGGGAGCATTTTTATTTTTAAATATTTTTTTAAAAAAGATTTTATTTATTTATTTGACAGAGCGAGAGAGCACAAGCAGGGGGAACAGTAGAGGGAGAAGCAGGGAGCCTGACTGAGCAGGGAGTCCAACGCGGGGCTAGATCTCAGGGCCCCAAGATCATGACCTGAGCCAAAGGCAGATGGCTAACCATCTGTGCCAGGCACACCCAGGAGAATTTTTAAAAGGGAAAGTTGAAAAAAGGCAATGCTGGTCCTCATATTAAAAATGGGTTGGTGTTGGGGCACCTGGGTGGCTCAGTTGGTTGGGCATCTGCCTTCAGATCGGGTCATGATCCCAGGCTCCGGGGATTGAGCTCTGCATTGGGCTCCCTGCTTGGTGGGGAGCCTGCTTCTCCCTCTGCCTCTCCTTCTGCCCTCTCATGCTCTCTTTCCCTTACTCTCTCTCTCAAATGAATAAAATCTTAAAAAAAAAAAAAAAAAAGTAGATTAGTGTCAGGAGGGAGTGGGGAGTTGGTGCAGATCGTGGGGGCCTGGACCAAAGCTGGGGCAGAGGAGACAAGCTCTGAGAGATACCCCACATGGGGTATTGCCCATGTGGGGCCGTGGATGGCAGCTTGCTCCATGCCCCACCTGGAGCGAGCATCTGGGGGGAAGGTAAATGCTTTCCCAGGCCTCGGACCTCTGAGGTCTGCAGCAGATCTCCCTGCTCTCACCAGGGCCTCGGGGTTCAGGGCCTGCCCCGTGGGGCTGAGTGGCTGTAACTCAGGGTCAGCTGGAAGGGGAGCCACTGCAGGAGGGGGCAGCTCTCCGGGCCACTGGAATTGCCCTTTTCTACACTAAACAGAGGCATTTGCTCTTGACCTATGACCCTCCTTGTCCTGCTGACCAGGGATAGAGCAACCAGGGCTGAGAATACCTGGTCACGTGCTGCACCATCCCAGACCTTTCCAGACGCAGGCTTTGTTTCTGCCCAACAGGAGACCACACATCGGATGGTGGTGGTCTCCAAGCATCGGATGACTTGACTTGTCTTTTCTCCTTCCTGTTTTTAGAAAAAATGCTGTCCAGACATATTGAATAGCAAGCCAGGACTTTGAGATTCAGCTTCTTGGCCCAGTCAGAAGCTTGAGGGAAGATAATAGTGCCTCCTGTGAGCCAGGCCTTGGCCCTGCGGGGAGAAATTGCTGTCTCCATTTTACAGATTAGTAAAGTGAGGCTCTTCGAGTAAGATCTAGAAACAGCCCCAGAGAGCTGCAGGTTTTCTTGGTCATCAGCTGCTTAGTGAAATGTCTTTTTGAAAATCAGGCTTTCTGCATGTATAGTGCCGGGAGGTAGCTTGGGGCAGGCCGAGGCACTATGCTGTGAAGGTGGGCAGGGCCCCCTCTGGATCTGCACGGACACCCGTGCAAGGGGGTTTGCTGAGCCAGGAGCCTCGTGTGGCAGGCCAGGCTGAGAATGCTGCCTCCCGGGGGGTCTTCTGCTTGGCCTCCCCCTTGTTGAGAACTAGACTTCACACCAGCCTGGAGCCGCAGAGGAAGGGAACAGATCGCTTCAGGCCCCTTCTGAAGCCAGCACTTCCGGGGCTGGGCCAGGGGTGGGATGCAGGGAGCAGCTGGCCTCAGACTGCACCCCCAGAGCAGCAGGAAGCAGAGAATCAAGGCTAATTGCGGAGGGTGGAGAGGGGTGAAAGGTGGGTCTGATGTAATTAGTGGACCTGGAACTTGGCCAGACCGTGGAGGCTGAAGGCGAGGGGAGAGAGAGAGAGGGAGGTACAGAGACAGGAGGCGGGGAGAATCTGTGTAGACACCCTTTTCCTGGTTTCTCTGGGCTCCCCCTCTTGGACCTTGGGTCCAAACCTTGAATCACTGGGGCTTTCCCTCCTGCCCCTGAGCTGCCACGCTCTCCTTTCCTCCAAGGCCCCGTGGGCTGCCTCCTGGCTCGGGCCACTGGGCACAGCACTGAGCCCACACACCCCATACAGGGATGGCCCACTCAGACCTTTGAATCTGCAGATCCGAGCCTTGTCCTGGCTCCTCTACTAACTCTGAATGGCACTTCTTTCCAGAATCCTGTTTCTGATACATGTTCTCTCACCATGGATTTACTTCTCCATACCTTTTTGTTCAAGGTTTCTCATGGTCTGTGGCCACGCCTGTAAGAATTGTCCTTTTTCCAGCCTGGCATAGAAGAGACCTGGGGGTGGAAGTTGGGGCCGGGGGGGAGGTCACCCCCCCCACATCGGGCAGGTAATCTGAATGTGTGCTTGCAGCAAAATATTAGCCAAGCCACGACTGCGAAGCGCTCAGATGCCGAGGGCAGGCTGCACTGCTCTTAAGGGGGAGTGAACAGGCCTCCTTTTCAGTTAGCTCCTGTTGGTCACGTTTAGAACCGGGCTGTGAGTGGTCAGGGCCATGGGAGTCCAGCACTGCCGGGTCATCAGAGAGGTGGAGGAAGTGCTAAGAAGTACGCATTCCTTTTGCAATGAGAAGGAGGGAAATGGATTTCTTGTTTTGAGGAGAAAAAAAAAAAAAAGAGTCTCCCTTGCCTTGGGTTTTGGTGTTTGGTGCCAACCTCCGCATGTTGGATGTTACAACTGCTTTGTCAAAAGGAGTCTCCGAAGAACTTGCCCGGGCAGGCTTCGCCCCTCTGTCGGGCCTCCTGCATGGCTCACTTCCAAGGCTAATAACAGTTTTTGTTGTTCAACTGTTCTTTTTGGAAAGGCAGCGTTTTCCTGCAACGGCACCGAAGCATTCAGGGCCTTGGTCCTTTCCCTTTATGATCGAATTTGAGTCGTTTTTCTGGTGTTGAGGAGAAAGCCTGAGGAGGATGAGGAAGTGCGTGTCTGAAATCAGTGGGTTCACCAAGGATGAGAGCGGCCTTGAAGAGAGGCCCCAGCTCGGAGTGTGTGGGTGATATTTTGAAGGGAGGGGAAGGTTTCAGAAGGGCTGCCAGGTACGCCCTGCGAGGGTTCCATTGACTTGGGATTAGGTTTCTCCACAGGTTAAGAGGGGAGGGGAGGTGTTCTAAATACAGGACCACTCTGTGAGGGAGGAAAGGGGGCACGTTGTGGCCGGGGTGGGGGGGATGCCTCCCATTGCTTCTGTCCACCCAGAAAAGAGTCAGAACTGAAGAACAAGGCCTTCTTCACTTGGGGTCTCAGAACCGCAATCCAGGGAGCACAGATCCCAGAGTAACCAGAAAAGTATCCACTGGTGTGGGAAAAGCAAGGGTTTTGTTTTTTTTTTTTTTTTTTTTTTTTTATGAGAAAGAAGGGTGAATTGCATGATGTACCTAGGGAAGAAAAGAGGGGGGAAAAAAGCCAACGGCTAATTGGGGGCTGACTGGCTGGGTCGCTTCTGATTACTTTCTCATTGATTATTTTATTGATGCCAGCAAACAGAACTGTCCCGGGTATGTATGTATTAACCTTCCTGTCCTCCTGCGATACGACCATATGTTGTTCTGTTGAAATGTTATGAGCAATTGCCTGTTAAACTCTTGCCACTTCTGCCCCAGGTCAAGAGTTAATCCCTTGGAAAGGAAGATGGAGCTGGAAAATGGGATGTCTTGTTCCACACTTCCACGGGCCGCCCCCTCGAGGGAGGGGGGGGTGTCCTGGTGTTGGTTCTGGAGGAGGAGGAGTCAGGTTTGCTTTCCCAGCGGGGGGAGCAGGTTGGCCACTGCCCCCAGTGGATGGGGGGTGGGGGAGGCAGGAAGGTGAAGCAAGAGTGGGGAGAACAAGATGGAAGAGTGGGGGTAGTGGGCGGAAGTAAGGGCAAGCTCACTGCTTTGTCAGGTCAGGTCATTTAGTTCTTGCAAGGGTCTAGAGACGCGTGTGTCATTGTTACTACCGTTGTGACTTAGGGCGCATCATGTAACTTCACCTGTAAAATTCAGGTGATACCGTATTGCGGTTGTCTCTCTGCTTCACCTGGAGTGATGCCAAGTTTCTGGAGGCCTTGAGTGCAGTCGGTCTATATCCTGTAAGGGCCGAGCCCAGAGAGCCGGCAAGGAAAGCAGCGGGGGGGCCTATCTGCAGAGGCAAGAGGTAGAGGTGGGGTTCCCTGGAGCTCACCACTCGCGCTGTGACCTTGGGAAGCTTCATCTCCCAAGAGTCTTTCTTATCTGCGACGGGATATTGATAGTGTCTGCCTTAAGGACCGTGACGGGGGTTGAATGAGGGCCTGGTGCCCGTACTTCGAGGGTAAGACGCCCGCTGGTCGGGCAGAGTTGTGAGCCGATCTGCCTCACGGGGCGTGCTTCACTGACATGAGTGGGGGGACTGAGGAAGGCCCTCCCCCGGGGTCCACTGTGATATGTTTGGATCAGTCTAATAACCACGTCCACACGTGCTTGACTCAGCCTGTGCGTTTCCCTCCTCTGTGATCTTTTTGAGCTTCCTGTGTGCCTACAGTGCCCTGAGTGTCTAGACCTGTTAGCTCATGGTTTTATCTGCTGCCAGCAGTAAACTCTCTTAAAAGCAGGCACTGCATTTTGTGTCCCAGCCCACCAGCGTGGAAACAGGTCTACCTGTTACATGTGTTAGAGACAAGATGCAACACAACAGGACCCATGAGTCTGGAGTAAGCAATTCAGAAAGTCAGTCAGTCCTGGCATTCGGGAAACTTGTTATGGTGCTGGGCCT
This sequence comes from Enhydra lutris kenyoni, assembly GCF_002288905.1. NCBI lineage: Eukaryota > Metazoa > Chordata > Mammalia > Carnivora > Mustelidae > Enhydra > Enhydra lutris. The sequence goes on from NW_019154104.1 coordinate 4,390,563, forward strand.
GGACCCAGGATCCTGTCTCTAGGCTAGAGTGGCCCTAGAAAGTTCTCCGCCCTGTGGCTCCTTTGTAGACTGAGTAATTGGGAGGACAGGGCATTGCTTTATTTGTTCTGTGTCCCTTGAGTGCCTGACACATCTCAGGGACTTAGGACCTGACCATTGAGGAGGTCAGAGATGCAGTGGGGTGGCTGGGGTTGGGTGGCTGGAGCCTTTGAATCCCAGTCTTCGAGGGGTCCCCTACTGCTTTCACACCAACATGTAGGCTTTTCATGTGGTGTTCCGCTTTGTTGATGGAGATGCCATATGTCAGGTATTGGGAAGGCTCAGTCCCTGGGGGGTGGAAATTACATTGGTTGTTTTCAACTTTGTCTAGCCAGCTTGGCTCCCTGGAGCTTTGTAGGTTAGGCTTAATGACTTTAAAACTTGAAAATGAATGCCTCCTTTCCAAACCACAACCACCAAACAGGCTCCTCCTCCTCCTTATTTCCCTTTACAGTGTGGAACGGTGGCTGCTGAAGTTATCAGAAACTCTGAAGGCATTTTGGCACTTTTGGTGCAAAGCTGGTCTTCTAGATGCTTCCCCCGCCCTGCCCCTTTACAGTGAGAATTTGTGATGTTGGAATTTTATAGACTACAGTTTATAAAATTGGACTTTTTAGATGGAAACTATGTTATAGCTGTGATGTCCCAAGGTTGAGATGCCAAAAGAAAGAAGAGCTGGTGGTTTCTGATGAGTCCAGGCCCTTCTTTTCTTTGGCTGCCCAGGGCAGTTAATCCTGAACGGCAGATGGGGACAGTGGTGTAGGTCACCGGGGAGGTAGAGGTGCTTAGATCTGACCTGCTTCACCTGTCATCACCTGTCACTACTCCGGTTTCTTCTTTGGGAGGTAAACTCTGAGGCCACCTTTAACTTGTCTGCCCCTGGCTAGTGTCCTGGGGAGGCCTCTGGATAGTGACCTCCCCCCACTGTTGTACAGACAGCAGGCAGTGTGGTCTTTCCTCCCCCGGGGAAGCGATCTGACCCTCGGTGCCATTTCTCCTTTGTCCGAGGGGGACAGCTGCCCTTGACTCCCTGGGTCAGAGAGGGTGTGGCAGGCAGCATGTGGCAGTCAGCCTGGCACTCACTGCAGAGCTGGAGGCTGGTGCGGGTGGATAGGACCTGTTACCAGGCTGTAGTACTGTCTTTGTTCCTTCCATGCCCACTCCCCCTCCCCATACACCTCTACATCTTGTCTTGGCACTTTCTTCCATCGGAGCACATTCCCTTGCCTGCCTCTTTAAACCTGGGTTTAATGATTTTTTTTAATGATTTTTCCTGATCCCCATCATTTCAGAGCCCACCTGCCTTCTCTGGGTCCTACACCAGTTTACAGGTTTTTCTCAGGGCTGGAACTGGCAGCCTGTGCCCTCCCAGGGACTGGGGGGTTAATAAATGCTGGCTGATGGGCCACCCTGTCACTTGGTGTGATCCCAAGAGCTGTGTCTGAAAGAGGTGGCACGGGGCCAGGCTGAGAACTGCCCAGGGCAAGCTGTCTGTGACAGGCTGGAGTCCAGTGTTTCTGCTAGAGTGCATTCCCTACACTGAGACTCTGGGTCTTTGTTGACTCTGGGGCTCAAAAGGTGGGATACGTTGGTTTCCAAAGGCAGAGTCACTTTGATAAGCCCTTTAGCAGCCTTTTTTAGACAGAAAGTAATCGGAATTGTCACCAGCAGAACCTTCCTCTTTTCCCTGTGAAAGTTTCCTCCTCTGGTTCTCACTGAGGTTTCCCTCCCTGCTCTTGGCAGGTCAAGGTCAGGGCGTGAGGGTTCCATGTTCATAACCACCCTCCACCTCCAAAGGATAGGGGGTTGGGTTCTTTTGGGAGCTGGAGGGCAGGCATATGGTAGAGGAGGTGACCCAGTGCCAAAGTTGTCGGTCATTTATGTTTCCAGTGCATTGGAGCTCCTAGGTACAGTCTGTGGAAGGGAGAGCTTGAGCCACCGGGGATGGCCAGGTTGGCAGGAACATGGGCAACTGGGAATGGCTTTTATGGTGGTCCTGGTGGTGGCTGCCACCCTGAGAGTCCTGACAGGGCTGGGAGCAGCTGGCGGGAGTTGAGAAGGGAATTCATGATATGACTTTGAAATTGGAGTGTGTATTCAGATTTGGGTGGGAGGAGTTTAGAACGTGTAAGAGATCACAACCGAAAGAAAGAAAGAGGAAAAAAAAAACATGGTATGTTGAGGAAAATTGACCTTTTAGTCTTTGAGTTGAGTCTTAGGCTATCTGATTTTAGAAATCGTCTTTGACTTAAAAAGCGAGGAAGAACGCCCATGCTCATAGATTTATTCGTAAAAGCTGGGAGGTGAAGTGACCCAAGTGTCCCATCTCTGGGTGGATGGATTACAAAATACATACATATAATGGGATATTCACCTTATAAAGGGAATTTCTGACGCCTGCCACAGCATGATGAACCCAGATGACAGGGTGCTTGTGAAGTAAGCCAGTCACGGAGACACGCAGGCTGCGTGATCCCACTTCTGTAAGGGACCTGGAGCAGTCAGATCTGTAGAGATGGAAAGCAGAATGGTGGTTGCCGGGGACTGGGGAACAGGGTAGAGGAAATGGGGAGTTACGCTGTCCGGTGGGATAGTTTGACTTCGCAGGATGAAGAGGATTCTGGAGGTTGGTGTAGTTGTGAATGTACTTAACACTACTACACTGTACACTTGAGATCGGTTAAGCTGGTAAGTGTGAATGTGTATTTTCTGTGGTTTTTATGTTGTGTGTTCTACATAGTTTTACCAAAAATAAATAAAAAATAAAGGACTGAACCCATACCCTTTCCTTGTGGAAGCCCCTGGTCCCTCCATTTTCTGGTTCAGATAGATGACCTGTGACCCAGGGACAGGAAGTAGGAAGTTTCCACTCCTTTCTCTGTTTTGGGAGAGTCTGTGTTGTTTTGGATTTCTTTGTTTCTAACTCCTTTGGGCTCTGGGAATCCTCATAGTAGAATGAGACCAACTGTTGGCTTTTTGCATATGGTACCAGGACGGTGGCTTCAGTGACACTTTTTAGGAGGATACTGGGGGGGGGGGTAGTTGTGGGCTTTACTTCCTCGGGTTTGGCAGTGTGGACTAGACACAGCCAGTTAGAGAATCAAGAGGTTGGGCCGGTGCGTGCTCCCGGGAGACGTGTGCATCACAGCCCCAAGGATTTCCGCAGTGGGGGCGCTTTATTTAGCACTGGTACCTGGGACATGCAGCCTTTGGTGTTCCTGCATTTAGCACAGAGCTCGAGGCATGTGTGTGAGTGTGACACTGAGTTAGATGCTCCCGCCTCCATACCGTAATGAGATGGAGATGCTAAAAGCATAAATGAAGAGGAAGATAGAAGGTTTCTGTGGAACATGTGGCTCTGCGCCAGACACTGGTCTCAAATATTTTCCACAGGAATGAAGAGAGCATCTAGTAAGAAAGTACGTGATGTTGGTCACCAAGGGCTCGAAACCCCGGCCCCAGCTTAAGAGTGGCGTGTGTCTGTCCCACTCCGGTGGCTGATGGACCCTGTGTGGCTAGTTGAGCAGGGTCAGTCAGCATTTCTTTTATTTCCCTTTCCTTTATCCCCCATCTTTCCTTGTTTTCTTTCTTTCTTTTTTTTTTTTTTTTTTCCTTTTTTTCCCCTCTTGTTTAAAAGAATAACCTTTTCACCTGGAGTCAGCATAGGGCTCTTTCCACCTCAAAGCAATTAATCTTAAATTTGGGCAGCCAGGCTGTCCCTGGGGATGATGGATAGTCCTGGGAGACGAGGACTTTTTAGAAGCTCTTGCTTAAATCAAACAAGGATTAAATTGTCAGACACAGAAGCGTCCCTTTCCCCTTGAAGTCTTTTGGGTCTAGGTCAATGACCTCCACTTTGAATTTGGGATCACTGTCTGTCTAGAAGAGCGGCCTGTGACTCCCTCCCCCGCACCACCTTCCTCACCGGGAGGCTGAGGGAGCTGTAGTGGAGGTGACGGCCTGTAGCCCCTCCTATTCCCATTTTAGTGTCTGGACTTAGAGAGTGGTTGGAGCTGTTTTTTTTCTCCCAGCCCCCACGACCCCTTACCTAACCCTACCTGACCTATGGCCCCACTGCCCTGGGCGGTTGGGCCTTACTATGAACTAATTGGACCCTCCTCCAGGTGAAAGGCAGGCATGCTCCCTGCGTTCCTCCGTCGGTCCTGGATCTGTGGTGGCCTGACATCCAGACTGATATCCTGCCTTGGGCTGGGGAACAATTGCCGGGGGAGAGGTCCTTTTCCATCTGGAAATGAGCTTTTTCCGCAACACCCCCCCCACCCCGCCTCCCGCCCCTTGAAGGAGACCTTGGCCTACTCTCCAGAACCAGGTATCTGGATGCTCTCTTTGCTGCCTTCTATTGTTACCACAGAACAGGATGGTACTCAGAATAAATCGTCACATAAAAAGAGAGAAGGCAGATGTCTCCCTACCATCCTGCCAGCTCAGCACATTAAAGTGGTTCGGAGTTCACGGTCCCTCCCAGCCTGTGGCTCTGCCCTGGGAAGGGAATCTCCGGCTTTCTCGGGGACAGCTGGGGGTTATTAATACCCAAGGAAGTCCTTCACATAGGCCCCGAAGGGGGAGGAGTGAGCCTCTCTGCCCCCAAGCTTGCTTCTGGGGCACAGCCCACTGTGAGAACAGATCTTGGTCTTTATTTGGTTGAAACGTCATGTGTTAGAGTGTTTTCGAGCCTTTTTTAGTCATTTTCTGTGCTGCCCCAGTGGCTGACAGCTTGCCATGTGTATTTTTTATTTACAGATGGCTTTGAGAGCTTAATGTGAGCTCCTGACTGAGAGCCTGGGTGCGGACACACACATGGTCTGCTCTGAGCGGTGCCTGGAGCTTGTGTCTCGCGGGAACGGCTGAGGTTCTCGGCCAGGATCTAGAGTCACGGTGGCGGAGCGTGACAGACACCTCAGGGTACCAGGTACCCACCCCCTGGTACCCTGAGCCCGGATCTCAGTGTTTGAGGACCCCAAGGGTTTAGGGGCAGCCTCAAAGCTCTGGAAGGCTGTGCTGAGGTTTATTACCCGGGAAGGGGGGTCGGGGTGTGGAGGCAGGGGGAGTGGGAGAAGGGCTTGGCTGTAGCCACACGGTGAGCCGAGCTGCAAGTCAGACCTCCTGTGACATGACCAAAATCTGTGTACGTTGATTGGGGCTCACTTACGACTCCCATCCTCTCTCTTGCCTGCCAGAGCTGCGGGTGGGACATGCCTGGGGCCTGATACATGGTGGTGGTCAGGCTCAGGAGAATGTAATGGGGCCGGGGTGGCGGGGGTGGGGGGGGGCTGGTTCCGAACAATGGGGCTTGGCTGGCAGCGTGAAAGCCGGGAGGGAAGTGAGGAGTGGCCCAGTGCAGCGTTCTCACTCCAGAGTACCCGGAGCTCCTCAAAGGCAGTGTGTGGACCCTTCCGCCCAAAGTGAGAGATTTGGCTTTTAGTTGGTCCTGCTGGGCTTGGGTATCAATACTGTTTCAGAGCTCTCTCCGAAGCTTCTAATCCGATGACTGCGATGAGCTGCTAGGCCGAGAGCCTCTGATCCTGTCCAGCCTGCCGCTCGTTTAGCAGACCGCGGGGTGGGGGGAGGGGGGCAGAAGCCCCGGGTCGTGGAGTGGTTTCCTTTTGTCCCTCCGGCGATTTGTAGGCAGCCGGCAGCTGAGCCCAGGACCCGAGGCCTCCGCTCCTGTCTCCCCCTCATTGTGAGCTTCTCGGAGGCGTTGTGAGCTTCTCGGAGGCGGGTCGACCTGGGAACGCCTGCCTTTGCTTCTAGGTGCCTTTTCCCAGCCTGACCGGACAGGGCAAGGTGGCTCCCGGCTTTCAGTTGCTGCGGACATCGGGGGAGACAGAAAGTGAGCACACAGAAGCGTGCAGCAGCTGTCCGCGCTGTCGCAGGGTGGTTTTGTCTGGAGTGTGTTTCCTAACGATGCCTGCCGCTTGAGTGGCATGGCCTGAGCGGGCTTCTGGGAGAGGACACAGGGGAGCCTGCTGTCCAGGCCTCCCAGGGCTGTGGACTGGCTTCTCTCCCCGGTCTGCCCCAGCACAGCGCTCAGGACAGCCCCGGAGCTATCCGAGCAGGAGCCTCTCCTCCAGGGGCTCACCTTATCAACTCGGGCCCTTTGAACCAGATCTGACTTGTCATTGGGCCCCTCAAGATAAGGCTGGAAAACACGCACTGTTGGCAGAGACCTTGGAGGTTGTCCTTAGGCAGATGGATTGCTCCTGTTCGGTGTCATTATCTTGTTTTAAACTTTAACCATCCGGAGGTGTTTTTCCGGAGTGTCGGATGCTCTTTTCGCATTTCGCTGCTGCTCCGCTGAAAGCCTTCCGCGGAAAACCCAGGGTGCTCATTGCCCGCAGTCACTGCTCTGCGCTGCAGGCTGGGAGCCTCTGGGCTGAGCGCCTGCTGTGTGCACACAGCTTTCCGTGGCGTCCGGAGAGGCTCTGCGATGCGGGAACTGAGCCGCCCAGTGGTCCGGCACCATAACCAGGCCGAGGCAACGCCTTCACCAGGTTCGGAGCCCGAACTCTCTGTGACAGACCTCACAAACAAGTTCAGTGATCCTCGCGGAAACATTTTGTGTTTCCAGCCCTGTGGTTCATTTTCTTTCCCAACATGCGTCCCCGTGTTAGAGGCCTCCACCCATGTTGACATGAACAGTGGCACCGAAAGCTGATGTCACCTCGGGCTTGTGACTCCGCTCCTTTGTGCCTCAGTTTCCCTCGTTTGTAAAATGGGAATCATAACAAGGTTGGACAGAGGATAAAGCAGCCAGTATATTGAGGAGGGCCTGGCCCTCGGTAGGTAACTGTCGGCAAGCACTGTCATCACTGCGTCTGACGGTAGAAGGGGCCCAGACCAGCCTGTGGCATCAGGTTCTGGCCGCCTTCTTGGGCAGGTGCCACAGGTAGTTCTCAGGCCCCTGAGGTGGTCTAGGGGGCTAGGTGGTCCCTCTGGGTCCCTCAGGTCATCCCAGCATGGGGTATGAGGAGGAAGGGTGTCAGCCTAAGGAATTGGTGAGGATCTCCCCCAGTCTGAGCAGTCGTGTCCCACACCGTGATGGTGGCCTCGCAGGAGGCAGGCTCCACGGGCAGAAAACAGATGGGCCTCTACAGCGGAGACTGTCAGCCACCAGAGCAGAGAGGAACCGGGATGTGACCACGGTGAGGATGTGTGTGTGCACGCATGTGCAAATACACACAAATCCCGTTGGTCCCGGCCTGAGTCTGCTGGCCGCATTTATGTTAATTGTAGGTTCATCGTAGGAGAGCGAGAGAGAGAACGCCCAGTCGTCAGGAGATCCATAAAAAGTATATGGCGAATGGCTCAGGGATTATCAGCCCCATTTCACAGATGAGGAGATGAGGCCTTGACTTCATTTCCATTGCACAGTGGCTGACTCAGGGTCACAAGCAGCTCGTGGGTGTCAGACCTGAAATTGGAAACTGGGCCTTTCTGGTCCCAATGCAGTGTTTTCCTCTGTGCTGGAGGACCTGGCGGATAAATACGCACGCGGGGTTTTCTGGGCGACGAGAAAGGTGGGTGGAGATGGGCCACAAGCAACAAACCTTGTACCTGGTGACAAAAATAGACTTTTAATGCCTGAAATAGGGGCTCCTGGGGTGGCTCAGTCGGTGAAGCCTTTGCCTCTTGATTCTGGCTCAGGTCATTCTCTCAGGGTCGTGAGCTTGAGCCCAGAGTGGGGCCTCACACTCAACTGTAGAGTCTGCTTCACGTTCTCTCTTTCTTCCTCGCTCTGCCCCTCCCCAGTTCGTGTACACCCACACACATACACACACACTTTCCCCCCACCCCTAAATAAATAAAATTTAAAACAAAAACACAACCCCGCCCTGATATCCAGATCCCTGGGCATACCCTGCACTTCCCAGGAAGGACACCAGCTTCTGGCTTCAACGTCATCCAGCAGCTGGTGACCTGAAGCCCATCTCCAAGCACAGGTTTGCTGTGATGGAAACCCCCCCATGGCGGAGGGCCAGCGGAGATGCAAAACGCCCTGCGCCTTGTCCTGCCCGTCGGCTCCCTTTCTCATTGAGGCGGCAGGTGGCTCCCAGCTTGGTGATGCATGCCTAGAGGCTGCTGTCAGAACCGGAACCAGAGAACATCTGGGCCACCGGCCTGATGGGGAGGGCAGCCACGGGGGCATGGCTGGTGTTAAAATTCCCCGTTTCAGCAGGACGAGAGAATGCTTCCCTACCACAGAAATGGGTAAAGGTATTGTTGGGACTCTGGTTGGATGAATTTGTTGGTAGGCTCCTTGTTTTCCCAGCTTGTTAGAAGTATTTGGAATTGAGGGTAGGGAGAGGGGGGTGGGGTTATGGACATTGGGGAGGGTATGTGCTATGGTGAGTGCTGTGAAGTGTGTAAACCTGGTGATTCATAGATCTGTGCCCCTGGGGCTAATAATACATTATATGTTTATAAAAAATAAAAAAAATTATAAAAAAAAAAAGTATCCGGAGTCCTGTAGATAAATCCTGGCCAACAAACCATGTTTCACCCGCAGTTCCAATGCTTTGGAGTCTTGGATACCCTTGAACTGAAACCTCAAAGTAGTACCATCTTGGGCCCGTGTTCCTGATGGATCTTTTCTGTCAGAAAGGGAGAATTTGTGTGTGCTGGTCTCAGCCATGTGGTTGATTAGGAAGGGCTCTTGGGGACCTAAGCTATCGCACTGCTGTGCTTCATGGGGAGGAGTTACTTAGGTTTTTGTATGTTTTTTAAAGATTTTATTAGCAAAGAGGTGGGGGAGGGAGAAGGCGAAGGAGACTCCACACTGAGCAGGGAGCTTGACTTGGGGCTCCATCCTAGGACCCTGGGATGGTGACCTGAGACGCTTCACTGACTGAGCCACCCAGGCATCCCCGGGGAGAAGTTACTTTGAAGGCAAACAATGGAAAAGTTGATCTTCAGAGAGTAGGGACCGTACTGTCCTTTGATGCTGGGTGGATGGTGACCTAAGAGCCGCTCCATGCTATGGGTCTGAGGCCTCACCAGATTCGGCCGTGTGTCCTCTCTTGGGGTTCTCCAGTGGCTGAGGGCACAGTGGGCCTGGATCCACGTGGGCTGTGACCAGGGAGGAAGGGGAGTGAGGATTGCAGGGCCCATCGTGAGGAGCCCGATTTGCCCGATGGCCAGTGGAGCCACTGTAAGTGCAGGAGCGTGTGGCTGATGGGGCCCTGGGGGTTGCTGGAGGAATGGTGAGTGGCCCTTCCTCCCCTGTGCTGGCACGTGGCGCACAGCCCGGTAGTGGAAGTCACGGCCTTTCCTCCTGCAAGTATCTGGAGGATCCCGGTGGCTTGGATTTCGATGCGTTGATTGTCTCCCCTTGGGCTTACCGGGGGCACGAGAGCACCATGGTCCCCAGGTGGGCTCTCCGAGTATCTCCCCGGGATCCCCTTGTGCTCCGGGGTCTGCAGCTGTGACTGTCCAGAAGCACCCCCCCCCCATGGAAATGGAGGATGCCGGCTTTCTGCAGGCTTCACGGTGTCACCTGTTACTGGAAGAGTTGATACACATGGATAAATTTATTTCTGTCTCCCTGGGAGGAAAACGGAGCTCCTGTAGTTTGAGGTGATCATGTTTCGGGGGTCCGTCCTCTCCGCGGGTGGCCCCAGCTCCCTGTCCTAGCACACAGCTGACAATAAAGTGGTTGATGACCTGCGGGAGCGCTTGTGTCTTTTCCCAGCGCTTCCTTTCTCTGCCAGAACGGCGCTGTTCCCAGGGGTGTCCGGTTTCCCAGTGCCACTCACCCAGCCTGGTCTTCAAGGGGCAGAAACTAGTTTTGCAAAGTAAACTGATACTTCCGCGGGGATTCTTCCGAATAAGCATGGAGCAGCTTAATAAGTTACTGGCGGACCTTTGAGGAGGCCGGATGACCCTGGCTCCTGGCCTTTTCCCCCACCCCCTTTTGCTCTGGGTCCTTAACACTCGAGTGCACACGCAGAATGAGGGAGGGCCTGGCCTTTCCTCGGCCTTGTGGGGGGAAGGGCTTGATAGTCATGGCCAGTCTTGCCTGGGGCCCTTCACTGGGTAGGGGGACTCCTGGGCTTAAAACAGATCCCTTGGGGGGATGAGCCTTTCCATCACCCTGACTCTTCCGAGCTGATGAGAAGGGGGCTCCTGCAGTTTTGCTGTGGGCTTTTTAAAGTTTCTTGGCAGGGTTTGGCAGGAAGGCTCTGGAGCACATCGGGGGCTGAGAGGAGGTGCAGTGAGGTATGGGCGCCAGACCCTGGGGTCCTTCAGCAGTTCTCAGCCTGACCTTAGAGGCTGCAGCACAAGAAGCTGAGATGAGGGAGGGCAGCCACAAGCTGGGGGGGTGGAGGGCAGGCATTTCAGGAGCGAGGGCCTTGTTCTCTCCCTGGGGGCTTGAGGTTAAGGAACGGCCCCCCCCCAGCAGGGGTGGCAGCCTCCTCTTCCTCCTATGGCACAGGTGTTTATTATTATTTTTAATTTTATTTATTGGACAGACACAGTGAGAGAGGGAACACAAGCAGCAGGAGTGGGAGAGGGAGAAGCAGGCTCCCCGAGGAGCAGGAGCTCTATTCCGGGCTCCATCCCAGGACCCTGGGGTCATGACCTGAGCCGAAGGTAGACGCTTAATGACTGAGCCACCCAGGCGCCCTGGCACAGGTGTTTAAAGAGGCGCAGTCAGATCAGGCTATGTGTCCTGAGTGGGATAAGTCAGGATTTAATCCTGGTGTGGGCAAGTCTGTGCCTTGTGTCCAGGCTGTGGTCTCCCCTTGGATTTTCTGTAGACTAGACAGTCTGTGGGACCCCGAAGAGACTTCCCTTGTGCCTCACCCCCTTCTCAGGCTGAAGTCAGGGGAGGTGTTGTCCCTCAACTTCGGTGGCTGTCTCTTTCCTCCTCTGCCCTCTCACTCAACTGCTGGGTGCCTTAGGGTGTAGGGTGGTTGGGGCTGGGCCCTGAGGAAGGATGGAGAGACGGGAGATGTCACCCCTACTCCAGGGCCCTGGGTGCTGTGTTGTGTCCCCCCCCCCCTTATTTATAGTGTCCTTAGAAACCATCTCACTGGGGGGAGGTGGCATATGGGTTTATCACAGAGAGAACAGTTGTGGCGGCAGCCCCGAGTCCTGTGTCGAGAAGGGCTGAGAGGCTGTGACCTGGATCTGTGGTAGCGATGTCTGCCACAGAGACAGGAGGAGGACAATGGGTGTTCCTTCTCATTTCACAGATGAAGAAACAGAGACCTGGAGAAATTTGGACTCACTCTGTGTTTAACAGTGAGTCTGGGACCAGAACCTAAGGGTGCTCAGTCTCAGCCCAGGGCTCTTTCTGCTGCCCGGACGCTGAAGAAGCCATCCTAGCTAGAGAGGCCAGACATGCAAGGGTGAAGCAGGGAGGGAAAAATAGACTGGCCCGGGTCAAATGGGCTGGTCAGAAAATATACCTAAGAAAGAATCAGAAAGGTGACTGGGAGATGGGCTTGGGCTGGAGAGGGGAGTGAGCTGGGTTTTGCAGGAGAGGGCCCATTTGGACAGAAGGCAGTTCTGCTATTCCCCACCCCCCCAACCCCCCGCCACTAGGCAAGCCTGGCCGCCTAGGGCAGAAGGTGCAGAAGCTGCTGTCTTCAGCCTTCCCTTGACGGGTCAGGCTTGGAAGCACCGACCTTCACTAGCAGGAGGAATGTATAACTTTGTGGGCGTAGGGGAATGTAGAGTCTGAAGATAAAATCCTAAACCCAAAAGACGGTTTCCCTGGCTTGTCACACTTGCTGTGTCCCCTGCATCTGTGCACTAGTGTTTCTGAGATCTGAGGTTTTCTTCCCCACCCCCCAGAAGGATCCCCTTTGGTGATGTGTGATGGGTCTGGTGGGTCACAACCCCCTTCCTAGGATAGGCGAGGGATGGGAGACTCTGACTCCCCCCAGAGAAGCCCCTGCACGTTCAATTTCTCCATATGTTACCACACCCTTGCATGTTGTCAGTCCCTGCCCGCCCCACCCCTCCATTTCACATGCTCCTTGGCCAGTGGTTAGAGTCACAGAAGGAACAAGTCTTCATGGGCGTGCATATAGGAAACCCGCCCTGGAGCTTCTGCAGGCTCCCTAACAGTGAACTCTGTATCCACACACTCCCCACCCCTCCCCACCCCACCCCTTCTCTTCCACTTCCGGCTGGCCTCCGAAAATGTACAGAGTGCTTCTTCTTTTTTTTTTTTTTTTTTTTTTTTTTAAGATTTTATTTATTTATTTGACAGAGAGAGATCACAAGCAGGCAGAGGGGCAGGCAGAGAGAGAGGAGGAAGCAGGCTCCCCGCCGAGCAGAGAGCCCGAAGCGGGGCTCGATCCCAGGACCCCGAGATCACGACCCAAGCCGAAGGCAGTGGCTCAACCCACTGAGCCACCCAGGCGCCCCCAGAGTGCTTCATTTTAAGAAGCACATAGGAAAACAAAAATGAAAGCATGTACTTGTGGTTTTGTAAGAAAACGCCATTGTTCATTAGAGAAACATTCTGATGAGGCGAAATGACGTTGGAGTTCGCATTACAATAATTTTTGGAGCAAAGGGAGACATGATGGATGAACTAGGTCTTGCACATTGTTGGAGTGATGCATGTGTACATGGGGCTTGCTGATTGCACTGTTGTCTCCTTTTATTTCCATTTGGAAAATTTCCACAACAACCTTGTTGTAAAAGTGTATAGGATTCTCCCGGAAAATTTTTGGCTTGCGTGTAATTTTTGATGGTCTTCGATTAAGCTTCTCTACCTGCTTCGAGGCACATGTCTGACTCTCATACTGACACGTGGCTCTTGTGTCCTTGCTTCTCTTGCTGTTTGTTGAAACAGATGTGCTTCTTCATGTACTGTTTTCTGAAGAGTTGGTGGAACGTTCAGCCACCCTCAGGATGACCAGAATTCTATCCATAGCATTTTACAAAGGTTTTGGGGCACTCTTGTATAAATAGTAATGTGAGCGTTGTTTTTATTGGGCAAGTGTTTATTGAGCATCTGTGTGTGAAGACCAGACAGCTGTGCGGAAGTGACGTGGGGGGAAGGGCCCTGCTAGTGTCGAGATGACACGTGAAGCTGGAAGGTGAGGCCCTGGGAAGAGGGAGCATCATGGGGCCCCATGGCATAGCATGGAGGTGCCTTGTTCAGTCCCCAGCCATCTCACCCTGGCCCGATGTCCCATAACACTTACAGTCCACTCAGACCCCTTTGCCTTTCCTTTCTGTTTTCAGGGTAGACCGTTTCGCCAGTCATTAAACTACCGAAAGGCAGGGAATGTTCAGTTTTTTGTGTGTGGGTCTCCAGCAGACCTGCTGCAAATGGGAACAAGGCACTCCAATGGGAGGCCCAAGCATCAATGTGGGTACCATGGAAGGCCATCGCTGTCACCTGTCCCTGGAGCCCAGGATGAGAGCAGGTGCTGGAATGGAGTCGGAGGCAAGCTCGAGGGGCCAACGCTTGTGTGGTCCCAGCAGCCTCCTCCTCACACAGGCTCACCCGGAGGAGGCTCGAGAGCCCTGGGCTGCAGACGGCAGAGTGAGAAAAATTCTGGCCATGGAAGACCAGTTAGACCAGACCTCACAACAGCTCATCTCTAGTCCTGAGTGACAAGGGCGGGATCCTGTACATACTGGCCTGGGGTATCTCTGTTTCAGCCCTTGACATTGACCTCGATCCTTTTGAGGTGTCTTTGATGTCATGCTCTGCCTGCGGCCTCATCCTTGCCCTTCCAGCCTTCTCTGTCTGGCGGGAGTTGGCCTGTCCTGTGGGAGGCCTTTGTGGCTGGGAACGCAGGGTTTTAAAGTCAGGCTGGCAAGGGGTCAAGACCCGATTCTTGCCTGCATTCGGGGGTCGTGGCGCGGGGTCAGTGTTTGCTCCCAGGCTGGCTTGAGGCTGTCGGGAAGGGTTAAAGCTCTTGGTTAATGCTTGGGTGTTGCTGTTCTGCTTGATTTTCTATTTCTCAAACACTGCTAGAGAGTGCAGATTGGTGCAGTGGCTTTGGAAAACAGTCTGGCATGAATGCCAAAAGTTCTGCATCCATGTACTCTGGCGTCCCACTCATTTTACACCTAGGGGTATACCCAAAGGGGTCTCGGGCATGGGGACTCTGGGAGACTCGTACAAGAATGTTCATAGCAGTTCTGTTCCCAACGGCAGAGACCTGGAAACAGCCCAGATGCCCATCAGTGCAGGAATAAGGATGAATATGCTGAGATGTGGCCACACAATGGAATATTAGACAGCTGTTGAAATGGATTACCTGCGGCAGTGTGAGGTGATGTAGATGAATTTTAGCAATTATAAATGCCAGGTAAAAAGAGCATGTGCTCCCGAAGAGTACATACAGCATCATTCCTTTTCTTACAATGTTAAAAGCGATAAAAATGTGCTTTTCAGGAATATTCATGGATGAAGTAAAGCTGTTAAAAAAAAAGTGATTCAGGATGGAGGTGTCCTGGATGGGAGGAGGCAGGGCGGGATGGGGGCGCCATCTGGTTAGATAGATTATCAAGGTCGGAGCCTGTGTTCGGGGTGGTGGGTGTGCAGGTGGTTCTTACATTGTGAAAAGTAACTAAATGAAAGTGAGCCATGTGTGACCACAGAGGAGTGTCGTGAGCCAAGGATTGTGATTAATAATTAACCCAGTTCTGTGCCTAGGGGGTCCAGCATACACTGCCCCCCAACCCTCGCCTGCCACTGCCAAGTTAGTTGGAGCAAAGGCTGTGATGACCTAGTGTTCATGTGGAGTTAGGGGGTCCCCTTTTCCAGAACCGCCCTCCCCCGCTGCTGTCTCACCTCACCCACGCCCCCCCACCCAGCCACCCCCGTCCGGCTCAGGCCTCCCTCTTCCACAAGGCCTGCCGGCTGTTGCAACCTCTGTGGCTTATGGCTCTGTTCTTCCTTAACCACCTGTTTCCTGTGTGTCGAAGGGCCTGGCTAGAGACGGCCTCACCCACCAATCATTTCCACATGTGTGAGTCTTTCTAAGGAGGCGGTAACTTGCACGAGGCCAGAGGTCGTGTTTTATCTCCTACCTTACAGGGTAGATTCCTCCCCAGATCCCGGCCACTCTCCCATTCTCCCCCTCACTAAAAGCAGTTCCAGCGTCCCCAGAGCTGCCGCTTACCCCACAGGGTTCCAGACAGTCGCTGCCAGCGAGGCGGGCCCTGGGGCCCGTGTCCTCTCCGTGGGCAGTGTGGAGAGCCCTTTCTGGGAAGCCCGCCTGGGAGGCAGCCATTGCCATTGCCGGGAATGTTCTCGGTGCCCAGCTCCCTGACACCTGGAGCCGTGCTTGGAGTGGTGGTTCTCGTGGTTGGTCTGGCTTCTCAGTCTTGACTCTTGGGTCTCTCTGTTGTCAGGTCATCCGTACTCACAGATTACTGTCATTGTCAAGGCTGTTTTCATGGAACCCGCCCCCACCTCCATGATTTCTAGCTCTGCAAGGTGTGGCATGACCGCACAGTGAGGCCTGTGGGTTAGGTCAGCGGGGCCTTCAACTGGCATCTGGACTCCCAGGAGCTGGCATTGGGTCCCATGCTCCACTCACCCGCTGGTGGCCTGGGTGTCACTTAACCCCTCTAAACCCAGCTAGTTTAGGGAGTTAGGACGGTGCCTCCGGGCACCTGAGTTAATCAGCGTGGATGGTCAGCCAGCTGTGGGGAACCCCGTGTCCCGGGTGCTGTCACTTCCTCAGCAGCCCCATGAGCTCCGGAGTACCACTGTGGAGGAGTAAAGTCACAGCTCGGCCTGCCCTCAGCAGCGGTGCTGCTCCCCCAGAATGGATTCAGGCCTGCCCCGACCCCCCGTGACCCAGCCTAATGCTGCCAGCCCTTAGCGGTCACAGCAACCCCCCCCCCCCCCGAGTGTCTAGAGAAGGCTCGGGTGGACGGTGTGAGATGAGATGAGCTTGCTCTTTCGGGGGTGGGGGTGCTTTCTCATGGCCTCGGTTTCTCCTTACCTTCCTGCCTTTAGCAGAGACCAGTGTGTCAGACACAGGGTTAGAGGCCCTCTGCAGCGGGGGCAGGCGGCAATGCTGGCCTAAGGGGCGCGGCAGAGGGGTAGGCTTGTGTGCACGTGAGGCGGCGGCCACAGGAGCCCCGGGGGGCAGCCAGTCTGCCCACCTGGAGCCAGCGTGCAGCCTCAGTTTCCTGCGTCTCCATAGCTAGGGGAGCAGCAGTGTGACTGTGGGAGAAGCGGCTTTCCTGCCTCCGCAGCCCTGGTGTGCCCCCCCGCCCCGGGGAGTGTGCTGTGAGCCAAGCCCAGAGCCAAGCCCGGTCTTCCCTCGGGCCTGTGGCCCTGGCTGCGAGGACCCAGCATGTCCCACCTTTCTGTGTCTTTCCTCTCTGCTGCTGTGTGGGAGGTGGGGTTTATGACGGCCAGCTGCTGGCCTTCCAGCCTGCCTTCTCTCAGCTGCGTTCATTCGGGAAACATTTACCCGGAGTCCGGCCACCGGGCCCAACCAGAGCTCCGCTCCTGACTCTGAGCTCACTCTCAAGGCAGGTGGGTGCACAGCCGGCTCAGCCACGGGTCCGTGTTCACTCACTGTCACGTCCCTGACTCCTAGCACGCCGCCTGGAATAGACCCAGGCTTGGTGAATACGTGTTCAGTGAGTTCCCTGATGAGCGTACGAGTGAGACAGCGGATGTAAAATGGGCACCGGCCCCAGTGACCAGGAGATGCTATGTCCCCACTGGACCAGAGTGAGCTCTTCTTCACACACCCTGCATAATGTGGGCGCCGGCAGTGGGTGCTTGGGCAGTGTGTGTGGATGAGTCTCATTGTCATTGGCTTGGCCTGGGAGAGGCCACCTTCTGCGTGGCGGGTCAGGCACAGACCGTTGTCCTGCTTGACTTGAGTTCAGGAACAGCTGGTGAGGGTGCCTTTGTCTAGAAGTGTAGGCGCTCAGCTAGCCCCTGGGGGAGCCGGAGCAGCTGGCCAGCCTTGTGACCAGGTGGTGGGGAGGGTCTGCATGCCTTCGTTTTCCCACCTCCTCCCAAATGTTCTTTGATTTTGGTGGTCGTCACACCCAGCTTACCCACAGCTGAAGGAAAGCACCCCCCCACCCCCCGCCCCAACCGGTCCTCACATCCTCAGTGCAGAAAGGCAGGGCGCGGTTTCTGTGCCAGTCCTGTAGGGATCCTCCCTCAGGCCATTCACACAGTGAGCCCCCGTGCCAGCCTAGCTCCTCTGACAGACACGAAGCGAGCCCCTCCTGGTGCCATGCCCTGGTTGGGGGGAGCCATGGGGAGGGAGATGGCCAATCCACATCCTAGGGAACCCACAGCCTGGTAAGAAGGCTTCAGAAGTGAAGCTGGTTTGGCAGAGGAAGCCCAGTCCACAGCCTCATAACGAGGGACTAAGAATTGCCGGTCCCTTTCCTCTCGTCCCCACAATATGTATGCCACAAGCGGTTACAGCAGGGAGTGTCCCTGTGGCGTAGCTCAAGCAGACCTCACTCATCGATGTGGGCACTCTCTGACTCTGAGCCCTGGCCTCCGGGTCCTCACCATGGCACTCCAGGTCTCTACAACCCGTCCCCCTGTGCCTGGTGTCCAGGCTCAGAGTCTTTGAAAGCCCCGTGTCCTGACGAGTTCCCTGTGTGAGAGCTCCTGGGCTTCCTCAGGCGTCAGCAGGGGCTGTTTGACCCTGGAAATGGCCCCACTCTCCACGTGCATTGTGCTCAGTAGGACTGCACAGCACATTCTCACCGCAAGACTTTCCCCCTTGCTGGTCCCTGTGGCTGGAATTCTCCCATTCGTCATGTCCCCCTGTCTCCCACCCTCTCCACTCACGTTTGTCCCACCATCACTTCATCGATGGGGTGGGGTGGGGCTTCTTTGGCTATCTGTCTGTAATTTCTTTCTCCTTCACTCTTGTCTTATCTGCTTAGTTTCCTTAACCACTTAGTATTTCCTGGCACATACGTGTGATACATTCACTGACCTCTTCATTGTTCTCATTTACTGCCTTATCCCCACCAGCCGAAGTCGTCATTGATCAAACAGATCTTGCCCTGGCAAATAGCCAGCCAGCCAGGACCTGGGGATCAAGAAGGCTAGCTCCTTAGGCCTTCTGACTGTTGTTCATAAGCAAGGGTCTGTTGACCTCTGGATGAAGGGTGAGGCTGGGTTCAGTGGGCAGAGGTCCTGGGGCCTCTGTTCTCACCAGACCTTCCTTCCCTGTGGTCAGTGGCTTTGGTTTAGCCAGCGGTTAGTGAGCATCTGTGGACAGCAGGTGCAGGAGGCCTGGGGTGGGGAGGGGGGACTCGGAGAGGAGCACCTTACAGCACCCCCAAGACCCTGAGGCTCCCAGTCACCTTGAACTGACTGTGGGGCTACACGGTGCAGGAGCTCAGGGGGGCCCAGAGGAGAGAGTTATTTCCAGCCAAGGAATCTGGGTACAGGGTGGCATTGGACGTGAGTGCTGTAGCATGGTGAGGGTTGCCTCCAGTGCTGGGGGCGAGGGGGTCGAGCTACCGCCAACCCCTGGTCCAGCTGCCTTGAAGCCCATACCATCTGTTGAGATTTTCACTTCCTGCTAAAACATTACCCATTACAGACTTGTCATTTCTTAACCTTCCTCCTCCCCAGTTTTTCAGCTGTGTCCTGAGCTGCCCTCCCCCAGTTTCCTGCTATAGAATGCATTTTTGGTGATAGGGAAAAAAAAAAAACTTCCAGAGTTTCTTGCTCTCTAGATGAAGTCTGGCCGTCAGTTGCAAACTCCCGTAACGATGAGAAGTGACTGGTTCTTATAAAATTTGTTTGCTTGTACTGTGTGTTTGTTGTTATTGTCATTCCCAGGTGGTGATCTATGTGACGGGAACACTTTTTCAGCCACCAGCATGACCCCTGTCCATACTCACATGCCTGGATGGCATCTGTTCTTCTTTGTCCCTCTGTAGCTCAGTGCCACCTCTTCCTGAAAGCCTTCCTGGATTGGCCTCTGTTGTTGTGCCTCAGTTCAGATGCCTCACATCCCCTCTGGCTGGCGAGTCTGTCCCCTGGGTCTTTCTCCCAGGCTCTTGCACATGCACTCGGGACACCCTCACTGTTTTTTGCAGGTTTGCTGAACTTGTCTGTCTGCATATCATAGATTTGAGGACAGAGATCTTCTCTGTGTAGCCCCCTACCCCCCCCCCACACACACACCAGCACACCACCTGACAACCCTTAGGTGCCCAGAAACTCAGTGGTGCCAGAGAGAGAGGGATCGGCTGCCCTTCTGTTCTGCCCTGGGGCGATGGATGTGTGGAGGCCTGGCTGACTTGGGAGCATCGACACTCACCTGTGGGGTGGTGTGATGGCCTGGCTTCCCTCCCTGCCTTTCCCTGCCCTCACAGGTCCCAGCAGGCTGCCATGTGCAGCCGGAGGCTCCCGGGTACTCTGTGCCCCTCCTGCTCTGACTTGTATCCTGGGAGCCTGGGAGCCGCCATAGCACCCGCAGGCAGGGGGAATGGCTTCCAGGGTGTGGCACCGGCTCTGGCCCTGCCCTGGCTGCTAGGGGAGGGAGTGGAAGAGAGTGGGACCCGGCGGACACACAGACGCCGTGTGCCTCCAGCCCAGCAGCTTGCTGGGACAGGGGAGAGCCACGCCTTTCCCCTGATGCTCTGTGGGCAGGCCCAGGGCGGAAGGTGCCCAGGAAGTCAGTCTGGGACTCCCACTTGCTGGGGATGCAGGGGAGCAGTTGGGTCCCCTGGACCAGGTGGCGTTGGTGGCTCCTCCAGCCTTCCCTTTATGTGCACACGCCCACGGCACTCTGGTCAACAGATGGTGCCGGTATGAGCCCCACGCCCTCCCTCACCTACCGGTCAACAAATATGTCAACTCTGCCAAGAAGCTTGAAGAAAGGTTCTCCAGGTACTGGCGCACGGCTGTACGATCCCTTGCTGCCATGAAGGGGGGCTCCCCGTGTCAACGCTAAGCACCAGTGCTGATGTTCATGCTGGGGAGACAGCACAGGACAGCTCTGAGCCACTCCAGGCAACGAGTGTGAGGACAAGACCACCCCTGTCTCCCCTGCGACCCCTCCTGGAGCACGGCCCTGGGTGTGGGAGGCCCTCCGTAGACACTGATGGAGGGCAGTGAGCTCCTTGCTGGAGCAGGAAGAGCTCCACGGCAGAGTCAGAGGAGAGACCTGGGTTTCTAGACCCAAAGGTGATGCAGCACCTCTGTGACTTTCCTCTCTGGGCCTCAGTTTCCTTGCTCTGTAGGTCATCTGGAAGGCTCTTTCTATTTCAAGAGCTGGTCTCACTGGCCCCCTGCTGCTGGCTGGGGTCTATCGGCAAGGCCATGTGTCCCTCTGCTGGGCCATCTGGGGCCCCGTGCCCCCGCCCCCTGTACCTGTGGTTGCCGTTGTTCCCTAGAGCCCCACTTCGGGTGCTGGTGACAGGCTTGTATTTACTGTGTGAAGTGGTTCCTGAAACACCATTTATGGGCAGAAATTGTTCTCAGAGGAGCTGAATGCAGTGCCCTCCCCATGCTTCCGGGGCTCCCCCACCACCTTTTTTGGGCCAGGAGCTCAGAACAGGCACTTCCCAGCATCAGATAAGATGGGTCCTCTCACAGAGAGCTCCCCAGGCATCACACCAGCCCTAGAGGGAAGGGGACAGGCATTTGTGGGGACACTTGAGCGTCCTCCAGCCCCATCCCTGTTGGGTTTCCCCTGGGTTCTTCCGGGCCTTGTGGGCACTTGCCCGTGTTCGGAGTTGGCCACCCTAAGTTAGTAACTGCATAAAAGTGTGCTGTGTTCCTCTGTGTCAGCACTGTGTCTCTTCTCCCAGTTCCCCTCCCCCAACTTTGGAAGGAGCCAGACATCCCTTAGAGATGGTCCCTGTCCTAGAACAGAGGAAGGTGCAGCTCAGAGAGGAACTGTGGCCTGCCTGAGGTCACACAGCAATTAGCTCTGCCCGCACACAGTGGTGATTGCATTTCCAGGGGCTCCTTCCCCCAGGTCTGCTCCTCGATCCGCTCGGAGGAAACACTTGTTTCCCTTTCTGTGAACAAAGCGCGGTCTTAGTTTGTTTTTGTGAACAGAGCCATGGGGAGAGGCCGCTACAAACACGAACACGGGGGCGGGTGGTTTTCTCCTGCTGCTGTAAGCCCGGGTGGCCCCAGCGGGTAGCTTTAAATCACCCGCTGCTGCAATGTGGTGTGGCTTAGTTAGGAGAGCCTGCGTTGTCAGGCTCGTGCGACTCTGCGCTGGTGTCAGGCCCTGGGGACCCCGGAGTAATTGAAAGGGGTTAGAACAGATGGATTGAATCTATCAGCAGCTTTACATGACAGCCTCTTAACATAAAGTACTTCATTACCACTCGTTTTGCCGGGGCTCCCTGCCCCAGCCACAGGGAATGCACTAGGAGCCAGAGCCCCTTGTCCAGATGGGATTACAAGCCCGTGGCCCCATGGGCCCAGGCTTTGAACGCCAGCCGAGGATAAATCATCAGGCTTGCACCTCCTCCCAGCAGTTCAATTAGAAACTCATGCTCTTGGAGGTGATACCCCAGAAAGCGGGCTGGGGCGCACGGTGTTGGAGTCAGGTCCCTATTG
The DNA here is from genome assembly GCF_002288905.1 of Enhydra lutris kenyoni. NCBI lineage: Eukaryota > Metazoa > Chordata > Mammalia > Carnivora > Mustelidae > Enhydra > Enhydra lutris. Next base: position 4,412,143 of record NW_019154104.1, read on the forward strand.
ACCTCAGATGGGGCAAAACTGTGGGAAGCAGGATTTGCTGGGGGTTGGGGGTAGCAGGCTATGGGTGCCGTGAATCCCCATGGAAGGTACAGGCCAGCATCACCAATAACGGAGTACTCTGATTTGGGCCATGGGGCAGGTGGCATGGTCCTGGGGAGAGCTTACTACCCAGAGTGCCGTTCCTGGCCCCCGCTCTGACCCCACCATGAAGCCTCGTTGCCAGCACCGTGTCCTGGTTCCCTCAGATTGGAAATTCTGATTCTTTTCCTGACCGCCTCATGGGACTGTGGGGAGCAGGAAAGAGATGGGACCCTTTCTGTGGTTGGGCGTGTGTCTGGCAAGGCCAGGCTTTTGGGCAGTTTTTGTTTTGACCGGGGAGTATCAAAGGGTGTTATGGAACCCTTCTGGGCCAGACCTGGGTACGAGGTGTTGAGATGTGTCGCTGGGAGGACAGTTCATTGGTGACATGAGCATAAACAGTGAGGAGGACGTGTGTGCAGAGGGCCCAGACACTATCCCAGCTCTGTGGGTCTGTCTGGGGTGCTCCATGAGCATCTGAGCCTTGTGGAGTCCCAGATGTACATCCTTTGTGTGAACCCTCACTGGTGCTGTGCACGCCCCGGCAGGGTTCTTGCTGTGGGTGTTAGATGTGTCTTCTTGTATAGGGCACTGTAATAGACCCTGGGAGCATTGGAATTCGGGCGATACCTTTCTTGTCAGACTCGCTTCGGTAGTGTAGGAATTTTAAATGAAACTTGTTTTGCTTTGTTTGCTCCTAGAACAATCATATTAGGGAATTAACAATGGGAAAGCATGGCACATCCAAAGGAGCATTACAAACTCACTATGAGATGTTTTAACTTTCGTGAACACCTGTAGGCTGGTGAATCTTAAGGCCTACGGCCGCTGGTTTTACCAGGTTTCCAGACAAAGGTGAGTTACTTCGATCATGGTGGTGGAGCAAAGCAGATGGTTTTTAGGACCTGATTTCCCCATTAGTGAGAAAGAGACAGAGAAGATGCCTCTTCCCTTAAAAAAGGAGAATTTTTAATATTTATTTATTTATTTATTTTTTAAAGATTTTATTTATTTACTTGAGAGAGAGAGACAGAGTGAGAGAGCATGAGAGGGGAGGTCAGAGGGAGAAGCAGACTCCCCATGGAGCTGGGAGCCCAATGTGGGGCTCGATCCCAGGACTCCGGGATCATGACCTGAGCCTGAAGGCAGTCACTTAACCAACTGAGCCACCCAGGCGCCCCTTTATTTATTTTTTTGAGTAGGTTCCATGCTGGGTGTGGAGCCCGATGTGAGACTTAAACTCAGGACCCTGAGATCGAGACCTGAGCTGAGGTCAGGAGTCAAACACTTACGGGACTGAGTCAGCCAGGTGCCCCCATTTAAAAAAAAAAAAAAATTTTTAATATAAATTTTGAGAAATCTTTTCTGATCAGTCTAATTTTGTCAGCTGGCATTGTAGCAGCTTTTCGCTGCCTCTGAGTGGTGGGGTGTTGCGTGACAAGGCAAAATGCGAAAGGACCACAGACGTGGTCAAATGAAGCATTTGGAATTCAGAGGAAAGAAAGTTGCATGTGCTTCATGGCATCAAAGGTAGCTAGATGGAGGAGGTAATACTTTCTGTGAGCTTTGGAGGATGAATAGGATTCTGACTGGGAGGAGTACAGGCTAGGGATGTGAGGGGAAGAAAACATGCCCCAGTGGGACCTGTAGAGTGTGTGGGACAGTGTAACCCAAGACTTGACTTGCTGGCCTCATTCAGCAGTTCAGCCATCTCTGTGCTTTCTCCTTCTCCTGTGGGACTCCTAAGCATTCTGCCTAGCCCAGCTCAAAAGCCACCTCCAGGAAGCCTTCCCAGACTTGCCTGGGTAGGGTTTGGCGGTGTTCCTTGCGCTGTGTTGCCCTGCCTTCTGGGCTATGATTTTCTACCTCCCTGCCTTTCCATTCAGGCTGAGGGAGCTCACCTCACAGCACAGTGCTCAGTGTGTAACTTCTGAGGATCTGAACCGCAGACCTAGAGGCGGCTGGGTACATGCTCAAAGCTGATGCCATGTGTGTTTCTGATTTTCAGTATTGACTCTGAGAACATGGCCAGGTCCACACAAGGCTCTTTGTCTCTTTGGCTGTGTGGAAGGCACATTTTTGCTATTCAGACCATCCTGACCTCCTTGGTAACCTTCTGGATGCCTCTGCTGGGTGATTGTCTGCACTTTTCTGGGATCCCCCCTCATTTACTCAGCATCAGCTCCTGGTCAAACCCCTATGGAAGGTCTCTCGTGATTCCGAGAACCTGGCCTTCAACAGCACTTATTTTGTCTTTCTAGCATAATATCAAGCCATAAAACTGAGTTTCATTTGGAGGGGAGAAAAAGAATTCTTTCAGTGTCTTCGTGACACCTGTATCCTTGATCCTGCAGTCCCAGTGTGCATGCACACGTACATGTACACAAGCGTTTCCACCCCGAAACTTCTCCGGGACCTTGCGTCTCTTCCACCACAAGAGAAGATGACCTTTCTGCTTGGGCAGGCGCAGAGGTCCAGATGGGCCCTGGCAGGATTGTGAGACTCTTCAGGGAGGCCCTTACACTGCCCCAGGTAGCGGATGGAACTTTTCTGGGACCCCCCCCCCCGAGCCCCGATCATCAAGGGCCTAGTGCTTGGGAGCCCACCCCTCCCCCCAGGGCCTCCAGCCTCCATCCCCAGGGTGCAGCGGGGACTGTAAGTGAGCCCTCCCCACCCCCCCGGCCCCCAGTCCGGGGTCACCAGGGTCCTACCGGCTGGCACCTGCTCTGCCCAGCTGAGGGAGGCTTTGCGTTTCCTGGTGGGAGATGCCAGAGTGCACTTCGATGAGGGAGCAGGGGCTGGTGTTCTAAAAAAAAATGGAAGTGGAATCCCGTCATTTTCCTCTTGGATACGTGGTGAGTTGTCTCAAAGGAAAAGATGATTTCTGGGAGCCTGTCATTGCACGGCTCAGTCGCTGGCAAATCGATGCGGCCAACACAATCTGAGAAGCCAGGTCACGGGATAAAATAGCATCATTTAAGGGGGTACAAGCCCCAGGATCATTAGAAAATGTTGGGCAGTGCCCTTGTCATGGTGGCTGTAGGAAAGAATGTGCTGTCATTTTGGTAGCTTCTCTGTGGGTTTCTCTTTCTTCACTGACGTGCCTTCAGGACTGCCCGTGCAGTCGTGTATCCCAGGCTCAGACATCGGTCGTGGTCTCAGGAACCAGGATGAGTGCTGGATCTCCCCGGACCTAACCGGCCCCCGGGATCCACTCGTAGCCACCGTGCGGAGGTGCCCCTCCTCGATCACTTGGCTCGTCATCCTTTCCTTTGTATTTTGAGGTGTTGGGGGGCTGTTTTCGGTCCTCCACTTACTATCTTGCCGTTGACAGTGGTATTGTGAGGTGGACTGTTTACGTGCACTGGGTACGTGCACTGATGCCCAGGGATCAATGGAGGGGTTTTAAGGGTCCTGAGCTGTGTCCCCCTATTCCTAAACCAAGAGAAGAGGTCCTGGGAGAAAGCATGGGCTCATTCTGGTTCTTCCAGGATGTTCGGCTGCCATCGGCAGACAGGTGCACTCTCTGTAAGTCCTGAATGGGGACTGGCCAGAATGGAATTGGGGGCCCAGCTTCCACCGGGACCTCACAGTTTAATGGGGTGACTGGACAGAATGCAGCAAATGAGCTTCATCTACAAGCCCTGGGGAGCGAGGGGGTCCCATCAGGCCCCTGCTGGAGTCCATCCCCGGTCCCTCTCAGCCCCTGCTGTGCTGCCTCAGGCCTCTGACTCCCCCCTCACTGTGTCCTCCTGCCTCTAGCGGGGCAGCCCTGTCCACAGGGCAGTGACAGAGCCTTCCAGGTCTTTTCATCCTGAGACTTTGCTGGTACCTGCCTAGTGCAGACGTTCGGGAAACCTTGAACATCCCCGAGAGGAGTGAGGTGGGAGGGGGTTTGAGGAGGAAGCCTGGGGACTGAAGGGGTGCCGAGGGTGTAGCCCGACCTTGTGGCGCCAGCCCACATTGTGGCCCCGGGCCCCACAGTGGCTTCAAAGATCAGTAGGACAAGCATTTTGTGTCACCGGTGGTGAGGCCATGCTCCTGGGTCCAACCAGGGCCACCCGCTTAGTTGTAATCAAGTGTGAGGTGTGTGCGTCCCCCAGCCACCTCTGGAATCTGCTCATTAGCATCTTCTATCATCCTTCCTGTCCCTAGCTGTGCTCCAGGACCCGTGAGGCCCAGAATGGGGCTCCCCCTCCGGTTTCCTGTGTTTTCCCCCCATTGAATACATTTGTACTTGCCGGGAGAGAATTCTAATAGGAAGGGAGTGTTTTCCTCCCACTCCGCTCCCTGGTTCTGTTCTCAGAACTTCTCCCCAGCCGTGACACCCTGCGTTCTCGCCCTTGGGTTGCTGCTGAAATCAGGAAGCTGGGAATCGGACCGGGGCCGGGATGTCGTCAGGGGGAGCCTCCAGGCTTGTTGACACCATGTGCAAACACAGATGCGCAGCCCTCAGCACCGCCAACTGGGGTGACAGACGCTCCCTGCGGAGTGTCCTGGCCGACCCCATCGCTCCCCCAGCAGGTAGGGCTGACAGCCCCGGGAGGAACTTCAGAATTCTGGTAAGATCCAGCTTCTGGATTTGTAGCCTGGCTGGTGTCCAGGGGCTCTCTCCCCTTCTTACATCACAGAGCACTTTCCAGCCCTCCGCCACTGAGAATCCGCTACGCCCACCCTCCTCTCCCCCATTCTCCAGACTCTGGGTTTGTTTACAGCAGTTACCAATGGGATCCTTCCAGGAGGCAGTTAGTTTATGAAAAGGCACATCTGGGGCTTCCCTAGCATCTTATGTTAGGATCTGAGAACACACTCAGAGGAGGGGACCAGGGGAGGCACAGAGAAGAGGTATAGAATCCCTCCTGGATCTCCGGAGTTAACCTTTCGTCATTAACCTTTCATTGTGTCGTGTCCCCCCCCACCCCCCACAGAAAGGAGGGGGGAGCATGTCTCTGGAAAGCCGCACCCTGAGTCTGACTCTTCCCTCCTGCCCATCAGGCCACAGGGATGCGGTGACAAGACGAAACTGCATGGAGATTCGTGTGTGCCCCTTTCCCTCCTCTTTGCTTCTGCCCGTGACTGCCTTTTGCTTCTGCTCTTTGCAGAGGTCTGGGTTGGCACCAGGAGGGCTTGCTGGCAAGTTAGAGAGCTGCTCAGAGCACAGCCCTGGGCTTGTGTTCTCCATCCTGGCTCTTTCCCACCCCACGCCGCAGGCCGGGGTGTGACCAGGTGCCCACCGAGCTGGCCGGAGTCAGCTGCGGCCTGCACAGTGGCTTTCTGTTCTGATTCCCAGGAGGGAGGGTCTCCTTGTCAGCAACCACCTCACGTCCCCACTAGATGGAGGGCCTGGCCTGTCGCCTTGGAGGCCCTGCCACCCCGAGGGGACGATAGATGTATTTTCTCGACTTTCCTCGGGGACTGACTGCCACCGAGTCCTCTTGTCGGTGGTGTTGGGGAGTGACTGATACGTCCTGGGCATGACAGCTGCTAGTCACATGTGGCTGTTGGGGCCTCCGTGTGTGACTGGTGTGACTGAGGAAGTGAAATTTTCCTGACATTTGAAAACTGACACTTGATTCGGTCGTTGGAAGACTTCTAAGTGTGTTGGGAAACTTTTTTCAGATCAAGTGTTTCCAGTGAAAATTTAGCATCTGAGTTGACACGGATTGTGGGTATAATCTTAGTGGATTCTAGAGACCTTGGTACCAGAAGAGAATGTAAAATATCTCGTTCATGATTTTATGTTGGTTGTATGGCAAAATGGTAATATTCTGGATATGTTGGCTTAAGATATTATTCGAATATTTTCATACATGCAAACACACCTTTTTTTCCTTATCCTTTTTAGGGTAGCTACTAGAACATTCGAAATTAATGTGTGCCTCATATTGTATTTCTACTGGACAGCTCTGTCCATGCCCTCACACCTTGGAGCCTGCTTTTGCTGAAAATGTGCTTGGCGGGCCTGTAGGGAGAAGGTTAGTGTGTCACGAGTGCTTTGCGCCACAGGATTAGATCTTAGGAGACCCACAGTGGTGGTGGTGGTGGTGTTGTTTGAAAGGAACAAATTTAAAAAATCATCAGTTCATAAAGTAATACTTCTTGATTGCACAAGGGACACATTTCTTGTGGGAAAATTAAAAACACTGACGTGAAATACTCTGGGGAAAAGATACATGGTTTTTCTAGCAATAGTTTCTAGCAGTGTTTCCAATGATCTTTTGCTGAGATAATCATTAGCATAAAAATACCACCTTGTTATTACTGGAGAATTCTTCGAGATGATTTCACATTGTGTCTCCTTTGTAAGCGTGAGCACCCAGTCATAGCTCTGGTGCTCCCAGACACTTGGTCGGTGGGAGAGGGAAACCAGCCCCGGCTTCCAAAGGGACTGTAGCTGGTTGGACGGTGACAGCAAGTAAATCTTCCAGAAGCGGGGCTGAGCCCTTGAGTTCAGCGTGGAGACAAAGTAGCGACTCCGTGACGGAATGGGCTTAATCTGGCCTGGAGTCCTTCCTTTTGCTGGATGAGTGAGCTAGAAAGTGGATTTTGCTGATTTTACTCTCCGTGTGTGTTTTGCCCCAGGGAGAGACTGTGGAATCTTTTGGCGCGGGAGCATTTGGTTGAGAGACTGTTTTGTATGTATGTTGACTTCTCTCGGCCCCGAAGGAGGGCTGAGGCTGCTCTACAACTCATGCTTCTATCTGGCACGGGCACTCGCCAATGAAGGTGTGTTTGGGATACCATTAGCCTCTCACGTGGTGACCTGCAACCCCAGATAATAAAAACGTTCACCGGCATTGAGTGGAAAGCGGTCCGGTGTGTTTGAGTCTGCATCCGCTCCTCTCCCCCTGCCGCTAATCTGGTGTGGACAGGAGCCATGGAGAGACACTGAGGGGGGAAGAGAAAATCACTTTATGTACATTTTGAAGGTATTGGCCTCTCCGGGCATGCTTGCCAAGGCTACCACTCTGATCTGACGATCTGGACATCATTCTGGGCTGTTCAGCTGGGCCCCATGGTGTTAGAGGACTGTGTGATTGTCCCTGTTTTCTTCCTCAGGGCTAGTTGCCATTATACAGATTACAGAGATGTTCGAGTTCACCTGGTGCAATAGAGTGATGCTGGAAAGAAGCTGTCTTGCTAGAAGCATTTTCCCAAAAGGCATCAGAGAGGAGCACCTGGGTGACTCAGTCAGTTACGCACTTGCCTTCGGCCCAGGTCATGATCCCCAGGTCTAGCTGAGGTCTAGCCCTGAACTGGGCTCGTTCAGCGGGAAGTCTGGTTGTCCCTTGGCCCTGCTCGTGCTGTCTCTCTCACTCTCTCTCTCTCTCAAGTAAATAAGTAAAGAAATAATCTTAAAAAAAAAAAAAAAAAAGGCACAGGAGGCGCTGCGGTGAAAAATTTCTGTAGTGACCCCTTTTGTAATCTTTTCAGACTGAGAATACTTAGGGAAACCTACCCCCTTCCTTGTCTTCTGTAAAAATGAGACTTTAATCTTCCAATTGGTGAAAAGGCACATCTGGGCGGAGAAGATGACCTGTCCTGAGAAGTGCTCTGGGAAACAGGTGCGGAGGCTCGGCACGTCGGAGCAGGCACGCTCCACTGGGGGAGCTTGTTAAAGACCCCAGACATGGGGGCAGTACTGATGGCTGGTGCCTGGGCCCTTCTTTCAAAGCCCCTTGGTGTGAGGGCCAGAAGGCAGCTCATTTCCTCGAGCCTACTTTAACAGGCGCAGATTAGCTGTGATTTATCCCCTCCCCCGGGGGCGCCGCTGCTGTAAATGAGGGAAGTCTCCTCATTTATAGCTCATCCCAAATGCTAGGATCCTGAATCACCAGGTTATAAAGACTCCGTAGTCTCTCTCTCATCTTGGCTCTGTACTTTTTTTTAATTGCACCAGCAAACCATACAATAAAAATAAAGACCTCTCTTAAAAAGAAACTTAGACCTAATCCTCTATCCTTGGCCTCTCTGCATTGGCAGGCGTGATTTTTATGTGTTAGTGATCAAGGCGGAAACGTACTTAACTTGGGCTTTCCTCGTTTATTTATGTCCTAAATATTCCTTCCTATTTTAGAGGATCCTCAGACTTAGCACTTACTGGCCACAAGCTCATCCAGGGACAGACTGTAATTTTCTTAGTCATTCTTTAATTTTGTTTCCTGTTCTTAACAGTATCTTTTCCCCTTTGTTCCTGTAGGAAGTTCTCCAGCAGCTGATCGTAATGAATTTGCCCAATGTCTTGATGATTGGCAAAGACCCACTGTCTGGTGAGTGGCAGCTGCCCCCTGGGGTGCCCGGGCAGCGCTGTGGGCTCTGAGCAGCTGCTGGACACACAGCTCTGAGCCAGCTTGGTGAAAACACGGGATCGTTTGGGCGAGCTTCTGGAAAGGTGGTTTACTCCCCAGAGGCGTGAAGCCAAGAGCGTATTTTTCCCTTACAAATGAGTCCTCCCAACCCCTGGACCCCTCATTTGCAAGTGCAGAGGCAGGCGAGCCCACTGCTCTCTCTGGAGTTGCTGGGGGTCTCTCCGTAGTAAGCACGGAATCCACGCCATCTTACCTGTTGGCAAGAAGGTCGGAGTATTTTGTGGGAACGAACGTCCCTTCCTCGGGGATCCCGACATGCTTTCATTGACCCCGAGTTGGATCTCTCCGGCATGTCCTGTCTTGTTTCAGCTTTCACACCTTCCGCTGGTCTCTGGAGACCAGCGTTGGGCAAAGTTTCTAAGTCCTGGGCTTGGACCCTCGGTGTGACTTTGAAGGACTGAAGGAAATGTCCTCCCAGACACCTTCTAGGAAAGCAGAGCTTATTAATTCATACCTGCCAGCTAACTCACCGAGTGAATTGAAGAGGGTGATGGATTTTTTTCCGGGCCACGATCGTGTGCCTTGACCTGCACCCATGGCTCATGGACGTCAGTATGCAGGCCCAGGGACAGTGTACTCGCTGGCTGGGACTTGTTCCGGTGAGGACCTGGCTGACGTCTGTCTCTAGCCTACTAGAATAGGTGAGGGTCCAAGGAGTGCAGGAAAGGCCCCACACAAGAGTGGCTTTTACAGAAAAGACAAGCTTTCCTCTGTGGCGTCTCCTCACCTTGTTCCCACTGGCGTCTGGCCCCTCTTGCCCTTTTCTTATGAGAGTAGCTGTTGTTGCCTCAGGACTAAAGGAAGAGAACCCTGAGTGACCGGCCCAGGACAGTCCCCACAGAGAAGCCGTCTCTGAGTGCTGTGGCCCCAGGAGCTGCTGTCGTATCTGGAGGCACCGAGTCAGGACCACGGAGCATCAAATCACTTTGCTTGTGGCAGGTGTCCTTAGGGGCCCCGCTGGCTGGCGTGTTGCCTTGTCTCTGCATGAGCCAAAAGGAAGAGGTTTCTTGGACCTCCCCTTGATCACTAGCACTGTGGGCCGTGTTGCACAGTGATGGCTTTGCAGAGGCCACCCTGGCCCACCTGCTGGCCCACCTGCTGGCTCCTGGCAGCGAACACCCTTCCCCGCTCTGTGCGTCGGTAACAGGGAGCCCTTGGTTTGCCTTGGCCCTGGCTCTGCCCTCGGGCCATCTGGCTTTATTTCAGGGTTCCCCCAGGTTGAGGATGCCAGATGCAGCCCATTCTAGCCATAGCCCCGGGCCCCAAGGGCAGTTGGCACTCCCGTGTTTCCGTGGTAACATCAGGAAAGTGGGGGGTCTGCTTTGCTGTGCAGAATTGTGCTTTCTGTCCTGATTTATTCAGCGGCTGGTTTTATAGGGGCAGGGAGAGATGCCTGTGGGAGGTTGGTGGTTCAAACTTAGTTCCGCTATTCTATCTGCTCTGGGGGGCAGCCAGGGGTGTAAGGTGAAGAGGCAGGTAAAGCAGCAGGAAAGAAGGATGCTCCCTCCTCGAGCCCCTGGTGAGCCCACCACGTGCTGGGCATTGTGTATGTGTTAAAACATGGGAATGGGATCGTGCCTTCTGGGGTGCAGTTGTGCCATCCCACTTACAGATGAGGAGACAGAGGCCCTTGGGGTCTAAGTGACAAGCCTGCGGTTACATGGCCTGTTAGCAGACCCTGGAGCCTGAGCTTCCCACCTGTGTCACACGCAGACAGGCCAGGTTGGGCCAGGATTTGACCCTTTTGACCTACAGATGTGGCTGTGGCATATGGTTCAGCCTGACATTAAACACATGTCCCCCACCCCCCCACCCACATCCAGCCATCCCGTCACCCCGTTGTGCCGTGTAACTTGCCCACCCTGCCTCTGGTGGGGTCCCTCCTCTTCCCTTTTCGTGCCCCCCCCACTCCCTTTCCTGCTGCCACCTGGAAGCCTGTCCTCCAGAGGCCCCCCCTCACCAGCCGCCTCCACACCCTGGGACACTGGCTCCAGCCTCTCCCCCAGCAGAGTCTCTCTTCCAGCCTCTGAACCACATGGGCCCAGAGGGGGCTATCTATATGCAGAGGACCCGGGTCCCCACTTCGGGTCTGGTGCAGAGCAAAAGAATCTACACGGGTGTGGACACTGTGACTTGTTTTCGAAATTGCTTTATTGAGCTATAGTTTTGTGCCATCACATTCGCTCCCCCTCAGGATACAACGTAGTGATTTTTTGTTGTAAGTGTATAGAATTGGGCAGCCTTCACCATCATTCAAGCTTAGAACATTGTGGGGCGGCTGCTTTTGAGGCTGTGACAGGTGAACGGAGTGTCCTTAGCACCGAATAGAGTCAGTACCCACCCGTCGAAAAGGTGGTGTCACCAGCTCTGACGGACAGGCCGGGAAGAGAGCGTGCACGTCGGCCTGGCAGCAAGCTCGGGGGGCCTCTGGGCCGGCCTGACTCCCCGTGGCTTCAGCAAGCTTCGCCCGGGGGGCTGGGGCCGCCTCACCCCGCCGTCACCGCGGGGAGCTGTGAGCTGGGTGCACGCTTGGGTAGTTCTGACAGGGGTCCCAGGGCCTCTGAGAACAGGGGAGGTTGGCAAGGGAGGCCCGCCAGTGAGAAGGCACAGAGGCATGTTTATGGAATAGTGTGTTCTGTCTTAAATTTTAAAACATAGATGAGTGAAGAAGCATTTTGGGTTTCTTTTTAAATGAAGAACAAAGCCTTTTAGTTTCTTTTTTGTGTGGTTGCCTAGAAGTGGGTTTGGGAGTTGGGAGGGGCACTGCCTTTTCACTAATGCTGCCACACATATCTTAGGGGCAGGTCTGTGCTCTTGCTGGCTGGGGGAGGAACCGTAACTGTTACTTACAACGTTTCACAGTTCATGGTTTTGTTTGGTGGGTGGGGGCTTTTTTTTTTTCTTTTTTTTTTTTCTTTTTTTTTCTTTTGGCAAATGCACCTCAGTGGAGCCCGGTGCTAGGGGCGGGACAGAGCCCAGCAAAGTGTCTAGTCAGACACACACACACACACACACACACACACACCCATCCCGAGACACCAAGCATTTGCCCCCAACCTCCGACCTAGGGAAGGAAGATGTCATAATTCCTACTATTAAGAGATTTTTTCTCTGTATAGAACCTGCCACACCCATTGAACAAAAGGATGTTCTCTTTTTTTTTTTTTTCTGCCTTGGGTGGGATTCAGGGACAGCTCCATGAATGTGAGGAAGAACTTCATATACTTTAAATTGCTTTTTAAATCTCTCCTCAGGGGCGCCTGGGTGGCTCAATGGGTTAAGCCTCTGCCTTCGGCTCAGATCATGATCTTAGGGTCCTGGGATCAAGTCCCGCATCGGGCTCTCTGCTCGGCAGGGAGCCTGCTTCCCTCTCTCTCTCTCTGCCTGCCTCTCTGCCTACTTATGATCTCTCTCTGTCAAATAAATAAATAAAATCTTTGAAAAAAAATCTCTCCTCAGTGTCTGTCCCTGCCTGACCCCAAATCCTCTTTCTCTCTTGTCTCTTTTGTACCTTGATGGCCTCTCTGGGTTTTCTCTCTGTCGGTTTTTGGTTTTACAGCGGTCTCTCAACTGGATATCAGTCCCTTGGGAGGCGTCTGTCTAGTGCCTCATTACAGTGGACCCCACGTCTTAGAGCCTGGCCTGGGGTCTCACAGGACCCTGCTCTGAGCCCCTTGCTCACTTTTATATGACAGCTGTTGGTGGGAAAGCCTTGTGCTGGGGGCTCTCAGGGCTGGGTCTTGTAGGGTGTCGTGTGTTCTGCTTCTGGTTGGCCAAATCCTGCTCTCCTCTCTCACCCACACATCAGGCTGATGCCTCGGCTCTACCTTCCAAACACCTGAGCTCTTCTTCCCTCTCCCTGCCTCACTGCCACCCCGGTTCCAGGCACCCCTGACTTTCACCTGGCTACACACCAGAGTAGCCTTCTGCCCACCTGTCATCCCTGTCCTTGCTCCCTGCTGTCTGTCCTCTGCCCTGTGAGTCAGATTGTGTTACTTTACTGCCCCCTCCCTCCTGGTGCTAGGACCCACACACGCTGGCCCGTTCCACCACCCGGCTCCCTTTTCCCAGGCACGCATGGGTCTTGGCTCAGGGGCTACCTGTGACTTCAGCCCCTCGGCCTCTGGGATCCCATCCCCTCATCCTGCTCTGCCCTCCCTTTCTCACAGTATTTATCACTCTCCGGTATACTTGATCATTTATTTTTCATGACTGTTGCATTGTTTATCAACCCCCCGCTACACACACACATACATGCACGCGCGTGTGCACACACACACGATGTAATCTCTCATGAGGGCAAGATCCTTGGGTTTTTTATTTTTCTATTGTTGCCACTATGTTCCAGATGTCTAGAGCAGTGCCTGGCACATAGGTGCTCAGTAAATGACGACGGCTGGAGACCCATCTTCATCCTCTCTCCTGTCCCCACTTTCCTGTTCCTTCAAGCGAGTGCTCCTGAGGAGGGTTAAACACAAGCTCTCCCAGATGCGAAGGTCAGGTGTCCGTGGTCAGGGTCTCGTGAGAGCTGCTCTCTGCCCAAGCCCGTGTGTGCGGCTCTGCAAGGCCCGAGGTGAGGCCCTGGAAACTGCCCTCGCCCCAGTCTTGCCAGCTGCGCGTCCATTAAGTACACTGGCGTGATTTACCAGAGTCTTTTCTGGATGTCCGCTTTGTCCGTAAAGCAAGGGAAGGTTCTGGACCAGACCTAGACCAGCTTCCCCGTCCCTTCAGGCCCCGTTTTCTCAGCAGCCAGACCTGTCACCGTGCCACACACAAAAACTAGATTCGCCTGATGGGAAGCCAGGGTGGTGTTAGCAAATTAATTTCTCCGCTGAGTCATTCAACAGTCGTGCTGGGAGAGAGCATGGCTCTTCTTGCCAGGTTTGTATCCAAGTGCAGCTGTGGTATTCTGACTTGTACATGGCTGATCCCACCTCAGACATGCAGAACGGGAGGGAGGGAGCCACTGAGGTGCAGAAACCCAGCCCAGAGAGGAGAGGGAAGGCATTCAGAGGCACACAGCGTGAGGATCCCATGGAAGAGGGACGTTATCTGTCACTGTGAGTTCTGCAGGGGATGCGTATGTGGGCAGGCCGAAGTGCCAGCCACCCTCCTCGTTCTGCCTGGTGCAGATACCCGGTGAGATCCTGGGGCCCTGGGAGGGCTGACCCCAGAGCCTACAGCATGCTGCCTGAGAACATGGCTGGAGCTTTGGAGGAGAGTCTGGGGCCTTCCATTTATCCCTATTCAGTGTGCTTGCCCTTGTTCTTCGGTTTTCTCCATGCACTGGGGGTCCTAAAACGGCTTCTAGAGACACAGAAAGCACCATGAGGCGTCAGAGTGTTCTGAGCCCACAGATCCTGTGAATGTCCTTCCTCCCAGCCCATGCAGGCCTCCATTCTGATTGCTGCTCTGGCTGAGGAAACCAGAGGGCCACTTTCCAATCCGCACCCCCCCACTCACCTCCCACATAGTAGATGAGAATGACCCTATACCTTTCCTTTTCTGCGAAGGCTACCTACCCTTCAGCCAGAGCCCCCACAGAGAAGCTCAGCCTGTCCCTCTCCTCCAGCTTTTGTGTCAATGCCCACCCTCTCCCGGTGGGTCCAGGGGCCCCGGAACCAAGCAGGCTATCTGTGCTCAAGAAGCTCCCAGTCTTTGTTAGGGAAAGGACAGGAGGAAGACAGCATTGGTAACTATTAGATCTATTCCAGGATGAGAAGTGATGCAAGTGTACTTTCCAAAGAGTGCAGAGCAGATAATAAGCTCTGCCTAGGCAGGTCGGGAAGACTTCCTGGAGGAGGTGTTTGGCAGAGCATCAGAAAGGAAGGTGTCCTGGGATGGAGGAGCTTGAGGGGGAAGAATTATGTTGGACTCCCAATGAAGGGCATCATACTTGGGACACAGCTGACACACATTCAAAGGCCAGAGGAAAACGGAGCTCCCTGAGACTTCCAGAATTTAACAGTGTTTGCTTGCTCTCCTGTCAAGGGCATTTTGGAAGTACTTTTCAGATCCCATGGAAGCCTTCCCTCGTGGTCCACACTGTGCTGCTCCGTGTTTCAGTGGTAAACAGGGAGATTGTGCGGGGCTAGTGTGCCCATGGCAGCCAGGAAAGAGGGCCCAGAGTCTGGATTATTATGAACAGTCTTCTTGTCCCCACGAACTATTGTCTTAAAGACCACAAGGGCTGGCTTCCCTCCCCTGCCATCTTCCTGCAGTCCTACTCTCCCCCCTGTCCTGCTTGGCAAGGGACATGGTGGCAATCATCCACCGTTGGAGGTTAATGAGACATTCTTGGGTTCTTTCTCCATACTTTTTTTTTTTTTTTTTTCAATTTCTCCCTGAGTCTGATTTGTCTTGTATGCATATATTTTTATTTCTGGTTTTATTATAAAAACCTCAGGTCCTTGAAATGAAGAGGGAAGAAGTAAGCGAACAAAAAGGAAAACCAACCTTGCAGCTGTCTGATTCTGTTTATGCTCCCCGTCCCCTCCTTGAGGGAATAGGCTCAGAAAATCTCCCAAACCCTATTTCGCATGGCGAGGCCACATCGTGCCCCTTGGCTTCTGTGCTGCTGGCTGGATTCAGAAATGAGTTTTTCAGTCCCATCTAGAACGTGGGGGGTTGCTGGGCCCTTCATCGACAAGCTAGCTCTTGGCTCCTCCAGGAACGTGAGGAGCTTTGCTAACACCAGGCCCAGGCAAGCGTTCCAGCACGGCCAAAGGCTGGCCTTCGGAACAGCCCGTGGGATCGGCCTGGAGACCAGCCTTTGTTTAGCAAACTTCTTAGCGATGGGCTGTACACAGAGACGGCTCCCCTGGCTGCGATCACCACACCATGGCTTCCAGCGGGACTGTGCCCTGTGACCGTGGCCATCCGCCGAGGAGGGACAAGATGTTATTTGTGAAAGGTCTTTATGGTCCCTGAGAGAATTTGGGCTTTGAGTCTTTTGTCTTGTGGTCGGGAAGGATCCTGCCTCCTGTCCTCTCCTGCCCACGCAGACGCTGGGTCTCCGGCTGAATTCTGGTGGTCGATTCTGCTTTTTCTGGTCTTCTGTGGCTGGCTGCTCGGGAGAAGTAGCTCTCTCCTGCTGGGCACGGGGAAGGCTGGGTGCGGTGGCGGTCGAGGGCGGGTGGGGGGGGGTCCTTTTTGTTGGTGATGCCATCCGAGGGGCATGGTGGGACTGTTTTGGGTGTTCTTTGTCATCTGGGAGCAGCTGCCTCCCGTCAGAGGCC
Organism: Enhydra lutris kenyoni; assembly: GCF_002288905.1. Taxonomy (NCBI): domain Eukaryota; kingdom Metazoa; phylum Chordata; class Mammalia; order Carnivora; family Mustelidae; genus Enhydra; species Enhydra lutris. Next base: position 4,427,828 of record NW_019154104.1, read on the forward strand.
TCTTTTTGCCCACGTGGTGGTGCGGGGGGGGCCCAAGGGGTGGGGGCAGGCTTGCTGTGGGCAGTGGACAGACACTGGGATGTGGGGGCCGCTGGTCACTGTGCGCTTGGGAGGCCTCTGCCCCATTTCGCACAGACATGTGACTCTGTGCCTGCCAGAGCCCACCTGTGATGACCATTTACTTAATAATTAAAGGGGTTATGGTAATGCCTGGTGGGGGCCGCGTTCTGGGTATGAGAAAGCTAGGTAAAGGTTTCACAGGGTTCACGCTTCAGACAGGGAGGTAGCAGGTGTGTGGGGGGTGCCTGCCTCAGCCCGCACAGACCCGGACAGGTACATGGAGGGTCCCCATGGGCCCACCTGCTAGGAAATCGCCCTTCATACTGTTTTCCAGCAATGCCCGGGGAAGGTGACCCTGACTGTTAAAATAGTAATAAACAGCTGTTTTTTATATAAATGGAACCCCAGGAGAGCCCGCAGAGCTGTGCCCGTGTGGGTGAGTCCCGGGTGTCTCCACTGAGGAGACACGTACATTGGTCATGCTCAGTGCAGGGCTAGTTTCAAATCAACAAAACAGGCCCATGATCATCCTCAGGAAATGGCCGTTTTTAAAATAAGAAACTGGGAAGAGCATAGTTGGTGATTGACTCAAGCCCATAAGGCAGAGGAGAGCAGCGTGAGGAAGTATTAAGGAAAAGTATGTTCGTGTGTATGTGAGGCCTCCATTGCGGCAGGGAAGGAAGGCGAGCCTGTTCTCTGGGTCCTTCTGCCAGGGGTTCCAAGTGAGCTGCTCAGGTGACTGGTCTAGTCTGCAGGCGCTGGTTAACTACCCGCCCACTAGCACACTGGGATCAGATGCTCAACTAGATAGAGCCTTGCTCTGAAAGGAACTGGGACCATCGGTAATGACAGGGGTGGTAGGGAGTTGGAGCAAAGCAAGCAGTGGCCAATCTGGAACCAGATCTGAGTTCGGGACCCCGCTTGTCTAAACCCGTTCTTGTTTGTAAGATGGAGAGACTACTGTCCTCTGGGGGTTCAGTCCAATGACCGTGTGTTCTGTGCAAAGGCAGACATGGTCTGTAGGCATGACGGGCACGTGGGGAGACAGAATTAACTTGAATGTGTCCATTTTCCAGCCTGTGAGGGTTAAACCCTCAGCCTTGGTGGCCGTTTGCAGATCTTGGGCCTCTGTGGTTGTGGAGAGTGGAGTTAGCGAGATGGAGGGGACTCTCTGTTGCTACCTTTCTCTGGTCTTAAAGGTAATCGCTGTCTTCCAGCCGCAGCCAGGCAGAGGGTGTGCAGCTGGGGGTTGGAGGAGCTCCATCTAAGAGGGGCCTTGGTGCCCCCTTGCCCAAATCCCCACCTTCATAGCTCAGTGATCATTTATAGACAATAAGCTTTATTTTCCGTATCCAGAGACTAGGAAGTGGCTGCCTCTTAGCAAATCCGAGTAGAGCCAAAAAGGACTCTTGAGATTGTGTACTGGGCACGGGGGACGGGTTTTGTTTCATGTGTCAGCTTCCATTGATCGACAGTGGCTGTCGTGTGCTCTGTTCAGGAGGATTCTGAGGCCTCATTTCAGGTTCCGTAAGAAGCCGGTGAGATGATGTGTACCATGGACGCAAGATGAGAGAGGGGATTTTCCAACCCAGATCTAACCCAGCTGCCACGTTTCAGAAGTTCATGTACTTTTTTTTTTTTTAAGATCTTATTTATTTGACACAAAGAAAAATCACAAGTAGGCAGAGGGGCAGGCAGAGAGAGAGGAGGAAGCAGGCTCCCTGCTGAGCAGAGAGCCCAATGCGGAGCTTGATTCCAGGACCCTGAGATCATGACCTGAGCTGAAGGCAGAGGCTTAACCCACTGAGCCACCCAGGTGCCCCATGTTCATGTACTTTAATTGTCCAACCATCCTCCTATCCCCAAGCCCACCCTCACCCCACGTGCAATGTCAGATAGCTTCTCTTCTGTTTTGGAAGCTGATTACCACACACATCTGTAGCTTTATACGTGGTTTCGATCAGCAGATGCATTCCAGCTCTGTGAAGAAAGGCCGCTGTGAGTTTCTCTGTGTCAAGGCTTCAGGAAGCAGGTAGTAAAGTAACTAAGGTTTTTCTTAGACTCAGCCATCAGCTCAGGCCGTCATGGGATTCCCCCTGGGGTTGCGAGTAGATGCAGAGGCTGTCGGAGGTTTTCAGCCCTCCCCCCACTCCTTGGTTGCTTATGACTCACTCAGTACAGAAGTCCACATCGCTTCGTGCCCTGCCCCCATTTCTCACTCCGAAAAACCACCCTAGTGAGCTTAACCACGAAGCATTTATAATTTGACACACGCTCTGTTCCCTTTCCTCCAGGCCTTGCATGTGCTGGTCCCGTGCCTGAAAAGCTCTGGTTCACCTGCCTCCCACATTGCTTCTCATCCTTGGGTCGCAGCTCAGAGGTCACTTCCTTGAGGAAGCCTTGCCTGAGCCTCACTGCAAGCTAGATGTCCTTCCTCGGGGTTTCCACAGCGCTTGTTGGCTTTTTAGAATTGCTGGAGGTCTCAGTCTGCGCTCCTGAGCTCAGCGGGCCCCTGGCACGTAGGAGGTGCTTGGGAGGGTGTTGTCGGTAGGTCTATTTCTTCTTTGCCTGCGTAACTCTGTCCCTGAGCCAGTCTCGCTGGCAGGGACCCAGTACAGAGTCTTCTGGTATGTTTTGAAACTATTCAAAACCCTGATCGGGCAGATTTATGAAAATAGCAGTAGTTTGCCTTACTGTTGAAATCTTGAGAAATTGGGCAGCAGCTTCCCAGGAGAAACGAGGAATCTTGTGTTTTTTAAAATATATTTATTTTTTAAATTGCATAGGAATCTATGTACGGGGTGAAAATCACAGGGTGCATCTGTTGTAAGCAAATGTTTGTACTCACTTCGCCTGGTGAGACCGAGCACACACAGCACAGCCTCATTTCAGTGAGGGCAGAGGTGGGCGCCCGGGTGGCCCCGTCGGTTAAGCATCTGCCTCTGGCTCAGGTCGTGATCCCAGGGTCCTGGGATGGAGCCCTGCCCCGGGCTCCCTGCTCGGCGGGGAGTCTGCTTCTCCCTCTCACTCTGTGCACGTGGTCTCTCTCTCTTTCTCTCTCAAATAAATAAAATCTTTAAAAAAATGAGTGAGGGCAGAGGTAATTTCCCTAGGACCCCGTTCATGGCCAGAAAGTTCACTTTAAATAATTTTTTTTTCCGTGAAAATTTTTTCAAAGACACTCTCTCCCTTTAAAACCTCTGCCCCAACTCTGTTCTAAGACATAGCGAACAGGAATTCCGTACTTTTCTAATGGGTATGAGCGAGTGAGTGACTCACGGTTGTCATTGTGTGTGGCTGCTGGGTGCTGAGGGAACAGAACCCTTTGTTCTCCCACCGAGCAGCAGAATGTGGGCTGAGCCCTTTGTGTACACGCACACGGGGTTTCTGGGCTCTTCCCTGCAGCTGGTGCCTCTGCTGCTGGCAGTGGGCCTGCCCAGGACTTGTTCCCGTGGTCAGTTTGCCGTTTTTATCCGTTGCGAGCTGGGAATGTGGATCATTGGAGTTGCTTAAATTATTCTAGAGTGTGATATAATTAGGACCTTTGGGGCCTTTCCTGTGAACAGAGCAGGTAGAGATTTGCCTTGTGAACTCTGACTTCCGTCTGGGCCGATCTGAGATCTTCCAAATGCTTTCCTCCTGCGTGTCCGCTCCCTGCTGGTTACACACCAGGTGTGTGGCCTATGCAAGGTGAATCATCACTGGCAACAGCTTGGCGGGTTGGGGGGGGGGGTCCCGCACCTGTTAGATCCACCATAAGACTTATGAGAGGCACTTGTCAGGTGTCCGGGGACTGACCGAGGGGCCAGAGGTGAGAGCACGCATGTGGGCTGGATACAGCACTGTGGCCAGGGAAAGATTTTGGTGAGACCGACTGTAGGCTCTGAATATTCCCGTGGGCATTTCCTTGTCATCCAGACTAAAACCGTGATTGATCATCAGCTCAGGTTTAAGGCAGAACTTAGTCATTGTGGTCTTGCATTTATTTATGTCCGTGGATTAGGACCTCTGGGGCCAAGGAAAAGGTCTCCAGGTAACAAAAGGCTTTAGTCTGAATTTTTTTCCATTTCAGACATTGATGAAGTTCTGTATTTTATCAGCAAAGAGAAGGGCTTGACCGTCTCCCCGCACGTGCAGTACCAGACCTTAAGCATATTCTTAGGACTGTGGATCTGAGTGCTCTCAGGGGTCCCCGAGCCCCAGTCCCCCAACCCGTCCTGCCCACCTGGAAGGTGATAACGGGGGGGGGGGGTGTGGCTTTGGTTCAGCGAATGCCCAGCCCCCATACCTGAGACTCAGCCGTGATCTCGGGAAAAGCCATGTTGAGCTGCTTCTCGGGAGAAATATTAGGACAAGATCACACATCACTCCACACAGGTTACACCCAGGGACTGGAAACGAACCATGACACTAATTCCTGGGGCTCTGGCTGGGTTTGCTTGTCCCAGCGGTTCCTGGGGATATGTTGGGCCGTTTTTGCCCAGAGTGAGTGGGTGCTGGTAAGTCTGTCAAGAAAACCGAGCTATTGGTGGCTTGTCGCCTCTCCCCGCAGTAGAACAGGACATGATAAGAAAGGGAGAGCCCCCTGGAATTTTTCACCTGGCAGCAAACTTGCACGTCACCCAGCTCATGGCATCGGAAAGTGGAGAGACAAGTGGAGAGACGGTTTCGTAGATACGGAGACCAAGGCTGCGAGACAGAGTTCGGCTGGTTGGAGCCACACCTCTCTGGGTGACGGAGCCGGTGTGGAGCCCAGTATCTGACTCTCTTTATTTACGTGATCAAAATCAATTAGGCCGGCCGAGGAGGGTGTGTGCGGCCTCAACCCTTAATCGGAGAGACACAGTGCGAAACGGCGAAATAAGAGTGTTTTGGCAAAATGGAGGCGGACTGGAAGGACAGAGGCATGGGAGAATGGGGTATTGGGACTGGCTGTTTTGGGGTCGTGAGAAAGTAGAATGGCAAAGCCTTTCTGCGGGGCAATTTATTAAAGAAGGAAGGAGGGACGCGCATACTTAGCCACGAGGTGTTCTCTGTAGCAGTGTTCACATCAAAATACCGAAGACTTGAACCCTTGAAGGGGATTGATTAAGTGTTTGGCCTTTGTACAAAGTCAACATGAGACCATCACAAATGATGCATACAGGGGCGCCTAGGGGGCTCAGTCGATTGATTAAGCGTCTGCCTTCAGCTTGGGTTGTGATCTCAGGGTCCTGGGATCGAGCCCTGCGTCAGGCTCTCTGCTCAGCTGGGAGCCTGCTTATCCCTTTCCCTCTGCCCCTCTCCCCACTTGTGCTCACTCACTCTCTTCCTCTCTCTCTCGCAAATGAATAAAACCGTAAAAAAAAAATGACACGTATATATTTGGGATTTGCTCTAGAATACTCCAGCCACACACTGATACAGAGGACGTGGGGGAGGGGTGTAGAACCGATGGGTAAACTGTTGATTCTGTGAGGTGGGGGGGATGGAGTGGGGGGTTTTGCAGCTGCGCTCCCTTGTCTGACATTCTGCATGATGGAAAGGTGGAGTTCCATGCAGCCTTATTTTGGAGGACTCTGTATTTCCTGTGGGGAGTACTCTCTCCCCTGTGCTTTGCTTCCCACACACGAAAAAGAGCTGCTGGTTATGCGGTTCATTCATTATCATGAGAGGATATTTATGTTATCGGAATGGAAAAGGGCCACAGATAGCTACGGACGGAATTTTCATTTGTTAAAAAAAAAAAAAAATCACCCATATGAAGAAAACAGGTGGGAGTATGTTGACCTAGATGAATATCACTGGGCAGAAAGACTACCGTTTTCCTAGCTGGGTTTCCCCTCCCTCCCCCCTGCAGCAGACAGAGATCCCCGGTGAAACTTCACGAACAGTTGAGCTTTACTAGATGTGTTGTTCTTTGGTTTAGGGAAGAGCATGGAAGAAATCAAGAAGCTGCTGCTGCTGGTGCTGGGGTGTGCCGTCCAGGTAAGGACTGGGCCAGGGACGGGGAGGTCCACTTCTCAGCCGTCTTGGGCTGGGGTTCCTGAGGGAGGAGTTTTAGGGTTCCTGAGAGCGCGGTGGCCACTGTGTCTGGTACAAGGCACCATGGGCCAGACAGCAGGTGGGGACCCGTGGGCCAGGATGCTGTTAGCACACTGTTGCCAGTATCGAAGCATCCAGAGATCTAGAGGAGCATCAGTAAACTAGAGCCTGTGGCCACGTTGGCTTGTGGCCAGCTTTTTTTTTTTTTTTTTTTTTAAACATCTGGCCCTTTACAGATGAAGTTGGCCAGCTTCTGGTCAAGACCCGGTGTTCTTGTTCTTTGATTGTTTAAGAATCCCCCTGGAGAGCTGATTTAAATTACAGATTTTGGCATCCCCACCCCCCCACCTGACCTGGTGTTGTCAGTCTGGGATGAGCTTTTTCAAAATCACCCCCCAGGTGATTCTGCTGTAGGTCTGATGCGGGTCGTCTGACAACTTCTAGGGAAACCTCCGTGGGAGGGCTGGTGGGTGGACAGGAGCTTGCTTGGTTGTGAAGGAGAAAGCCAGGAGAAGGCTTGGGTAGCTGGCCAGTTTGGTCTGAAACCGTACTTTTAGGCGGTGGGGTGGCCCTAGGTCGCCCTCGAACGATGCTTCCTTTAATGCCTGTAACCCTCCACAGTGTGAGAGGAAAGAGGAATTTATCGAAAGAATCAAACAGTTGGACATTGAGACCCAAGCTGGGATCGTGGCTCATATACAGGAGGTAGGTGTGTGGCTCTGGGGGGCGTGGCTATAGACTGCTCCTGTGGCCACCCGGACCGGAGCACGCTCCACTGGCGAAAAGCTTACCAAGTAGATCACCTGTTAATGATCTTGCCACTAATAAGATGCAGACGCCGCAGACACATTGATTCTATTTGGAAACGTAACCATCGGCAAGCTAAAACGGGATAAAAATAAGAAAAAAAAATTTTTTTAAACCCTCAATCAAGTCTTCTTTTGCCTCTTCTTCTTGCCTAATATGGACTCAGACTATTTTTAAGAGCTGTCAAGTGGTTTAGGCTCAGAATTTGATTTACAGACCCTGGGGATGTCTTCTGGCAAATGTCACCCTCCTTCGAATGGTAGATCTTTATAGAGAGATTCTCCGGCTCTGTTGGTGACACGGCAGAGAAACAAGCCGCCCCCACTTGGGGAGGTAAAACCCAGCAAGTCCCAGGGGGCTGTAAGGAGACCAGGCCTCCTGGGTCGGGAGGGCTCTGCCCCGAGAGCAGCCCCTCCACCATTGCCCTTAGGTGGACGTGGTTTCACTGGAAAGGCAAGAGCCCACCTGATTCTTCCCCCAACCACCACCCCACCCTGTCTCCAGAAGGATCACTGTATGCTTTAATCACATCTGGAGATACAGTTCAGCCTGCGGCAAAGACACAGAAAAGACACAGCGGGAGCCCATAGGAGCAGGTGGATAACCGGCAGGGGCACCTGGGGGCAGAGCTCCCCGTGCCAGCACGAGGGACCGCAGCTCCTGGGCTTAGGGGCTCCCACAGCTGCGCAGGGCATGGTGCATGGGGCTGGTGAGTTCTGAGCCAGGATTGGAAGCAGGAGATGGAGGCAGCTCGCCACAGGGAGGGTCCGTCAGGGAAAGGCAGTAATGTGGCGGATATCCTCAGCCCCCATATCGGGCTGAGCGATGGTGAGCCTCAGAATGATTCTGCTCTTTAATTTTCCTTGCGCGTCTGTGTGTTTGGAAAATAGCGTTTATTCCGGGACCTGGGTCCTTGAGACTCACTGGTCCTTTCCACTTGCTGCCTTTCCTGCTCAGACAGCGGGATATTAGAGAGGTAGAAGGGATGTAGCCAGAAAGGAGTCCTGTATCTCTCTCAGGCTGGTGGAGGGGCCTGGCCTTCATGATTGGCTGGGTGCTGCTTAGATGTCCAGGTGTGCAGAACTGGGGGAGGATGGGCACCAGCCTTTAAAAGCTTCTTGGGCGACTGATGTATTCCCAGGGTTGAGCCCCTGTGCTCCTTCCTCAGAGGCCTTTCCCTAGCCTTGGCTTGGGGTAGGCCTAGCACTCAGCCTCTACTCCTCGTCCTGAGACTGCCCTGGACCACGGGCTGAGATTTCTCCTGATCCTTCATGATCAGCTGAATCTGTTTTTCCTTTGTAAGGTGAGGAGAGGTAAGAAAGGCGGTGCCTTTTGAGAAACTAAAGGACTCTTTCTTTCTTTCTTTCTTTCTTTCTTTCTTTTTTTAAGATTTTATTTATCTGAGAGAGAGAAAGCATAAGCAGGGGGAGCAGGAGATGGAGAAGCTTAGCAGGGAGCGCAGTGTAGGACTCGATCCCAGGACCCTGGGATCGTGACCTGAGCCAAAGGCAGACACTAAACCGACTGAGCCATCCAGGCGCCCCTCTGCCTTTCATTTTTGTTTAACTATTTTCTGTCTCTTTGCACGGCTCTAAAAATTTAAGAATGATTTTGGTGTGCCTCACTGAGTGGATAGCCCTGATTTTTTATTTTCCTGTTGAGACCTGTGTCCGAGATTACTTCTCTTCCCAAACTGAAACATCAGGTACTCAAAACAGGGGGCTTGTGCACCCTTGGCAGGTCTGGAAGGGGAGGAGGTGAGAAGTCAGGCTGGCAGAAGCCACGGAGAGGCAGCCCAGTACAGACGTAGCCGTGGGCCTCCGCTCACACCTGTCGGAAAGGGGAAGATCTCACATGACCTTTGGGGCTAAGATACAGTTTTACCTGAAGATTGCTTTAAATTGATTCAGACCTGTTTCCTGCCCCCAAATAAAATTGTCGTGTGCCCAACATTCTGGCAGAAGAGTTTGATTTAACATTTGGTGTATTCCCATTGGGTTGGAAGTAGTAACACACAGTCCCTCTCCTCCCCCTTGGAGCCCCTGAGGCTTCCCTGCCTTGTGTTGGAAGCTGGCAGTGCTCCGGGAACAGCGTCAGAGGACTCTTTAGGGAAATACCATACTGGAGGAGTGCTTTTTGGCATTAAAGCCAACCCCCGGGTCCTCATTTCAGGCGGTGTTGAAAACGGGAGTGACTTGCTGAGGGGAGCTGGCACTTCCTTACACGGCCCCGTTCCCACAGCAGAGGGCTTGTCCATGAAGGGCTGCTGGTGTCGGTGGGGCAAGTCAGCCAGCCGGAGGTGGATGCTCCTGGCCGGCCTCCGCAGCGCCTCCCCCTGTGCCCACAGGTGACCCACAACCAGGAGAATGTGTTTGACCTGCAGTGGCTGGAGCTCCCGGACGTGGCCCCAGAGGAGCTGGAGGCCCTCTCGAGGAACATGGTGTTTCATCTCAGGAGGCTCATCGATGAACGAGACGAATGCACAGAGGTGCGTCCCCTGACACCAGTGGGAGAAGGTTCTAGAAATGCCGAGCTGGTCAAGGGGGACTCCTCCATTCATATGCTCCTGGTCTTCCCACTGAATATTTTGTCTCTTAAAACTCCTACCCCCTTTCTCCTGCCTCCCTCTCTCGGGGTGTCTGGCTCCCAGCGGGGGTTTTACTCCTTGTCTTCTGATGTGTGTGGCCTCGTTGGGAGCGGGGGCACGGGCACCGTGTGGGCTGCACTGGTGAGACTGCTTCCCCCTGCCCCCCCGCCACAGTTGATCGTGGACCTGACCCAGGAGCGGGACTACCTGCAGGCGCAGCAGCCACCCAGCCCGCTCAAGTCGTCCAGCACCGAGTCCACCCCCAGCCCCACCAGCAGCCTCTCCAGCGAGGACAAGCAGCACCTGGCCGTGGAGCTGGCCGACACCAAGGCCAGGCTGCGCCGTGTCAGGCAGGAACTGTGAGTCTCCAGTGACCCCGGGCTGCCCTTCTGCTGTCGTGTGGGGGCTCGCCAGCACAGTCTGTCGTGCCATCTCCCTTGGCGCGGTGTGGCTGACCGGAGCGCGCTGGTGTGGGCCCCAGTGTCAGCGGGGCTCGGCTCTGCCCCGAGCTTGGTCGCAGTTTGAACATGGCCCGGTCGCCTCCCTGTCTGGGCTCCTGCGAGTCCAGGTTACAGATCGTCTGTCCACACCCGTCTGGTCAGGGGCAGGAATAATCACACCCGGGGAGGTTTTCTTGCCTGGAGGGAGGATGTGGCTCCCCCCATCAGGTGAACCTGTTGTCCCCTCTTTCCTGCAGCAGGTGAAGTGACATTCACTTCACCCCACCCTGGGAGCTGCCTGCCTCCCCCTGGCTGCCTGCCTGGCTGTGGGAGATGCACCTGTAGTTAGAGCCTTCTTACCTGCCCGCACCCTCAGAAGGAAATCCCGTGTCTGGTGGGGGGTGTTTGAGAGCAGGTTTTTAAAGGTTAGAAATGGGAGAAGAATTTGAGTAGGAACATTTTGGCGGGCTCGGTCTGCAGACTGCCCTCCTGGCTCCCGGAAGTGTCCCCTTCCCTCTCCCTGCTGTGGTCTCGTGAGGTGGGGGGCTGGTGGGGTTGCTAACTGAGAAGGGCTCACCATGGTGCCTCCACGTCGCCCCCAGGGAGGAGAAGACGGAGCAGCTTGGGGACACCAGGCATGAGGTGGACCAGCTGGTGCTAGAGCTGCAGAAAGTCAAGCAGGAGGTGAGTGGGAGGGGCTGTGCCCATGTCTGTGGGGTAGGGAGCTGTGCCCATGTCTGGGGGGCTCCCCCAGAACTGTGGCCTGGAGGTTTGGGAATGTGGCCTCAGGAGCTTCCAGCGAAGGTCTCTGTTTCTGTCTGGCCCAAAGCAGCACGGCCCGAGAGCCAGTTGTCCTAAGAACTGCTTTGGTGGGGGAGTGACCATGTGTGTGGGGGACCCTCCCCCAACATGGACGTGCTCGGCCACCAGAACCTGGCTTCTCCTGGGGTGTCCTGGAAATGTTACACCCCTGGGGCTCGACCCCTCCTCCCTCTGCAGAGGGATGCCCTGAGCTGGGTTCCCCTGCCTTTTCCCACCTTCCAGAACATCCAGCTGGCGGCTGACGCCCGCTCTGCTCGCGCATACCGAGACGAGCTAGACTCCCTGAGGGAGAAGGCGAACCGCGTGGAGAGGCTGGAGATGGAGCTCGTGCGCTGCAAGGAGAAGCTGCATGACGTGGACTTCTACAAGGCCCGCATGGAGGTGAGCCCACGCCTCCCAGACGCACCTGCCAGGTGTGGGGAAAAGGGAGCCATGGGATCTCCACGGCGATACTTCCCTGGAAGGTCCCGCTCTGTGCTCCCTGCCTGGCTGGAGGTGGGGAGGGCAGTGGGAGGAGGGAGAGCTCCTGTAATGAAGTCCTCTGATTTCTTTTAGCATTTTTCCTTCTCCTGCTTCATACCACAGTGATGACCTTCTACTCAAGGATTTTTCTTTTTCTTCTTCTTGCTGTTTTTGGTGGTTAACTCTTGCTAGAACTCCGTTTTTTCATCCTTAAAATAGAGATAGTCCTACCACTTCATGAGGTTTTTTTTTTTTTTTTTTCAGATGAAAGGGGCAGAATTCCTGGCACTTGGGCTGGTCCCATAGTAAGCCCTCAGTTGTGGAACCCACTCGGATCTTGAGGTTCTGGGTGGATGGTGCCGGGGAGGGCATCAGGGCTGACGGGACTGGAGACCAAGACCCAGGTGATGCCTCAGTCGTTCACCCCAACTGCCTCATGTCAGCTGCAGGTTCTAGGACCCTTTTTTCCAAGGCTTCGGGGGTTTTGCCCCCATCACTAACGCCGGGGGCTCTGGAAGTAGTTGTTCTGGGCTGGTAGAATCAGGTTGTCAGCGCATACCAAGTGGGCTTGTTTGGTAAGAAATAATCCCAGTTGCCACCCAGGAGGTTTTGAGGGGACTGAGCACAGGTCTGGGGAGCACAGTGGTCCTCTCCCAGCCATGCTGCTGGCAGGCATGCTTGGGGAAGGCTGTGTGGCTGAAGACCAGACAGGCGCTCCTGCAGCGGGCAGGGCCTGCCCCGGGGCCATGGGAGGAGGGTGGGAGGCCGTAGGGGCAGGGCCTGTTTGTTGCCCAAGGAGTATCTGTTCCCTGAGGAATGTGACACCCTACCTCCTGTGGAGAAGGCGCCTTTGGTGCTGCTGCCTTGGCCTGAGCCTGGGGTGCGTGTGGGACGCCAGCTCTTTGTTCTGGAAATGGTTGGCTGGTTGGCTGGCCGTGCTGAATTTGAAAGGCATAAATCCTGGGACTGACAGGTTGTGGGACGTGGGCACACAGCAGGGCCTCTCCTCACTTACTAGAAATGCCATAGTTGGGAGAAGGAGAGACAGTCCTTCATGTTTGCCCAGACCACTGCCCTAGCCGCGCCTCCTGCACACTGGTGCCTGGGGGGGAGGGGGGAGCACCCGATGCAGCCCCCAGGTGGGATCAGGGGCAGAGTGTGATTCCCACCTCTTCCCCCAGCTCTGTCCCTTGGGGTGATGGGTGTCAGGATCCAGCCTCTAATCTCCGTGCTCATGCCTTTGCCCTGTCCGAGCGGCCTTGTGCAGTCCTCCAGACACAGCCCGTGGAGCGTTCGTGGCGTGCGAAGCTAGAGCAGCAGTGAGGGATCTAGATGCAGGATGACACGTGCCCTGCTTCACGGAGCTCCCAGACTTTCAGGGTTTCTCCTGGGACCCCCAGTCTGATTTTTCCAGTTCTCATGTTTCATGGCTCTCTGCGGCAACCACGACATTTTTCACCTTGATGCATGTCCTAGTGAAGAGCTACCGTGAAACCGGTAGTGCTTGAAATTTTGCTTTAGTTTTTTTAGCCACGAAAGAAATAGCGTGCGTCTCCGTGAGGTGTTTACTTGGGGGCAGGTGGCAGGTTTACAGATGCTTTGCCGCCTAGGCTGGCTGATGCCCTGGGACTGGTCCGCAGAGTTCAGACTGTCGGAGAGAGAATGAGTCGTGCTGTGCTGTGATGCCCGTGATAACAGGGGTCAGCGGATGGCAGTACGTGGGCACTCCTCCTTGGATCTTGCTCACTGTCTGGAGGGGAGTCCCAGGCCTCCGCGTGGAAGGTACCTGCCATCCTCAGGAAGCGTGTCAGTGAGGGGAACAGTGTGGTTTCTGTTTCAGAAAGTTCATTGGGGTTGCTGGGTGGGGAACGGATCACAGGCTGTCAGGAAGCCACGGGCTATGAGAAGTCTACCAGCCAGGTATCACCTGCCCGGACGGGCCCACCTCCTCCTGCCCGCTCCCTGCCACAAAGCCAGGAGGGGCTGAGCAGGAGTAGAGCAACAGCTGTGTGCTTTTGTTCATTTCTCACAGCAGCTCCGGGGACGCACTGAGCTCTGGGCCATTGCATGGACCACGCGGGGTCGATGGCATCCCGTGCGGACCCGGGTCTGCCTCATGTTCCAGGCTCCTTTTCTGCTGCAGCTTCCCTCGCTCCCACTGGCAAAGGCCCCGAGGTGGGGAGTATGTTTGCTGTGATTGTGGCTCCGTGCTCAGCATCTAGACCAGTGGACAGATACTTGCTGAAAGAATGCTGTCTGGGGTTTTCCTGGGGCAGCGTCTGCAGAGCTGTCTGCCGCTGGGCCACCTGGAGTATCCTCCTCCCAGACCCCTGCCTAGACCCCTGACCCCCAGCTGGCCGCCCACCAGAGCACTTGACTCTGTGCTGGGAGTGAACCTGGAATGCCGCTCAGAGACCTCAAAGCAGGCTGCTTTCAGAGGAGAGCCAGCAGTATTGGGGGCCTCCAGGGATGGAGGTAGGCCGTCTGGCCCCGAATATGGGAGCCTAGGCCTGGGCTACTTGGTCCCCCCCAGTGCTTTGTGTCAGGGGCAACACCGCCTTGATGCACAGGTGTGTTGGATGGGCCCGTGCTTGTGTTTCAGTAAGCAGGGTTGCCCAGCTTTGATGGAAAATCAGATTTTCCAGGGTGTGCTGATGCCCATTCCCAAGGGATTCACCATAGGATTCCCGAACAACTTCTAGACAATGAGAAGTGTGCAGCGATAGAAATGTGGCTGTGACTTGAGATCGACCTTGGTGTACACATCCAAAAACCAAAGACCAAATGGACAGAGGGCTGGGTAGATGGGCGGACGTGTGACAAGGAGAGAGCAGAACATTAATTACGAATCTAGGTGGTCTGTGCAAGACGCTCAGAATACTTCAAGTTTTCAGGGTACTTTAAATTTCCATAACAAAATACAGGGAGGGGTGGAAAGTAAAAAGATAGCAGTGGGCATTAACTGTTTTGAATAAGCTGATTTGGGATTAACATCAATTTACTAATGAGATAATGTAAAATATTAATCAGTTTCAAGCTGTGAAACCACTCCACGGGGAGTGTTAGATCATCTCTGTTTCTCAAGATGTGGTCTGTATCCACCTGGGGCCGTGTCCCCATCTGTTCAGGTTGCCTGTTCAAAATGCAGATTCCTGGGTACCACCTTTGGTCCTGGGAGTGGACCCCGGGAATGTGCATTCTGCGGGCTCGCTCTCAGATGGCTCTTCTGCTCTGCCAGGCACGAGGCCCCCAGTCGCTGATGGACAGGGTGCTTTCTCCTTCCTGCTGGCTTTTCTGGGCCAGAGATGGGGTGGGCGGGGTGGACGGCAGGTCTGTGGGTGGACCTTGCATGGAGGCCTTCTGTGTGCCCCTGGAGCCCCTGAGGGCAGGGACCGGGTCTTAACCGGACTGCATGGCCCGGGGCCTGGCACTCACTGGGCGTTTCATAATCACCCCACGAGTCGGGCAGAGCCCCATTGCTCAGCAATGGAGAGACTTAGCCTGGGGAGAAGGACAGGAAGGATCAAGAGCTCTTGTCCCCTCCAGGAGGGAGTGGTGTTAGGTGATTGTTGTGTTCATGCCCGCTCATGCTGTGGATATCTACCCCATAGGGGACTCACTTCTAGACACAGGGCGTGGCAGGTGGCCCAGGTGCCTTCCCGGAGATCCTGGCCAGTCTCACTGAGGAGAAACACGATAACCTGTGTCCTGGGGGGCAGCAAGTGTTAGTTCCGCATGGGAGGAAATTTTTGATCAAAGGCCTTGGAGTTCAGGGCAAGGGCAGGGTTAATTTTGGTTTGAAAAATATGGACCATGAGTTTCCATGTTTTGTTGTTACACTCCTGGCAGCTCTTCTGTGGCTCATAGTCTGGTTTGTACGAGGGCTCACGCAGCAGGAGACCGGCATGGAGGGAAGCCTGGGGTGGGTGCACGGGTGGTCCTGACTCCCCTTTGCAAGCCAGTGACCCCCCGCCCCACTCCTGCCAGCAGGGCATGTGGGAGGAGGACAGAGGCAGAGCTGCTTCCTGGAGGTTCGTCTTGTCCCACAGTTTGCTTTTGGCTGAAATTCCCAACAGCAAAGGGCAGGTGCCTCGCTACCATCTGCGTCTTAAGCAGAATAAAAGTAAGACGGGCCTTGTCCTCACTCTTCTGAGATTGATGGCTTTCTGGGCAGTGCTGGCTCCAAAGTCAACTCAGTCTGAGAGGTGGAGACCAAGCAGGGCACAGTCCTAGCTGCCACACATCCTGCTGGGTTGTTGAGGGAGGCTTGCCCCCATCTGTAAAAGGGGGTGCCCTGGCATCGTGTTTCCAGTGCACTTATCCTAGTGAGACCCGGGAACCGACTGATCCTGCACCAAGGGGTGGGGTGGGTTGTTGGGAGAGCAGTTAGCAGCTGGATTCGTGAGCAGTCCACCCCAGCCCCGCCTGGCCCCAGGGGCTCCCCATCCTCCAGAGCCCATTTCCCCACCTGCCAGCATGTCCTTGCCACTGCCCAAAGGCAGGCTGAAGAGTGAGGGCCTCTGCCCACCTTCTCTGTCGTTGGTCATTGACCCCAGGGCCTGCCCCCAAGATGCCCTCCACAAGCATCTGAACCGGCCGCTCAGCCTCCATCTGTCCTCGTTCATACCTCTCTGTCCTGCCACCATGGTGACCCTTCTAAGAGTTCCTTGGGCATCTGTGCATTGCTCTGGGGTTAAAATCCACACTCTGCCTTGTCCAGCACTCACCCACTTCAGGTCTCCCCATTGCCCCACTGAGGCATCCTGGGCCCAGTCTGTCTCCTCCAGCAAGGCCAGATGAGGAGAGGATAGGTCAAGCTCTGCGGGTCTTTCCGAAGCTTCTCATTTCCTATAGGCCCCCTGCACAGCCCCAGCAGTGTTCAACCCGTGGGGCTGTGATGGTGAGTGTTCCTCTGTCCCCACCAACTTGTGCCTCACTGACCTAGAGCTTGAGTCCTCGAGCGTGTTGTGTAGCTTGGGGATGGGCAAACTACAGTCCATTAAGGCTGAAATCCCACCCCCCATCCGTTGTAAGTATAAAGTTTTATTGGAACGTCGCTGCATCCATCCATGCACAATGTTTTCTGTGGCGGCTTCTGGTACACCTGCAGAGTTGAGGCGTTGTGACAGAAACTGATGGCCTGAAAAGCCAGAAGTACACAGCTGTGGTCTGGCCCAGGGCAGGTGCACAGCGAGGTTTTTAGATGAGCAGTAAGAACTGGGTTTTTGGAGCTTTTTCTGCCTGCCAGGAGTGCCTAAGCTCCAGCCATATCATCACATGTAAACCTCGGGGTGGCCCACCAGGTTTAGCGGCCACTGCGGCTTCCTCTCACTTTCTCCAGACGGGAAAGCTGAGGGTTCCTCCACCCCTCGTGGAACTGGCCCTGCCAGTAAGGAGGCGCACCTGGCGTTGGAACACGTGTGTCTGTTTGCAGGGCTGCGGCCTTGCTGAGGAAGGAAATAAGGGAGGGGGCTTGTAGAGACAAAGAGGGTGCGGGGGAGAGGAGAGATGGGGGGCCTCGAGGAGGGGATGATGGCAGAAGGGCGGGGGGGGGCCTGGCCTCCAGCAGACCATGTGGGGATTCAGACATCATGCCGTAAGCGGGGAAGGTTCAGACTCAGGGAACGGAGCAAGAACCTTGGAGCCTAGATCTTCCGTTTCCACCAGCGACTTTGCGTTTCTCTGTGTTCTAAGGAGTTCTGATGAAATTCAGTATGGTGTGAAGTTAGAGCAGGGCAGATCTGATGCTGGGCTTACACTTCGGTCCGCAACGCTCCTGGAACCTTCCATGGAGCTTAGCAGACCGCGGTGCAAAGGGCCGAGCAGATGGTGTTCCGCCAGGAGGTGATCTCTACGGAGTGAGCAGGAGGTCCGCCTGCCAGAGTGGAGGGCCCTGTCTCCCTCCCGAGGACACCTCTGGGCTGGAGGCTGCAGTCTGAGCCCAGCGGGAAGGAGCTGGTTGTGTCTTTGATTCTGCCCCCACCCCCCAGGCCCACCCCACTGCTGCCTCTGCTGTTTGGTGCTCATTGGGGTCAAGGAGGCCCCATGGAAACGAGTCTCTGCCTGCTCCTTGGTGGATGGAGGCTCGGAGGCTGCCGGGCTGACCGGTGTCTTCCAGGGGTGTGAGGAAATGGTGACAGCCCGTTGCTCCCTGGGCCTTGGGCGCCGTGTCTGGAGTACATCCTGGGCATTACCACACCTGATCCCGGGTCCGCCCTGTCGGTGTTAGGGAGGGATCCCTGATGGATGGACAAGCTCTTGCCTCATGTCCCACAGCTAACGGCGCGTTGGCAGGCCTGGGAGCCATAGCCTGTCGGCCTATATCCCCGGTCCCTGCTCCCGGTCTCCGTGCCAGATTAGTGGTGGCAGCTCTCGAGCCCTTGGGGACCAGCCATCAGGCATGGCCTGTGACTGCCTAAATGTGGCCCCTCAGCTGTTCGCAGAGCTGGGTCAGGCCTTGAAATAGCCTCCTGGTTCAGTCGAGGTCAGGTCTGCAGGGGGGCCGGCTGGCTTCGGGCTGCTGCCCCAGCATGAGGAACGAGGCCTCTCAGTCCTCCAGGCCGAGCCTTCGGCTTGCTGTAGCAGCTCGGGCACAACTTTGCGCGGATCCGGTTTCTCGCTTCTGAGGGAGTAGGGTGTACGAGGCAAGCTGAGCTATTTCTGTTGGCTTGAATATGGTGGAGGTCGAGGTGGAGGCCAGAAGATGGGAGACGTATTTGCACTTGATCTTAGTCAAAGGGCCGAGAAGCGATGATGGAGACGTATTTGGGAAGTAGTTAAAAACCGTCATGTTCCATGCTCTGTTTCACTCCTGTACACTTTTCTCCATCCCTGCCTGTTGGAGGTCGCTGAGTCCTTCAGGGCCCATGTCACATGCCCTCTGACTGCCCCCCGCCCTCCCATGGTATGATTCCGCCAACAGGTGTTATTGAACATACCTCTGAGGCCCACAAGAACAGACGTGGAACAGCCCTACCCTGAAGCTGATGGGTCTCAGGGAGGAGTGAAGGCCACGTCGCCTCACGGTGTGTCCAGAGCACTCTGGGAGCCCAAGTACCTGGCTCAGCAGGCAGGACAGAAAGAATTTGCAAGCATTTCTCAGAGGGGGCAACCCAGGCTGGGTTTTGCATGCTGATTAGGAGCTGGTTATGAGGCTGAAGGGACAGCCTGTGCGGTGGGAGCTGAGGACCCAGCCGTGAGGTGATATGGGGAGTGCGGCTGGGTGGGTCTGCTAGAGCTCAGGGTGTGAACTGTGCAGGCCGGAGAGGGAAGGCCAGGCCTTCTTCCTGCTCAAAACCCCTCTGTGTGCTCTAGGTCACGTCATTATTGCTGGCTGGGGCCTCTTTCCCCCATGAACCCCTTAAGGATGGTTTGCAGGCAGTTGAGGCAGTGGAGAGAACACAAGTCTGGAGTTCTCGGGCCGGAATTCAAATCCCAGCTCCTCTCGAGCATCATGGCTTTGGGTTCATTCCTTAATTTACCCAAGTAAGAGTCTCCCTCTGTAGGAGGGGACAGTCCCTACTTCCATCTTGGGGCTGTGGGACCGAGTGAGGGAGGGAGGGGTGGAGAACACCCAGTGCAGGACCAGCCTCATGGTGGACATGTTCTCTTAACAGAAAGAGGGCACTTAGGTAATCCTGAGGCTTAAAGCCTTCTCAGCAGCCAGCCTTTGATCAGAAGCGTGACCGCTGACCAGAAGGCACGTGGTTTCCCCTTTCCTGAGAATCTCTGATGCAGGGAAACTGAACACACAGTGGGCAAGCAGGAGCTACCCAGCTGTCAGCGGGACAAGCCTTTGAAAACCGCCACCGAGAAAAGCAGACACGTCCCCACATCTGGGTGTTTGCACACTGTGAAGGCATTTGGGGAAACTCAGTGCCTCCAACATACTGAGTGGTGCTGGAAGGGCTCTGGGGAGAGGAGAAACCAAGAGGCCCCATAAGTGGGGTAGGGAGGGGAGGAGAAATGGCACCGCATGGTGCAGGATTACGAGTCCAGCAGCCCTTCTTATGTGAAGGGGCTCTGCGAGGGAATGGCCATCTCATTCCACACCTGGCACGTGCCGAACACACAAGGAGCGGGGTGCTGATTTGTGGGGTTCCCCTCTGATTGTGACTTAAGTCTTAGAGAGTCCCCATTTCTAGAACCATTGTTTGTCCAATAGCATGTATGTAGGATGTTCGGGTAGGAGCCGGATCTGGAATGAAAGCTCGTGTCAGTAGCTCCTTTCTTCCCTGGACCCTGATCACGAAATACATGTTGAGTCCCGAGGACTGGACTCAGCCTTCGAGCCCGGGACTGTTTCTCAGCCCCATCTCTTCCTGCTTAAGGAAATGGGGCTCAGCAAGGTCCCATGTCGGTCGGCAGCATCCATTTGTCCGCCCCGATGAGGTTGTAGGTGCCAAACGCCTTCCTACCACAGCGGCACGAAGTAGGCACCAAGGAAGAGTGCACTGAAGGAGGGCCCGAGTTCAGGGAGCTGCCTGATGGTGGATTTTCTCTTCCAGTAATGACTCCCGTCTGGCCTGGCGCAGCCTGACGGTGAAGGTGCTCAGAGGTGGAGCCCCGCCCACACCCGCACCCCCCACCCCCAGTGCTGCAGCCCCACCCCACCCCTGCAGCATGGGTCTGGGTCTCGAGCCCTTGTGACCCGGGTGCCTTCATCTGACCGTTCTCATGTGTGTCTTTGTGGAGCAGGAGCTGAGAGAAGACAACATCATTTTAATCGAGACCAAGGCCATGCTGGAGGAGCAGCTGACCGCGGCCCGGGCCCGGGGCGACAAAGTTCACGAGCTAGAGAAAGAGAACCTGCAGCTCAAGTCCAAGCTTCACGACCTGGAACTGGTATTGCCACCACTCCCCCCCACCCACCACCCCCCCGCCGTCACTGCATCCCCCATGGACTGGGGCAGGTTCAGGTTTACGCTCTGCCCTTCTCTGGGCTTTCGGCCTGGGCTCACGCTGCTGCTGCTGCCATGGTGTTCCCGGGGGCCATGGAGGGGGCAGGATTTGATGCCTACAAGATAGGGCTCGACTGCTCATGCTTTTCTGTAAGGATGGATGTCCACGTGTGTCTGTTACAAGAAGGTCTCTGCTGGCCTCCACGGTGTGGGCTGAACTGTGATGCGGGAGCGTCTTCAAGGCCCGTTGGGCCTGCTTGAAGGCCACAGAGCCGCCCGGCCTCACGGTACTTTCTCTAAGGCCCCACGTGGTATGTCACTCTGTCCAGACAGCGTTCATTAGAGACCTCGGGGCTCTGTTCATCATCCAGGTCACTGGGACAGGGTGTCTTTTAGCAGCTGTAACTCTCACAGCTGGCTGTGGGGTTGGAGACATTTCCTTGCAGCTGGGCTTTTTTGGGGGTTTTTTTGTTTGTTTTTTGGGTTTTTTTTTTTTTTTTTGCAGTGAGCAGGTGCATGGAGTCCCTTCATCCTGGGGGAAATGAGGGCAGGTGCCTGGGGGGCCAGGGTCTTACTCCTTCCCTCTTTCTGCACCAGGACCGGGACACAGACAAGAAGAGAATCGAGGAGCTGCTGGAGGAAAACATGGTCCTTGAGATAGCCCAGAAGCAGAGCATGAATGAGTCTGCCCACCTCGGCTGGGAGCTGGAGCAGCTGTCCAAGAACGCGGACCTGTCCAACGGTGGGTAGCACCTGGTGTCTCCAGCCGACCCAGCTGCCCCTTCTCCCTCGGCCAGGGAGCTGAACACTTGGCTCAGAATCTTCCATGTCAGTCTGTCCATTCGCCCTCAAATAAAAAGAATTTCTTTCAAGTGCCATTTGGAACAGTTTCCTTGCAGTTCTCCCCCAGGAGAACATGAGGGGTCTGGCAGCCTCCTTGTTGGGACGCGAAATGCAAATTAAGTGTTGCCCGCTTTCTCATTTCCCATATGGACCGTCCTAGGAGCTTCCAGATTACAGCATGCTGACCCCCAGAGGACATCTTGGGCTTCTCTGTGGATGGTTGAAAGCTCTGGATGGCAGGTGACATCCCCAGGGGCCATTAATCTCCACTCTGGCTGTACCACCAGCGTTATTTCCTCTGTTCATTTGCATAATTGGGCAAGATGGATGCAGTCTGTTTTCTGTCTCTCCGGGTGGGGATTGCTAAGTGGCTACTGCTCGCCGGACCGGGACCTCTTTCTCTCTCCCTGTGCTTGCGCGGCCGCGGCGGCTGCCCAGCACCCCAGACGAGGTGTTGGCTTGGGGGAAGGTGGGTGGGGCAGGAGTCAGCCCAGCAGCAGGAAGCTCTGCCTGCTGGGCAAACAATAAGCCAGTTCCTTTGTTCAAAAATAGTACTCCTGCACCTGAGAGCGCAAGTTAATGTTTACTTAGAACTTTACAGAGCGTTGGTAGGGCATTGGCTGGTTTGGGGGTGGCTTTTTCAATTCTGGTACAATCCCTAAGCATAATGAAAAGGTTGCTGAGAGCAGCTGGTTATTTCTTATCTTTGAGCTCCGAACCTAAAATCAGTTGAGTAAATTGTTAATCTATGTGAGAAGTTAGTTCTATCCGAGCTTTGGTGCCCCAGTGCTGTTGGGAGGGTGGGCCCGCAGGGCTGGGGGGTCACAGGGATCCCCTGCTCTGCGGGTGGAGGTCCAGTGGGGAGGACTGATGCCCCCTGGTGGAGCAGAGACGTGGTGCGGGCTGCCTAGGACAGGCTCAGACCAACTGCGAGGGGCAGCTGATGGGGTTGGTAAGCCTCACCAATTCAGACTAAAGTATGTTTGTGAGCCCTTTCAGGTCAGTGATGATGATTTCTTCTTGGTGGTCCAGCTCCTAGTGCTTATCTGGAAGCTGAGGGGCGTTGGTTTGAATGGCGGCATAGGGGGAGTAGAGCCTGAACATCCTGGTGCGTGTGTGCTGTGGTGGCTTCTCCAGTCAGAGCAGCTGGCTAGATGACCTCCTTTAAACCTCGGTTTCTTATCCTGCAAAAGGGGGGTAACGAAGCCACCTCGCAGGATTGCTGTGAATATCCAGTGACAGGAAGCGTGAAGCGTTACACCGTGCCTGGCCCACGGGCGGGCAGTCCGTGCTGAGCACCTTTCTTCTTGGTCGCATCAAAACCCATCCCCCCCACATGCACCTGCACACACACGCGTATGCACATGCACACACATGCACACGCACACCCGATTGCTGGGGATGCTGATGAACACAGCGCTCGGCGAAGAGCCGTTGGTTTTCTTTGTGATAAACTGTTGTGTCCTCATCGTGGTCTCTGAGGCCCTGCCTTTCACTGAAGAGGAAATGAGGCTTGTAATCAGTTCCATTGTTTAACTTGTGGAACCTTCGCTTTGATGCCGTGAGCACAGAGCTGCAGTCGGGAATGACCACAAAGTGGAGGTAGACGGCGGGGCCGGTGGCAGGACAGTGAGACTGTACCAAACGCCACAGAGCTGCATGCGGAAGATGATTAAAATGGTTAATTTTATGTTCTGTGTATTACACCACAATTTTAAAATGTTATTTTTCCTCATGGTTGCTGCAGAGGTATGATCCGAGTGATCCCAGGTCCTGAGTCCCTGGGGTCTTAGGTCGGGCTCGTTGCATTTGTAGCATGGTGAGAACTGAGCCCTCCATGCATGTGTGTCCCTTGAGAATACATGTGCTGACGTGTGCGCCGGCCTGGGAGGGTCGGCACGGCGAACACTCCCGCCACCGCCTCCGCGGCGTGCCTGCTGTTGCCTGGGGTCTGTAGGACACTCCGGCTTGTTGGGGATGTTCTGCCATCCTCGGTGGGTGAGGAACGCTTCAAGATGGATGCTGATGCCTCCAGTTCTTACGATCAGACAGAGGGTGTGAATGCACACGTTTTGTTTCCAGCTTGATGTGCTTGCTATGAAAGCCATCCCCTCTGTGTGCCTCCAACCCCTGGCCTGATGAATAAGAAGCCGGTGGGGAGGCTGTGTTAGCAAGTGTGGTAAGGCTCCCAGAATGGAGCATGTGGAACTACTGACGGGACAGGTGGGGACAGGACAGCCCTGATCCCTTCTTTTCTTTCTTTTTTTTTTTTTTTTAAGATCTTATTTATTTAAGAGAGAGAAAGCATAAGCGGGGGGAAGGGGCACAGAGAGAGAGAGAAGCAGACTCCCCAGTGAGCAGGGAGCAGGGGCTTGATCCCAGGTCTCTGGGATCATGACCTGAGTGGAAGTCAGACGCTTAATGACTGACCCACCCAGACACCACCGCCACCCCCCACAGTCCCTTCTTTCATGGGCTTTCATGTACATTCTTTTCTTCCTTTCCAAAAAAGCCCCCCTGAGTTACCTTCCCGGCTTGTGGCAGGAGGGGGCCAAGAAGTTTAGTTCGTGACTCTTGGGTCTGTGCCCCCTTCTTCATTTGTATTTGAGCTGTTTTGGGGCAGAATAGATAATCTGCCTTTTTCTGTCTTCAACTCACGTTTTCATCTCACTTAGAATTTTAAACAAATTTACATGTATCATCTCATTTTTTTCCAGTACAGTCGTGAAATTACAAAATCTGTCTAAAGGATGGCAGCTACCAGGCATACATACCCACACAGCCACCTTACTGCTCTTAGCAGACATAACTAGCCGATTACCATGCCCTTCCTGCTGAGCCTCCCAGGGCTGGCACAGAAATGTCACCGACTGTCCATCTCTGTTGGTCTCTTACCCGACTTTGTGCTTTAGCCTCTAGGAAGTCATTTGTGTTTGAGCTGAACGAATGTGCCTCCAGCCGCATCCTGAAGCTAGAGAAGGAGAACCAGAGCCTCCAGAGCACCATTCAGGGGCTGCGGGACGCGTCCCTGGCATTGGAGGAGAACAGCCTGAAGTGCGGGGAGCTGGAGAAGGAGAACCACCAGCTCAGCAAGAAGGTAACCCCAGCCAGGGGTGGGTGACCTCCTCCCCCAGCCCTTGTCTGTAGTATACAGCGGGCAGAGCACATAGGAGTAGCAAGCACACACAGCCCAGCAGAGATGCTGACTGCAGTGCAGCCACAGTCAGTTGTAATAGAGGGACAGGAAGGTCATCGACAAGAGTAAAGAGGCAGCGGGGCTCGTCCCTGCACCACTTCTTTGAGGGTGTGGCCCACATGTGACTTGAACTCTGTGTGCCTTGTTGTCTTCATCTGTGAAATGGGGTTAACGGGGATTGTAAGGATGATAGGACTTACTGTAGGTCAAGGGTCTGGCACAGAGTAAGTGCACTATTAAAAAGCATAGGATGGGACATGGGAGAGGAAGCAGCGATGTAAGTCACGTGTGTGCGTGTGTGTGTGTGTGTGTGTGTGACATGGGTGGACGGTTTTAGGGCATTGCTGGTGGTAAAACAAGGTCAGAGCTCAGTTTCTCTTGGATTATGGGATGAGGAAGAAGAGAAGGCTGAATTGTATTTGCCTTGCAGGACAACTGCTGGGTCTTCGATTTAGCACAGTAGAGCCCAGACCTCTGGGAGGATAGACACAGGCTTGCCAACTGTCTTTGCTCTGTGGTGATGAGGACCCCAGTTCATGCCAGGGTGTGCAAGGGGGCCGTTGAGAGCTAGGGGTTACCCCCACGTGTTGGTCCCAGGGCTTCCAGACTCCTCACCCACATGGTACGGCACAGATGCTATGTGGGCTCTGAGCACACCCTCTGCCAGATCCTACCTGGGGTAGAGAGTGGGGGGAGCTCTCGCTTGCCAACCGCTGTGCAGGACGGCTGCTTCAGGGGTGCAGGGGTCCGTCCCGCACACAGGTCCCGCCAGCCTTGTGTACGGAGGCTGCATTGGCAGGGGATGGGGGCTGCAGGCCGGAGACCAGGCACCCCGCCCTGGCTATCCCGGCACTTCCTCGCTGGGTGAGGCGCGGCTGGAACGGTCTCTCCGGTCCCCTCCGGGGGCCTCCCAGCTCCAGCACTCACCCTCCTCGTCCCTTTGAAGGCTTGTGTGCTCTGCAGCCTGCTGGGTGCCAGATACTTTGTGGTCTCCCGGAGGACAATGGGAAGCTCCCCTCTCGAGCCCTGGCTCCTCATGCAAGTGGAAGGCACTGAGACAGTTTGGGGTTTTACGTTCACGGGGGCCTAGCACAGGAAATGTCTTTATAAATGGCAATCCGACCTCAGCCAAGATTAAAAAAAAATTGACCTTTAGAGAGATGAGAACCTTTGACTCTGCAGGTCCTCGTAGTCAGCCATAGAAAAGCGGCAGGGTAATCTCGCTGGCCCAGCTCCCAGCTGGCCTCCGAGGCCACCACTCACACTTTCCTCTGCCCTCGGGGTCCGCCAGGGCAGGACAGGACTGGCGGTGGGGGCTGCTTGCCCGGTGTTACTCCTGAGCCCCCGTCTCTCGCCCCTCCCCACTTCCTCTTGCATCAGTTCCCCAGGGGACAGCCCCTCCCCTGCCACAGCCCATGGGAAACATGTCTTGGCACAGCATTCCTGGTGCAAAGGAGGTGCCCCTATTCCCAGACTGGAGCCCTCTGTGTCTGGTGCAGGGAGCCCCGGAAGAAGGTCCTCCTACCCCCCAGAGCACCTCTCCTCCCTGTTCTGCTCAGCCTGCCCAGGGCTGGTTCTGACCTGGTGCAGAGGGTTATGTTCTTTCCTTTCCCCAGCCTTGGTCACCTCACCCTGCTATCCTTGTCTCTGTGGGCTGTGTTTCAGCCACTGGCTGGTGTTTCTTGGCCCATAGGTGAACCACCGACCTGGCAGAGCCCCACAAGGGACGCAGCCCTGACACTGACTTTCCTGGAGGTAGTCCAGACAGCATAGCATAGGACGGACATGGGCCAGCGGGGACATAGTGATCTGGAGGCCCAGACCCCTGGTGCCAGCCTGGCTCTCCCCACCATCCCGAGTGTAGCCCAGGCTGTAAGCTTGTTTAGGTTTTCAATGTCTGTGGGAAATGTCGTTCCCCAAAGTTAATATCCTCCCTCTCACTCATGGAACTTCCACGGACTTTAGAGAAACCACCTCCCTCTAGCGACTGTAACTTTATGTCGATCTCGTGAGAGTTTGTACCTTGAGCTGAGAAGTAAAGAATCCTTATGTTCAGAGGAAGGGGGCAACCCTTTGGGGGAGCACACAGCCCCACGGCTGAGAGGAAACTCCCTGGCACCCACATATCCTGGGAGCCCACAGCCTGAGTGGGGTCTTGAGGAAGGACAGAAAGCCCTTTCTGGGTTAGCAGGATGGCAGCGAGCTCCCCCAGGGTCACTGTGGTCCCTCAGGGATGAATAAGCATTGGGACTCCAGTTTCATGGCAGAAAGAACCAGAAAGGGAGAAAGAGGACAGTGAGCATCCAGCAGGGATGGGGGAATGTGGGGAAATCATGTCTTCAGACGAGAATTCTCTCTCTGGGACAGAAGGGACAGTGAGGTAGATTAACGGTGAGCTTGGGGTGAGCTGGGAAGGCAGGGCGCACGCACCACAGGGCCCCGGACTGTGCACGAGACCAGGGCTGGGGTCGCCCACTGGTGTGCGTCCTCGCTCTGATTTGTGTTCACTGTAAGGCCTTGGGTGAGTCACTGAGCTCCTCCCGCCCAGAGTCGCCCTCCGTGTGATGATTGGTCGTAACCGTCTGCCCGCTCTTAGGGAGGTCAGCTGACATCGGCACACCTGACGGGCCCGGCGTCTGCTGAGCGCTCTGTGCTGGCAGAAGCTTGTGAAGGCGGACACTGCTGGCCCCATGTCCGTTAGAGAGACTTGCTCCTGGTCCTGTCACTAGGAGCAAGGGACCAGATCCTGAACCCTTGTCCCTCTGACGCCAGTCCCTGCCCTTTTCCCAACTCCTGTCCGCAGTGATGAGGACTTTGGTGTCAGCAGGAAGGCCGGCCGCCCTCCTGAAACCCTGGCGCTGCCAATGGCACCACGGGCATCGCCTCAGCCCGCTGAGTCAGCTTCTGCCTCTGCCACGCTCTCTGGGCATGGGGCACAACTGTGACAAGCTGGAGCTAGATGGTTCATGTTTAGGAAGCCCGGGCACTGCTGGGGCCCAGCAGGAGAGTTTGGTGCCCAGGAGGGGCTTGGGTGGTCGACTGGGCAAGATGAAATGTGGCCTGGCCTGGGGCAGGCGATGGGCGTGTGGAGCAGGATGCAGCACGGGCGGACAGGACATGACTCGGGGACAAACCTGGAGGGTGCAGGAGGAAGGAGAGATGCATCAGAAGACGGCTCCAAGCAGCTGGGTGAACAGGAGTGTCACCGACCCAGGCGACATTCGTGGGGGAGGGGGAGGGACGAGGGTGAGCGGGAGGTCCCAGCAGGGCATCAGACGGTAGTGGCTGGTGGCCCTGAAGCATGGGGTCCGACCCTCGCGTGGGTGGACAAGGCCTGAGACGGAGGCGAGGGACCTGGAGGAGGCAGAGAACACGGCAGCGAGGCTGAGGAGGACTTGGCGCCTAGGACCTTCCCCTCCTTCCCAAGCAGAAAGTGCAAGGTGTGGGCTCAGGACTGAGGTTGCTACGGAACACCGTCCGGATGGTTTTTTTTTTCCTCGAGAAGAGACCTAGTAGAGTATTCTGCGAAGCTGACAGGTTTGGGTTTGTCCTAAAGCGGAGCTCGCCTTGCAAGGCTGACTCGTGCATGGGCTGGGTCTTTGGGCTCCACAGATTGAGAAGTTACAGACGCAGCTGGAGAGGGAGAAGCAGAGCAACCAGGATTTGGAGACCCTCAGTGAGGAGCTGATCAGAGAGAAGGAGCAGCTGCAGAGTGACATGGAGAGCCTGAAGGTTGACAGAGCCAGGCAGGTAGGTGTCTCCAGGACGGATGCTCCCGCCCGCAACAGGGCACGTCCAGGATTCCAGCCATTTCCCGGTAGTGGATGAGCGACACACGGGTCACCACTTGCCCAGCCGAGCTGCTCCAAACCAGCGATTCTTGAACTGACAGTGGAGGAGCAGGTGGTCAGAGTTTGCCTCCCAGGGGACACCGGCTGTCCTGGTTTTGATTGTCGTGATTGGGAGAAGGGGAGGGAAGGGGCTGATGGCATGTGGGTGGAGGTCAGAACTGCTACCAGATGTCCTGCAATGCACAGGACAAGGAGCTGACTCAGCTGCAGGCGTCCGCAGCGTCCTAGTAGACAGCCCCGGCCAGCCTCCAGGCTTTATTTGGCTCACACCACAAGAAGTCCCCGGGTGGGCAGCCCAGGGCTGGTGCAGCGGCTTGGGGATGCCAGCCAGAAGCCAGGCCTCTCTCTTCCCGCTATGCCACCCCCAAGCTCTGGGCAGGAAAGTGGTCATGATGCCCAAGGTACGCGTCCTGTGGCGTGCCAGGCATGTTAGAGGCACAGAGCTGACAGTCACCCTGAGCCCTGCAGGATGAGGGGGAGCCAGGGGTGCTAAAGGTTGGTGTTGGGTGGGGGCGTTGAGGATGGTGAATGTTCGAGGCAGAGAGAGAACACCTGCAGTGTCTTCTGGGGGAGAGTGGTGTAAGGGGAGGCCGCAGGCGGACGGGCCCAGGTCGTGGGGGTCCCACCGGCCAGGGTGAAAGGTACCCGGGAAATCTCATCCATTCTTTTGAATCAGAGGGAGAGCTGTGGCTTGCATTTCTGAATCACTCGGGCTGCTGTGGGTGTGTTTTGGCTTGAACAAAGTCACGAGTGCCCTTTACCTGCTATCCACACCAGCCCCCGGGGAAGCAGCGGGACGGATCTGGGTGCTCTCTCGGGGGCCTGAACTTGAGTCTCCCGGTTTGAACCCAGATCACTGAACGACATCCATGCAGCCGCTGTGTCATTCGTGCCCATTCTGTTTCTCTGCAGATCAAGGTCCTCGAGCAAGAGAAGGATCGTCTCAACCAGGCGGTGTGGTCGCTGCGGGAGAGGTCGCAGGTCAGCAGCGAGGCCCGCGCGAAGGACATCGAAAAGGAGAACAAAGCCCTCCACCAGACGGTGACAGAGACGAGTAGCCGACTCAGCAAGTTGGAGTTCGAGAAGCAGCAGCTGCACAAGGACTTGGAGCAGGTGAAGGAGAAGGTGGAGCGGGCGGAGGAGCTGGAGAGGGAGCTGCACCGGCTGGAGAAGGAGAACGAGAAGCTAGCCAAGAAGGTGGCCGCCCTGAAGACCGCCACCGAGAAGGCGGACGCCCTGGAGCGTGAGAGTCGGGGCCTGGCGCTCGAGAACCGGCAGCTGAGGAAGTCGCTGGACACCCTGCAGAACGTGTCGGTGCAGCTGGAGGGCCTGGAGCGGGACAACAAGCAGCTGGACGAGGAGAACCTGGAGCTGCGCCGCATGGTGGAGACCCTGCGCTTCACGGGCGCCAAGATGGCGCAGATCGAGCGCGAGAACCAGGAGCTGGAGCGGGAGAAGGAGGAGCTGCGCAAAAACGTGGAGCTGCTCAAGGCCCTGAGCAAGAAGTCCGAGCGCCTGGAGCTCAGCTACCAGGGCGTGAGCGCCGAGAACCTGCGGCTGCAGCAGACGCTGGAGAGCAGTGGCCAGAAGGCCCAGGCCCTGGAGCAGGAGCTCAGGGAGCTGGAGGCCGAAAACCAGGCCCTGCAGCGCGACCTGGAGGCCCTCCGGCTCGCCAACAAGCAGCTGGAGAGGTCGGAGAAGGACCGGAAGGCCCTGGAGCAGGAGGTGGTCCAGCTGGAGAAGGACAAGAAGCTGCTGGAGAAGGAGGCCAAGCGGCTGTGGCAGCAGGTGGAGCTCAAGGACGCGGTCTTGGACGACAGCACCGCCAAGCTGTCCGCTGCGGAGAAGGAGAGCCGCGCCCTGGACAAGGAGCTGGCCCGCTGCAGGGACGCGGCCAGCAAGCTGAAGGAGCTGGAGAGGGACAACAGGGACCTCACCAAGCAAGTCACCGTGCACACGCGGACGCTGACGACCCTGCGAGAGGTGAGCTGCTGCGGGCGGGTGGGCCGGCGTGCGCGGGGGAGGGGGAGGGGGCGGGGTTGGCGTCTCGGTCCCAGGGCGCAGGGGCACGCCGTGGGGTGCGCCTCCCAAACAGAAGTGGGATTGTGTGTGTTGTCCCCGGTGCTACCCGGGATGGTGTCTGCGGGGACGAGAATGAAGAGGGACGTCACCTGTTACAGTCTCCCTGGCCAGAGCTGACCACCACTCCGGGTCTGGCTCACTTGGTCCCATCACCTCCCGTGGGCGTTTGCATATGTACATGCTTGACATCGTCCTTTCCTGCGTCCTAATCTTTTTGGCCTTTCACTTCCTATAACTTTTCTCAGTGTAGCGAGTAAGCTTTAAGCCGTGGGTTTCTAATGGCTGCGAGATATTAATTCTGTTGATCCTGTAGATTGACTGCAATTACTTTTTGGACATTTAGGTGGTTTTCCGATTTTTTTTCATTATTTTAAATAACGCCGGACATCTTTACACACACATCTCTCTTTTCAGCCTGTGTTCCTAGAAGTGAAACTATGGCATCTAAGGGTACGAGCATTTTAAAGTTTCCTACTATGTCTCTGTCCTCCTTTTTCCCCAGTATTTATCCCCCAGGTCATCTGGCTATTCCTTCAGGATTTGGGCAGGGGAATAAACTGCTTTTGGGAATGACTCAAACATCCACAGGGTGCGGTACAGAAGTCGGGTCTCGTGCCTGTAGGAACCCAGCATGGCTGTTCACGGGCAGCCTTAAATGCAGTGAGTCTGGCCGCTCGGTTTTGCCACCGGGTGGCGTGGCCAGACTGTGGCCTCAGGTGGATGAGGGGGAGCGTGAGTGAGAGGGACCACACTGTGCTGTCCAGAACTCGGTCACCCACCCATGTCTGGCTGCAGGTCGGGCGAGATGTGCATTAGCTGTGTGCCAGGGGAGAAAAGGAAGTAGGTTTGGGGACCACACAGTCATCTCCATGTCCTAGAAGGAGTAGAGACGATGATGCAGGCAGGTCTGTATGCTGTGGGGGGAGACACACAACATGAGTACAACCCCTCATCCCTGTCTCTGTGAGCTTCACATCAGTTACACTGAGGTCACAGACAAACCCGGAATCATAGCAGCTCCTCACCCCTGGCTGACTTCTCACTCATGAAAGTCCAGGTGTGCCACCACCACCCCCCCACCCCGGGACCCTGCCGTCTGTGCTGTGACTCCACAGTCCAGGCTGCTTGGACGAATGGCTCCACCCCTCCTCCCCCAGCACGGGCCTAGGCAGTCAACGCGGCAGGAGAGAGGCTCTGTGCCGTGGCCTGCGGTGACTCAGGGCACGTCCACCTGCAACTTGCTGGCCAGAACTACCCGCCAGCTGCTGGGTGGCTGGGAAATTTGGGGGAGCAGATGGAATGTTTGGCGAGTCCCGCTCCGTTACTGCCATCGCAGGCCTGAGGATTTGCTGTTGGGGAGGGGGTGGTGGCTCACATGCCAGTAGCTGTGGTACCAGACAGAGACCAGTGCCTGCCTGGAGAGCTCCTGAGACACGTGGAAGGAAGCTGGGCCTCCAGGAAGGGACCCACCTAAAAGAGAGCCCCACTTTGGCAAAGCGAACCAAAACCAGGGATTTTTTTTTTTTTGTTAAGACTTTATTTATTTATTTGACAGAGATGTAGCAAAAGAGGGAACACAGGCAGGGAAAGTGGGAGAGGGAGAAGTAGGCTTTCCGCTGAGCTGGGAGCCCGATGTGGGGCTTGATCCCTGGACTCTGGGATCATGACCCAGGCCAAAGGCAGACACTTAATGACTGAGCCACACATGTGCCCCAAAACCAGGATTTAAAGTAAAATCTTTCTCCTCCTAGTACTTCTTGCAGAGAATTTGCAATAGGAAAAAGTATTTCATTCCATGACTCCACAGAAAAAGGCAGGCATGTCAGAATCCAGGCTGCCTCCTCCAAGGTCAACGGAAATGGTATTGCAGACATACGTCCTGGACACATTGCCGTGTAGTCTGGTCCACTTTCAGTGCGAGGAGGCTGGGAACGTGTTTCTCTCCCCTGCCCTTGGGAAGACATTCCTGGGGTTCACCTGTCCCCGCTGAAGTGTCAGCTCAGCCCTCAGGACGCCTGAGTCAGCTGTGACTCTGGAAGGCAGCTGCTCAGCCTTGAGAAGGGGCCTATGCCAGGCCCTCCCCACTGGGCTTCCATCCCACCCGCGTCCCTCCCCGTCCTCTCCCTGTCCTGGCAGGACCTGGTGCTGGAGAAGTTGAAGAGCCAGCAGCTGAGCAGCGAGTTGGACAAGCTGAGCCAGGGGCTGGAGAAGGTCGGCCTCCACAAGGACCTGCTGTTGCAGGATGAGAGCGGCCACAGCAACACGTGAGCACCCCCCTGCTGCAGTCTATGGGCCCTCTCAGCACGCGCTGCACACCCTCAGCTCCAGAGCTCAGTTCACTCTGCACAACCTGGGGCTTGCATGTGATCTCTGGAAGAGGCTGGCGTCCCTTATGGGACAGGGCTTCTTCCTGGAGAGTCCCAGGGAGGAGTGCAAGGAGACTCTTTTGTCCAGTGGGAAGACTTCTTAATTGTTTTAAAATAGATTTTTTTAGAGTCAGTTTTAAGTTCAAAGCAAAATTAAGGGGAAGATACAGAGAGTTCCTGAATGCTCTCTGCCCTGCCCAGGAATAACCTCCCCAGTGTCCATAATCCCCCACCAGAGTGGTGCACCTGTTATACTTGCTGTGTCCCCATCGACCCTTCATCCCCCAGTGCCCGCAGTGAACCGTAGGGTTCACTCCTGATGCTGCACATCCATGGGTGTTGACACAGGTGTGCTGCCCAGGTCTACTTACAGGATCCTACAGACTCGTTTCACAGCCCCACACGTCCTCTGTGCTCTGCCTACCTATTTGTTCCTCTCTCCCCTACCCCAGCCCTTGAATTGTAAAAAAAATTAACTATTGTGAATTTTGCCTGCAATTCTTTTCCAAATCGATCTTATTTTCCAAGGGAATCCGGTATCGTGGACTTTTACTGGACTTTTGCAGAGACCTAGAGTCCCAGCTCCACGTGATGGGTGACCCTGTTGGTGTGGCAAAAGGGCCACGCAGACTTACCACTTACCTAGCTCGCACTGTGATCTTGGGCAAATTGCTTAACCATTCTGAGACTTGGTTT
Source organism: Enhydra lutris kenyoni (assembly GCF_002288905.1). Lineage (NCBI taxonomy): Eukaryota > Metazoa > Chordata > Mammalia > Carnivora > Mustelidae > Enhydra > Enhydra lutris. The sequence continues at coordinate 4,460,964 of NW_019154104.1, forward strand.
CCCCATCTGTAAAATGGCCACGATAATCCCTCCCTAAGACTCTGCTTGCAGAGCTGCCGCAGTGACATTTCATTTGAAGCTGTCATGGGTGTGTTTCTGTGGAGAACCCTGGGGAGGGCTCTGGATGATGGCTTATGGCTCTTATGGTTCTTCTGGGCCAAATGCTGCAGAATTACAAAGGAAACCGGCTCAGTGGGGGAGACAGGTGTTGGCAGCTGGGAGATTGGGAGCCTGTGAGCAGAAGAGACAAAAACTACTGTATATTTGTATTTTTCAGAAAATGCAATATTTTGGAGGGCAGAAATGAGTCAGCACTAAAAACAGCGTTAGCCATGAAAGAAGAAAAGATTGTGTTCTTAGAAGCACAGATAGAAGAGAAAGCCAGCCTGAACCGCCAGTTACAGAATGAACTCCAGGTGGTAAGATGTGACCCCTTTCCGGGCCAGCTGTGAATCCCAGACACGAGGCCTCTGCCTCACTTTCTCCAGCCCCTCACCCGGGTAGTAGAGGGGTGGCTGGATGCCCATCTCCCGGAGCAGATGTGCTGACCCACGGGGTTCTGAGCGGGGCTGCCATCAGAATCATACTCATTGGGGCCGGATGGAACCAGAGTGAACCAGAGGCCTGGGGGCAGAGGAAGCCAGGTCCAGAGCAGCTTTGAGTCTGTTAGGCAGGGTCTGAGACACTGGCGAGAATCGGCATGAGACTGTGAGCATCAGGACCAAGAAAGACATAGAGTCCCAGGGGCACCCTGAGATGGGACAGGTGTGGGTGCACCAGGGCTCAGTCAGGATGTCCACTCCTGGCACATACGTGATTTCCAGCTTTCCTTCTTGAAGCCTTGGCACAGTTCTTGGCTGTGTGATTGAATAAGGAATCTAGAGAAAAGCAGTTCTCGGGCTAGAAGGGACTTTATAACCTCCCCTGGTCCATATTCCCCAGACTCACCTCCATTTTGTGGAGTGGGCTGCTGAGGCTTAGGGAAGCGAGAAGACTGGAGTTGGGACTGAGGCAGATTTCTGGGAGGAGAAAGGGGGAGGATGGGATGGGCTGTGGGCATTCCCCACAGAGCAAGAGCCAGGTGTCAGGTTTATCCCTAATGCCAGGCGAGGAGTCGGGGACGCTGAGGAATTGGGTTCCCTGTGGGACTATCCTCTAGCAGTGAACACAGAGCTCTGAGCGAGCCTCTTCCTGCCCCAAGTCTGCTTTCCTGTTCCCACACCCCGCAGCTGAAGACAGAGTGTGAGATCCTCAGGCAGAACCAGGAGGAAGGCAAGCACTTACAGAACTCTTTCAAACACCCTGTGGAGACTTTGGTCACCGGCCACCAGGGGAAGGAGCCCTGGGGGCCCAGCCACAAGGAGGCCACCATGGAGCTGCTCCGAGTGAAGGACCGGGCCATCGAGCTGGAGCGGAATGTGAGTGAGCTGCCCGGGTTCAGAGAGAGAGTGCAAGGCACTGTGCCCTAGTGATTGTCCCGCTGATAGGCCGCCATTCATGGGAAGGACCCAGGAGGTCAGAATCTGCTGAGATTTATCCAGATCTAGTTGAATACCCTTTCTTTTTTCTTTCTTTCTTTTTTTTTTTTAAAGATTTTATTTATTTGACAGATGCACAAGAAGGGGGAGAGGTGGGGGAGAAGCAGACTCTCCGCTGAGCTGGGAGCCTGATGCAGAACTCAATCCCAGGACCCCGGGATCGTGACCTGAGCTAAAGGCAGACGCTTAACAGTGCTTAACAGCCACCCAGGTGCCCCTTCTGTAGTTGAATACTTCTTCAGCTGTCCTGGCAACTCCTACACTCTCATTTTCATTTGAGATCCCTTTGCCCTTTCTACTGGAAAGGTGTCGATCACATTTTCCCACAGCGAATCCAACTGCCTCCCATCAGACTTGGCCTGTAGCTTGTACACCAGTTCTCCGTCTCCATGGTGCTTTCCCAGGGGTTACCAAAGCATGGCCCGCCACCTGTTTTTGTCAATAAAGTTTTATTGGACCAGAGACATGCCATTTATTTACATACTGTGTGGGTTCGTCTTCCCACCATAGTGGCGGCAGAGGTAACTGGTTGGAATGGCCACCACATGTCTGGCAAACCCTAAAATTCAATCTGTCCCTTTAGAGAAGAAATTTGCCGGTGCACGTCTAATCCCCTGATGCTGTTTGACTCTGCCAACAACCTTGTGAAGCAGGTAGTGAGGATTTTCACCATTGGCAGATGAGTGAGTGGAGATAGAGTTTAAGAGACTTGACCCTATGGGGCATCTGGGTGGCTCAGATTGTTAGGCGTCTGCCTTCAGCTCAAGCTATGATCTCCGGGTCCTGAGATTGAGTCCCTCAGTCGGGCTCCCAGCTCAGTGGGGAGTCTGCTCCTCCCTCTGCCTCTCCCCCTGCTTGTGCTCAATCTCTAATGAATAAAAAAATCTTTAAAAAAATAAGAAAGACTCCACGCTACATCCTGTGTTAGCGAGGGACAGCACCAGGCTACAGCCCACCTGTCCTGGTCCCTGGCCTTCTTGGTGGCATATTTCACACAGTCTTTATCAGTGTTATGGAACAACTTATTTACTCTATCCGCTGTCACTCCTGAGCAGGGTGAGGTGTGGTCACAGGCTTTTACTCCCTGTCCAGTGGGATAAGCTCAGAGAAGTACACTCATGGGGTGTTCTGCAGAAGCATTAATGAGAGAAGAGATCCCTTGGCTTTAACCCCAGCTCACCTTGGCCTTGCACTCAGATGCTCAGGTTGGAAGCAGTGTCCCCATGATGTGCATGCATTTCTGTCTGGAAAGCACATACCAAGAAAAGGAGCCCTCTCTCCCCCTTCCCTTGCAATTCTGTTGATCGTCTTTTCCAGGAGGGAAACATGCTACTTCTCTTAACTGGTGGACTCTGGTTTTAGTCCCCGAAGTGTCAGCTCTTGGCGGTTCCTTACAGCCCCTGTGCCCGGGGCTGGTGAACACTGACCGAGCTGATGTCTGATGGGCCTCCTGCTTCCGCCTCCCCTAGAATGCAGCTCTGCAGGCCGAGAAGCAGCTGCTCAAGGAACAGCTACAGCACGTGGAGACGCAGAACGTGGCCTTCAGCTCTCAGATCCTGACGCTGCAGAAGCAGAGTGCCTTCCTACAGGAGCACAACACCACGCTGCAGACCCAGACAGCCAAGCTGCAGGTGAGCCCCGTGCTGTAGGCCCCAGGGAGTGGGCCGGTGGGGAGGGTATCTCTGTGTCTCCCTGAGACCGGCCCCAGCATGCACGCCAGCTCCTCCTCCTCAGGAAGCCAGGCCACGCGTGGGAGGCTGTGCTGTTCTGTTTTGTGTTTCATAGACTCTTTGTGAGCAGGGGGTGCCAAGTCTCAGGGTGCTAGAAGGTGGTACAGGTGTGCAGCCGTTTCCACCACCGAGCGTCTGACGGCAGGGCTAGCGACTCGGTTTCTGTGCTCTGCCCTGTAGGGTTGCCTATTTCCCCAAGTCTGTGTTCCTTGAGATTTTACTAGGAGTGACTTGGAAGGAGATCCTAGGCTCAGATGTGTTGAGCTCAACAGAGTTAACCAGGTTTGTTTACTATAAATGCTGGCAGAGCCTTTTTTAAGCTGATGAGAATTTTGAGTCTCCACAAAGGAAGTTGGGAGTGAGGTGGCTGGAAGGCTGTTGAGAGCTTCTAGCAAAACTCCCATCCCATGCCACCTAGTTGAGGATGTTGGTTTTTATTTATGGTTGACAGATTGTGGAGAAATTAATTAATCTTTCATTAATGCTGTTTGTGAGAAAAACGTTTGAAAATATGCAGCCTGGGTCAGGATGGTATGTAGGAAACTATTTGACAAAGGGGCTAGGGTTTATTCTTTTAAAATAACGAAATAGGGGGCGCCTGGGTGGCTCAGGGGGTTAAGCGTCTGCCTTCGGCTCAGGTCATGGTCTCAGGGTCCTGGGATCGAGCCCCACGTCGGGCTCTCTGCTCAGTGGGGAGCCTGTTTCCCCTCTCTCTCTCTGCCTGCCTCTCTGCCTATTTGTGATCTCTGTCTGTCAAATAAATAAATAAATAAATCTTAAAACAAAACAAAAATAATGAAATAGGGTATTGGTTCATGGTTTTGGTGGTGGTGGTGGGGAGGTCTCTGGTTTTGCGGTCGGTCACTCCGGTCCCAGAGTGAGTTAGGTAGTGCTCCCTGCTCAGTTTTCTGAGGGTCTGGGATGTTGTTGGGTGGTCGTTCTGTAAACATAAGTTCAGTGAGGGTGGCTGCTGGTGGTATTCAGGTGTTCTCTCTCGTTCCTGATTTTCTACGGGTCCTAGAAAAATAGGCCTTTAAAAGTGGTCAAAGAGGGCGCCGAAGGAGCTTATCCAGAGAAAGGATGCAGTTTGCCCCAGTAGGTCACCTGTGGGGAGGGGCACAAGACGGAGCCGCCTGGGATGGTCTGCTGTGCCCCCATCCCCCAGAGCGGTTCTAAAGTTCAGAGACAACAGTCCTGGTGGCGTGTGCTGCCTGCCTGGAGGGTCCCCGTGGTCTTGATGTCTGCCTCCTGTGTTGGCGCGGTGGCCGTGCGTGGGGACGCGGGGTCTGTGAGTCCACCCCTTCTCTCCCTCCGCAGGTGGAGAACTCCACCCTGAGCTCCCAGAACGCCGCACTCACCGCGCAGTACACCCAGCTGCAGAATCAGCAGACGGCCAAGGAGAGCGAGAACGAGAACCTGCTGCGGCAGCAGGAGCGGCTGGCGGCGGCCCACGAGGCCCTGATGCAGGACCACGAGCACCTGGCCGCGCTGCATGAGCGCCAGTCCTCGGAGTACGAGGCCCTCATCCGCCAGCACAGCTGCCTCAAGACGCTGCATCGCAACCTGGAGCTGGAGCACAGGGATCTCCGAGAGAGGTGTGTGCGGGTGTCGGGGTCACCAGGGGTCGTGACCACCGGTGGTCACCTCCCCGCCCGGGAGCCTCCCCCGCCTTCCCTCTTGGCCCCGCTGCTTCACATTGCCCGGGACCCCCGAACTTTCCAGAAGGGGCGGGTAAAATCCGGAGTCACTCTCAGCCATTGGGAGCATGTGCAGCTGGAGCCTGAGTGACGGGAGGGTCCCCCCGCGTGGAGAAGGCGGTGCCATGATGAGTCCCATCTCAGGGAAACCCAGCTTCGGGGTCCCTGCTGCCCTGAGGACTCCCACCACCTCCCCACTCCACTCCAGACTGGGCACATAGAGGACATTCCCCACCACTGCCAGTCCACAGTGACTTGCTTCGTTTCCCTGTCTGGGTGTGGGACCCTTGCTTTCCAGCCTTCAACTTTGGCAGCTTTGGAATATGTAGAAAGCGAAGAGAACAGTAGAGTGAAACCATGTCCGTTTTAGCCATCCCTCTCTCTCAATACCTACCTGCTCTCCTTTACTTACTTGATCTAAAATTTGTCTGCACTGAATTGGACAGATCTTCACTTGGCGCCCTTGACAACCCAGGCTCCTGGGTGTCGGGTCTGTTGGGTCAGCTTGTGTTGCCTGAGCTCCTGCCCCGGCTGGGCCCCCGATAGCCCCGGCACCCAGGCAGCTATGGTGGGACCCAGGGTCTGGCGGGAGGGAGGGGTGGGGTGCACCTGGCTGGGACATAGGAGGAAGCTGTGTCTCTGCAGAGAGGCTGGCATTTCCCTTGACTCGCCTTCATTGCTGGGCCAGCAGAGCCTTGTGGGGGCATGTGATGACGCTGAGGGCACAGAGGTGGTGACGTTCATTTATTCACTCACCTGCTCCTTCCTTTTTGCCTCTCTCTGGGCTCCTCTGCTTTACCCACCCAGATCGCCATCCTTCAGGGGCTGCTGGGGCACCTGCCCCTAATAAGCCAAAATCAGCATCTTCTGTTTCCAGGCATCTCTGCCCTCACTCCCCCGGAGCCCACCCAGGCTTCATGCGACACTTAGCATGGACTATGTGCATGTGCTCTGTCTGGACGTGGAGGGTTGCTCCCAGTAGGCTTGGGAAGTAGAGCCCACAGCATTCCCTGAGCTCTGGAATGAGCCCCATGCCCACCACTCACCAGGCACCTAAGTGTTATGATAGCCCCTCATGGTATTCTTAGTGTCTGATTAGAGGGGGAAGGTTTTTGCCGGCGGAATTTGGACCAGCCTTGAGGGAGGAGAGACTATGGGTTACCGTCTGGTTCCTGGTCAATACAGTGGGCGGAACTATTGTAGTACTCGAATTTTCCCAGGCTGGGCAGGAGGCACCTTTGGTCTGTCTGCAGCAGGGCTGGGAGTTCGAGAACGTAGGTACCTGGAACACGGGAGTGATGGCTCTGAAATTAGATGCTCATTTCTTAATTCTCTTAGAAAGATGTACTGAGTGCCCAGCCTCATACCCGGGATTCACTGGTGAGCAAGACGCCCAGCGTCCGTCCTGCCCTTCGGTGGTTAAGTAGTGGTTACAGTTATCCCTGGTCACTGGCCCTTTTCTAAGCCATTACAGTAGGGAAGCAGGATTTGGGGAACCCTAATCATCTGCCCATGGCCCTGATTTGTCAAAACTGGGTGACTTATCATCACCTGGGGAGCTAGACCGAGCCTCCTCTTCCAGTCGTACACCTGTCTGCAGTGGGTCAGCCTCCACCCTGGGGCTGAAGGCCGGGCGAAAGTTTGTCCTCGAACAGCCGCCTGAGCGTGGTTCTGAGTTTCACTCCCTGATGATTCCCGGTGGCAGTAGGATGGTTCGAGCACGGCTGCCATGGGGGCTGGGGGCCCAGGGGTGGAGGTCTGAAGACTGATTGGACACTGTGGTCCGACCGTCTGCGAGTATGAACAGCTCAGACAAGGGAGGGGGTCTAGAAAGAGGGGTTTCCCTGAACGCGGACGGCTGAAAGGCGGTGTGTCAGTCACTGCCTTGGACTCCAAGGGGATCCTGAGTCCTCTCTGAGCACGGCGGATGCCACGCAGGAGGAGGGACAGCCTGGGCTCATCATCTGCGCTCTGCTACCCTCCAGAGCCCGCTGTGCCAGAACCTCGGAGACGGGGGCTGCTGGAAGGAGGAAAAGGAACCGAGCAGATGGGGGAGGGAAAGGGCTGTGGTTGGGGCCCATGAGAAAGGGGGGAGTGTGTGCATGTGTGTGTGCTCACACACGCGTGTGCACGTGAAGACCTGGCCTCTGGCAGCTGCTGGGCCTCTGCCGGGCAAGCCTCCATCCCTGCAGCTGAGACGGACCAAGAACAAGGAGACTCGGTTCCCAAGAGGAGGAAGGCGGAGGGCTTACCCAGCCCCTGGTCAAGAGGGATTACCTGCTGGAATGGAGCTGTTTATTTTGTGGTTCCTTTTAGATCTGTTTGTGCCTGGTGAGGCACCTCATAAGTATTTATAACACCCGAAGCAAAGCTGTCCAAGTACAGAAAAGAGAGTCTCGGTGTGCCCAGGTGGGCAAGGGAGGGGGTCCTGCTTCGGCAGGAAGTCCAGGGGACTGTGCGGACTTGTCGGGTGGCAAGAACAGGCCCCGCCTGTTCCCTGCCCTGTCCCCCTCCGCTTTGCAGAGAGCAGTGGCCCTAGGAACCCCGTTTTCTGTGGGAGGTTTCCCAGTTTTACAGGGACTTTGTTCCCCAGGGGAAAGGAAGGCCCAGGGCAAGCTCCCAACAGGTGCGTTCCCCTCCAACAGGCACGAGGACATGCTGAAGCATAAGGCGGAGCTGGATGAGCGGGAGAAGGTTTTGAACACTGAGAGGGAGGCTCTGCAGCAGGAGCAGAGGACGGGCGCCATGGCCGTGGGTGAGAACCAGCGGCTGCGGGGCGAGCTGGACAGGTGAGCACCCGAAACCCCGCCGGGCCCCGTGCAGGACAGCTGCCCTCCCAGATTTCACGTAGACCCGCCCAGCCCCACCGCAAGAGATCCGCAGGGTCCCCTGGCCGGCATGTTCACAGCTGGGGGGCACAGGCTGAGAGGGGACTCTAGCTGGTGGCTGGGATGGAAGGACCCAAGTGACCAAGTGACACCTGGGAATGGCGCCTTTGTATCCGGCATGGACCCCCCTCTGATGTAGGCCACGTGGCGATCTCAGGACACGCTGTAGATGCTCATTCCTCATACATTCCCTATTTGTGAACTCACCTCCTTGCTAAAATCGCCCCCAGATTGATACTGAGAAGGTGCTTTCACTCACGTGCCCAGGACGACCCAGAGCACACGTCTCTGGCTGAGGGCAAACAAGGGTGCTCTGCCTTCTTACTGTAGTTCTCGTACCGTGAATAGGCATCATTTTTGAAGTCTCTTCAGTACCATGGTGTTTTTATAATTTTGCGCTTTTTGGTGGCAATTTTGCTATTTTTTTTAAAGATTTTATTTATTTGTGCAAGAGAAAGCAGGGGAAGTGTGAGAGGGAGGAAGCAGGCTCCCTGTTGAGCAGTGAGCCCAATGCTGGGCTTGATCCCAGGACCCTGGGATCATGACCTGAGCCAAAGGCAGATGCTTAACCGACTGAGCCACCCAGGCGCCCCCACATTTATTTAAAATAGCTCCCAAGTGGAGGGCTGAAGTGTGGTGTAGGGCTCCTAGTGCAAGACTTTGCTCCCATCTGGGAAAAGTACACATTCGAGAAACTCTGTTCAGGCACAAGCTACGGTGCTGTAGCCATATGTTACCTGAGGGGTCTTCAAACAGAATCCGCAATTAAATAAGCGATGTCGTGATCCTTTGACTGAAATGTGACCAGGGCTTACAGGAACATATACCCTGTCTTATGTTTCCCCAAGAGGCTATGGTTCAATTCCCGCCAGTCCAGTGATAGCACGGTATTCCTAGAGCATCACTCCCTTGATTAACAAGTCTCTGCTGTACAACCGTTATCCCAACCCCCACTTTTTTTTTTTTAAGATTTTATTTATTTATTTGACAGAGATCACAAGTAGGCAGAGAAGCAGGCAGAGAGAGAGGAGGAAGCAGGCTCCCTGCTGAGCACAGAGCCTGATCCAGGGCTCCATCCCAGGACCCTGGGATCATGACCCGAGCTGAAGGTAGAGGCTTTAACCCACTGAGCCACCCAGGCACCCCCCCACTTTTTTTTTTTTTTTTTTTAATAACAGTTAAGTAAACAGACTCAGGGATGAACTTACCTGTTCAGATTTAGTATCTCTAGTGAATGGCAGAGTCAGGACGTGAATCAGGCCTTGTCTCACCACAAAGGCATGACCGTATGAAGCTGCTTCCTCTCCAAGTCCTTCTGCGAGTGTTCTCTGGGGCCACACAGTTGGGGGCTTCCAGTGACCTGGGGAGGCCAGGCCCACGGGGGAGGGAGAGCCGGCCCAGAGCTTTCCAGGTTCTTTTTTCGTCTTATGCTTTTTTCTTAAGAGAAATAGGACATTTGAGCGTGGATGTGAGACCTTCAGGTTTTTAAGTGTTGGCACGCTGACCCATTTCAAAGAAGCGTTTAGGCCGAACAAGGCACATCTGTGTCCAGACATAGTCTGTGGGCCTCCAATAGTCTCAGCTTTGGATGCAAATCTTCCCCTAAGAAGCCCTGATTGGATAATAGTGATGATGAGGATAATTTTAGTGGATTTCCCTAATACCCTGGCATCTCCTACTTTATTCATTTCAGGAGGTGAAATTAGAAAAGAGTTTGAAATTGGGAAGGAGAGGCAGATGTAGACACATGATTTTTAGGCAAAAATATTCTGGTTCAGTGTTTCTTAAAAAAAAAAAAAAAAAAGTTAACAGCCGAAATCTTTTTTCCAAGTACGTATGCAGATAGGCCAAAGCGTTAAATGTAAAAGAGAGCATCACGGTGAGGCTGCGTTGGGGCACCTGTCTGAGCCTGCCCACTCTGTCTCCCCCAGCCCAGTGTGGGGCATTAGGGGGACCCTCACAGAACCCCCAAGGAGCACAGTTTGAAAACTGCTCATTCTGTTCAGCTCCCTCATTTTACACCTGGAAAAAACTGAGGCCCAGAGAGGCTGTTGTCCTGGGTCAGGGTGCCCAGCAGGGACGGAGCCTGCCGTGCCCTCCAGCCCTTGGCTCTCCACCCCCAGGGTCAATTTCCTGCACCAGCAGCTGAGAGGGGAGTACGAGGAGCTGCATGCCCACGCCAAGGAGCTGAAGACCTCCCTGAACAACTCCCAGCTGGAGCTGAGCCGCTGGCAGGCGCGGTTCGACGAGCTGAAGGGGCAGCACCAGAGCATGGACATCTCGCTGACCAAGCTGGACAACCACTGCGAGGTGAGGCCTCGGGACACGGCCGAGAGCCCCGGGCCCGGGGTGCTGGTGGGTCCTTGCTGGCGCTGGCGCTCGAAGACTGTGGGCGGGGGTTGGGGGTTGGCCCAGGGGCCAGGAGGGAACGGAGGCATTGGAGAGGGAGACAACCACCCCGGTGGGCAGGGATGTGTCAGAAAGCACCTGTCTAGCTGCCCTTTGCTTCTCGCAGGTTCAGGGAAGCGTGTGGGAGCAGCAGGGGCAGTCTCCTATCCAGCCCCGCCACTCCAAGCTGACAAATCCAGCCCCGCCACTCTTTCACCTTTGCAATTCCATGTCCACACTGTTCTAGAGGAGTGGCGTGGGTGGCTGACTCTGGCTCCGGCTCCCGGGGCAGCTCGGACGGTGCTTACTCGGGGGTGCCCCGGTTTCCAGAGAGGCAGAGCAGTCCCATGTGGTGCGCTAGGTGGGAAATTTGTCTTCTTAAGCAGCAGAACCATCTCAGGTGAGATCATGAGCAGATCCCAGGACAGATAAGAAAGGCAACGTGGGTTGAGCCGGCAAGAGCAGTGTCGTCCCATCCCCCTTCAAGAGGCCCCAAGGACAGCAGCGTCCCTGGGACACAGCTCTTGCCTCTCGTTGTCCAGAGACCCTCTCGGAGGCCTTGTCCTTCGAGCTCCCGGTAGCCCAGTGGGACATCACAGCTGAGGAAACCGAGGCCCAGGGTACACAGCTGCCTCCGGGCCCCCCTGCGCTGGGGCTGGGGCATGGGCTGTGTGGGAGAGGTTGGGGGCCAGATCCCCGAGGCTGTCTGAGGCCCAGGCTTGGGATGTTCCTGCTGCATCTCCATGACGGTACTCCAGGGCCGGGGCTGGCAAGTCCGCCGAGGGTCGCATCTAGCCCTCTGCCTGTCCTTGGACAGCTGTGACCTAAGACCATTGTGTACAGTTTTAGTGGTGGGGAGATTCTCCCAAACGATAGCTTGTGGCAAGTGGAAATGATCGGAAATTTAAGTGTCTGTGATGGGGACGTAGCCGCACCCGTGTTTGTGTGCCATCTGTGGCTGTTTCCAGTGGTGATGGCGGCCAAGTGGGAACACTGCCACAGACACCCCCGTCCAGCCGCGCAAGCCTGAAATACTTAGTTTTGGGCCCTTCACAGAAGAGGTGTGCCAGCCCTCGTCCAGAGCAGAGCTGCCGCACGGAAATATGATGCACACCACAGACCTGAGTTAATGTTTTCTAGTAACCCACGTTAAAAAAGTGAAAAGGATGAGGCGGGGGAGGACTCATTTTAATAATCTACTCTGTCTAGCCAACATATCTAAAATACCATTTTGACGTGTGAACCCCCCCCCCAAAACCCTTACTGAGATATCTTATGTTCCCTTCTTTATTACTATGAAGTCTTTGGAATCCTTGTTTAATTCGGCATGTTGCCGCTCAGACCAGCTACATTTGCAGTGCTCCATGGCCTCACGTGGCTGCCAGCCGCCAGCTGGGGCGGGGCAGGTGGGGATTCGGCTGTCCCTGGGCCGGTGGCACACTCAGTCCTTGCAAGTTCTCACGGGTGGAGGAGAGGAGCATGTCTCTGTGCATGTGACCTTGCCCTGGAAGCCGGGTTCCCAGCAGTGGAATCCTAGGGTTGCACACTGTTTGACACGCTGATGTGTGTTTTTAGCTGCTATCCCGTCTCAAGGGGAACCTGGAGGAAGAGAATCATCACCTGCTGAGCCAGATCCAGCTGCTGAGCCAGCAGAACCAGCTGCTTCTGGAGCAAAACTTGGAGAGTAAGGAGCAGTACCATGAGGAGCAGAAGCAGTACATGTAAGGATGTGTGTGCGAGTGATGCCTGTAGACTGAGGGGCTCTGGCTTCCCCTGGCCTGTGCTAGGACCTGTGACATTCTGGGCAAGGAACGGCCCCTGGGCCCGTTGGTGTCCCGAGGGCTCAGGGACAGTCCGTCTTACCAGCACGTCCTTCTCTTGTTGTCCCTGGAATGGGTCTGGGCTTGTGTACCTGTGGTGGTTAGCTCTAGTTTGCTGTTCAGAGGCAGTGCCTACCGCCAGAAGCTTCAGAATCTGCTTCTGGAATATAAGCTCACTTGTAAAAACAGGACGGTTTTTACCGTCCTGGGTGGTGGCTCAGTGGGTTAAAGCCTCTGCCTTCGGCTCAGGTCATGATGCCAGGGTCCTGGGATCGAGCCCCACATCGGGCTCTCTGCTCAGCAGGGAACCTGTTTCCCTTCCTCTCTCTCTGCCTGCTTGTGATCTCTGTCAAATAAATAAATCTTTAAAACAAAACAAAAAAAACAGGACGGTGCCAACAAGCAGGGTCTCAGGGAAAGAACTCAAACGGGAGGTTCACGAAGCTGTCACTCTTTGTGGAGGCATTTGTGTGCTGCAGGTTCGGCACTCGGTTCGGGTGGAACCCTGCCAGCCTCCCAACAGAGGGGCCCAAGCCCTTGCTTCTGGTTCAGAGGCCTCCTTTCCCTGGTGGCCGGTGGGCAAGGCGGATTGAGGGCTCTAACCCCCAAGACTCCCTGAGATAAAGCAGAAGCACCGCAAGGCCTGGGGTCCAGAAGTGTCTTGATCCTTTCCATGTTTCTGAAAACGTGAACTCGTTCCCAACATTTACAGGAGATTTGGCTCAGTAACCTCAGTGTCCTGGCTTCTCTGAAAAAACTGGCAGATCTGCCCTCTAGGCCTCGCGTGTGCCTGCCTGGCAGCCAGCTGCTGGGGCTACCGTCCCCACCCCTACCCCTACTCCTTCCAGGCCTGTTTTGCTCCTTATTTCCTCGGTCTGGCCCACAAAAGCTTTCAAGTTTGCCCCGTGGGAAGGTCAACAGAAACCCAGTGTCGGAGTGGGTCTGGGTCAGAGGTGTGCCTTTGCAGAGCTGACTCTCTCGACCTTGATGCCCACCCAGCGCCCGGAGGGCACACCTCTCCCCCTCACCACAGCTGTTGTTAATACACAAGCCCTTTGTCCGACCCCACATGCCCAGTGTTGTGAACGACCTGCTGGCAAGTCCTTGGGGCTTCTAGAAGTACATAAGTTTTAGATGGTGAGGGTTTTGCTTGAGTTGACTTGCACCCTGAGTGTTCTAGCACAACTCTGCAGGGTATCCGGGTTCCCGGACCCATGCCAGACGTTTCCACGCACACATCCCCGACTTCAGGGTCATAATGGTCATGAGCATGATGACGTCCAAATCCCAGAAAAGGTCCTGGGCTGGGCGGATGAATTCATGTTATTTAAAATGGGATTGAGGGGTCGCCTGTGTGGCTCAGTGGGTTAAAGCCTCTGCCTTCAGCTCAGGTCACGATCCCAGGGTCCTGGGATCGAGCCCCGCATCAGGCTCTCTGCTCAGCGGGGAGCCTGCTTCCTCCTCTCTCTCTCTGCCTGCCTCTCTGCCTACTTGTGATCTCTGTCAAATAAATAAATCTTTTAAAAAAAATAAAATGGGGGGCGCCTGGGTGGCTCAGTGGGTTAAGCCGCTGCCTTCAGCTCAGGTCATGATCTCAGGGTTCTGGGATCGAGCCCTGCATTGGGCTCTCTGCTCAGCCGGGAGCCTGCTTCCTCCTCTCTCTCTGCCTGCCTCTCTGCCTACTTGTGATCTCTGTCTGTCAAATAAATAAAATCTTTAAAAAAAATAAAATAAAATGGGATTGAGAACCCCTCCTTCCCTCTCTCTTCACAGAGACAAATTAAATGCCTTGCGGAGGCATAAGGAGAAACTGGAAGAAAAGATCATGGATCAGTACAAGTTCTACGATCCTGCTCCAAAGAAGTGAGTTGATTCATGTGTCAGGGACGTAAGCCCAGAGCAGAGCTCTTCCTCATGCACGAGTGGAGTGGAATGCGCTCCCACCTAGAGCAGTGCCCGGCCTGGAGGGACCATGCCTCCTGCTCTGTGGAGGCCCTCGGTGTTGTAGGCCTCCCCTGGGACTGAAGGAGTTAGATTTTCAGTCTCACCCTCTGTCCTCCAGCTTGTCCTGGGAGGGTTAGTGGACGCCAGCTGACCCTGACGAGACACGGGCTCAATTTAGCCACAGCCCTTGGCAAGGGGGGCGGAGAGTCTGTGGTTTGGGAGCCATTAAAGTGGGACAGAAGGTGGCCATATGAGATTCTGTCTCACGATTTAACAAGACATTGGAAATCACATTCCTGTTTGGGGGACGGAAGCTGGTGTACCCATACCCTTTAAACACGGGAACCTCTGGGCCTCCCACAGATGCCTCTGGACTCCCTGAACCCCAGGGCGGGTTCACAAATTCAGTCCTTTCTCCAGGGAGCAGCAGCCCCCTGGCGGTGGGGCCGGCCCAGTCTCTGTGGAGTGCCAGCCTCCTACGGGAGGCCTTCCCCTGGACCAGGCCTGAGCCCCAGGAGCCAGTCTTTTCCGAGTCCCAACCCAGCCCAGCCTCAAAGTCAGGATCACCGTGAATCCTTAAGGCTCTCTGGTGAACCACAGATTTTCTGAACCTCTGTCCTCTTCCCTCTGTCTGGCAGAAATGGAGGCCCAGATGAGATCCAATGCTTTGTGCAAACGCAGTACTATCTAGTTTCAGAGATAACTTTTTTGGTGATATCAGAATGCCCCCATTTCCCCGCAGCTGCAACTCTATTGCTTACTCTTGAAATTCGCTGGTTTTCATTTAAACAGCCCACTCTTCCCTCCCCTCGCTCTCCCAGGCTCCTTCATGCCAGGGACTGGTTGAAGAATGTCAGTTTATTCCACTTACTTTTAACTTCAGCAGAAAATAAGGAGGTCTGTGACACAGTCCCAAAATGGCATTTTGACCGAAAAATTGCCCACGGGTGGGGCTTTGTTTCGCACAGATAATCAAGAGTTGGAAGTTGACACCATGTTTGAAGTTCTGTTTCCCCAAGAGGCTAGTGTGGATTTCCGCCATGATGTGCACTTCTGCCATCCCTGCGCCCCAAATCCAGTGATCGTGGTGATGGCAAGGAGCACCATCATTCTGAACCCCAAATTAACGGCTTATGATGGATAGCCCGGCTCACGTCAGGGCACCCCGTGACCTGCTGGAATGGCATCGAGGGTTGGTTGTGTCCTCCTAACAGTCTGCTTCTCACTAGGAAGAACCACTGGATTGGTGCCAAAGCCTTAGTCAAACTCATCAAACCAAAGAAAGAAGGTTCCAGAGAACGACTGAAGTCCACCGCAGAGAGCCCTCCTTGGCAGGTGGAGTCCCCAGACCCGGCCTCGCCATCTCCTCAGGCTCTCAGATTGCAGCCAGAGAACCCCGAGGCCACCCCACCTGGCTCCAACAGTACAGAAGAGCGGGACACCCTCAACGGGCCTGTGGGGAAAGGTAGGAGCAGCTGACCAGGCTGCCGTTGGGCAAAGGAGGGGATGGGTGCTCGGAAGGGCTCTGCTTGGATGGGGCAGGACGAGAGACAGAGTGTCACACATGTGCCTGTAGGAGCGTGAAGAGGACGTGTTGCTTGCACTCAGATCTGCCTCCTTGCCTAGGTTCACAGCCCAGTAGAGAATACAAATTCACATCGGCAGCTTCGTCCTGTGACAGTTTTGTTATTTTAGAACGAGGAGCGTCCCACGTCACGTAAGCCGTGGTAGCGTCCCAGGCTGATGGTGACACAGGTGCAGCGGAGACGGGCTCAGGGGTGTGTGTTTCGGGGATGTGTGTATCAAAGGATCAGAGGCAGCTGTTTCTGGAGGGAGATCCCAGGTGCATTTAACCCCTTCTGTGCATACATGGGATCTTCAGGAATTCCGAGTCCTCCCAGCCACAGAGCCCCGCTTACCTTTGTACTTAAGGCTGTGTTCTGGAGTTTGCCAGAAGTTCTGACATGGATTCCTAGTCGTTTGTGGTGTATTTCCTGTAATCTGAGAGGCTCTCAGAGGTACGCTGTGTAATTGCTATGTATACCACCGGGAGAAACACAGGCAGCCTGAGGAGTTCATGGTTGTGTTACACTCTGGTTAGAGGGCTCTTCTACAGACTCAGATTGTTGTGCACAGACACACGGGGAACGCAAGAGCACAGTACGTGGGGTGCGCCCGTGACCGCTCCGTCAGAGGCCCCACCTGGCCAGCGGTGACCATCAGACCCATCAGAGCTGTGTCCGGATTGCGGAAAGTGTGAAGGAAGGGGGGAAAATGTGTACCTCAGAAGCAACTAAACACAGAAATTGCCAGAAACATTGTTTTCAGCTTTACCTTTTAAATGTTAGTTTATGGATCCTTTACCCCTAAACCTGCCAGGCGTGCACCCTGAGCAATTTAAATTTTATGAAGGATGCTGGAACTTTCTGAAGACCAGGCCTAGGCCTGAGAGCCCTGTGCCCCGGCAGGCTGATGTGACAGTGCTGAGGGCTGGTGGTGACAGGCTGCCCCGTGAGTGTGACATGGGCACAAGCCTTTTGGGGGCACCATTCATTGAGTCCTGTTGTGTCACTTTCGAATGCAGAGGGGAAAGCGTGCGTGTGCGCCCACGGGACGAATGCTTGAGACCAGTTTAGGTAAAGGGCTCCGGAGCCACTGAGCGATGATGAGGCTGAACTTGGTTTCTGTCCAGCTGGGCGCTCTCGCCTCGGGTTTTCCCGTTGGCTCTTCAGAGTTGTTGGCCTTTATCCCCTCAACTTGTGTTATTCTCTAAACTGACTTGATTAACTACCATCGGCCTAATGAGCCAGGAAACCTTGGGGAGGAAAAAAGTACTTGACTGGTCCAGGCTGTTGTGCCGGCCCACGCACGAGCGGGTCAGGGAAAATCCTTCACAGCAGCCGCAGCTGTGCACGCCCTGGGCGTCCCTTCCGGGCTCCTTTTAGCTGACTGACACGCTTTACCTGACTCCCAGAGTTCTAACTACCCCCTGAGGTGGGCACGATTAATCATTCCTTCGAAGGGAGTCCTGACGAAATGTTAAACACTTGCCAGTGTAATCACTGGTGGAACTGGGAGGCCCATGCGGGGCCTCAGGGCTGCGGAGCTGGAGCTAGTCAGCTGTGTGTGCCGGTGACGCCCTTTAGAACGAGCCCAACAGCCTGGGGCCCCTTACTCTGTGGCGCGAGCGCCGACCACCAGGTGGCGCTGTGGCGGCAGAAATAAGCAAGGCGGTGGCGTCCTCCCGGATCCTAAATCAGAAATCCCGTGGCCCTGCTGTGTCCATGTGCGCCGTGTTCAGAAAGTACGGCTGAGGGCTCTGACCATCCATGAAGTACAGGACTGGAGTAGAGGGTGTGCAGGAGGTTTTAAAGGAAACGATTCTTGGTGGTGTGGGGTTGGGGGGGCGCAAAAAGAGGTATTTTCATTATTTTGAAACTTGTCCCGTCAGAAGAGGTTGAGATGCACAGAATTATTGGTGAGTGCTTCAGTAGACCGCCCTCTCGTGACATCTGGCCAGAAACACACCGTGAGGTGTTTCCCGGGCCCTTGAACAGGAACGGGAGTGGAGCATGCCCCAGAGCGTCAGGGGGCCTGTCATTAAAATGGATGAGTAAGAGAAGCCGGGTCCTAAATTAATAAACATCCTCCTTTAATAATTTAACACATCGAAATTGAAAAAAGTCTCAGCCCTCGGCTCCTTGAGCGATACACAGTTCTCCTCCCGTGCAAGAGAAGCGTTGGCACTAAGACGCCTCTGCATTGATCCCGTTGAGTCAGATGATAAACGATTCACCGAGTCCTGATTCTGGGCTTGTCCTGGGTATTGTTCCCGTGTTTCCTGGGTCGGACAGGATTCTGACCTCCTGCCTGCGTTTAGCTAATTTAGAGCCGTTTGCTGTATTATTCATTTCATTCATTTATTGTTTTTTGTTGTTTTTTTTTTCCCTTCCTCTCTTGGGTTATCCGGGGAATAACCATTTAGCAACTCAGCGCAAAAAGAGTCCCTTTTTGAGAAGCAAAAGCAAAGACAAAGACAAGTCTCCAACGGCCCATCCGACTCTCTCTAAACGCCTGCGGTTCTGGTCTTCCTCTGACATCCCATCCTCTCCTAACGAGCCTGTCCCTTTTTCAGAAATTGGGGATTTCTAATCCTTTTCCTTTATCATGTGTTTTCATCATGCATCCTCCTTCATTTCTGAACTCCAAACAAACCAAAAAAAAAAAAAAAAGTACCTAAAGGCCTGATGACCCCCAGTGGACTCCTCCTCCTGATCCCAATTCCAAGCCAAGTTTAAAGTAGCCAGCATGGATTCTGATTTCAAAAGAGAAGATGAGTTGTCACACCCTCTGGACCATTTCTGCAGCACAGCACAGTTGTAGGGAGCCTCGGGACATCCACGCACAGGTCCGTGGGCCAGGATGTCCGTGCTAAGTAAGTCCGGCGGCCGGGTGCCGCCCCCCCATGCTCGCACCCGCAGCCCTGTGTCGCGCCCGTGTGTGAAGCAGAACTGGTCAGTTGTTGCTTTGCTTCCTAAAATAGACGGCCTCTGTCAAGTGAGATTTTTGTATTTTTTTATTTTTTGAAGACTTGCTTCTAAGCAGTGAATTTAAAGCTGCTGTCCTTTCCTCCTCCTCCATCAGGGCACTGAGTTGTGGCTTTTGTTGTCAAGGCCCTTTGTACACGTGCTCTGGGTCCCAAAGGATTTATGGCTGTGTTCCAGCAGTTTGTATAATTGGATCGATGTTGCCAAGCCAGAGGTCAGCCCAGAATGAAGTTTTACGACCTCTTGGACATGGATGCTAGACGGTCTCGGACAGAAAGCCCATCCACACACCGCTCACGCCCCGAGCAGGGGTAACGCTGGTCGATAGAGGCCTTTAGCTACTGCGCTGTCTGCTGTCTGCTGTCATTCTCATGCCGTCTTCTGGGTTTTGCCACATCTTTGTGTCCACCTGTGTGGTTCACGTACATGTCTTGCCTTGAATTGACTCACTGTTATCACTTAAATTTATTTTAAATTCAAGGGAGAGATTGTTAGCAGTGCTGTCAGTGAGAAACCAGTGTCACCACAAAAACAAGGTAACTGTACGGACAGATACATACCTATTAAGCCGTTGAAGTCGGTTGATGTGGCATTGGCTTCATGTCACACGCTTCGCCTTGGGGACTCTGGGCCCCCATGGCCCCAGTCCTCAGGGACCCTGTCTCGCCAGCATGCTGTCGGCCTCGTCCTGTTTCTCTGCCATCCGTGCTGTCTGCTCCCCTCCGCCTCCCCTCCGCTCCTCATTTTAACTGCACCTGTTGGATGCTTGTCCCGACTCATTCCTCCAGACTTGAATCTTGCTTCTCATCAAGGGTATCTTCCAGAATCCAAATTTTGCCTTGGTTTCAAGTTGTAAGATTTGGGCATTGAAAACGTCCCAGGGAATGCAGATCCCCGAGTGGCTGAAGGGCCGGCAGAATCAGCCCCACGGGAGGTCGTGGCACCAGGTCCCAGCCTTGGGGTGCCTGGAGGGGGACTTTGTGCGAAACAGTGCTGTCCTCATGCTGTAGGCTCCGGCTGCACACGTATCTTCCATTGAGAGAGCCTGGCCCTGTTCCTACGACTAGGCAGTGGGAGAGTTTTTTGTTTTCTTTTTTTAATGTTTTTACAGAAAAAAATTGTTTTAATGGGAGTATGTGTTCAGGGTAGATAATGTAGCGATTGCAGACTAGCGCAAGAAATGGAAAAAGTCACTCATACAGAGGTTCAGACTTCTTAAGTGGGTAAGCTGCTGAAGGGGTAAGCTGCTTCCTCAAATCCTAAATGAAGCTCTGCTCTGTGGGGAATTCCTCTGTCCATCCGTCCGTCCGTCCTGGACCTCCAGAACGTTGGCTGCAGGCCTGGCGGAACCCTGAGCAGATGTCATCAGGATCCTTTATCATCGGGCATCCGAGTTACACACGTGCCCACAGCTCATGTGGTGGCCTTCTGGCAACAGCTGGTTCCTCCTCCTGAGTCCTCCTGTCCCATCCTTTCAGGGTCCCCAGTCTGACCCATGCGTGGAGCCAGGGCCAGCCTCTCTGCCCCCACCCCCCACCACAGGCCCGTAGCCAGGGACCTCCTGTCAGCACCACAGCCCAGCTTCCGTCCTTGTGGTCCGTGCAACCCCGGTGCCCCTGCTTCTAGGCCTCGGTGTGGCAGCCCAGCCTTACACAGGATTGTGCCACTCTGTTTCTCAATGTCCTTCTCTGCCCCAGGCCCTGGGGACCTAAAACCAAAGCAAGGGTCCCCGCACAGAGGCAGCCTTGACCGCACGGATGCCTCCGCTGACCCAGCCGTGAAGCTCTGGCCCTCAGAGCTGAGCTCCCGGACCTGTTCAACCTCAGCCATCACTACAACCCCTTCCAGCTCCACCTCCCTCTCCCGGCACCCAGGCCGCACCAAAGGTGAGTCACGGGTCCTTCCCGAAGACCCCAGGCTTGCAGAGACAGGTGGTCAGCAGGCCACTGAGGCTGTAGACCTGCTTTGCCGTCCCGTAGGCCCAGCTTCGGCCCATCAGCCATGTGGCGTGGGGCAGACAACCTTACCCGCTAGCGGCCCGATCGTAAGCCGCTCTCACCACCCCCGTTCAGGAATTGGTGGCACCAAGTAGCTCCAGAAGGGACGTGAACCACAGTTTGGGCTAAAAGCAGGCAACACCCTAACCCATGTTGGTAGGAGTTTGGTGACTTATTCTCTGTGGAGGAGATGTGACGTGTCTCTGAATCTGGAGGTGGCTTGGGAGAGCGGGAAGCAGGGCTCCTTTGCTGAGAACAAGGGGATCCGGGGAAAGGTTTACACAGCGAGCCTCTCCTAGGGGCCAGCAGCCATGCCTGGTCGCACCTTCAGACATGAAGTTAAAGTGTTCTTCAATCGATCTGATAAGCCTGAGGAATTCCCCACAGAGCAGCTCAGTCAGATCTTGTCAAGTGAAGCCTCTGAAAGTTCAGGGACTCCCTGGACGTCCAACAGTAGTGACCCAAACGAGGGTGGGGCCGCAGAGTCACCCGACATGCAGCACAGAGACGGCCGGCCACTGTGCGGTGTCTGTCGTTGGCGTGGTCCCACAGAACAGAGGTGAC
Organism: Enhydra lutris kenyoni; assembly: GCF_002288905.1. Lineage (NCBI taxonomy): Eukaryota > Metazoa > Chordata > Mammalia > Carnivora > Mustelidae > Enhydra > Enhydra lutris. The sequence goes on from NW_019154104.1 coordinate 4,482,077, forward strand.
GCGTTCGCCCCACAGAACAGAAACGGGATGCTGTAAGCGAGAGTAGTGAAGGGAGGGGCGCTTGGGAATCTAAAATATGCGAACAGAAAGGAAGATCAAGCCTCAGGCTAAAAAAGACATCCCCTCGTGTAACTAGAGACATGAGCGTATCCGAAGGCACAGCTGGCGGAGCCGGGAGAGGTGCCTCTCGGGTGTCGGGAGTCAGAACTGGGAAGGGCGATTGCATTTCATCATCACACCCCCCAACTCGACTCCTGAAACCTGGCTGTGCAGAGCCTTGCTTTGACCGGTAGAGTGCACAGGGTCCCCGCCCTCAGGGTGCCCCTGGGAAGAGGAGAGGAGCGAGCACAGGGCGGTCACTCAGGCCTACTCTGCTCCCGGCTTGACCCTGGAAGCAGCAAGTCGCTCGCTGCTGGGGGTCAGGGGAATGGGGTCGTGTACCAGCTGGGACGGACAATCAGCATTTCCCCTCCCCGTTCTCTCTCTGCTTGGGGTACAGAAGCCCTGTCTGGTCTCCGGGTGGGGGCTGGGGACTCCCAATTCCCCCCGGACTTCAGCAGCCTGTGTGGCTCAAGGGCCAGTCCTTCAGACTAACCCACGGACTGTGTCAGCCTAGGTCCCGTTCCTAAACCAGAGTCTGAGCCTAGAAACACCTCTGGCTGTTCTTATACCTACAGAGCCCATGGGAAAGTCGGTCACCGCTGCAGACCCTGCCGTGGCCACACGATTTCCCAGCAGCCCATTCTCACACTCCCACGTTCATGTCCAGTGGACACATAGCCAGCTTCAGTGGAAGGAAACCCCCTTAGAATCAGCCGTTTTTTAAGTCATTCTGGTTTCTTTGAGAGCAAAATTTAACAAACATGCTCTGGGCCCTATGGAGTTGCCTTTGCTTCTAGGCCCTTTCCGTAAAGGAAGAGAGAACAGATATATATTACTGGTTTGTGTCAGTTTCCAATACAGATTTAACATTCCAGGATTTCACATTTGCATGTCCTTTGCTTTACAGATTGCCTGTCTCCTGAAACATTTTTTCCCCTGAAAATATGCAATAATGGTTTTTTTCTTTTTTTAAGATTTTATTTATTCATTTGACAGAGATCACAAGTAGGCAGAGAGGCAGGCAGAGAGAGAGAGGGGAAGCAGGCTCCCTGCTGAGCAGAGAGCCTGATGCGGGGCTTGATCCCAGGACCCTGGGATCATGACTCAAGCCGAAGGCAGAGGCTTTAACCCACTGAGCCACCCAGGCACCCCTGCAATAATGGTTTAAAAAGTAATCCTACTGGGACGCCTGGGTGGCTCAGTTGGTTGGACGACTGCCTTCGGCTCAGGTCATGATCCTGGAGTCCCGGGATCGAGTCCCGCATTGGGCTCCCAGCTCCGCGGGGAGTCTGCTTCTCTCTCTGACCTTCTCCTCGCTCATGCTCTCTCTCACTGTCTCTCTCTCAAATAAATAAATAAAATCTTTAAAAAAAAATTTAAAAAAAAGTAATCCTATTAGTGCTACCAGTCACCATAAATTCAGCAAGCAATGTTTTCTTTGTAGTTCTTTTTAGTCCTTGGATTGTATCTCACTAAGGATGCTCTCACCGAGTTTTACATTAAAAATTCACTGCCGATCAGTGTTTCTCTCTGTTAACGTTAACAGTTTGACACAATAAGCTTTGTTCCTGTTTTTAGGTTTAGACTTTTTTCTTTGTAAATTAAACCCTGTGTGTTCTAATGTGTAAAATAACCAAACGAAAAATATTCGAAAACCTGAATTACATGAAAAGGTATACTCGGTGCCCCCCTCCCCCTTGGTCCCCGCAGCTTCATTCCCAAAAACACTCTCTGGATAAGCTTTTTTCTTAGTCCCTTGTTTATACTCCCGGTATTTCTTTCTGTAAAAATAAACCAAAATAGGGACGCCTGGGTGACTTAGTAGGTTAAGCATCTGACTCTCAATCTCAGCTCAGGTCTTGATCTCAGGGTCGTGAGTTCAAGCCCTGTGTTGAGTTCCACATTGGGCGTGGAGGCTACTCAAAAGCAAAACCATGATAAATAAATAAACAAAATCTACACACCTTGATCCCCTTCCCCCCCCCCCCCGGGGCATATATCATGGAGATCTTTCTTAGTCTTTTTATAACTCCATACTAATGAAAATGCCCACATCTTAATCCTTTCAACCACCCCGCCCCCAGAGTTGATTTCTAGAAGCAGGATTGTCCTGTCAAAGGACAAATAAAAATGTACTTTTCCTAAATAAGAGTCTGTAGTTGTTCAGAGTGTTCCAGAAAACCCTATCTTAACCAGTGACCTTACTTCCACCATAGGCTATAATTCAGATGACAGCCTCTGTGACCCATCCCTGGAGCTGGAGTTCAACCACAGGCCATACGGTGAGTGCTCAGTGCCTCGTGCCCTTGGGCCCGGCGTCTCAGACTGGGTTTCATCAGCAGTGCTTTTCTTTCGAGCTCAGTCCCCATGTGGAAAACAGGTAGACGTGACGTTGCTACGTTGAATGGGAATGCAGAGGGCCACAGTTCCTCCAGGCTCCTATCCACCCTCCCCAGGGGCCTGGGCATGTGACTTTGCTTCCATACCTCCCGTGACAGGGAACTCACCACCTTAAGAGTATCCCACTTCCACAGGTTCCAACTCTCCTTGCTTGAAAAAGCCCCTGAGGTTTGCCAGGACGTTCTGCTGACCCCACTGGGAACACTGACGGCAGGGAAGCCTCTCATTGTTCTCACTTGGATTTTAATTGTCTAGAGTAGCTCTGAGATGTGTGTGGTCTTAGAAATTGTTAGAAGCATTCGGCCATTTGACTTAGCTATATTGTAAGTTTCTGCAGAAGGGAAATAGTGAATTATATACCAGCCTTCTCAAAAATTAAAAGCTGCTTTGGGTTTTAATGATTTTTGAAAAACAAAAGTCCTAGTAGGGTGGGGAAATAATTCTTTAAAAAAAAAAAAAACCCTCAGAACTCACAGTGAGTTTTGTTTTGTTTTTAAAGATTTTATTTATTTGACAAAGATCACAAGTAGGCAGAGAGGCAGGCAGAGAGAGAGGGGAAGCGGGCTCCCCAGTGAGCAGAGAGTGTGATGCAGGGCTCTATCTGAGGACCCTGAGATCATGACCTCAGCCAAAGGCAGAGGCTTAACCCACTGAGCCACCCAGGCTCCCTGAGTTGTTTATTTCTAATCAACAATAAATGTAGGGGCTAGCATGGTCTCCTACTCTAGTCATTTTCTTTTTTTTAAAGATTATTTATTTTCAAGATATTATTTTATTCAACAGAGCCACCCAGGCACCCCTATTTATTTTTTTTAGATTTTATTTATTTATTTGGGAGAAAGAGAATGAAAGAGAGCACATGAGAGGAGGGAGAGTCAGAGGAAGTCAGAGTCAGGCTCCCCACTGTGCTGGGAGCCTGATATGGGACTTGATCCTGGGACTCCAGGATCATGACCCAAGCTGAAGGTGGTCGCTTAACCAACTGAGCCACCAAGGCACCCTTTAAGATTTATTTTAGAGAGCAAGAGCATGAGTTGGGGGTGGGTGGGGCAGAGGGAGAGAGAGAGAGAATCCCAAGGAGACTCCCTGCTGAGCACGGAGCCCAACTCGGGGTGCCATCTCACGACCCTGAGATCACAACCTGAGCCTAAATCAAGAGTCAGACGCTTAACGGACTGAGCCACACAGGCGCCCCTCCTACCCTAGTCATTGTCTTAAACCTTCTGTGATGCTGGTGTTGGACAGATACAGACACCTCACTCAGCGTGAGAAAATACAGGCTCTGTGGCAGAACAGTTTAATGCACGGGCCCTCATGTCTTCACACTGAGGGGCAGGGAGCACACACGGGGGTACTGGCCCCCGTGCTCTGTTAAGGCACCCTGATGAGCCAGATTGGTGCTCCAAAAGCTGACCACTGAGGGGTTTTCTTCCTAGGTACTCTGATTCCTTGAGCTTTTCTTAGCAGGAAGGGAAAGCAAAAAGAAGGAAAAGCAAAAGTGCTTTGGGGGTTAGGGGACTCCTGGTAGCCCAGTCGGTTAAGGGTCTGCTTTTGGTTAAGGGTCAGGTCAGGATCTCAGGGTCTTAGGATCAAGTCCTGCATTGGGCTGAGCAGGGAGCTTCCTTCTCCCTTGGCTTCCCTCCCACCATGCTCTTTGCACCCCTTCTCTCTCTCTCAAATCTTTAAAAAGAAAAAAAAAAGTGCTTTGGGTCCTATTGATTTGTATCACCCTTTTCTCTTAATGAAATTTCATTCCTTTTAAAAGAGAGATGTGCATTTTTTATGTCTTTTTTCCCCCTCCCAGAGAGGAGACTTACTCTGCTTTTACACTTTTCGCGAAAGCTTAAGTATTTTTTGGCGCCTCCCCAAACCCCGTTTGCTAATAGGAGTTTTCCAGATGCCTGCTCTTTGCAGAGTACATCGGCACTTGGGAACCCAGCGCCCTATAGACCCAGTCAGGAGAGTGTCCCCAGGGCATGGGGAGCAGAGCATCTCCCATGTTGGCCTGTGTCCAGGTCTCTGTGTAGTTCGACCCAACACCTGCTGTGTGCTGAGAGGATGCAGGGATGACGAAAGTGCAGTCCCTGTCCCCCAGGGGTTCCTGGTCCCACAGGACAGATGCTGGTGCAGGGTTCTTGGAAGAGCGGACCAGGAGAAGCAGGTCTGCTGGCCTTGAAGGCGCAGCTGCCCTTTGCAGGGTTAGAGCCGCCCCTCCTGCTGGCTCAGCCTATGACCTGAGAGCTGCCACACGCTGCATCGGGCACACACCGGCAGCAGCCACAAGGGCTGGTTTCTCTGGCCCTTGTCCCTGTACAGGTCGATTTTCCCCTCGCAGGTAGATGTGCACTTGAGATGGGGAAGCAAGGAGCTGAGGGTCCACGAACGACCAGGGAAAGCCAGCTCTCCCCCACCCCTGGCCCCCGCCCTGGTTCCCCGTGTGCAGGCACACACCCCCTTGTGCACAGGTGCATGTGTGCGGCCCGTGGAGGCCTGGCTCCCACTCTCACCGGGTCTCACCGGTTCCAGAAAGCTCTGTGCCATCTTGGGAGTGAGTCCTCCCACCTCAGCTGTTGGCTCACCCCGAGCCTCCCTTCTCTCCAGTCTGCTTGCAGTGCCAGAGTCCCTAGCACTAGAGCTAATAAAAACAGCTAGTTGTCATTTCTGGATCACCTGTGGGATGCTATGCCTCACACACACGTTGGTGAAGCTGGATCCTCTGAAGGGAGAGCACAGAGAACCCCAGAGTCCGTCCTTCCCAAGGACATTGCCTTAACTTCAGCGTTAGAGTGGCTTTGTTATGCAGCTTTTCTCGGATTAGATGGTTCGGTGTGGGGCCCACCTGCCCCTGGCCATTCAGGCTGAGTGTCCCTTCCTTCCAGTGTCCCGGCCAGACAGCTTGGAGAGCAGTCGGAACACATCCAGTGACAGCTCGCCTCTTAACCTGAAAGGTAGGTCAGCCTTGGCTTCCGTGCACTTCTCGTTGTCTTTGGGTCTTTGGTTCTGGGCTCATTTATTTTTATACTTCGAGCAGACACCAGGCTTCTCTGCGGCCTCACGCGTTTGCACATATGGTCCACGTCATGCGGGTTCAGGCCCAGACCTGGATGTCTGAGTGAATCCCTTTACCCCCGGTCAGCCCAGGGCACCCAGGCCCAGCACCCCTGCTCTGAATCCAAGCTACTTCATCTGTAGAGTGGGGTGGTCATTAGGGCCAGGAGTCTGGGGTGGCCAGAGAGCACAGCTGCAGCATTCTGATTCTTTCCATGTTTTAACTGCTATAGTGCACGGTATTGTCTGTCTTAACGAACATTTCTGTGCATTTGAAAAGGACGTGTGTGTTGTCCCAAGACTAGAAGGTTTTCAAAGATTTTTTTTCTCTTAGCATGCACCTGACCAGCCCGTGGAAGACGCTAGCATGTAGCAGGCCTAAATAACCCTTCAGTGAACGGATGACACCTGACGAACGTGGGGCCTCATAGTGATGAATGTTAGATAGTCACTTAAACTTCACCAGGAGCTCTCCACTTTTATCTCAAGTTACTTTATTTTTAAATGCCAGACGGAGACAGGGGAAGCCTCCTACGCTGTTGGTGGGAAGGCAAGCTGGTGCAGCCACTCTGGAAAACAGTACGGAGGTTCCTCAGAAAGTTAAAAATAGAGCTACCCTGTGACCCAGCAGTTGCACTACTAGGGATTTACCTCAAACATATAAAGGTCATGATCCGAAGGGGCACCTGCACCCTAATGTCTACAATAACCACACTATGGAAAGAGCCCAGATGTCCATCAGCAGATGAGTGGATAAAGAAGATGCGGTGGAGATATACAAGGGAATATTACTCAGCCATCAAAACAAATAATTTTGCCATTTGCAATGACGTGGCTGGAACTAGAGGGTATTATGCTAAGTAAAATAAGTCAATCAGAGAAAGATAATTATATGATTTCACTCAATATGTGGAATTTAAGAAAAAAAAAACAAGAGCATAGGGGAAGGGAGGGAAAAATAAAACAAGATAAACTCAGAGAGGGAGACAAACCATAGGAGACTGTTAACCATAGGAAACAAACTGAGGGTTGCTGGAGAGGAGGGGTTGGGGAGATGGGGTAACTGGGTGATGGGCATTAAGGAGGGCACGTGATGGAATGAGCACTGGGTGTTACGTACAACTATGAATCACAGACCTCTATCTCTGAAACGAATAACATACTATATGTTAATTGAATTTAAATAAAAATAACAAATGCCAGACTGAAATGCTGAAGCTCTCAAAAAAAAAATTTTTTTTTTAAGTGGGCTTATCATGGGCCTTGAACTCACAGCCCTGAGATCACGACCTGAGCTGAGGTTGAGATCAAGAGTCAGACACTTAACCAGCCAAGCCACCCAGGCGCCCCTCTCCTAAATGTTCTTACTATCAAAATCCCATCCTGGGAGAAGTGCGCCCGGCTTCTCCGCCAGGATTCTCTCTGTTTTGGGTGAATCCAAGGCAGTCCAGACCGCCCCCAGAGGCAGGCAAGAGAGGGGAGGGAGACTCAGGTATGTGCCTCTGTACCGCCCCGCCCTACCACCCAGGTTCCTCCGACCAGCTCCACGGCAGGTCCGAGAGCTTCAGCAGCGAAGACCTGATCCCCATCAGGGACACGGCTGCTTTGCCACGGGATGCCAGCACCCCAGGACGCACCGCTCTCGGCCGCCATGAGTACCCCCCACCCTGGAACGGGCCTCTCCCCCAGGATGGCATCCAGAAGAGAGGCACTGCACAGCCCCACGCGGGGGGACGGCCCTGCTCTCCCTCGCCGAGCAGTGAGATGGTCACGCTGGAGGAGTTTCTGGAGGAGAGCAACCGGAGCTCCCCGACCCCTGTGAGTGGCCCAGGGCTGGGACACGGCATGCCTCTCTTCCCCCGCCCTCTCCCTGAGTCGGGACCCGGGGCAGAGACCTTGACAGCAGAGGCAGAGAAGGGGCCAGGGTAGGGGTGCCATGGCCTGGGTGCAGAGCTGGTGTGGGTGGAGGATACCCAGCAGCCGGCAGGCCACATGCACTGGCCCCCAGCCCCGGACCCCAGGGGCCGTTGGCTCCATCTGTGGAGTGAGCCGGTAGGAGTTCTTTGCCAGCACGGAGGGCAGGGATGGGCTGTGCCCCCCCAACCCAGGAGCTTCTCTCAAGATAGGGCCAGCCTCCGACTTGGCAGGGGGAGGATCTCACAGTAAATTTTGTGGTGAAGCTCTGAATTACCCACTCACCCTGAGCCTTCACCAGCAGAGGTCGGCAGGCTGTTTCTGGAAAGGGCCAGAGAGTAAATGTCTTGGGCATTCCCGGCCGTACAATCTCTAGTCGACCGCTCAGCTCTGCCGTTGCCGTGAGAGCACAGATGGAGCCCATCTCTCAGCCAACGGGCGCGGCTGTGGGCCCACAAAACTTGACTCACGGACGTTGACATTTGAATTTCGTATAATTTTCATGGGTCACGTAAGGCTGGGTGTTTTGTGTGTGTGGTTTTGGTTTTTTTTTTTTTTTTTTTTTTTTGGAAGATTTTATTTCTTTTTTTGACAGAGGGAGACAGTGAGAGAGGAAACTCCAGCAGGGGGAGTGGGAGAGGGTTTTCTGCCGAGCAGGGAGCCCGACTCGGGGCTCGATCCCAGGACCCTGTAGTCATGACCTGAGCCAAAGGCAGATACTGAAGGACTGAGGCACCCAGGCGCCCCATGGCTGTTCTTTTTAAAAAAAATTTTTTCGATCATTTAAAAACCTAAAAGCTATTCTTAGCTCATGGGCTGTGCAAGAACTTGTGGCAAACAGATTGAGCCACACAGCTGGAGTTTGCTGGCCTGTGTTCTGCGGCTCTGACCCCCGGATGTCCTGTGCATGAGGGTCCCCGTCCTCTGTCCCCTCTTCAGGGCCTCAGTTCAGCTTTTCTGAAGCGACAGGCGTGTCTTTTGCACTCTGTGCCTGACTTCAGTCGTGGGAGCAGCTGCGTTACTGGACACATGAACATGCCGTCTTGCAGCTGAGCTCTTTTAAGGATTTTTAATGCTTCCAGGATTCTCATTCTCCTTCGACCGCTGAACTTTCCTTAGCTGCATGGTAAGCTCTGTGAGCCCCGTCAGCAGGCCGTGGGGGAGCACACTCTCGCTCAGTAGCTGTTCACTGAACACCTACCGTGTGTGACGCAGTGTGCCTAGTGCCTGCTCTCGAAAGCCAGAGCAAAACAGTGAATGGCAAGTGGCACACTTGCTAGTGCGGTCTCGTGGTTGGCCCTGAAAGGACATGGAAAACGTGGTCCCTGCGCTCCCTCCCTTGATATTTCCTTCTGGCAACCACTTACTCTATGCGCTGGGAGTTGGAGAAACCAGACAAAAGCCCTGCTGCTTTCAGGAGGTTTAGGGTCTGCTCAGTGGTTTCCATATTCACCTGGTGGCCTTGCCAGGACACAGGCTGCCCCCAGAGCTTCGGGCTCCGTGGGTCTGAGCTGGGGCTCGCAGAGAATCTGCAGCTGTCCTGGCTTCCCGGATGAGGCTCTGGCTCTCGGCGTGTGTCCAGGCATGCCACACCGAGGAGCCCCGATCTGGTGGAATAAGTGAAAACAGTCCAGAAAGCAGGGCTGCCTGCACTTGGGAGACTTTCCTTCTCCACTCTTTTCTGACTGTGGATCTGTCACAGTGAGTTTGCTTTCCCTTTGCAGATTTCCGGGGAGAGGGGCAGTTCTGTGCAAAGCGACAGGGCCCACCCTGTTCAGCGCGGACCTGTCCCTCGCACTGCTCCTCACTCACGCTCCGTATTGTCACCTGTCCCTAAACAAGCCCGAAATAACCTTGCATGGTGGCAGCTCATGTTGGGGGCTGCCATATGGCCCTGGAGAGCCACACTTACCTCTCTGCCTGCCCAGGATGCGGCCCCCCTGCCAACCCCATGCACATGACCCCTCCCCGCCCCCCCCCCGCAAGGAAGTCACAGCCTGCCCCACCCGGGCCTCCACTCCCTGGATATTGATGATGCCAGGAGGCAGGTGTCTCAAAATGGGCTCCTGGGTGGCCAGAGGGGGTGGCCCCCTGAGGGTGCATATGGAGAATTAAAAATGTGCCACAGGGACCCAGGTGGCCCCGTCAGCCGCTGCAGTCAGACGTCATGATGCAGCAGGAGGCGTTCATCCCTGGTCTGCTCTCTAGATGTGGGTCCTGTGGCAACCCTGAGGCTTCAGCTTCCTCACCTGCTAAAGATTGTTTTAGTCCAACTTAAACAACCTTGCAAGGTTGCTTTGACAATGAAGGGAGGGTTTGGTTTCTTGGTGATTACACCCATAGTTCTTAGCACAGAGCCTAGCACTCGAGAAAGGGTTCCCGTCAGTGTTAACAACGGAAGGTCTTAACACACACTCCACCAAAATTTGTGTGGCCTCGCCGAGCATCAGATAGCAGAGTATGCCTCGGTCAAGTTGAGCATCCAGATGTTTCTAGGGGCCAGGAGCTGTTGGCAGGTGTGGATGGCTTCTGAGCTTGGCTCTCCCCACCCCCACCTGCCAAGTGAATGTACTGCCTTTTCTGGGTTTTCGGAATCCGTCAGCCTAAGGAGGAACCTCTGCTCGGCTCCTCCAGGCTCTGAGGTCCTGACAGGAGGCTACCGAGCGGCATCATAGACCCTGGCGTCTGGTGGCTCTGTGTGTCTGCAGGGTGATGGAGAGGACACTGGTTCACCAGCCCGGGGAAGCCCAGCCCTTGAGGGGAGCAGGCTGGTGGGCTGCGCCATCCCCTGCCCTCGCCCTCGGTTCCCCCCAGGCAGCCCCAGGGTCCTGGGCAGTCTGCGTTTGTGGCTCCCACTCACCCCCACCGTGCCTGCCTCTCACAGGGCAGTGGTCTGAGCGGCAGTGAGGGTTCTGGCTTTTTAAGAGCCGCTCTTGCTCCCTTTCCTCAGTGGCCCCAGACAAAGCCCTTGGGGTGTGTCTGAGTGTGGTGGGCTGACTACAGCCCTACGGGTCGGCTTGCTCTCCCTGCCCTGCCTGGTAGGACAGCAAGAACGGATGGGGACAGTTGGCTGTGGTCAGGCTTTCAGTCCCGACCTTTCCATAGCGTGGATGAGCTTTGCGGGAAGTCTTCTCCTGTCTGATGTGTGTGCTTGTCTGTGAAGTTAGGGGGCTGCCACAGTGACATCTGCTGTTCTCGCCCTGGTGAGCCATGTATAGCCCCCAAAGCCTGACCGGGTTGGTGTGTGAGTGGTGGGGCAACATTAGACCTCGAAGAGGTCGAGCAGGAGCCAAAAAACCTCCGCCCTGGCCACCTGCACTGCCCAGCAGACATCCTGGGGTGGGGGCTGGGGGGAGGGCTGTCTTAGCACCGGCCTGGCCCTCGTAGCCACCTCTCACTTCTTCCTTTCCTCCCTGTAGGATGCTCCCAGTTGCCGGGATGACCTGCTGAGTGACTACTTCAGGAAGGCCAGCGACCTCCCAGCCACTGGAGGCCAGCCAGGACCACCTACCAGGAAAGAAGGGGCCAAGATGCCCACCAGCTTTGTGGCCCCCACCATCAAGATGGCCATCAGCACCTCTGAGGGGAAGCTCCCGAAGCCCGGGCAGTATGTGAAACCAAGCTTCAGAGCTGCTGAGGCCGAGGCCCTGCCCAGTGGCCCCCTGAGGCAGGTCCAGCCTCCCCAGAGCCTGTCTCTGGGCAGACCCCGGCAAGCCGCCATGCCTCCGACATCCCACACGCCTGCCAGCCGGAGCGCGTCTCTGAGCCGGGCTTTCAGCCTCGCCTCTGCCGACCTTCTCCGGGCCAGCGGGCCAGAGGCTTGCAAACAGGAAGCCCCTCAGAAGGTGGGGGGTCCTGACAGCTCAGGGGGCAGAGAAACAGGCAGCCATGTCCTACAAAGCCCCACACCCCCCAGCTCCCACAGCCTGGCCCGGGAGCGGACCCCACTTGTGGGAAAGACTGGCGGCTCTGGTCAGGGCCCAGGCCCCCGCAGCCGGCCCCCGGATGTGAGGCGTTTCTCACTGGCTCCCCCAAAGGAGGAGAGGCTGGCCCCCCTGCAGCAGTCCGCCACAGCCCCGGCCATCGCCACTGGGGCCGGCGGTTCCTGCGGTGGCAGCAGCAGCTCCCAGACCCAGCACTTCCCCCCCACCGCAGCCCAAGCCACCAGGACCAAAGCCCAGACGCCCCCCCACGCGGCAGAGGTGGCCCCCATCGCCCCTGTCAGGGGGCCGCTCAGCCTCTCCGAGGGTGATGGGGTCCCAAGGCAAGGCCACAGTGAGGGGCTCCCCGCCAAGAGCCCGGGGAGGTCTCCTGACTTGGCTCCCCACCCCAGCCGGGCCCCCGAGGACTTCAGCCGCGGGAGCAGCTTGAAGAGCACGCCGGCATCCCCCGAGCCTGGTGGGGACCCGCAGACGGTGTGGTATGAGTACGGCTGCGTGTGACTCATCTGGGCCAGCGGCTTCTGAACCTTCCAGCGACTGACTCACCTTCTAATTATGATGGCCTCTTCTTCTGTCTGCCTGTGGTGCCGGGAAGGGGTTTAGAATGCAGACCGGGGTTCCTGGGCATCTCTCCCTCTTGTTCTCTTAATGAAAACACTGTGCCAAGCCCTGAGAGGATTACACTCCCATATGCGTGTGTGTATGTGTGTGTGCGCGCGTGCGTCTTCTGTATGTGTAGCCTCCAGCAACCGCTGTCTTTTGAACAAATCCATTTCAGCATGGGGACACTCAGAATACAGTGACACAACTGACCCCAGAGTAGACACTACTTGAGTGCGTCCTGGCAGAACACTTATTTACAACTTGTCGACCTCTCTTAAGGCACTTGTGTTTGTGTGTGTGCAAACACACGTTCCCATGGCCAAGCTCTAGTGGTTCTGGAAACTCCATGTCCTTTCCCTAAAAGCCATTTGATCCTAGGAGAAGTCCAGACTGGCCAAACTACAAAGAGCTTGAGGACCTCGGGGAGACGCCAGAATTAGGATTGCTGCTGAAAACCGGGAGTGCGGCCACGCCATTTCTTGGGGTCCCAAGCAGTTCCATTTTACCCCAGGGCAGGTGGCCTCAGGCTTGGCCCACCCACCCGAGGCTGGCTCCCGGGCTCCGTACGGTGGGCTCTGGGGGCCCCGTGGAGACCTGCCTTCCCTGGCTCTCTCTTCTTGAAACACTGGATCTTCTGGGGCTAGGGGCCGTGGCAGAGAGGAGCGCCAGTCTTGGCCCCCTCCCAGCAAGCGGGCGTCGTGTACAGAGGGGAAGCATGTGCAGGAGTGGGTCGTAGGCCTGCTTGGTAATGTGGCTGTCGTCTCTCCCCTTCCCCAGTCTCAGATGAGAGACTGATTTATTATTTCTGAATAACTTCTTGTAGAAACCAAATTTCTTTTAATATATAATATATGTACACACTCCTGTGAAATATATATACTTCAAGGGAGATCTATTTATGTTCCATTGGGAGTCTGTCTTTTCTCTCAGGAATCTTACCTGCTGCTTTGTGTATTTGGTCGGATTCCTGACAAACGTTTTCTGTTTAGTAAAGGTGCTTTTTCTGGGATGTACTAAATCTGGTGATTTTTTTTTTTAAGGTATTTTTTTCTTTTGATTTAATATACTGAGAAAGAAATGGGACTGTTAACAAGACCAGTTGTAGGAGTGCTTTGGGTTGTGTACTAAATAGCCATTCATTCTTGAACACGAGGACAGGTTGATAATAAAACGGAACGGCAGAGACTCGAGTCCTGGTTTTTCTCACTGGGCGGGGCTGGTGGCATTGGACGGGCCATGGTGGCCGGAGGGATCTCAGGGGGGTCTCAGGGCTCTCCGGGCACCCAGCTTCACCCCAGAGAACCTTCCCGGCCGCCGGAACCCACAGCTCCCTTTGCCTCCAGGTCACAGAACACAAAAGAGCAAGGTTTTCGGGCTCAGTCTGCAACGGCTTTTTCCCAGACTCGCATTTATGTTCAGCTTGGAAGAGCTGGATCCCATTTTGGTGTGGGATTCATCTTGTGATAGAAGTTCAGCTTCAGCTGGTCCTTTGGGTTTTCCCGAGGCTACTCAACTCGGAAGGGTCGGATCTGGAATTTAGATCTCCAGGGCCTCAGTTCGGATGCTTAAGTCAGATGGAGAGAAGGAGACTGGCATAGACCTGCCCACACATAAGATCTTTCTTCAGATTGTTCTGTCTAGCGGCTTCTTCAGTGTCTTCTTCCTCCATCCCTGGACTGTGAAAGTCCCCTCTTTCCTCCCCTTCCACCTTCTGGAGCTCTGCACTCTGTGGCCCAAGACCACTTAGAGCTGGCGCCGGCAAGCTTGGGCCCAACTGGGCAGCGGCCTCCTCCTGTGGGGCCTCGGTGGGATTTGACACCGAGGCATGGCCTGTTTCTCCTCGATCTTAGCCTGTGAATCTCTGCCCTCTGGAACGTCTCTTCAGTGCTCACACTTGCCAGCCCCTCGTTCATTCACTCTCTCTCCACAGACTCACTGAAAGCTAAGGAGTGGAACATTAGCCATCAAAAAATGAAATCTTGGGGCGTCTGGGTGGCTCAGTCAGTTAAGCATCTACCTTCGGCTCAGGGTCCTGGGATGGAGTTCCGTATCAGGCTCCTTGTTCGGCAGAGAGCCTGCTTCTCCCTCAGTGTGTCCCACCCCCTGCTTGTGCTTGCTCTCTCTCTCTGACAAATAAAATCTAAAAAAAAAAAAAAAATCTTATCATTTGCAACGACATGGATGGAACTAGAGGGTATTGTGCTAAGCAAAATAAGTCAGAGAAGGACAAGTATATGATTTCACTCATGTGGAATTTAAGAAACAGCATAGGAGCAGAGAGGAAGGGAGGGAACAATAAAACAATGAAATCAGAGGGAGACAAACCGTAGGAGACTCCTAACCATCGGAAACAAACTGAGGGTTGCTGGAGGGAAGGGGGTGGGGGGATGGGGTAACTGGGTGACAGGCATTAAGGAGGGCACGTGATGGAATGAGCACTAGGGGTTATGTGCAGCTGACGAATCCCTGAACTCCACCTCTGAAACCAATACACTGTGTTAATTAATTGAATGTAAATAAAATTAAAAACAACAAAAAAAGCTAAAGTGCTAGGTCCTAGAGGCTTCCAGTTCCACGCACCCCCAGGGCTAGCCGAGTGTTGACCATCCTGACCTTGAGGCCTGAGGTCACACCTGCTGTCAGATTCCCCCTGCTGGGCCTGTAGGCCTCAACTCCTCAGCTTGGCCACCCCCGCCCCCACCCCTCTGGCTCCTCTAGCTCATCCAGGGGCAAACTGTCTTGCGATCACAAAAACCAGAAGCCCAGGATGCAGGCTTGGCCCTTGTCTCCGCACCCCACATATTATTGGCCACATCCTGGTCTGAGGATGGGTCTGGAATCTGTACCCCCACCTTTATCTTAGCCAGTTGTTCTCAACCCAGGTCACACACACACCTGGCCTTGGGGGTTGGCTGAAGCTGCCTGCCTTGGACGACTTAGTCCTCATGGTATTCACCCCAGGTGACCTTTTGAACCATCCCCCCTCTGCCTGCCTCCACACTAACCACACCCATCCCTTTGTGGCCTGGGACCTCTGCATGGCTCACTTTGAGGTGCACCCAGCCCTCTTGTCACTCCCTCCTCTCACCCCAGACAAGCTCATACACATCCACAATTTTAATTACAATCTGTTCCCAGAAGGCTCCAGACATCTCCAGCCCCAGCCTCTCCTTGGAACCTCCAGACCTGACCTGCATTTCCAGCTTGGATGTTCCGAAGATACCGCCAACTCAGAACGCTCAACATGGAGGTCACCATCGTCCCCCATCAAAGCTTCTCTATGTTCCCCATCTTGTCCTATCTGTCCCCTTACATCTAGACGATATCCAATATTCCCTTCCCTCTTCCCCATGTCCTATCCATGACTTCATCAGCGGGTTCCAACTCTGACACCTCATTCACATTCACAGCCCAACCCTGGCAAGCTTCCCCCCTGAGCGGCACCCCAGGGTCCTGCTGCTGAGCGGGACACCCCAGTTGATGCGTCTCCTGAGCTCCAGGCCCCCACCCTCTGCACTGGCCTGGTAGCTGTGTGACCTGGTGTCTGGGAAGGAGCCAACTGATAGCTGGTATTCATGTCCTTTGCTCAGGGGTGTGGTCTGCCTGGAAAGAGAAGTGGGATCATCTCGGACAGGAGGGGCTCACCCTGGGTAGGACACCAAATTGAGAAAATGAGAGAAGGATAGAACAAACCTTGGGAAGCATCCAGCCAGCGTTTAATATCCAGCGAAATGTTTATCAACCAAGTGGGGGAAGAGGAAAGAATGTATGTGTGTGTGAATAGTTTTGCTGATATAAAGATATGTAACAAAACTTACAAATAATAAAATGTGCAATACATTTTGTTGCAAAATCCACACATCTCATTGCTTCTCTTAGAAAGCTCTCACTGATTTTTGCCAGACGTTTATTTATAGCCAACGTATGCGTGCCAGTCACGGATGCGTGTCGTTCCTGCAGGAAGGCTGGTTCGTATTTTCGTTTATGTTAACCAGGAAGATGAAAATGAAACGAGCCAAAGATGCATGTCAGAACTTCACCCACCCCCCCCCACCCCACCCCGTGGATGATGGAATGGCTGCTCAGTCATGTGATGGTTCTGAAGGCAGGACCAGCAAGTTTCCTCAGTTTCCCCACTGTTCACATTGTATTGGCTACAAACAGAGCACACGTGCCATTAGTATGCACCCCAGACCCACTTTTATATTTAATCAGCTTCTTAACATTTTCTCCATCGTTTTCTTAAGTCTAGACCCTCAAGAAAACATACATCAAGCCTGGACTGGGAATATTTGCCAGTTCTGTGGTATCAATACTCTCACTAGGGCTGATTCCAAGCTGCTGACAGGGCGTCAGGAAGCTGGGAGGGAGGTGGGAAGGGATGTGCAGCAGCCCCGTCACAGGACCCCCCACACCCCCATACAGTGGGTGTAAATAACCTTAAGAGTATAAGAAACAGTAAAATATTTAGGAAGTGGCAGGTTTTATGTATTTATTACCTTTGCTTTTAATATACAGTATTTAATCAGAGGTTTACATAAGTCAGCTTTTAATGATGACTGTTTCACAAACGGCTTTGCAGAATCCTTTAGGGATGGGCTGAAAAAGCAGACACAGAACAACTGAGAAGTGACCAAAGGAGGAGGAACCCAGGAACGGCTGACCACCGACTCCATGTTACACAGGGCTCACGGGGCCACGGAGCCATAGCGGGAGGCTGGAAACTCTGCCCCTGGCGGCTCTCTCCCCTCCATCCCCACCCTTGCCCTTCGGCAGGCGGCAGAGCGGGAGAGTGGGCCTGAGGAAAGCCCACCCCCTCTGCCTCTGTCAAGGAGGGCGGTGAACCACACAAGGTCAGGCAGGAGCCTGGGTCTCCTGGCAGGCCTGGCACTTCCTGGGGACAGGGAAAGGGTCGTGGCCGCACTCAGACCAGTCCTCCCCTTCCCAAGTTCTGGCTTTTCGGTCCAGCCCACTGAGGTTAAGTTTATGGGCGATCACATGGCCCCGGGAGTCCTTGTCAGTCTGAGATCTGGCCGAGCAAGGCCAGCCACCTGCGCCCCCCACCATCCCCTCTCCCAAGAGACCCCTAAGAAACAGCGGGCAGGAAAGCCCCCGGGCCCCTAGGTACCGGCAGCGCGGCGGTTCTGGAGCAATGGTTCTGGAAGCCGCTCCCTCCCGGGCCCCTGGAGGAGCCCCCGCCCCCTCACCCTCTCCCGAGGCGGCGGGTGAGCCGGAGCCGAGCGCTGCGCAGGGCCGCCCGCACCACGCCCCCCGCCCGTCCCCGCCGCCCCCGCCGTCCTCACACGGTCCCCGCACCGCCGTCGCCGCCGCGCGTCCCTCCGCTGCCGCCCGCCCGCCGCGGTTTGTGCTCAGCCGCCGCCAGGCTTCCTGCGCCGGGAACCCGAGAGAGGTGAGTGCGCCCGGGCAGCCGGGGTTTGGGCCCGGACAGCGGGGCAGGTAGCACCGGGATGACGGCGGCCGAGGGGATCGCTGGCCCTTCCGGCAAGACCGGCTCCCGGACATCTCCTGCGGCGGAAAATTCAAAATCCAGTCTCTGGATAAAGGCCTTTGTGGGGAGTGGAGGAGGAGAAGTGCTGGGAAGCAGGTCCTGTCATTCCAAGATCCACATCTATAGCGCTTTGGGGGCTCAAGGACCTACCACCCAGAGGATGTGTCACAACGCTGGCATTTGGGGGAGGGAGCAGGAGGCCAGAGGGGGCTGCCCTGCCCAGGGTCCCTGCGATGGGGGCAGATCCCAAAAGTCCAACACCATTCGTGTCCTCTGGGGACATGCCCTGACCCTGCATAACTGCAGCTAAGGCCCTGGGAAGGAGCACTGCGGGCAGAGTGGAAAGACCAGGTCCCAGGCTGGAGACTCTCCTGATGCAGAGGGGGAGAGAGCAAACTGACATCTCCTGAGTGCCTGTTCCTGCGGTGACAGTACTTCTCCGTCAGCATTCCCACCTGCCTCAGCCGTGCCCCCTCCACTCCCTATCACTCATTCAGCAGATGGGCCCTCTGCCAGGCGGAAACACGATATGGGGGGAGCTGGTCCCTACCCATACAACTCACACTCTAACTGGTAGAAGGTCCGCCGTGCTTCTCTTTCCTGCCCTAGCCGATTAGAATCTAAGGCAGTATTATCCCTGCACTGATGAGAAATTCTTAAGCCCCCACCATCAATATTCACAGGACCCCTTCCACAGCACCCACACACCAGTCACTGGGAGGATTCCCAGGATGCCTCCCCATCCTCTTGCGTGTTTCAGTTTAAAAATCACCTATTCCAGGAAGGCTACCCTGACTGCCCTCCTCTTGATCAGGCACCCTGGCCCTCCCTGCCCATCATCTTCTACTCATAGCTGTAATCAGAGTATTGTCATTGCTGTGTCAATCCTAGTTTTCCCCGCTAAGTCATTTACAAAAACTCAGCCATTCGAGTTCCATTTTATTATACACATAATATTTTTCTTGACTATTTTACTTTGGAACTGTATTATGGCAGAACCTCTACTCAGGAAACAGAAGCTTAAAACTTAATCTGTCGCTGCCACTATTTTCAGATCTCCTCTAGGCTGCTTCACAACTTCTGATGCAGAGTCCATCAGTTTTTTGGTACCTTGGGGACAAGCCCTGATACCCCAGAATGACCCCTGGGGCACCTGACCGAGGACAAAGAGAACCTATATTCTGAAGAGAGGACAAGGACCAGGGCCCCCTCCTTCTCATTCCTCTAGGGCCTGACTCCCTCTCTTTATTGGGGGCAGGAGGGGCCAGGACCGTGTCCCATTTTGCAGGCTTCCCCTATCGATGTCCTCTCACTGTTGGTCATCCCTTCTCTGGCCAATCTGCACTGGCCCTAATGGCCCCTGGGTGGCTCCTCGGGGACACCATGCAAAAAACCCCTGGAGTCTCCGTGCTGTCCAGATCCCTGACATGGCGCCTTGGCTCCCACCCCACCAGACAACCCTATGGGAGCTCAGCTCCTGTCCTCCAGATCCACTTAGCCACACCAGCCCGCAGGACAAGTAGAGGACATGCAGGGGGTTCAGTCTCCCCTGGCCGGCTCCTGCCTTTCTCCAGGCTTCTTTTCTTCCCGACCAAAAAGGCACACAGAGCTGATTAGCATCACCTGCTTCAGCAGACGGACCACTGGGCTCCTCTCTCTGGAGCGGCCCCAACCCCACTCCACGAGAGTTCACTTGGAGAATCTCAGCCTCTCAGGGCTCACCCTCTGCTCCCAGTTCCTGCTCACCCTCCCCAGCCCTACAGATGTGGACCAGGGACCCGGATTAGCACTGGAAGCCCTGGAGCGGTCAGGCCCACTGCTCAGGGACATCCTGGGTGCTCCTCTTGGTCTTCAACTGGACCCCAGTGGTCAATTGCAGAACAGGAGGGAGAACCTTCCCACACACACACTCATGGTTCTGGGGCACTTAAATACCCTTATTTTTAAAAGGAAATTGTGTTCCACTCAGAGAAGTAGGAAATCAGTATCCTCTGCCACAAAAGCAAGGTAATTGAACAAATAAAAACAAAGAAAACCAAGCAGTGTTGGTTTTAAACTTAGATTAGCACCTGTTGCCTGCAGAACACACCTGAGGCTAGTTCTCTAGCTTACAAAGGGAGATTAACAAGAATTAAGAATTAAAGGCATACTGACACCCAGCTGAGACTTCCTCCCTAGTGCAGAACAGGTTAAGAGAGAAATGGATAGGGAAGAACAAAATACATGGCCAAACTTCTATCAGTCTGCCCCTACTGAGTTCAGAGCACCACACTACGCCTGAAGTGATGCAGAACAAGCCTTCAGTGTATCCATCCCTGAAGGGTCACTTCCTCCAGGAAGCCCACCCAGACAGGGCTCCTTAGCCAGCTGTACTTCTCCTGTTTTAAGGGTCATTATGATTCACTGTAATGGGGTATTGGCTTCTACTCCCAAGCAGAAGTTCATAAGAACCACCACCAGGTCCGTCTCACTCACTTCACTATCCAGGTGTCTGTCCCCACGGGGCCTGGAGCACAGGGGTTGAACAGGTGAATGAATAATGAATGCATAGCTGGGTTGACCTTCTTGACTTTGGTCTTGCTGCCCCTCCCACCTCCAGCAATGCTTTTCCTTCCTCCTCCACTTCCTCCTCCCTGCCCAAACCCCACACCTTCCATCCTTCAAGGCCCTGCTTGAGAGCCCAGTTTTTCCAGGCCTTTTTCAACCCACCGAGCCCACCCCAAGCACCCCTGCTGTTGAATCTTTGATCCCTGGCACTGCCTATGCCCAGGGGACATTCGGTTCCATGGTACAGTGGGTTCCCCACATGCAGTATGGGTGACAAGCAGTATGGGTGACACCACAGAAGCTTGATATCTAATGTGGAGTGGCTCAGCGTGGTTCCCCCTTCAAGGACGTGGCTGTGTTGGCTCGGGACACTGTATGGGTTCCCTAGTGTTGCTGTGACAATCACTATAAGCTTAGTGGCTTAAAACGCAAATTTAATCTTACAATTCTGGAGGTCAGAAGTGGGTCTCGAGCTGTCAGCACAGTGGAGTTCCTTTATGGAGGCTCTAGGAGAGAATCCATCTCGTTTCCTTTTTCAGCTTCTAGAAGCTGCCTGCATTTCTTGGCTGGTGGCCAGCTCCCATCTTCAAAGCTGACTATTGCTGATTGTGTCTTTCCCACCCGTGGAAAATCCAGGATACTCTCGTTGCAAGATCCTTAAATGAATCACACCTGCAAAGTCTCTTTAAAAAAAAAAAAGAGATCCATTTATTCATTAGAGAGAGAGAAAGAGAGCAGGGGGAGAGACAAGCAGGCTTCCCCTGAGCACTGAGCAGACACGGGGCTTAATCCCAGGACCCCAAGATCATGACCTGAGCCAAAACCAAGAGTCAGACGCCCAACTCACTGAGACACCTAGATGCCGCATCTCTCTCTCTTTTAAATTAATTAATTAATTAGTTGAGAGAGAGCGCTCATGAGAGTGGGGGAAGGGACAGAAGGAGACCATCTCAAGCAGACCTGCCCCCCTACCCCCTCCCACCGCTGATCGTGGATCCAGACAGGGGTCTCCATCCCATGACCCATGAGACCTTGACCCGAGCTGAGCTACCCAGCCCCTGCAAAGTCCCTTTTGCCATGAAAGGCAGCGCAGTCACAGGTCCTGGGGATTGGGACATGGACATCTCTGAGGACGAACATTATGCAGGCTGTGTAACAGCTGTCCCGGTTCATCACAGGGCACTGTGGCCAGTGGTGTATTAATAATAACTGCCATTTGCTGAACATTGACTCTGGACCAGGGACCGTTCCGAGCACGTTCCCCAACACCCTGAGGCGGGTGCCACCATTATCACCCTCACTGTACAGGAGAGGCACCGAGAGATTAAATACCTTGGCAAGTGGCAGAGCCGGGATTTGAACCCAGGCAGTCTGGCTCCACCATGTGCATCCTCCTTACCTCCTCACCTCCTAACTGCCACTCTGTCACCATTCTCACCTCCAGGATCCCAGCCCAGAGCCTGGGAGAGACCAGGCAAGGTCTGAAGCCCAACACAGAGGGAGAATTGTCACCGAAATTTCTGGGGGAGACCCCATCTGGGTCACAGATTCTCTGCCAGTCCCCTCCCATGTCAGCCCTTTCTCCTCCCCATTAGAGGCATCCAAGCCTATCCCAGGGAGCCGCAGGGAGCTTTCAAAGGTTCTCTTTGGGGGGGTCGAGGCAGGTGAGTCTGGAACAGCTCCTGGATGCCACCTGCCGGTCAAATTAACCTCTGCCCTGCCCCCACAGCCACACCCCAATCCTATGAGCCCCACAGGAAACTACACCACACTTCCCTAGCTCGCCATCACGGAGAAGCCTGCATACTTGAGCCAGAGGGGAACACACAAACCTTCCAGCCACTGGATGGAGAGGGGTGCCCTAACATCCCCTGAGCACCCAGGAGGGGCAAGCATATTTCTAAGAGTTTTATACTTATTAATTCATTGACTACAACAACCCTGTGAGGTCCTGTTATTATCCCCATTTTACAAATAAGGCAATGGGGGCAGAGAGCAGTCAGGTAACTTTCCGAGGTCCCATAGCCAGTATGAAGATCCAGGATTCCATCCATTCTCCATAAGCAGGAGAACCAAGCAGAGGCTGGTCAAAGCGGGCTGAGCAGTCCCAGTCTGACCCACCCGATGACAGTGGCCAAGCCCCCTCTGTGCCTTCCTACCATAACCTGCTCTCTTAGCACCTGCTGGGCTGGGCTGGGCTCCTGGTTTCTATGTCAACAGATTTCTTGAGAGCACTTTTATATTTCATGCTTACACCGACCTTCATTATTGCCTCCATTTTTAAAGGAGGAAAAGCAGGCTGCAGGGAGCCTGAAAACTTGCCAGAGCTCCCCCAACCACAAAGCAACAGGTTTGGGATTTGAACCCAGATATTCAGATGCTCCCCCACTCCCTCTCCCAACTGCCTGAGACTGAGCGAGCCTAGCCTGAAGGCCTCCTCCAGAAGTCTGCAGTCTAGCCAGGCATGCAACAGGGTTTCCCCAGCGTGCCAGATGTGTGCACTCACATTTCTTCTGGACTTGCACTCCCTCTCCACCAGCCTCAGAGTTTCCTGCCTTCGGGTGGCCCCATTAGTCACACTGTCTGAGGGCCCAAGGATTATCTGAGTGGGAGTGGAAACAACCTTATGTTAATCAGGTCGGTCTGATGAATCAGTTCAGGCCCAAACCTGCCGGAGTATGGCTGGTGCCAGGAAAGAGAATTCTCAAAAAAGCCAGCTTCTTGCTGCTTGAAACTGTCCAGGGAGGAGCCTGACTCTACTGTGACAAGCATTTCTCAAAAGGAAAGTCAGACACACCAAAAGGAGTAGCTAGGAGGCTCACGGCCGCAGGAAGCACAGGGCAGGGGAGTCCGCGAGAGGCGGAGGCCCGCAGCTAAGCAGGGACGACAACGACGAGGAGCTGGGGCCGGAGCCAAGTGAGGAAGCAGGGCCCTCATTCTGCTATTCCGGGGATAAAGACAGATTTCCTCCGAGGCTGGCCAGCTGTGCTAACTGGAAGAACGAACTGGAAGAAACAGTAATTTTTAAAAGTAGATAATCTGTGCACATTCTAAACTGTCTGCATGTGCTTCCATTCGTGCAAGTTTGCAGGGAAGAGACATCTGGTCTCCACGTGTGTGTATCTGTCAGGGTCTTGGCAGGAATAGAGGCACTGTCGGGCAGGGTGACCGAGGAGAGGTTAACCCACGCACAGTTTTTCCGAGGTGTGGTTGGCGTTAAGGGAACCACGGCAGGACGGTGCACAAGCCTGAGCCAAGCATCTCAGGGCAGTTGTCACTCCCCCAGGCTGGAAGGAGAGGGAAGAGTAGTGCCGGACAAGGACTCCAGCACTAGCTAAAGGCAGGCAGCCAGCCTGGCAAGGGGAGAAACACTCCCTCCTCTCCATTCTCCTGCCATCCTCTGATCCCAGTTGGCGCCTCCCATTGGCCAAACCCAACAGAAGCCAGAGGGCAAGGGAGGCCGCGGGTGATCCAATCCATGGAGTTAGGAAGGAGACAGGTAGAGAGAGGATCTGGATGGGCTGATAAGAAGTCCTCGGCACACTTCTGGCCCTGGTGCGACCGTCTTTCATCCATCCCCTCTGCTGCCATTTCTGACCACCTGCAAGGGCTTTCCTAACCAGACACTGGGAAAATGCAAACGCTGAGACCAAAAATTCAGGAGAGGCTCTTAAAGAAGCAATGGACGTAAACGTCACTTATGCAGGGTATGGAGAAATTCTGCCCACGTCTCTGGAGGCCAGCCCATTGTGGGAGATGATTGCTGTGGGCAAGGAAGATGGTTATTAGTACAGTGTCTCAAATCAGCATTCCAGGAGCATGGGCCATAATTTGCCATCCCCCAGAACCAGGAAGATTCTGGAAAACAATGCATGCATCATTTTAACTTAGTGAGCTGTTTGTTGTTTACAAGGCCAGGTTTTACTTACAAAAGAACAAATTTTGCTGCCCCTGCCAAGAACTGGACATCTTAACACCAAGAAACAGAGCAAAGTCTAGCCAAAAGGCGACATGGTAGGCAGCGTGATGAATCTCCGCTTCTCCAAATCTAGCATCTTCTTAGGGAGAGCAGGGCCAGAGATGCCAGCCCTTTTCCACTGGCCAATTTCAGATCTTTAAGTAACTAGAATAGGTGCCATGCTGTTCTGTCTTTAAAAAGCGAAGCATGAATCCAAATGGAGCTTGTTTTCATTGAAGAGTATTGACACTTGTAAAAGGTTCTGGGTTTGGAGATCCCTAGTACTAGGCGGGGAGAGAAGGGGCCACCATATTGTAAGTTACAATGTGTATGCCTCCTCGCACCCCCCACCCTGAATTGTGTACCTGGCAGCCCACATGGGATTCACTTTGTAACAAACTTCCTACACAGCATGTACTGTATACCCTTGGGAGCCAGAATCCTGAATCTGGCAACTGACCATGGGCTTTAAAACACCCCACTTGCCTCCTGGGGCGATAGGATGAGGCAGATCATAACTGCTACATGAAGCAGCTTTAGTTAGGGCTCTGTTCAAGTCCTGGTTCAGACACTCAGAACTGAGTGCCCTCAGGTAATTCACTGAAGCTCAGTTTCCTGAGGAGACCATTCATAAGCACCAGGAACACAGTAAGCATTCAAAAGGTAAGAGCCATATATAAGAGGGTGTGTAGGGGGGACAGTAACAGCGAACATTTATGGAACCCTAATATCTGCTGGGTGTTGAGCTAAGAGCTTTTCCTGATTTAATTGTGGAGTCCTCTCAACTCCCTTTTGAACAAGTGTTCCCATTTCCCACATAAGGAACAAGGCATAGAGAGGTTGAGGGATTTATCCAAGGTTGCCCTACTAGTAGGTAGTAGAGCTGGGGCTCAAACTCTAGACACTCTGGCTTTTGAGGGCAAATTCTTAACAACTATTCTCACCTTGGTGATTTTTCAAAAGCAGATGTGCATTTTTATGGCAAGCATAGTTAATCCAGAAAACTCCATTTGTGAAGATTTTGCAAGGAGGAGGAATTTCAAAATGAGGACCAGCCAATGGTTTCATGCAGCCTCTGAGAAGAGCTTGCTGGGAGGTTCTGGGTTCCCTCTGCTTCCCCTGCCTCCCTAGCCAGGGTAGCTTCTCCCCTCCCCTCTTGTCACTGTCCATTTCCCTCCAGAGACTCACCGAGGGGCCTAATCACAAAGCAGGCAGCTCTGAGCCACCCGGAGAGCTTAGCTGAAGGTGAGACGTCGACTTCTCTCTTTACCTCTCTGCCTGCTCTCTGGTTGCCCTCCATCCTGCCACCTGATCATCAGTCCTAATGACCATGATGGCATGAGATTCTGCAGACTCCCATGGTGACACTCCCAAGACACTCGTGCTGCAAACAGGACTAGGGTGCTCTCCTTGGAGCCAGGGGCTAGGCCGGGAGTGAGTGTCCTGCACAGAGACCACTGGGTGCCAGTGACCCCAGTGGAAGGTGCAAAAGACACTGGAAAGGGAGCCAAGGGAGCATAGCACAAATTGCCTGGGAGAGCCAAGAAGGTTTGATAGGGAAAGGGATTTTTGGGTCTAAAAACTGGGGCTGGAGTTCCAGAGATGAGGACAGGAGACACAGAGTTAAGATCTGCAAGTGTGAAAGAGAAGAGATGCTGGAGGAACAGCTGAGGGTAGCTAGACTGGGTAGGATACTGGCTCTGGACTCACCTGCCTGGGTTTGAATCTCAGTGCCTCCACTCACCACCTGCGTGGCCTTGGGCTCATTACTTGACCTCTTTGTGCCTCATCCCCCTATGTGCAAAATGGTGATGATAACAGCATGTACCTAAGAGAGGGGCGAGGATCAGTTGTGTTTCGTACCTCCAAGTGCTTGGCACGGTGCCTGGCGCACACTACGTGCTCCACAGTGCAAGCCCTGGCTATAGTTATTGCTGTTCTCTGGGAGAGTGTGGGGCAGAGGGCAGGCAGACCAGCTCTAACACCTCCTTGAATTCTCAACAAAACCAGCAGGAGGTCCTCTGTGTTATGCCTGGCCACCCATGACTCAAGCATACTCGGGCCAGGAAGCACCAGGGCAGGGATCCAGAAGGCAGAAAACCTAAGGGCAGACTCCCAGGCTGGGCCACTGGGGCTGAGCTAGAGGCTCAGGGCAGCCGCTACAGACTGCATTTACTGAGTGGCTACCAGGTGCCCGCGCTGTGGAGAAGGACTTGAAAAGTACAGAAAGGTGCTTCCTGGACTCTTCTCTCAGCTGACCTAGGGATGTGGCTAAGAAGGACCCTTGTCCTTTTGCAAGCAAGGCCCCTCTGTACCCACACTCAGGTGCTCCAGAGCCTGTGCCGGGGACACAATGGTAGCGGGGGTGGGGAGGGCTGTACCTCTAGGACAGGTCTGAGCGACTGTGGTTTTTTCTGGCAGTAGCCTAGCCTGGGGCCTGTCGTCATGAAGGGCAGGGAAAGGACCTGCAAGGGCTTGGTGTGCCCGACGGGGGGGGGGGGGGGGGGGGAAGAGGAGAGGGGATGGGAGAAATCAATCGGGACACCAGGAGGAGGAGGGCCCGGCCAGGAAATGGACCCGCCGGCGTTCCCACACCACCTCTGCCCGCAACCAGAGGACGCAGTGCCCACCCTGCGTGCTGCGCGCTGGCCCTAGGAGGGGGCGCGGACAAGGCGCGCGGGGTAACTGCGACAGGCACCCCGGGCCGTTCACCGCGCAGGTATGTGTCCCCCTGAGCCAGACCTCTTCCCCTCGCCACAGTCGGTCGCAGGGTCCCTGGCGCCCCAGGAAACCGCTTGCGGAGAGCGGCCCGCTGCCAGGCACCGGCAGCCAGTTCTGTGCCTTCCCCGGGCCTGGCCCCGCGAGCGCGCGCTGAGGCTGCGGACCCTTGGGGACCACGTGTACGTGCGCGGGGCGCAGCGACCAAGTGCCGGAGCCACCGCGTGCGCGCGTGGGTGCGCGGGGCGGGGCGGGCCAGCGCGGGAGCGGCGGCGTGTGCGCGTGCGCTCGGGGCCGGGCGGAGGCGGCCAAGTGCGGGCGCACCCGGGATGAGCGCCGCGGGCGCCTAGCGGAAGCGGGCAGACGCGGTTGCGGCCAGCCTAGTGTCTGCCCCCCAGCGCCGCCGGCGCGTCCCGGTCCCTCTCTGGGGTGGAATGTCTCTGTCCGCGGTTGCTGCCTGCTTTGGCAGCCACCCCCTCGGCCGGCTCTGTGACCACCTGGTAATTACACACACACACACCCCCCACCCCCACCCCGACCCTTCATTTCCCAGAGCTCGGCAGGCAGCACAGTGACACAAAGATTCGCCAGGTTTTCCTTTCCTTCTCCGCACACCGTGGAGGGATGAAGGGCAGGTGTCGGCCTCAGGGCAAGCTTGCCTGCGATTGGCCGAAGGAACGCTGGATGGGGTTGGCGAGGGCTCCTGCCCGGCAGTCGGCGGGCTCAGGTTGTCCTCAAGCTGGAAAAGAGTGACGTGGTGGCCAAATGGCAGAGGAAGACACTTTGGGGATTTAGGAGGAGGAATAGAGGAGGGAGCGCTGACTTGGAGCCAGAGGCTGTCACTTTCTGGCGCCGGGCCTCTGTGAATCAGAAATAACTACTAGCCCGGGCCACCGCATGGGCACGGCCGGTGGTGAGGACAAAAGAGATGTGAGAATGGTCCAAGTGTCAGATGATGTGATTGTCTTGCTCCCCCTGCCTGCCGGCACAGGTAAGCTTACGAAGAGAAGGCTTAACAGAGGAGTAGGGGCTGGAGCAGTGTGGAAGCTATAGACTAGGGCATCTGCAGCTGAGAGCTCCATTCCAGAGCTAGAGGACTCCAGTCCACATCTCAGCGCTTCCTTTTATTAGCCCTATTACCTTAGGCCAATCCCCGACTCTTTTTAAGCCTCAGTGTTACTTTCTGTCAAATGGGCATGATGGTAGAGCCTGCTTCCTAGGGTGGTCCTGAGATCACACAGCTGCAGACCTTGCCTTGAAAGCCTTGCAGTGCCCCCTAAACATTACGTATGAATATTGTTATTGCCATTATGTCGCACCCTTCTGGGTACAGGAACACTGTAAGGAGTGAAGCCTCATCCAACAACAAACAGTGGGAAAATGGGTTTTGTCCTTCCTAGTTGACTGGTTTCAAACAAGATGCCTTCCCTCTCTGAGACTTAGTAGCTCATGGGGAAAATTATTGTTATTGTATCCACCTCACAAAGTTGTTTAAAAAATGAAAATAACTGTATGAATGAATCTAGCCCATGATAAACCTTCATCTGATTTTGGAAAAGAAAAAAAAACCTAGAACTCGTATTCTAGTTATCACCTCCTGTAAAACAAACCACTTTAAAGACAGCAGCTTAAAATAAGAGCATTCATCTTTTTAGCACAGGATTCTGTGATTGGGCAGGGTCGTGGGGGTGGGGTGGTGTATCTCTGTCCTTGCAGCATCGGCTGATACGGCCAGCTGGGGCGGAAGCATCTTCTTCCAAGATCACACGCTCGTGCAACAAGCCAGGTGATCCTGGCCTTCATCTGGGACCGTCTTTCAGGCTTTGTGTTCCTGTCAATGTGGGCCACTCCAAGAGGCTGCTTGAGCCTCCTCCCAGCATGGCGGCCAGGTTTTAAGGGCAACTATCCCACATGATAGGAGATGGGAGCTTCCAGTCTCTTCAGAGTTGGCCTCAGTAGTAACAGAGCCCACTGCGATTCAAGGGGAGGGGACTTCGAGGCTGTCTCTCAATGAGAAAAGCATCACATAATTTCTGACTATCTTGAATCTACCCCAGCTTGAAAGCCTTCCCTGTGCATTGGCTTTTTTTTCCCCCCTGCTGGGTGCCATGGTGACAAATTCATTCAACTTTGCAAAGAAGACCAGTAAAGATCCAGATATCCCTAACGAGGGCCTTATCACAGAGCCTGTTTTGGTCAGGATCACTCTCTGGGCCTGATTCCAGGCTGATGAAGCAGGCCCCTTAAATACTGGCTTCTCTAGTGTCTGTGTCCTTGGACCCCCGGAGGCTTCAGTCCCCAGCTCTGCCAACCCCTTGTCTTTAAAACAAAAGGGAGAAGCCAGGAAGAGGGTAGGTAATTTGGATTCAGAAAAGTGGATTTTAGCAGGTGGCTCGGGCTGAGTGTAATGAGCACTGACGTATCTCTCAGTTCCCTGGAAAAATCTGTTTGTTTTCCAAGAGGGTTGCTGCCTGGGTGTTCGGAGTGACTGTTGTCCTACATTATTAGGTTATTAACTGATGGGTTGGAGCACCGTGGGTGGGGAGGCAGGAGGCCGGAGAGGGCAGCAGGCCCTGGGAGTAGCTATGGCAACCTCCAGGACTGTGGTTTGTGCTTTGGGTCCAAGCAGGAAGGATGTCCAAGACAGCTGAGACCTTCTCAGAAAGACCACAGACGCTCCAAAGAGAGAGGTTTCCACTGTAATGTATTTTCGCACGACCACCCACCCATGTCCTTAGAGTCAAAACCAACCCTCTTTCCTGTTGCCTCATCCCAGAGCCTGACTGTCTGGCCCAGTCCGTCATCTCCTGACTTCAGTTTCAGCCACACTGGGCTGAAGGAAGAAGTGGATTTGAGATTCACGTCTTCATTCACACATTCAACACTTTTGTGTCATGCGTTTCTTTGGGGCTGACCCACCTTCTCCCTGGGCTGACCCACCTCTCCCTGCAGAGAACAAAACAGACCCCGCTCCTCCTTCTTCCTGGGGCTTACTGTCTAGAAGGGGAGAGGGGCATGAGCAAATATTCACACAAATTCCCACTCATTGCCTTGTTAATCTTTTTCTTTTTTTTTTTTTAAGATTTTATTTATTTATTTGACAGAGAGGCAGGTAGAGAGAGAGGGGGGAAGCAGAGTCCCCGCTGAGCAGAGAGCCCGATGCGGGGCTCGATCCCAGGACCCTGGGATCATGACCCGAGCCGAAGGCAGAGGCTTTAACCCACTGAGCCACCCAGGCGCCCCGCCTTGTTAATCTTTGAAATATAGTTAATTTAGACTTGACTTGAACCCTGGCTCTGCTGTGAGCCAGCTCTGTGACCTCGGTCCCTTCGGTGGTAAGGCCAGGATAATAATATTTACTTTACGGGGCTGCTGTGAGGCATCACCAAAGCACACTCTGGGATGCGCAGCGTCTCGCACATAGCGGTAACTCCAAATATGTAAGAATCGTCCCCCCACCCCCGGCGTCCCCTTGTCCACCGCCGGTTTGTCGATCGGAACTCGCCAGCCGCCCTCTCTCTGTAGGAGGAGCCGTGGTCCCAGCTCCCTGGCAGTCAAGGCAGTGGAACACCCAGACCTCACCTTTCAGAAGTCTCGAGTTGGCCAAGGCAAGACACAAAGAACCCAAGGAGGGCTGTGTGGAGGAAGTGGCATTTGAACTGGGCCTTGAACAAGCTCTGGTTCTCAGATTTCGGCATGTGTCAGACAATCCCGAAGGAATTGCTCCAAGGCCAGACTCTTGGACCTCATCCCGAAGTGATTCTGGTCCGGCCCCCTGCTCGGGGTTTACAACACTGCCGTTTGCCTTCGTCAGCACCCAGAAACTTCCTGTGCCGCCCTGGCTCTGTTGGTCCACAAAACAGGACCCAACTCTCTTCCACCCCATCAGCATGGCTGCACCTGGTTGCCAGCTGGGGTTGTCCAGAGACGTTTTGAAAAACCCTGGTGCTCACGCCTCCCTTCCAGGAAGGATGACTTCATCCATCCGAGGTAGGGCATGGGGGCTGGCATTCATTTTTATCATCTCCCCAGGTATTTTCTTAGGTGAGTTGTGACCCACTGACCCAGATGCTCTTTGTGAGCGGCTGAAGGGTGACAGGCAGGGAATGGGAGCGGAAATAGCCGTGCTCCCCTGTCCTTGGCCGTTATCCCAGTGTCTTTGCCCATGTCCACAGTACATTCTAGTTGCCGGAGCCCTGGCTTGTCTGAATGGCTCAAGCAAGGACCCCTGGGGCAGGGGTCCAACCTCCTGCACCCCCATTCCTGGTATTGAAGGTGCTCAAGGTGGCTTGATGGGTAGAATAAATGCCCTTGGCTTCTCCCGGCATCCCCTGCCTCCCACTCCCCAGGCCCCCTGCCCCTAAGTGCAGCTTGAACAGCCCTGGCAAGGTTTCTCCCTGCCCGCCTTGGGGTGTGTGACAAGCATTCCGAGGATGCAAGGATGCAGTCCCCGCTCTCATCCTTAGCTGGGGAGTGTTTCTCGGCAACCGCCCAGCCTGATACCAGATCGGAGTTCACATGATTCTGCCTCAGCTCAGGAATGGGCAGCCTCCAGCTGGGATTTTCTAGACCGAGCTGGGGAGGTGTGGTCTGTGGAAAATCTCCGGAGGGGAAGCTCGGGTCCTGGCTGCAGGGTGGCCGGCTTGGGGCGTCCACCGGGCCCAGCAAAGTGGGTCCGGTCTCCTCCTCCAGGCTTCTCCGGAGCAGCTGGAGGGAGCCCGGCTGTTTGAGGTTTGAGGGCAGAGCTCAGCCTGGCTGGACAGTCAAAGAAGAGCCAGATTCCCCCTTCGCCGCTGCTCCCTGCCTGCTCCTCACCTGGTGGCAGAGATTGTCATTGCCTTCCTGGGGTCTGGAGGCCGAGCAAGGCGGGGGATCGGCCCAGACTGTTTCCAGACTGTTTCCAGACTGAAGATGGTGACTCATTAGTGGGTCAAGAAATCAATTTAGTAGCTAATGACCTGCATTTCAAAAATGAAATAGAAATGATCAGAGTGCGTGACAAGTAGTAGGGTAAGTATTGCTTTGGGGAAGTTTGTTTCTCAGTATGCATGTGTATAATGTCTGTACGGGTTTGGTTACAATGTCAAGTGTGTTCTTGCTGTGGCTTGTGGTCGAAAGAGCTTAAAAGGCAGCAAATTCATGCCGTGATGCTGGGTTCTGGATTCAGATCCACCTGACTTACTGTCTGAACTTGAGCCACTGGGTTAGGCTCTCTGGGCTTCAGGTTCTGGGAAAGGGATAGTGGTACCAGCCCCACCCGCCTTAGAGGGACCGCTGGAGCCCCGATGGGACCAAACTTCGAAACAGTTGCGAGGGCTTTAGAAACAACATTGTCTCCTCGTTGGTGGTGCTGGAGTGAGGATAGTTGGGAGCCAGATGGGACCAAGGAAGACTGCGGGCTGATTTTCTACTTCTGTCCTGGAGGGAAATATCAGCCTCCGAAAGCATGTAGAGGTTTGACCGCTGAAGGGAAGGGAAGCTGGGCTTGCCGGAAACTCCCCACTCCGTGGGCTCGGGGCTCCGTGAGTAACTGCGTGCGTGCCTGTGTGCAGCTCACAGAAGAGACGTGAAGATTAGATCACTGTTTATGCATCAGATCAAGGCCAGCGTCAAGCCCCTCCGCCTTCTGACTGGGAATGTGCAGGAGACTCTGAGTTTGCCTCAAAGAGGTGCTTCCTTCCTCTCAGGGCTCATTTCTCATGGTCGTTAAAGTCCTCGGAGACCTCCGTGCCGATGGGCGTTTGTGTAAAGATTTGCCTCGAGGTGTTGGGTTGTTTTGTGTGGAGTCTCTCGGTTTCTTAGCTGCATGATGAAGCATTTGAGGTCGACGCAGGGGCTCCTTGTGTTGGTTCTTCGCCCCGACCTCCACCCCTTGGGCAACCACGGATTGGGCACACCATGGGCTTTCCTCACGGGCCGCTGAGGAAACAGTTGACCTGGTAGAGCACCTGCCAGGTGCAGGGAGCTAGCCCAGGACTAAGCCTGGGGGCCTTCCTGGTGGCATCTGAGGACTTGGGCTCAGGGAGGCCTGGAGGTGGGGGTTGACTGCTCAGTGATAATCGTGATGGAGAGAAAGAACGTGACGCAGAAGAAAGTGTGGGCCGATCTGAGTTCAAAACCTGCCTGCCACATTGTGACTGTGGAATCTGGAGCGGGTCGGTTCCTGTCTCTGAGCCTCAGTTTTTTGGGCTGTAAAGTGAGCACTGATAAGAGTGGTGTTGAAAGAGAACGAGTGTATGGTAATGTTCCTGGCAGGTGGAGGGCTCTCCGCTGACGTGGCTTGGTTCTGCCACTCTGTCTGCGTTCTTCCATTTACAGATTACTTTTGTACTCACTGTGTCCCTTGATTTTTGAGGAGCGAGTTTCCTATGGAGACCAGGTAGAGAAAGTCACTCCTGGCAAGGCGTAGTTGCCATCTGAGGGTACGTGTCATCAGGAACCAGTAGAAGGGGCGGCTGGCTGGGATTAGACCCGGGTGAGAAAACTTCTGCCTCGGACCAGCTCTGGAGCCTTGGGTAGACTCCCAGCTGCTGGAGTGAAGGCCACAGTAAATCTTCCTTCTTCCTTTTCCCTTTCTATGAATGACATCCCTACTGTCCCAGCACCCAACCTCAAACCCATCTACCCATCCACTCACCCATTCATCCACCTCTCTACCCATTAACCCACCCATCTATCCATCTACCTAGCACCCATCTAGGTGTTTACACATCTGTCCACCCATCCACCCACCCATTCCTCCATCTCTCTACCCATTCGCTTACCCATCTGTCCGTCTACCCTCATACATTCATGTCCTCATCCACCTGCCCCTCCATCTACCCACCCACTCAACCCACCCACTCATGTACCTCTGTACCTCTCCATCCATCTACCAAATAATTTCTGAGAGCTCATAAGTACCCAACACTGAGGAACATCTCAGATTTGCCCCTGGCTCCGATTTATCCACCTCCCTTGTCAGTGGCTACAGCTTCTTCTTTTCTCCTCTCTGGCCACACTTCCTCATACCTAGACCCCATCATGCCAGGCTACTCTCAGTTCCCCAGAAGTGCCCATTATCTCTCAGATTTGGCCTGTTGCACACATTGTTTCCACAGACAGAAACTTCCCTCTGCTGGGGCAGCCTTTCCCCCCTTCTTCTGTCTTAGCCTGACTTGCTGCTCAGGAAAGCTTTTGGGGCTGGGCCGGGTTACCTCCTACGAACTCCCTTAAAATCCTGTGCTCTCCTTAGGAGCTGGTTTCACTTGTCTTCTTCACTGTCCCATGAGAGTAAACGCAGCTTGAGTTACACTGAGTGACAGTGTCCGGCGCAGTGGCTTCCATACAATAGTTGCTCAGTAAGTTTCTGTTGCGTGAACGGATAAGTGAACAGACAGATGAATTGATGGAAGGAAGGAAGATTGGAGAACCGTTGAAGGATCTGAAGTAGGAATGGTTATGTTAGATTTGTATTTTAGTGGATGGCTTTACGGGAGGTAAGGTGGAGCCAAGATATCCAATAGGAGGCCACTGAGCTGATTCTGGGGATGACGTCTTGACCAAGCCAGTCTAGGGCACTGGTGAGGAAACTGAAGAGGAAGAGACTGATGTGGGAAATATTTAGGAGTTGAAAATGGTAGAACAGGGTAGTTAACTGGACGCCTTGGATGAAAATAAGGAAAAAAGCAGAAGGCCCTTCAACTGGACAGGTAGGGATGCCCCTTCCAAGAGCAGATTCGTGCAGAAATGATGGAAGTGGGGTGGGTCTCACTGAGCCTGGCCAGTGAGGCAGGAGGATGCCGGTGATGTCTGCCATCCACCTGGCAGGACAGAGGGATGCTGTCCCCCAGAGGGTGTGTGTGGAGTGAAAAGAACAAAACAACATTAAATGTGAGCGTGAGGGATGCTTATGGCACCGCCATACCCTACCCTGTCGTCAGGTGGTAGTAATTTGTGCATGTGCTGCTCCTGTCCTGTGAGATTGGAGGCCTCCTGAGGGCAGGAGAAACAGAAAAGCTGGACCCTTGGGCAGGCCACTCCATCTCTCTAGGCCTCAGTTGCCTCGTCCCTCAAAGGGGGGAAATAACAGGGCCGTTGCGAAGACGGGGGCAGGGGCAGGTGTGAAATGCTCTGCAAAAGATTTTGCAAATACGAGGGCTGAGTATCCTGGCAGATCTAGTCACTGCTTCTCGAGAGACTGAATCAGGCTGTTGACCTCACACGGGCCATCTCCTGGTTCCGCCCGCAAGGTCCTGCTGGGGCTTCGGTTTCCCCTCCAGCCACCTCTGCTCCCCAGGTTGGGAACTTGTGTTGTCTGGGTGCCTATCCTGCCGCTTGCCAGGAGCCAAAACCCAGACCTTCTAGAACGCAGAGTGTGCTCCATGGGCCAGCCACACCAGCATCAGCTTAGGAACATGCTGGAAATTCTCAAGCCCCACCTCAGACCCACTGACTTAGAAACCTTGAAGGGGAGGCTCAATAATCTGTTTCCAACAAATCTTCCAGGGCATTCGTATGTTACCTAAATTCGAAAGCTGCTGCTCGTCGAACACCCAAATCCTGTTTTGGCTACAAGTGAACGTAGGAGGTACTTGAATCTAAACATAGTAAATGTTTCTTCTATGCCCTGCAGGCTTGAATATTTTTGACTCTGGTCGCCAGAATTCGATTACTGTTGGCCTAGGAGGGAGGAAGGGACAAGCCCGTGCCCCAGCGCTGTCCCGCTCCCAACCCCCCTTCCCCCCTCCCCCTCCCACACACACGTGTACACTCACCGCTAGTAAACAATAGGCTTCAGCCTAGTGACTCTCAATGAATTCCTAAGACCTGACAGGATGTGTTTTTCACTCTGGCTTCGTTCGCCCTGAGTGAGTGCTCCGGAGGACTGTTTGGGGCCCTGTGCTGCGGTCCACTTCTCATCTGGAAGCCAGCCAGACCGTTCGGCCCCAGGTGTAGGCTTGGGATTCGGGGATAGGAGGTCTGGCAAGAGGAAGGTGAATGGAGACATGGTTTGACACACCGAGCTGAGTTTTGGGGTCACAGGCCTCAGCTGCCCCTTTCTCCTTCCTTTCACCGTCAAAACGTAGAAGCAAAACCAAAACACACAAAGAGCAAAAAACAAGAAGATGCCCTTGGGCGCCATTGGTGGGAATGTAAAATGGTGCAGCCGCTGTGGAAAACAGAATGGCAGTTCCTCAAAAAATTAAAAATAGAAATACCATATGATCTAGTAATTCCACTTCTGGGTATCTACCCAAAAGAACTGAGAGCAGGGACGCAAATAGATAACTGAACATCCATGTTCAGAGCAGCCACAGCCAACAGGGAGGGCAGAAACAACTCAAGTTCACTGACAAATGAATGGAAAAGCCAAATCTAGTAAATACCTACAACAGAATATTATTCAGCCTTAAAAAGGAAGGAAATTCTGCAAATGCCACAGCGGGTATGAATCTCGGGGACATTCGCTGAGTGAAATAAGCCAGTCACCAAAAGACAAACCCTGAACGATTTCCTTAGACGGGGGCCCTAGAATCGTCACATTCACAGGAACAGAGAGCAGAACGGCGGGTGCCAGGGACTGGGGGCTAGAGGGGGGTGGGGAGTTAGCGTTTTGTGGGAACAGAGTTCTAGTTTGGGAAAATGAGAAAGTCCTGAAGACGGACAGTGGTGCTGGGTGCATGACAGTGCGAGTGATCACCTGTACACTTGAAAATGCTCCACGAGGTAAATGGTATATGATATATATACATATCTCCCCACCATCAAAAACACCAAGAAGCACTCCCCTCCACCACCATCACTGAGACTCTAGGCTTGTGTCCTGGAGAGGATAGAGAGCTGAGCCAGAGCGGGAGTCCTCGTCTTCTAGAGACTGAGGGGTTGGGAGTGAGTCTCGGGTGGGGGTAGGGAGGTGGGACATGCAGCGGGAAAAACCCTCAGTCTGCCATCTGGCAACCTTGGTGTCCTCACCTATGAAACGAGGCGGCGGTCTTCACTTATTCCTTCCAGAAGTGTTCATGAGTATGTGTGAGGTGCCAGGCTGCGTTCAAGGTGCCCCTGGCCTCTGGCCTCTTGGGATTCGCATTCCCATGGAGGGGAGAGACCAGTAGCCGCAGACAAGCAAACCGGCAAGAGCAATCTTGCGTGCTGCTGGGGGCTCTGAGGAGCGGTCAAACAGCAGGTGTGAGGGTGGCGGGGTGGGGGGCTGCTTATGTGGGGCGGTCAGCGGAGGTCTTGCATAAAGGGAGCCAGGCCTGAGGTAGAAGTGGAGGTGGGGGGAAGGCAGGAGACAGCACCCCCGAGAGGCCATCGCTTATGCAGCCGAGGCCTGAGCCACGGACAGCAGGCCTTTGTGGCTAGTGCATGGCGTGTGGTGGTGGTGGGCAACGCTGAGCCTTGTAGGTCCTATGAGGAGTTTGGGTTTTACTGCAGATGTGATAAGAAGCCATCTCCGTGGCTTTTAAGCAAGGAAGAAGAGGCCTGGTTGTTTTAGAAAAAGAGGGCTGTGGCTTCCATGTGGGTCATGTGCAGGGACATGGACGGGAGAGCTGCGGTGAGGGAGGGGTGGTGCTGGAGGGTAGCTTTGGTAAGACCATCTCTTGCCCGTTTAGGAGAGACCTTTATGAAAGCTGCAGGGAACTTTCCCAGGGACAATGCCCATACTTACATGTTTATAAGATTGAGCAGGGGGTTGTAGGGGAATCCCTCGAGTTTTCCCTCCATGCACCCCAGGACTGGAACTGCTGGGCTGGGTGTCTCTGAGTCCCTTCCGAGCATGCTACACCCCCTTCCAGGCTGAGCCCTGGCTTCAGGGGCCCCAGGGCCAGGCAGGGGCCACAACAGAGCTGCAGGGGGAAGGCGGTGGGCAGAGGGGCCGTGGTCAGCAGGTGGTGAGGTGGCCGCCCAGCAGACTCTGAGGGGTCTCCCTTCTGGGTCCTCGAGCTCAGCTTGACTGTGGTGGCAGGACAATGCAACGGGCAGAGTGGATCTCCTGATACTTCAAAACAGCTTCGTTCAAACCTCACTCACTCAGAATTTGCAATCATGTGGGCCGTACATGCTCAAGGCACGGCTGAAATTGGTTCTTGGGTGGGGTGAAAAAAAAACC
Source organism: Enhydra lutris kenyoni (assembly GCF_002288905.1). NCBI lineage: Eukaryota > Metazoa > Chordata > Mammalia > Carnivora > Mustelidae > Enhydra > Enhydra lutris. The sequence goes on from NW_019154104.1 coordinate 4,519,909, forward strand.
CTGAGCTATTACAATGATTTGTCACCCTTCAAAGGGCCCCAGTACACAAACAGATGTGCAATATATTGGGGGTATTAAAATTTCATGGAAAGGGGGCAGTCGGGGGAAAAAACTGTCTAATGAGGCTTTCTGGGAGGATGATTCTTAAACAAACAAAAAATTGAGAAGTCCTGATTTAGAGGCAGTGAGATTTTTCTGTGGAGCCAGAAGAGTTCGATCAACAGAGTAGCTTAGGCCTTTCATTTCGATATATTAATTTATAAAGTGGACTTACAACAGAAATCTTTGTTCTCTCTTGTTCAAATGTATCTGTACACATAGCAATAGCGTTTTCTTCGTTAAATTCTCAACAATATGGGCTTTTCACCAATGTAAGACTTCCCATCTCTTACTCTGCCCCTTTGCCTCTGGCAAAACAATGCTGTGGATTTTGGCATCCATATCCATCATTTTACGTGGCCCTGATACTGACCTGAGGGCAGGTGTTTCTACAGCCGGGTTACAGATGAGGACAAAGATGCTCAGAGAGGGGAAATCACTCGCTCAGCCTGTAAGCAGCTGACCCTGGCCTGGTGCTCGTTTCTGTTGCTTCCTTGTGCTGTTCCCTGCGCTGTGTCCTCAATTCCACAGAGAGGAGGTGAGGTAGCACCTCCCCATGAGCACCCAGGAGTCCAGACCATGCCCTGTGGGAAGCGTGGTCTTCCTTTCTTGCCAGAGCCCACTAGGATGTGGCAAGGTGGGACCACTTCCGGGCTCTCTGGAGAGGCTCCCGGAAGAGGCTGTGGTCTCAGTGCTGACTGACCTGGTACCTTCCTGGGAGCAAGTAGGAAAATGTGAGTGATGCCTAGTGCTGTCATGGGGGAGAGTGGCCGGAGCCCTCACTGTTGTGTGTGGGTTGGAATTGATCTTCACCTTGGGCGTCCCTTGGAGAGTGGGACTCGGGGTGAATTTGTGCTCATAAGAGCTCCTCCCCTTGCTTGCTGCCCTGAGTGACCAGGAAAATAAATAAGGAACAGGAAGCCAGGGAAGGGGGGACAGGGAGGCATAAACCACCATTTAGTGTCTTGGCATGTGACCAAGAGAGTCAACTAGATAGTCGAGTTGGGTTGAGGTTGGTTCATCTTCTCCATTAAGGAAGGCCCTTAGCACAGTACCTGACACACAGTAGGCGCTACATAAATGTCAGCAGCCGTTATCCGAAGCCTTTCCCACCTTTACCTTTCAGGGGTTTACCCACCACCAAGGAGGCCCAGCTTTCCATACAGCTCGAGCCGTATCCGACTAGCAAGATGGCCGTGGAGAGACCTGCCTGTTCCCTGTGCCCGTGACGGGTGAGGTGCTCTGGGGCCCAGCGATGGGGAACGCTACCGCGGAGAACACCTCGCTGTGCAGCATTGACCACACCATCCACCAGACCCTGGCCCCGGTGGTCTACGTGGCGGTGCTGGTGGTGGGCTTCCCGGCCAACTGCCTGTCCCTCTACTTCGGCTACCTGCAGATCAAGGCCCGCAACGAGCTGGGCGTGTACCTGTGCAACCTGACGGTGGCCGACCTCTTCTACATCTGCTCGCTGCCCTTCTGGCTGCAGTACGTGCTACAGCATGACAACTGGTCGCACGGGGACCTGTCCTGCAGGGTGTGCGGTATCCTGCTGTACGAGAACATCTACATCAGCGTGGGCTTCCTCTGCTGCATCTCCATCGACCGCTACCTGGCCGTGGCCCACCCCTTCCGCTTCCACCAGTTCCGCACGCTCAAGGCGGCCGTGGCCGTCAGCGTGCTCATCTGGGTCAAGGAGCTGCTGACCAGCGTCTACTTTTTCCTGCACAAGGAGGTGGTGGAGGACGGGGACAGGCACCGCGTCTGCTTCGAGCACTACCCGCTGGAGCCGCGGCAGCGCGGCATCAACCACTACCGCTTCCTGGTAGGCTTCCTCTTCCCGCTCTGCCTGCTGCTGGCCTCCTACCGGGGCATCCTGCGGGCCGTGCGCCGGAGCCACGGCACCCAGAAGAGCCGCAAGGACCAGATCCAGCGGCTGGTGCTCAGCACCGTGGTCATCTTCCTGGCCTGCTTCCTGCCGTACCACGCGCTGCTGCTCGTGCGCAGCCTCTGGGAGGCCAGCTGCCAGTTCGCCAGGGCCGTCTTCAACGCCTACCACTTCTCCCTGCTGCTCACCAGCTTCAACTGCGTGGCCGACCCCGTGCTCTACTGCTTTGTCAGCGAGTCCACGCACAGGGACCTGGGCCGCCTCCGCGGGGCCTGCCTGGCTTTCCTCGCCTGCGCTGGTGGTGGCCGCGCCCGGGAGGCCTACCCGCTGGGCGCCGCAGACGCCTCCGGGAAAAGCGACGAGCCCGAGCTGCTGACCAGGCTCCACTCAACCTTCCAGACCCCGAACTCACCCGGAGCCGGTGGGTCCCCTGCAGGCGGCTTGGCCTAGTTCGGGGGCGGTGAGTGTCTCACCATCGGCGGGGGGGCTGGTGAGGGCTGAGCTTGCCGGCTGCCGCTGGCCACTGCCCTTGGCCAAGGACAGGTGCCTCTTTCTACTGGAGTGAGAACCTCTCTGGCCCGGGGAGCCCGCTCCAGCTTGCTGAACCCGGTGGGGATGAGCCCCGGGAGTTGATGGCTGTCATCTGCTGCTGGTTGGGCTCCTAGGGAGGAGAAGAGGGCGAACTGTCACTTCCATGAGGTTCTTCCATGAGAGAAGCTGAAGGGAGGGGATTGGTGCAGAGTGTGAGGGCATGGAGGATGGGACTGGGGCGTGAGGGCAGGTTCCTGGGTGCACGTGTGAGAGGCCCTTCCAGTGCCGTTGTCACAGATGACCCCGTCCAGAGGCCCCGGTGCTTCCTGGGGTCACGACACGTGAAGCTGTGTTGTCATCACGGACAATTGGGCCTTACCCCTTTGTTGGAAGAGGACCGGCTGGGAGGTTGGATGGGGAGAAGGGAGGTGGGGAGGTGTTTGGGCACTGGAAGTGTGTGGTGGGGGACAGTGAGGGGAATGACAGCAGAGGAGAGACCCCAGCTCCAGGCTCATCTCACGTTCAGAGGGAGAGCTGAGGGGACTTCCCAAGCCCCGGGACTGATAGGAGACAAATCCCAGGGCTCCCCGGAGCTCCCTGGGGCCATGTCTGTGGTCCTTTCAAACAGCCGGTACTGAAAGCTCTGTGTCAGTACAGAGTTCCCAGCAAGCAGAGTCCTGCTCGTTAGTTTTCTGTTTCCATCTGCCCAGAAGCACCGGACGCGGAAGCTGTGTGTGTGTGTGTGTGTGTGTGTGTGTGTGTGTGTGTGTGCACGCACACGTGCATGTGTTCATGGTTCAAATGCCAGTCTCCATGACAGCTGTGTGCCAAGACACTGAGGCTGGGGTTGTGTGACTGCTGGTGGTGTTGCCTCCCCCTGCCCCCTAGTTCCCACTTTGTCTCCCACCACACACCCTGTGGAGTGTCCAGCAGTCTCATGATATCCTCTCGCTGTCCTCAGCTATAACAAAGTAAAACAGAGACACATTCTCTAGCATCTCTCAGCCCAAAGGCCTGCGGTTAAGCTCCATGATGGTTTAAATAGCCCCTGGGACAAGGAGAGGAGGGGGCCCCGGGCTCCTCCTGCCGCCCTTGTTCCCCAGCACGGCTCCTCTGCCAGGTGGCCCACCTCACTCCCTGGAAGGTGACAACAGGTCCCAGGGGCCGCGTGTAGCCCAGGGTACTGACTGCTCTCTCTTGTTCTGTCCCCGAAGGCTCAGTACGGGTCTCATCTCTCCTACACCTTTGTGCCCAGCCATGTTGAGCCTCCACCCTGGTGCACATGCCAAGGACCAGAAGAACTTCTCGCTGCTCCAAGCATCTGGCCACTTTTGCACAAATGTTAGCCCTTCAGGTTTCCTGGCCGTGGGCTGGAGCCAGCTCTGACTTCCCTCAGAGTTCTGGGATTCAAGCTAAGCTCCCCATACCCAAGGGGCTGGGTGGACTGGGTGGACTCAAGCCTAGAATGGGACCAGGGATGGGGAGATTCAAGCTGGCATCCACAGAACATTTCTGGAATCTGCTGAAAGGAAGGCCAAGGAGAATATCTCCAATCTCTCTTCCCCTTTCCTCCCATCCTTCTCTAAGAAGTCCATTTATCCTGATTCTCTTACCCTCCAATCAGGGCTACCCAGAGGTAGAGGCCCCATGCTGGAAGTGACATTGGCTTTGACTGGGTAGCCCTACTGTAGCTCCTTAGGGAGGGCCTCCCATAACCTGGGGAGCTTCTCTTCCCTTCCTGAAGGAAGAAGTGACCAGATATGAAGGTGGCAGAAGTGGCCATCCTGCCAAGAAAAGTCTACCTAGTCTCACCCCAGAATCTTACTGGGGCAGGGGCACTGGTTGAGGCCTCCATGCCCCCTCATCGCAAATTTCCTCCTATTTTGACCTTAAACATGAGCATTCCCACTGGGATGGACTGAGGTGAGCTGAGGGTGGTTCCTTTTACTATCAAGAGTTGTATTTTTGTATTGTCCTCTCTTTAATGCCAATTATGTGCGTGTTGGACTGTGCACTGGATTTATGTAGCAAACTTGAGTCTGCAAATAAAGCAAAGTAACCAGCCACAGCTGGAGTGTGCTGCAGTCCTTAGGGGGGAAAAGGGTGTTTTGATACCAGGGGGAACCTAGAGGGCTCTTGAAATACCCAGTAGAGTCAGGAAGTTCCAGGGATCGGCCTTCTTAGAGAAAACTCAGAGAAATTAGGGTATTTGCCCTTGGTTACCCAGCAGTGACCCACAAAGATGGAACCTTCAAGTGAAGTTGGGTCTTCTCTCCCTCTTCTTGAGAGTCACAAAGTGTCTTCAACTCTTTAGCACATTGTTGCAAATCCACTCTGGGACTTAATTTGGCCCCCTCCCCTTTGAGGACAGAGTCTGACCCTGTGATTTGGAGACTATCACTCTGTCCTTGGACACATGACCCCTTCTGCCCTCTAGGTGGCTTTTCCCCACAGTGAGGACAGGCTTGATCAGAGAGACCACCCTCTTCATTAATGAAAGACAGCCAAAGTAGAAAGACCTGTTGAGTCATCTCTAGGGGGTGTCCTCACCACTTGAGCTTTGTTTGGGGAGGCTCACATTTGTTGACCAGCCCTCTTAGGTTTTAGCTTTTTCTCAACAGTGACAGGCTACATGTTTATTGCTCAAGATCAGCTGCATCATATTAAAACATAAATTTGGTTTTGGTTACTTAATCCTTTCCTGGGTCAGATTCCTGGAGTCCTGGAGGATTCTGCAAGAATTGATCCTTCTTCCAAACAGATTAAGTGAGGACATCATTGGGGATTAAGACTCGTTTCTCTCCTGAGAGAATGGATGGAGGAAAAGGCTCATCTGGTTTGGACAGAAGGTGACAGAGTGATTAGATTCCTTTCTCATTCAGCAGTGTTGCTTAGCAAGATGAAGGCTCATCTTCCTGTTTATATACACTGGTCTGTGGGTTGGCCAGACAAGAGTGGGAGAAATTTTCAGCACGGAATACATCCCCATCTGCTGCTTTCCTCTGACGGGTATAACCAAGAGAGCCAGAAAGTGGTCTGCTTGGTTCAGTGCTTTTCTCAAAAACCTGCTTCTTGAAGCTGGTGATCCTGGAACTCATCTAGCAAGACAATGGCCTTTGATGCCAATCACCCTCAGGTCACAATGGTACCCAATGATCAGGAGAAATGGTAGGATTTCAATTCCATCTGCTTTAATTCAACAACTATCGGGACACTGCTAGATTAGACATTAGATAGCAGTGCTGGAATGTACCATAGAGGTCATGATATCCAATTTCCTCTCCATTGAATTATCCCAGACATATCCCCTCCCCCCTCAAATGATGGTCCAGTTTCTGAACAAATACCGCTAATGACACCAATTTGCTACTAACCAAGATAAGTCATTCCAAGGTTGGGGAGAAAATCTTAACTCTGAATGAGCTCCACTGACCTTAGAGCACATGAACTGTGCCTCTGGGGCACATGGTCCTTCAGGTACTAGCATCTAAAGACAGTTTTCTTACCCCACTTCTCAGTATTAAACTCTCTAAATTTGAATTAGACAAAGCTGCATTATACTATAGTAATAAATATAACCCCCCAAATCACAGTGCCTTGAAACAAGAAAAGTTTGTCTCCTGTTCACGCAAAGTCCAATGAGAGGCTGCCAATTCTGGCAAGTCTTTATCCAAGTGATGGATGTGATTCAGGATCCTTTTGTCAAGAGGTTCCAACATCTTGGTGTCTTCTTCCAACCACACAGGGTAGGGAAGCAACAAGATCTCTCTGCGCATTTGTGGCCAAGTCTGGAAGTGGTTGATATATATATTACTCAAACTCCATTGGCCAGATTCCAGTCACATGGTCCAACCCAACTGCAAGGGAGGCTGGGAAAGGTAGTTTTCCTATGTATGCAGGAAGAGGAAGCAGAAGTGGTGAGCATCCAGCCCAGTCTCAGACAGCTCTTTAAGCCACCTCCCTCCACTCAACAGGTTTTAAGCTCTCACCTTCGTGTACCTCACCTGAACAAAACTCACACCTTCAAATGTGATGCTTGGATCTGAAGTGAAATTAAGCCTGTCTGATGTGCACTGAGGAGAAAAGGACCATTTACCGCTCCGTGCTTCTGTTGACACATTAATTTTTCTGGCAAACAAATCATCGTGACTGACATATGTTGAGTTTATGGGAACTGCTGTTAAGCCACATCTTCTCCATCCTGCCTGGAACGGGGGGGTCTTCTGAGACTTAGACTTCATTGAGGGGCAGAGGAACCTATATGGAACAGGTAGGAAGTAGCACAATGTAGAGGGCTGGACTGAAGGGGGGCTGGCCATCAGCAGGGCCTGGGCAAAGAGGGGCAGGAAATGAATTCAGAGGAATGTCTTCCCCAGATGAGCAATGGGACAACATTGGACCAGAGGGACAGCAGGGAACTAAGGAACCCTGACCCCATTAGCTGGCTTGCTTGCCTTTGAGTCTCACCTCCTACAGGGTCTACAGGGTATGTTCTCCATTATATGCCCAACGTCTCCAGCCTGCCCTTGAACACCCAAAGAGCACCCTAGACCCTGCTTGCCAGGAGACCCCTAAATTCCTGGAAATGACCAGAGATGTTCACCAGCCCCACAAATCCAATCTACTGGATGCCCTAACCCATCTCTTCTCCTGAGCTGTCCCACCATTCCCTGTGGGTCACTCTTGTCCTGCTGTAACTGGCTTCCCCAAGGTCAGAGCCATGCTCACCATGCTACCCCAGACGAAGACACAGGCTCTTTATCAAAACATGGCCAAGATGAGACATATTTGAGCAAAACTTTACTAAAGGCTTGACCAGGAATCTCTACTGTGGGACAGAAACACATGAAAACCGAATCCTGGAGCTCAGAGCTCTAGTGGTCCCTGGGCTAGGCCCAGCGAAGGGGTATACTCCTGGCTCTCTCTTGCATCTGAGCCCCTTTCTCCCTGCAGGGGGGCCTCTGGGTGCCTCAATCCAGAGCGAGAACCCCCCACTCTCAGCCTTCTCTGGGCTCCACCTGGGTCTCAGCCTCTTTCCCAAACAAGTTCATCATCTCCCCATAAACTTCTGGCCACAGTACAGATAATCTATTACACGGTCCTGCCTTAAACCACTGCACGTCAGAACAGAACTCTCTTATTACTATTGCAAAACCAAAGGCCCATTAGTGTCTTTCTCCAAAATATGAATCAGAAGAGTGATGGCAGCTTTACCGAAGTGGGGTTTTTCTCTCTCCTAGCCATCGAGACTTCAAAAATGCCAGGGGACGCTCTCAGAGGCCTGCCTGACATGGAGCTTTGCCATTGCAAATCAGGACCAAAACTGTCCCTGGAGGACCCCTGGCCCATGAAGCCTGGGGCTGGGAGGGACTCGGTGAGCTGTGAGAAACTGCAGGTGGAGGGAGCGTGAGCTCATTAAATGAGCACATCAGCTCTGAGCTCACACCAGCAGAAGCGCAGACCTGTAGGTGGGGACACTTGGCCAAAATGACAAGGGGAGGTCTGGACGGTCCCCACCCCAGCTGCTTCCGGCCAGGGGCTCTTGGCCATGCCCTGGTGTAGGATGCACTGGAAGTGAATCCCAGATTGCTTACTGTAAACTCAGGCTTTAACTTCCACAGCTGGGTAGACAATTTGGGGTAGTATGTGTTCCACGCTTTACAACTAAGGCCCCTTAAAGAACTGGAGTAGATGCATTTAAGGAAATAAAATGAAGAAGCCCCAGTAAGCATTTGGGGCTATGGCCGGGAAGCCAGACTCCGCCATCTGGATGAGTCAGCCATCACTCAGCCGTGAGTCAGCACAAGGTACTGTCCCCGTTCAATACGAGACTGCAATGGGATGTGGTCAGTGACTCTACTTCTAATTTTCTTGGGAAATATGCAGTGCAAGATGGTGAAGGAGATGTGGGCCAGCTGACTACAGTTGTCCGGAAGGATCCGATGAGGCACCTGAGCCCAACACCATCCCAACCCAGCCCCCAGCTCAGGAGGGTGCCTGCCCTCCTCTGTGGGAAGGCCAAAGCCGCTGGCTCCTGGCTGGGGCTAAGCATATAGGGAAGGAGTAGGAGAAGTGTCAGGCTCTGCGGGGAGGGTGGGTGGGGGGGTGCCAGGACCTGTGGGGGTAAACAGAGGCGGGGGGCATACAGGAGGTGATGGCGAGAAACATCAGGTTTGAAGGACCATATAAACAAAACATTGTTTGAATAAGAAAGCCTTTCAAAGGTATAAATATTTTGGTACTGGTGGTGAAGTCCCAGAGCTTCGTAAATAGGCACTACGTATTTGTACATTTTAGTATTTCTTAATTAGCCTGTGGGATTATTCACGGTCCCGGTCATGCCTACTCTTGTGTCTGCCTGGCAAGGAATATTTTTGCTGGTGTCCCCATACGTGACTGATCAGAAGACTCTCAGAGCAGACCACGTGGGTGCCCAGGGGGAGGAGGTTTGAAATCAATGCCTCCACGTACTCAGGAAGAAAAGAAAAAAACCGGAAACCCCAAAGAACTGTTCTCCTTGGGTCTGTATCATCCACACGACCCTGTCCCAGGCAGTGGTCATGTAATATCCTGGGCAGGGCTCACCCAGAGCCAGGGTTCATGTGCAAGGCTATCGTGGAAAGAAGCTGGGACCCTTGGGTAACACTTTCTCATGTCCAGGCATGACCATCTGGTACATGGGCCACAAGCACAGTCACATACACACTGTGGTGACATCCACCAGCTTCTGGATCATCTGGGCATGGGTGCCGTGGAAGGGCAGCCCGTCCACCTCCATGCCCACGACCCCTGACACTCCACTCCGGACCTTGTGCCGCACCAGGATGTCCAACATCTTCTCTTCCTGGAAAAAAATGAGGACAGAGACAGAAGTGGTGGAGGGAGGGAGAGGAAAAAGAAAGAGATGCATACATTTACAAGGGGAGGAAGAGCTTTTGACTTGGTGTGGTCTCTTTTTTAAAAATAAAATTTCACTTAACCATACAGATGCCACTGAGAGACTCATCATGAAGATTAGGTGTCCTACATCACTCCCCAACTGCCCCAAGCCCCTCCTCAGAAGCAGCCACTTTGAGGAATCTGGGGTGTTCTTCTGGGAGTTACAGTCATGTAACTAAATGTGGTTATTATGGAAAATTGCATTTAGCGTTTGTTAAAAACATGGAAGATTCACTTCTGTGGGTATAGTGTGGGCTACTTCCTGCAAACCAGCCCCTGCTTGGCTCCGATCATCTGCTGGTGTGGGCCATGTCCCATCTCCCTCAGCATTCTCCAGTGCGGATGGGGGGGCAGCTGCAGGGAGCAGGGCCCTGCAGGAAATGCAGCCTGATCCTGGGCCCGGCAGGCAGGGTTTGGGATCAGACAGGTCTGACTTGGGTCTTCCCTGGCCTCTCCGTGCCTCAGTGTCCTCATCTATATAATGGGGATGTTAATGATAATAATAGTGTCTCCTGACTGGGTTGTTGTAAGGATTAAATGCGCTAATGCAAGTAAAGCACCTAGTGTGGTTCTTGGCACACAGTAGGTGCTCATGAAATCAGGTAAATTATTATTGGCGTGGTTGGGTCCCCTGGCCTTTAACCCAGAGCTTTTTTCCTTTGCCGTACTTGCTGAATTTTTTTTTTTTTAAGTGATTCGATTCTCCTCCTCACTTCCTCTGAAAGTAAGGTCCCAAAGAACTACTTGCCTACTTGCCCTCCATGCGTCTCCCTCTGATTAGAAGGTTCTGGTCACCCTGAGAAAGGTGGGTCTTAAGTGAAGACACAAGGAGGATGGTACCCGAGGGGCGGAAGTCCAGCCCATCCTCTCCCTCCTCCTCCACCAGCAGAGGAGGGGGATGGGTGGAGGAGACCAAGACTCTCCAGCAGAGAGTCTCTGAGAAGGGCTCTCACCTTCCTTCCCAGGCACTTGCTCAGTGATCCCACCCCCGTCAAAGTCAAAGTTTTCTCGTCTGCTACCTGCCAAGCCTTGAACCGGGGATACAGAGGTGAATGGGACACGGTCGCTGCTCTGGGGGGTTCACAGTCCAGATGACTGATCAGGCAGGAATGGTCCATGGAGATCATGGCACAGGGCAGGGGCATCCAACCCCCATTATCAGAGTGGCTCAGGAAAAGCTTTCTGGAGGAGGGGCATCTAGGACCACAGGTGATAAAAGAGCAGGAATGAGCCAAGCCAGGGGTGCTTGAGGAGCACTCACTGCAAACTTGTCCAAACAATGGAGAATGAGCTGGCAAAGGTCGCCTGGGAATGGCTCTCCTCTCAGCTGGCCTGAGAGCCTGCATTTCCATTCTGCCCTGGGAGGGACCCCCAAGGGCATTTCCTGGCATCTCTTTGTCCTCCGGCCCCTTCCCAGAGGCTGCCTGGCCCAGAATGCCATTTCCTGCCCTTTGTTTGGGTTTTATTCTTCCATTTCTCTCCCCATTGGGTCATATCCTCTCTTTATGGGGGAGTGCTTCTAGGATCCGGGAGTGTGTGTGGGGGGGTGCATTTCCTCCCACACACTGCCTGCTGGCACCATTCCCATCCTTCTGGGCCCCAGGGTGGGTCCTTGGGTTGTCAGGGTGCATGTGAGCCATCAGCAGCTTAGGAACAGGCTGGCACTCAGCCTCTAGGAAGAGCCACAAGGAACAGCTGGGCCAGCAGGGACAGCCGGCAAATTTCCAGGAATCACTGAACCATCTCACCATCTTCCAAGAGACTCCACCAAGTGGAGGAGGTGGCAGAAGGAGAGGAGAACCAAGCTGGAGGCAGAGGACCTCCCGTGACATCCCAGGCCAGGCAGAGACAGCGTGGCATGTGGGGAGAGACAGAGGTCTGAAGTGAGACCGGGAGGACAGGGCCTGGGGCGCAGGGCACTGTGAGCAGGGAAAGAGGCCCGGATGAGTTCTGGGCTTGGAGGCTGAGCATGGAGGTGGTCTCGGGGGTTCACACAGGGAGCCTGGCAGGCTGATATTCACAGTGGGGGGTGATGTCGCTCTTCAAAGTGGGGTGGGAGATAGGGGCCCTCGGGGAAGTTAGAACTGTTCTGTGCCATGACCTTGGCAATGGCTGCGTGGATGTGTACATACGGAAAAATCCACCTACTGTTCACTTATGGTTGAAGCGCTTCTCTATTCCATGTAACTCAGTGTTTCAAGCTAGCAAGAGAAATGGAGTGGGATGGGAGTGCTGGAAGAGAACAGGAGCCCAGGATGAAGCCTCATTCCTGCCTTGTCCATTATCTGCATTATCCATCCGTCCATCCGTCCATCCATCCGTAGTCCCTCCTGTAAGTTGTCATCAGTCAGCTTGTAGCTCCTGACAATGTCTGAGACATGCATTCAGATAAACCTCCCGGGCACAGCGAAAGGCCAGAGCGGGCAGGGTGTGCCCTAGAGGGTGGCGGCTGCCTTCCCTGGGCTCCTCCGCATGGTGCCCACACCCGACACAGTCATGATCAGATCAGACCCCTGATAGAGGAGGCCCCGCTGACAAGCAACACACACTGCCGAGATGAAGGACATTCCTCCCGCCCTAGCCAATCTAGCTGCACCACCCGCTCAGGCCACAGCTCTGCCCAGCACACCTTGATGACTCAGGGATGTGCAGGGAGCAACCTACAGAGCTCCGCTGTGATGATTCCAGTTCTTTCTCCTGTACGTGGCATTGCTTCATGCCCCTGCACCTTTGTTTTGTGGGACTTGCTGCCTGTAAGGCCCTTCCCACCCTCTCCTACCTGGTTACTTAGAGCCTACTCACTCTCCAAGACCCAGCTCAGTGCCCCCTCCTCCAGACAGCCTTTCTTGAGCTCTCTGAATGAGCTAAGGGCCTGTTCTCTGTCCCCATGCCCTGCACACTTCTATCCTTCTACCCTCCATCCACCCGCAGTGGATCCCGAGTTCCCTACCCAGGGGCTGGGTCTGACCCTCCATTTTCACCCAGAGCAAAACTGGCATGGCCCAGAGGAGGGGCTCAACACACATGTGTTTGTTACTTTTGTTTTGAAAATGTTCCCTTTTATTTTCCTCCTAAGGGTGATACATTATTAATGTATCTATGAAGAATGGTGTGGAAACCCAAAGGGAGAATTTTCCATCCCTGGAAGGTAAGCGTTTGGGTTGTATGAATTTTCCTGGCTGGGTTCATTCTTTTGTGTCTGTGTGAATCAGGAATCATGCGTGAGGCAGGCCCCTGAGGCTTTTTTTCCAGTTCGGATCCAGGAAATGCAAAGAAAGTACCCAAGGCCCTCTGGGCACCACTGGGGCAGGCCACTTCCCTTGAAAATATCCTTCAGCAAATCTAGTCCCCCCACTCCACCCCCTGTGGCACCCTGGCATTACCAGGAACCGGAAAACTTCTGAGCCCTGGAATGAGCCCAGAGAATGGAGTCAGAGAGACGCAGACTCAGGTCCCAGCTCCCCCTCTCAGCTGGGTGTGTGGGACAAGCCACCTCCCCTGTGGGAATCCCAGCTCCCTCATCTGTAAAGGGGGCACAATGTCAATCCAGAGAGGTGTTAGGGAGAAATGGGCTGGCAGGAGACAGAAAGAGAGAAACAGGGAGACGCCAGGCTCTGGAAGCTCATGCTTCTCAGCAGTGAGCGGCTCTGGGCCTCAGCCACTGGCTGCCTGGGCACTCATCACAGCTGCTCTCCCCACCTGAGCTGTTATGTCCAGGCTCAACGCTCGGGAACCTTCCTGCCCTTAGACTGCATTCCCGTCTTCCCAGACCAGCCGTCGAATCCAGGGTCTCCGAGTGTGGTCACCCAGAACGTGTCAGGTAGGCTGCTTGTCCGGCCTACTTCAGGCCAACTGAGCCAGAAACCTAGGTTGGGCTTTGCATTCTGGGGTTTAAGATGACCCCGAGGTCATTCAGATGCCTTTGAGGTTGGGGAACTGCTGTCCTAACAGGGCACTGCATCTGTCCGTCCATCCATCCATCCATCCATACGTTCATTTGTTCATTTATTCATTCATTCTCTAGAATTTACCAAGAGCCCTGTTTCCCTCTGCTGGTTGCTGGGAAAGCAGACGCAAGAAACTCAGTTCCTGGTCTTGCATTTAGCAGTCTAGACCTCTGGGGGACCAGACCGGGAAAGTGAGGTGGGAAGGTGCCGGAGACTGCTTTTGGACTGGTTAGGAGTGGCCATGAGGTTAGTGGCCCAGCCTGACCTAGCACAGGAATCCTTCCCTCAACCCTGACTGGGCCCCTGTCAGGGCCTTCCTCCTCACAGGGCTGGGCAGCTCTGCAGAAGACAAGCTCTTCCTTTCTGTGAACCATAGTCTGCTCTTGTGACCTCTGCCCCTTGGCCAGCTTTTGTCTCTCTCAAGTGGCCGAGGGCATGGTCTCCCCCCCACCCCGAGGACACCATTCAGGTGTGAGGCCTCAGGCCCCCAAGTCTTGCCCCTTCCAGGCCACACACCCCAGCTCCTTCCACTGATTCAGGCTCTGCAGCCCTGTCAGCCTGCTGCCTGCTGTCAGGTGAAGGGGAAGCTCAGGCAGAAGCTACAGCTCTCAGGAGAAGTCACCTCAGGCTTGGAATTTCGACATAAAGTCAGGGCTTTGGTGCCAATTTCCCAAGATCCAAATTACTCTGGAAAATTCCCACAGAAGGGGCTCCAGGCTCTGGGAGGAGCAGGGCATGAAGAGGTGGGTTTGAGCCTGGAATCAGAGTCAGCAGATGGGGCCGCAGGAAATGAGGCCCAAGGAGGGAATGGCGGAGTCATTGAGTCCTTCTGTTTTTTTTTTAAAATAATCAGGCTAAAATAATCCACATGTCAAAGAGCCACATTGTGTGGTGGCAAATTCTGCTTCCCTATAGAGGCAGGCTCTGCTTCTAGCTGTGGTGGTGCTGTGGTGCTTCCAGCAGTGGTGCTGGCCATCAGTTTATAACCCAGAACCCTCAACTTATAACCTGGAACCCTCTGTTTATAGCCTGGAACCCTTGGTTTATAGCTGGGAACAGGGCTGCTCGTCATGCCGGGATGTGGCCATCTGGTATGTTACCTTGGCAACAGATGGAAGGGCTTGAGTCCAATTCTGCTCCCCAGGTGATCTGGAGGGCCCAACTGCCTTCCTGAGGTAATGTCGGTGGACCTCACATGAGTTTAGGATGTACAGCACACAGGCCAAGGCATAGCCTCCCCAGTTAGAAACACCTAGAACAAAAAATGATTCTATCATAGAAGTGGAAAGGTAATGAGGTCCGTCACCCTGCCACTCAGCAGCTAGAACTCACCTCAGAGAATGGCCCCAAGGTCAGGGGCACGCGTGGCACCAGAGAACTTGTGAGAAACAGATCCGTGGGTCCCAGTGCAGACCTACGTCAGAGGAACTCCGCAGGAAAGACAGGAAGCACACGGAGTAGTAATCAGCTCTCCAGGGGATGCTGATTCAAGTTAAAGGTCGAGAGGCATTGCTCCAAACCACTTGGGTTACCTACGATTACCCACTGACCAGCTGAGAAGCTTCAGGCTCTCCCCCTAGGAAGCCACTGCAGATCTTCTGACATTAAGAAACCCTCCTGGGGCACCTGGGTGGCTCAGTGGGTTAAGCCTCTCCCTTTGGCTCAGGTCATGATCCCAGGGTCCTGGGATCGAGCCCCGCATCGGGCTCTCTGCTCAGCGGTGAGCCTGCTTCCTCCTCTCTCTCTGCCTGTCTCTCTGCCTACTTGTGATCTCTGTCTTTCAAATAAATAAATAAAATCTTTAAAAAAAAAAAAAAAGGAAAAGAAACTCTCCTGCATGGCAGACCTGTGTCCATCATGCTGTGCCGAAGCCGGTCCTTGGAGGGGCTGGCTGACTGTACTCGAAGAGTGTTCCTAGGTTAGCTTCTACCTGCCTTCCTTTTCTGTGAGCCAGCCCCAAGGCGCCTATTCCCCAGCTCGGGGACAACCTCCCCGGCTCTTCTCTGACACCTGCCGGAGTTCTCCCTTCAACTGAAGAAGGATTGACGAAGGACCTGCTAGACTCTGGGCGTCAGAGCTAAGAAAGAAAGAGGAGCTCCGGACCCGGGGAGAGAGGGCCTGTGCACACAGCTAACGCACAGCGAGGGAAGTGCTCACGGAGGGTGATGGGAGCACTCAGGAGGGACCACTTGTCCCGCCTGGTCTAGGAAAAGTTCACAGAAGAGGGGTCATTTCATACGGGGCTTGTAGGCTGGGCAGGATTTATCAGAGGAAGGGTGGAGAGTGGGGGCCCTGGAGGTAGGAAAAAGTCCCAATATGCAGGTGAGTACAAAGGCGTGTGGCACATAAATAGAAGACATACATCAGAACTAGGCGGGGGACGGGGGGCTGGTGTGGGGAGGGGCAGCAGGAGAGGGAAACAATCTCAAGCAGGCTTCACTCTTAGTGTGGAGCCCAACATGGGGCTTGATCTCATGACCCTGAGATCGTGACCTGAGCCGAAATCAAGAGTCAGATGTTTAACCCACTGAGCCACCCAGGCGGCCCTCAATTATTTCCAGCTAGTTAGATGGTGTTGTCGATTTCAACTATGCCCTTACTCATTTTCTGCCTGCTGGATCTGTCCCTTTCTGACAGAAGCCTAATAAAGTCTCCGTAGATTTTAGAGTAGAATCACCCATTTCTCTTTGTGTTTCTATCAGCTTTTGCCTCACATATTTGACACTCTGTGTTAGGAGCATACGCATGAAGAATTTTATGTCTTGGGGCGCCTGGGTGGCTCAGCTGGTCGGGTGTCCAACTCTTGGTTTCCGCTCAGGTGGTGGTCTCGGGGTCATGGAATTGAACCCTGAGGAGTCTGCTTGGGATTCTCTCCTTCCCCTTCTGCCCCTCCCCTAACTCACACTCACACACACACTCTCTCTAATAATAAATGAATAAATAAAAACTTTAAAAGAAATTGTTGTGTCTTTGGGGCACCTGGCTGGCTCCATCAGAAAAGCATGTGACTCTTGACCTTGGGGTTGTGAGTTCAAATCCCAACACTGGGTGTAAAGATTACTTAAATAAAACTTGAAAAAAAGAATTGTTATGTCTTCAAAACCAAAACAAACAAACAAACAAACAAAAAAATTGTTATTTCTTCTTGGACTATGACCCCTTTACATCATGGACTGCCTCACTGATAACTTTCCCTGCTCTGAAGTTTGCTCTGTCTGAGATTAATATAGGGACTAATGCTTTCTTTT
The DNA here is from genome assembly GCF_002288905.1 of Enhydra lutris kenyoni. Lineage (NCBI taxonomy): Eukaryota > Metazoa > Chordata > Mammalia > Carnivora > Mustelidae > Enhydra > Enhydra lutris. The sequence goes on from NW_019154104.1 coordinate 4,536,561, forward strand.
GGTTATTGTTCGCCTGGTAGATTTTCCTCCCTCCATCCACTTTTAATCTATGTGTGTTTTTATAGTTAAAGTGGGTTTCTTACAATTATAGTTGAGTCTTATTTTCTGATCTGCTCTGACAATCTCTGCCTTTTAATTGGGGTAGTTAGACCACTGACATGTAAGGTGTTCAGTGATACGGCTGGATTAATATCTTCCACATTGATTACTATTGTCTGTTTGTTGTTCTAGCTCTTTTTTTTTTTACCCCTATTTTTGTCTTCCACCCCTTTTCTGCCTGTTGTGGTTTTAAATGAACATGTTATAGGATTCTATTTTCTCTCCTTTCTTAGCATATCCATAATACCTCTTTTTAAAAAAAAATTATTTTTAGTGGTTGCCCTAGAGTTTGCAATATACCTTTACAACAAGTCCAAGCTCACTTTCAAACAACCATTTCACAGTTAGGGCAAACACTCCTCATTCTTCCTTCCCATTGCTTGAATGATTGCTGTCAATCACTTCACTTACATACAGGAACGTAATTGAATGAGTCATTCCTATTATTATTTTGAATAAGGTGTTACCTGTTAGACCAATTTCAGAACAAGAAAAATTAAAGTTATTTTGCCTTCACTTATGTATTCCCCAATGCTCTTCTTGGTGTAGATCTGAGTTTCTGACCTATGCAGTTTTCCTTCTCCCTGAAAATTTCTTTTTACATTTCTTGCAAGGCAGATCTACTAGAAATGATGCCCTGTTTGAGAAATTCTTTCTTTCTCTTTCACTTTTGAAGGATAATTTCACAGGGCACGGAATTCTAGGTTAGTGGGTTTTTTTCTGTCAACACTTGAAATATGTCATGCTACTCTATGGCCTGTGTGGTTTCTGAGGAGAAGTTGGATGTAATTCCTATCTGAGCTCCTCATTTATCCTGCTGGTGATCTCTGAGCTTCCTGGATCTATGGTTTGGTGTTTGACATTAATCTAGGGGGGGAAAATCTCAGTCATTATTGTTTTATTTATTTATTTTTTTTTAAAGATTTTGTTTATTTACTTGACAGGGAGAGAAATCACAAATAGAGAGGCAGGCAGAGAGGAGGGGGAAGCAGGCTCCCTGCTGAGCAGAGAGCCTGATGCGGGGCTCGATCCCAGGACCCTGAGATGGTGACCTGAGCTGAAGGCAGAGGCTCAACCCACTGAGCCACCCAGGTGCCCCTCATTATTGTTTTAAATATTGCTTCTCTTCCTTTCTGTCTTTCTTCTCCTTCTGATATTCCCATTACATGGATGTTTGTAATTGTTCCACAATGCTTGGATATTCTCTTCTGTTTCATCCAGTCTTTTTCTCTTGCCTTTCTAGTTTTAGAAGTTCCTATTGTCGTATGTTCAAGGTCAGAGGTGATTTTTCTCAGCTGTGTCCAGCCTGCCAGTGGGCCCATCCAGAGCATTCATCATTTCTGTTGCAGTGTTTTTGATTTCTGGCATTTCTTTTTCATTTTTCTCAGAATTTCCATGTCTCTGCTTATATGACCATCTGTTGTTGCATGTTGACTACTTTTGGGTGTTTCCCTTCCCCCCAGGTAGGTTGGGATCTGATAAAACCCCAGCCCGCTAGGCTCAGATAAAATGGTTTCTCCTGAGGGCGGGCCTTGTTAAGAATGGAGTGCTCTGGGGGCGCCTGGGTGGCTCAGTGGGTTGAACGTCTGCCTTTGGCTCAGGTCATGATCTCAGGGTCCTGCGGTCAAGCCCTGCATGGGGCTCCCTGCTCAGTGGGGAGTCTGCTTCTCCCTTGTCCTTCTCCCCTGTTGTGCACACCTGCTCACTCGCTCTCTCTCAAATAAATAAATAAAATCTTAAAAAAAAAAAATGGAGAGCTCTGATGTATTTCAAAACGGCTTCTTCCCTCTACCCCCAAAAGCACAAGGGGATTTTTCTCTGATATCCATGGTGTGGACCAGGTAGAACTAATGGGGCAAAAGTCACAAAAGTGTGGGGACCCCTTGTGACCAGGGCCCCGTGGAGTTTTGAACTCTTAGACCTGTCCACACTGAACCTCCAGCCATCCATCAGTTGCAGGTTTTCCTACCCTGGTACTAATAACCCTCAGAGATTTCTACTCCTCTCCAGGCTCTGTTTTGAGGAAATGGGAGAGCCTCTCTTGGGTATCTGTCAAAAGTCCTGACGCTTGTGGTGCAGGCAAGGGAGCAGAGATGGGTTCCTTCAGGACCTGGATATGGGCAAGGTCGGTCCTGATGGGAAAGGGAGGGACAGGGCAGCCTGGGGCAGAGGTAAGTCTGAAGAGAGGTGGGAAGAATTTTGCCCTCTCCGAAGATTTACCAGATTGTTCACCTCCCTTCCACCATGCAGGAGGCACAGAGGGAAACATGGATGACTCCTCTTCAGAGAGGTCTTCCCTGACCACCGATCTAAAGTGGCCTGCCGGCCCTGTCTTTCATCTCCCTGTAGCTCCTCATACTGCTTAGCACAAGCTGGTGTATTTCTTTCTTAGGGCTCCTTGTCCATCTGCCCCCACTAGAGCAAGAGCCCTGTGGAGCCCGACCCTTGCCACACTAACTCCAGGACCAATGTTTGTTGGATGACTGAATGAGAGACCTAAGGCTGAGAACCAGGTCCCCATCTTGACCTGGCACCCTGGAGACTCCACTCACAGAGGAGGGGAGCTTCTGGCTGGACAGGCTCCAGGCCTCCAGGTGACCCTCCTCCTGGGGAGCCGGGCCTGACTGGCCCACCATCTGAGCACTCACCAGTGATGATGGCAAAGTCAGCCTCCACGTCACAGGCGATCACATCCCCATTTCGTATGTGTCTCTTCACAGCCTCCTTGACTTTGCCCATCCCAAGCTCATTGCCCCCATCACCAACCCCTAAAGGGAAGAAGAACCAAGTCAGTCCATGTACAGGATCCGACAGAACTGGGGGGGACGGTTTGGGGGCAGGGGAGCCCCTTCGCATGTGTTGTGTTGCCTCAGGAAGGGGAAAAGAATGGGCTCGGGGTCTATTTTCAGACAACCAGGAGATGTACTTCTCCTTCAGGTCTTCTAGAGGCTTCTTTAGTTAAAAGTGAGTTGAAGTTTGGAACTCACCAGTGTGCGGCCATGTCCCCTACTGAGTCACGCTCTCTAGTCACCGATAGGGACCCCTATGCTGGTGCTACTAGGCCCATGGGAGAAGCAGGTGTGGCTTTCCTCAACTTTTGAGTGGCTCCTGCTCAGGGATGGGCTACAAGGTCATGAGCCCCATCTGTGTGGTGGCGAACAGGTAGAGATGGTTAAGGTCAATTCTGCCATTTACTTTAAAGGTTTCTGGTGAAAGAGGATGAAATACAGGTGTGTCAGTTCATCTTCGTCTACGCTAGAGGGGTGCCCGGTGCCCTGGGAAGTAGCTGAATCAGGACTATGTACCACAGAGGAGTTGGTTGGCAGGTGAAAGAGACCCCATCTAAAGGCGGAAGAGGCATCCGAGGGTTTGTTAATTCGCATAATAAATGCTAGAACAAACATGCTAAAATAAATCAGTGTTCGAAATTATTTAACTCTTTGGGGAATGGTGTTGAAGATAGGGGCGTTGGCTAAAAATAAAAACCAGGGTTCCCACCTCACAGGCACACGGTGAAAATAATCTAACCAACCCCACAGCCTGCCGCTGTCTCGGGTGGTGCTAGAAGACCACCATTGGTCCTGTGTCCTGCTGTTTCTGGAGGATTCCGTGGGTCAGAGGTTAGCAGGGAGACAGTTGTCACTGCCTCAAGGTAACAGCTCCCCCAGGCGCTGGCCTGAGGCATGGTTGCATGGCTGTTTCTGTGTGGATTTCTACGGAGGCCTGGAACGCGTGCAAGAAATCCACCTGAGGCCACATTCATCGTGAGGTGTGGACGGGGATGAGATCTCCCCACCTCGAGCACCGGAGACCTGGACACAGCCGAAAGAATCAGACGGTCTCAATGGCCTGGTGCCTCAGGTCCACACCCTGAGGACTTCTCTCTTCATCAGACTAAGACGGACTGACACACATCCTTTTCTAGGCCCACGGCAGCAACAGAATGAAGGGAAACCATGACAAAGCTAGCATTGGTGTTTGTCTACGTCTGCCTCTGGTCTTTCGTACTTTATGAATTTTGTCCTGTTTGTTCCCCAGGTCAGTCCTGCCCGGGCCTTGTTTTCTTCACTTGAAAGCACTCCCGGGGTCTCTGAGAGGGGCGGGAGCTGGGTGTGAAGTGGCAGGTCAGTGTTATGTCCATGACAAGCCAGCGGCCTGTGGAAACTGAGGAACGGGGTGTCGATGGAACAGAGGAGAGAAAAGACAGGGATGGTCCTACAGGGCAGGGGACCGTGGGGACCACAGGAGAAGCCTGGGCTCCTGAGGATAAGAGAAGGCTCCAGAGGTCCACAGAGGGAGCAGTTTGAAGGCACAAATAGCTCTACTTGCTTCCTCTGCAGTCTTGGGGACAGCCTTGGGGGATCAGCAAAGATTGGGGGTCCATTTGGCAGGGGAAGAATAGCACCTTCGGATCCTGATTTCCCCTTTGACTGGGAGACCCCTTCCTTCTCCACTCTGGGCATTCCTTCCTCCAGCCCTCAAGTCCTTGGCCTGTCCAGCCCAGAGAGGCAGGAAGCTAAAGCCAAGTGTGCTGTGGGTACCACACCCAAGGCCTCTTCTGGGAAAGACCAGGCGCTTTGCAGAAATTTTCTACTCAACCAGGAAGACTTTCATTGTCTCATCAAAACCTCAAAAGCCAAAGGTGACTAATGAGTCCGGGAACCACTCTGAAGTGTCTGAACAAAGAGAACAAGTAAACACAGAACGAGAAACTTGCCTTCATTACCCGAGGGTCTATACCCACCCTCAGGGGAGGAACGCTCTTCTGGGAGTTGTGTCAAGCCTTTCAGAAATTCATTAAGGCAACAGGATTCCATGAAAAACATGTCGGAAGGGATTCTGGGAGTCTGGACTCCTAAATTCTACCTGCATCACTAATGGGCTAGGTGACCTCGAGGAACCTCCCTGGGCTTCATTTTTGAACACTCAGCCTGCTTTATCTACCTTCCAGGGTTTTAAAGAAACTTCGACGACATATGGATGTGAAACCTCTTTGAAGACCATGCAGTTCTGTACAAACACAAATGGTCATATTACTATATCATTAGCAGTCAAAATATTGCACTAATCACCTATTTAAGTCATATTAAAAATGAGTGCACTCAGAAGATGAAACAGTATACGTGGTACCTGTGTCCTGTATGACTGATAGTATATACCCTGTGTCGATTTTATTATTGTTATTATTTGATTATTAGTTTTAATATTTTAGAGCTGGGCCAGTAGACACGCTCGATTAAGTGTCATCTCCCTTTCTTGCTTGTGGGAATGCTGGATTTCTAAGTGATGGCGTCTTTATCATCTAGACTGGCCATAATAAACAATGCTGGGGCAGAAAGCTGTGGTCCCCATAGAACTCCTCCCTGTCGTTCTGTAGTGTTCTATAGTCAGTGAAAAGGCAGTTAGCGCTGACACATTCTTGCTGAATTCTCAGTGCTCCCCGCTTACCAGTGGATGAGATTCCAGGAATCTTCCGTGTTTCCAGGAAAAGGTCATCAATGGGGTCAACCAAGTGCTTGATGTTCATCTTCCTGGCGTTGTAGTAATTGCCATCGGCGGCCCTTCCTACATGCTCTATTGCCACCAGATGGTCGAATCTGCCAGGAAGCAAGGACGTGGGGGCCTTATGGGGAGGGTGGCTGCCTGGCTGGGTCATGTGTTTGTGTGAAGGACCCTTGCATTTTTTCTCTGATTCCTTCACTCCTACAGAATTTGGCTGAGCCTTTAGGTCTAACTGCCAGGGCTTGTACTGGGGGCTTCTCTATCAGATTATTTAGAAAAATATCATCAGAATCTTGGGGCACCCGGGTGACTCAGTTTGTTGAGCATCCGACTCTTGATTTTGACTGAGGTCTGATCTCAGGGTTGTGAGATCGAGCCCCATGTTGGGCTCCACGCTCTGCTCAGTCTGTTTGAGATTCTCTCTCTACCTCCGCCCCTCCCCACCGCACATGTGCATGCGTGCACACGCGCTCTCTCTCAAATACACAAATAAAATCTTTAAAAAAATGAAAATATCATCAGAATCTTTAACAGTTCATTAGAGTCAGAGGCTGTGACACTAGGAAGGCTGACGGTCAGGGTCACATGCTGGATGCTGCCGGTGTCCTGGCCCAATCTCCACCAGCCGGTGGGCGCCAGCACCCAGAGGTCTGAGCGTTGCCTGCTCTTGGCGCACCACTGCCTTCTCCCAGGATCTTGTTCCATTTATGTACACAGACAGACTTAAAGAGTTGAAATGGAAGACAAGTGAATCTAATGCAAGACCGAGATTAGATAGGTGGCACAGACAGTGACAGTAGGCTTGTGGGGTGCGGAATCAGATGGTGTAGGCTCCTGTCCAGACTCTCACACTCCTGGCTTTGGCCAAGTGCTTAGCCTCTCTGACCCACGTTTGCTACATCCAATGACCTGACCGTAGGGCCAGTCTCATACAGTGGTGAAAGGAACCTCCCTGGGCCTCACTGTAGGACACTGCATTATCGACTTCACAGGGTTTCAAAGAGGCTTCAACAATATAATGGAGAAAACGCACACGAGGTACTTTGTGGACAGGCCCGTACCTACTCAGTGTGCGGTAAATGGTGGCCTTTGTGGCTGTTATCATTATCAGGAGGAATCTTGTCTTGATAAACCAACTTGTGAAAATTGCACCTTTATGGCTCTCTAAATCCCCCACGATGGAGTTCTTTATTGTTTGTAAGGTTGATTAACTTATTTTAGAGAGAGAGAGAGAGAGCAGGGGTGAGGGAGGGTCAGAGGGCGAGGGAGAGAGAGAATTTCAAGCAGGGATCCCTGCTGAGCATGGAGTCTGAAGCTGGGCTCGATCTCACGACCCTGAGATTGTGACCTGAGCTGAAATGAAGAGTCAGGTGCTTAATTGATTGAGCCACCCAGGCGCCCCATGATGGAGTTCTTTAAAATCTTTCCTGTGGAAAACCGTGTGGCTGTTCCTCAAAAAATGTGAAATAGAATCACCACAGGGTCCAGGGATTGCACGTCTGGGTGCGCACCCCAAAGTACTGAAAGCAGGGTCTCAAAGAGATGCTGGAACCCCCTTGTTCACAGCAGCATTATTCACACTAGGCGACAGGGACAAACAGAGGGACAGAGAGGCAGACTGCGGCACGCACATACAAGGGAATATTATCCAGCCTTACAAAGGAAGGAAATTCTAACAGCAGCCGCAACATGGATGAATCTTGAGGATAATTTGCGGACTGAAACAAGCCCATCACCAAAGGACAAATACCGGATGGTCTCACTCTTATGAAGGACGACAGCAGTCGATTCATAGAGACAGAAGGTAGGGGCTGGGGTCCTGGGGGAATGGACAGTCGCTGTTTAACAGGTACAGCATTCCCATTTGGGAAGATGAAAACGTTCTGGAGATGGACGGGGGGAATGTCTGCACACCAGTGCAAGTCGACCTTGATGTCACTGAACTGCGTGCTTAAAATGGTAACATTTATGTTATGTATATTTTACCTTAATAAAAAAAAATCTAAACTCTGAGTGCCTGGCTATGCCCCCGGTTGTGTAGAATGTGGTGACATCATAGATGCCTGGGATCAGGCCACTGAGAAGGTTTTAGAATGTAATCCTGAGACTACATGCCCGGGGCCGGAAAAAAGCAGCCACCGAGAAGCAGAGTCAACAGGAGGAAGGAGCCTTAACCTTGAATTTCCCCTAGACCTATATCCATGGTGATGAAAAGGCTGTTTGGAACAGGACCTCCGACTAAGATCAGTATGTTCTCTGTCCATCAGGGAGAACACCACTTCTGGACCCCCCCCCCCCAGGAGAATGTCAGTTACATACCTTATGGGCAGATTGATTTTTTTTTTTTCAGGCCAGCAGGAACCATTTAGCTACAGTGGGAAGTAATGCACTCCTGGGAAGCTGGCTGCCTGAGAAGAGTTAACACATATTCTCCAAAGACAGCACACGCCTCTCTCGCCACAATAATCTGATCTGTCTGGCCCCCTCCGCTCAGCGAACAGAGCAGCACCTGCGTTAACAGGCATTGGGGATCCCACCCAAGAGAATTTTCTAGCTTCTCCCTGAAGATCCGGAGCTCTGTTTACATGTCAACCATCTGGAGAATAGAAACATCTCTAATAGGAACCACACATGTTTTTGCAGTTTTAAATAGCATATGGGAGCCACAATTGAACTTTGTCTTGGTGACTCGTGGTCCTCGTTATGATCATCAATTCTGCTGTGAGCTGCAGAACAGCATGCCCGCCAGGCCTATGGAAGCAGTGTTTCTAAGCTCTAACTGGACACTTATTAGTGGGTTGTGAAATAAATTTATTAGGCTAGGTTGACATTTCCAGAAAAGTAAAACAGAACACTGTAGAATAGACTAGAACAGACTGGGGTAGAAAACGTCAGAATATATTGCACATAGCAAGGGTAAATACTGTTTTCTGAATCTTTGTTTTAGTTGTGCATATGTGTGTGCATGTGTGTGTACACGCATGTGCATACCAGTTTACAGTGCAAAAGGTATCACCATTGTCAAAAAAGTTTAAAAAACACTATTAAAAAGATAAGATCTGAAATACACCCTACATACAATAAAGATGTATTCTTCAAAATATCTGATCACAACACACAGTAAAAAATACACCCACTTGCACAAAATGTCACGACAGCGTACTTACCGTTACCACACAGGACAGACGATGGTATGTCTGCTTCTCATTCTCCTTGCAAACGTGCCGGTGACCCCACCAAAATGACTCCCTGTTCTCTAAGGGGTCATGACCCTGTTTGACCCATGCTAGGTTTTGGTTCTTGTAATTTTCCTCTCTTCTCCATCTATGGACATGCCATCTCTCAGGGAGCTGCTATGCCCAGAGATGCCGTGAGAAGCCCCCAGGACACCCTGAAACTCAGAAGCCTGCCCCATTAGACCCCCCAGGCTCGTGGCTCTGTTCTTCCTGGAGTCATGAAAGTGACGACCATCGCCGGTTTACACTGGGATGGGACACACGTACCTCGGTGATTTGGGGTCCCCATCTTTGCAGAGAAATGTTTGAGCAGCTCCCACTGATTCACCTTGGAAAGTTAGCAAGGGGACTGCTGTCTTCAGAACACCTTGAAAATAAAGGCGAAGGACGGACACGTCAGCCCTGGTGCTGCATTTTGGGAATTCATGGTGGCTTTTCAAAAGCTTCTTTGGAAAATATCACTATCATTATGGAGCTGCACCTACCTGTCGAATACTTTGTTAGGAAACCCGAGACCTCAGCACAAGAATATTTGCTTACTTTTAGTCCTGAGTAAACCCTAGTGTTGGTGGATTGTGTGACCCTGAGTGGCGTGGAATTGGGCTCTTTCACCACTCTCGGGGGCAAGCAAATATGCTGCCTGTTCACGGGGTCACGAGACCCCCGTGAACGGAGGCCTATTCTGGCTCACTGACATCGTGAGTGCCAGGGACACATGGTGCCCATGGTGATGGGGAGCTGGGCCTCCGCTAAGCACGGGGCATGCATGCTCTCACTTAATCGTCACAACAATTCTCTGTGATAAGAACCATTATTAAGCCCATTTTACAGAAGAGGAAAACGGAGGCTCAGAGGTGCTACATAAGTTGGGTGAAGCCAAGAACGGAGGTCAGTGTCCCAACCCCAGAACACTCCAAGTTCTCATCTGCTCTCCTCCCTGCATACCTTCAGAGAAGTTCCAGAACAACAGTGGAAAGTCCTAGAGGCTGGGTGTGGAATTGGCTACTGGTATTGGAGTGATTGCCAGAGTGAATTTGACTCTCAAAAACAGCACCTTCCCTAATTACACTAACAATACATATTAACATAGAATATGTGGGAAGCACACACAGACCCTAGATTAAAATAAGAGTGACTTGGTTTTTATGAAGGAATCCACTTCCTAGCAGTTGGGGGTAGAAGGCTTGTGCATTCCCAGGCCCAGGATGAGGTCTCCACGCAGATGGTTAACAGTGGGCCTGTGACAGGGACGGACCCAGCACTTACGGTTCCCCTGGTTCTACAGGACCCTCCCACCCCCGCCGCCCCACTCTGTGGCCCACAGCCCAACAAGCACCCCGTCTAAGTTAAAACCATGGGCTCGTGTTATAAATGCTGCTTCCCACCCCGGCTTCACAATAGGGCTGCCCCTAGCCCTTTGGGAGCTGCCACTGCCTCCCCAGTGGGTGGAGGAGACAGAATCATTATCAGAGACCCTAAGGGGCCCCCCGTGTGACTCCCTCCAACCTCCTTCCCCAGACCCACCTGCTGTCTAAGGGGGAAAGTCAAGGAGAGAACAGTCAGTCCATCGGGGATACTCACCAAGCACATTCTACAAGGGACAAGGGACTGGGGCTGGGCTGGGGGCGTGGTCACAATATGAAAGACCCCGCCCCTTTCTGTGCTGGAGGAGCAGCCTGATGACCTGGCACGGGGACTGACCACCGCCAAACAACATTCCCAGCTGTGTGACCTTGGACAAGCCACAGAGACTCCCTTAGCTGGGGTTTCCTCCTCTGCAAAATGGGGTTAGTCATGTGTCCCCTGAGCCAGGATTGCTGTGGATGCGATGGTGTGAGCTGGGGGTCTGGCATGTAGTAGGTGCTAAGTTAAGGCTGGTGTGTTCTTCCTTCCTGACATCGGATCATGGATACAGGATACTGGTCAGAAGGGGCACCGGGGAGCCAAACAGGGCAGGGAACATAACATACCCCTCAGGGGGCACACACAGAAAGAGCCTCTGCAAAGGAACGTCGGCAAGATGGAAACCCGCACCTGAGCTGCAAAGAATCCATTTATCCATTTAGTCCATTGAGGCCCAAGATAAGGAAGAAATGACTAAGCTTTTTCTTCTTTAAACATGTGCAGCCTCTGGTTATAAGGGCAACTGAACTAATTTTCATTAAAAGGCCAAATCTCTTTCCCTTTCTTCGTCCACCTGTCACAAAGGTTCTGCAAAACCTAATAGAGCAGATGCCGCCTTCGAAACCACCCCATGGGTGAGCCCAGTTCTGAGCTCCCGGGCAACGGGAGCCTCTGAGCCGGGCCAGCCGGTGAGCTGCGAGGGCAGACCTGCTTCTGGGAAAGTGGACAGCTAAAAATATCCAAGCCACTTGTCAGATGGGGGAGGCTGCTGAGCCTGCTGGCAGCGGCTGGCAGCAGGGCTGTGGCCCATGCTTCCTCCTTGTTCACCATACCGTCCTTCAGTTTCCCTTGGTTCTCCGTGCAGTTCCTTACCAACCTCCCTGGCTGGCTCCCTCTCTCCTCCTTGACCTTTCAATGTGGAGCGTCCCAGGGTATAATCCTGGGACCTTCTCTCTGTCTCTTTTTCTCTGGGTGATCTCACTCCGTGTCTGGACTTAAAAGGCCATCAATATGCCATCAACATGCCAACTGGTCTCCAATTTATCTTTCCAGCCCAGACGGCTCTCCTGAACTTGACTTGTAGATCTGTCTACTTGATGTCTCCACTGATGTGGGTCCCCTGCCGCTGCACCCTCTCCATCACCCTCCCTGAACTGTGGAGGCCTCCTCTTCTTCCATCTCACCCCTGCATCCAATCCACCCAGAATCATGACCCTACATTCAAAATAGAGACAGGGCTGTCTACTTCTCGAGACCTCCACCCACACCATTTGTCTGTTTGGGGTTCTCTGAAACCAGAGTCTGACCCAAAGACTTGGGTGCAGGCGGTTTATTTGGAAGATGATCCCAGGAGGCAGGTGATGGGCAGAAAGTGAGGGTGGGAAGGAGGAAAACCCAACAGGAGGGAATGGGCACATTCGAGGTCACTGCTCTAGGCAATGGGGTCCCAGTTCCATGGGGACCTGCCTGTCTCTGAGAGACAAGAGGCAGGGATCCCTCCTGGTTGAGGGGTTCCCAGAAACATCAGTCCCCTTACTAGTGGACTGAGTGGGTTTGCACAGCTTTGAAGAAAACCTGAAAACACCAGCTTGCCATGGGGTCTGGTCAGGTCCGTGTGGTGCCCCATGTGGTCATTCCAGCGGTGGCTGAAGTTACTGGGGACCAAAGAGACGGGCACCCCAAGCCACTCCATCTCCCCCTTGCAGGGACCTATCCAGTTTCTACCCTTGTCCCTACAACTACCTGGGTGATTCTTTTTTTTTTTTTTTTAAAGATTTTATTTATTTATTTGACAGACAGAGATCACAAGTAGACAGAGAGGCAGGCAGAGAGAGAGGGGGAAGCAGGCTCCCTGCTGAGCAGAGAGCCCGATGTGGGACTCGATCCCAGGACCCTGAGATCATGACCTGAGCCGAAGGCAGCGGCTTAACCCACTGAGCCACCCAGGCGCCCTACCTGGGTGATTCTTTAAAGCTGAAGCCAGAATGTGGCCCTCCTCTGCTCGGTGCCCTTCTAGGGCTCCCCTCCCACCTGGAATAAAAGCCCAGTTGCTCCCATGTCCCTTGAGGCCCTTCCAGGCTGCCCCCATGACCCTTCTGTCCTCCCTTCTGGCTTCTCTTGTCCTCATGTGTACCAGGCCACTCAGCTGGCCGGTAGCTCTTTCTTAAACCTACCAGGACTCCCAGACTGCCTGGCTTCTGCTTTGGCCATGGTCACAGCACAAGGCCTCTTCCTTCAGCAACTTCATCAGTCTTGGCTCCGCTGTCACAGGGCCTTCCCTGACCATCCTGTTTAGAACAGCAGCCTACCACCTGGGCTGTCAGTCCCCATGCCCTTATCCTGGTCTGCTCCCCCACCCCCAGCATTACACCTGCTTACGGACCACACACTTCCCTTTATCCCCATGTGGTTTGCCGCCTGCCACGCTCCCCTGGGATGCGCTTGCCCATGAGGGCAGGACGGTGTCAGTCTTAGCCATCAATGGCTCTCAACATTCCATGACTGTGCCTGGCACAGAGTAGGTGTTCCGTACATATTTGTTGTGTGACATGGCTTCTGTGTGCTCAGATACAGCCTTTGGGAAGCTTCCAATGTCACGGTGCTATAGGGCATGCCTTACTGGGGTTGAAAGCCCATTGAGAGGCTAAGATGGAAAAATGTGTTTCTAAAGAACGCATTTTCTGGACACTGAGACAGGCAGTGGGAAGTAGGTTAGTACCAGGCTCTCCACTGATGCCCCAACCACCCTGGTAGAAAGAGGAGAGCTGAAGAGCGTCCTCTCAGAGTGCACCCCAGACCGATCCTCACCCAGGACCAGAGCATCACGGCCTCATGCCAGCGTCCCCTGCGGTCATGTACCTGTGTGCTCCAGGAACCTGGGCAGCTGCCCAGCTGGCCCAGCGGGGGCGCGGAGGGGGGCACTACCATCTCTGTTCTTGACTCCTCCTACCTGGGGGGGCCTGGGCTGGCCTGGGTTCCTGAGTTCCCTGCAGGTCACACAGGGAAGGGAGCAGGTGCACAGTGGGACCCAGGGCTCCAAAGCCTGGAGGACCCAGGTTCAAACTCGAGCTCACCATTCCCACCCAGGGAACTCACCTGCCCCTCTCAGAGACTCAGCGTCTTCATCCGTAAAATGGGGCTAATGCTGCTGATACCAGAGAGGTTTCAAAAAGGAAGGAAAACGCCCCCTGTCCGGTGCATGGTCCTGAGCTGGGTGCCTGGCAGGAATTGCACACACAGTGGTCCCCCCTACCTCCCACATCCTCTGCCCCCAAAGGCCCATTTGGGGGAAACGGACTGTCCTCCTTTCACTCCTTACCTTGCTCGACAGCCTCTTCCATAAGCTTCTCGAACAAACTCAAGGCTCTCAGGTCAACGATCATGGAGACCCCCTTCCCCAAGGCCTGCAGGAAGGCGGCGAGGGCCACGGCTCCCGGTGGCCCGTCCGTCTCTTCTGGGGGCTGGTGGTTGAAGTGTGTGGGGAAGCCAGTGGTGACGAGCACAGAGTGGGCATGGGACAGTGACAGGGAGGCTCGCAGCAGTTCATCTCTCCCAAGCAGGTGTCTGATCCCCCGCTGGCCTAAAATTTGTTAAAGATTCATTTATTCACTCTAGAGAAAGGGGGAGGGCAGAGGGAGAGAGAGAGAAGCAGACTCCACACTAAGTGGGGAGCCCAGCTCGGGGCTCGATCTCACGACCCTGAGATCACGACCTGAGCTGAAACCAAGAGTCGGTGACCCAGCTGACTGAGCCACCCAGATGCTCGTTATTTTCATTTTAAAAGTCATACAATAACGTCGTGTGTTTTAAGTGGAAACTTACACGTAAGGAGCAGTTTGGTTTTTAATTTACTCTTGTTTCTGCAGAGGATTTGAGGGGATGCTCTAACGTCCTCCAGTGGCTGCTAACCTGGTCCCAGCTGGGCAGCACAGACCCCCAGGGCCCATTACGTATCATTGTGGCCCTGTCCATACACAGGTCACCTCAGAGCATATCTGTATCCGGTGACGGCAGGATGTGACTCAGAATGTCCCCCTGGCTGTGGCTGAGTTGACAGGTAGACCGAAGGATGTGGCCAGAGGGTGTCAGCTTCCCCTTGAGGTGCCAGGAGAACACGAAAGGACACAGAGTTGGGGTTCCTGTTGTAAAGAGACAGTTCCAGACTTGGAATCTAGAAACTTAACATTCAAGCCCAAAGTAGCTGTGTGACCTTGACCTCATCCCTGGATTGCTCTGGGTCTCCATTTTCCTACATGGAGCATGGGTGGGGTAGGGGTGGGGGTTCCAGGTGGAGGGAGGCTGCAGGAAAGGGCTCTCTGCATGCCTGCTGTGGGAGTGGAGACAGGAGCCCCTGTCTGGAGGGTCATTAGTACTAAGATTTGTATGTTCCACTCAGATTCGTACTTTCCAGCCATTTGCATCCAGGAATTTATCCTGATAAAGTGATCGCAGGGAGGTCCACACACGTGGTCATTGCAGCCTTGACTATGGTGTCAAATGATGGATGTTAATAAAAATGGTGGGATGCTTGCAAAATGGAATTCTATGCAAACATTAAAAAGGATGTTGTAGAAGATTAATGACATGGGAGGATGTTCACAATATATTAAAAAAGGAAATATATATTCTTTTTTCAGCCTTACAGACTTAGGACTGAAGAAAAAGACTTTAGGGGCAAATATTGAACTGTGAGTGAATTGTGAGGGGATTCTGCTTATTTTCACAGCCTCTTTACGTTCATATATTTTCTGATATTTCTACAACCAACGTGAATGGCTGTCAGTGGAAGGGGAGAAGTATAACACCGTATAAGAAAAAAATCAGAATGTAACCTATTTCATAGGATGGGATAAGCCTCAAAAGAGAGAGGAGGAGGAGAGAGAGAACTTTGTCAAATTTAGGACAGTCAATGATTTTATCACTTGTGATGGTTTTAGCATGAGGGCTGACATCATCACTATGAACTCTGCGTTCCTTCTTGTTCTCAGGCACCTCAAATGCAAGCCAACATCCTCTCAAAAATGACTGAGCAGCTCTGTTATTTAAGCCCAGTGAGCAATGCTCAGTATAATGCCATTAATCTTATTTTGTGCTTATTTACTACAGCAGGACCCAAAGCATCTCTTGTTCTTGAGGCTGGACAATGCTCCGTAATCTACGGTATTGGCGTTTCTGGGCCATCGTAAATCTGCCCTTCCCTCGCTCATGCTGCAAACCTAGACCCCGTCTGCATAAGCCCCCAAGGGGAGGTTTTGCGGATGACCTCCCAGGTCATTTTAATTCAGTTGGGTTGCCCCGGGTCTGCCGTAAATTTACTTCCCACTTAGTTTTTCATCTGAGCTAATGGCAGAGTTAATAATTCTTCTTCCCCCACAACCCTTGTGCTGGATGGAAGGGCTGTCAGCCTGGGTAAGAATGTTCGTGAGGGAGAAAGGATTGCAAAAATTTAGAAAAATATATCCACCCAGGAGCTCAGCTATGTAAGAGGCTCTGTACACCCAGCCATGAGCTTCCATCTCTATGGGTGCGTGTGTCCCAAGAGAGGAATCGGCGGGGGGGGCGGGGGGGGGTTAGGCATAGATCCCGAATTTACTGGGGGTTTATATTCAAAAGAAACCAGACTCTCTGCCAAAAGAATGAATGAATGAACAACCTAACAGACAAACAAAACATCCAAAAGCTAGACTTTGTAGTTCTGAAGGAAGTTTTGCTACTGCAGAACTTTGGGTCTGCAGGGAAGGGAGAGAGCAGACATTTTTAAGGCTGTTCTGTATTGTTCGGTTCTGGCCATGATCTTCGTTCACAGAAAAATACACCCAGCTTGGTGGCACTGTGGCTCCGCCCAGGTGCTGTTCTCTGTCCCACTGTCACCATCATCAGCTCTGTCTGGGTGCTGGGACTCTGGCTCCAGCTCTCCGGGCTGACCTCCCCCTCTGCTTCCCACCGGGACTGGCCTGGTGATAATACCATGCGAACCCAGATTCCAATTTCTCTAGTACTTATTAAGGTCGTGGACCTTGGAGTCAGTGGGCGCGGATTCAACGTCTGCTCCCACCATGTACCAGGTCTGTGGGCTTGGGCAAGTTTCTTGACCCTGTATGCCTCCGTCTCCTCGTCTCTTAAACGCAGTTAGTCATAGTGGCCTCATAGGATCCGCGGAAGAACTGAAGATGAAACTTCCTAAAGCTTTTAGCACATGCCTGGCCCATGGTAAAACTCAGTAGACGATAGCTGTCATTCTTATTTCCTATCACACCCCCCAAAAGGGAGGTCTAGGTGTTATTTCTCCTCTTATACTGATGAGAAACTGAGGCAGAGAGGGGCAGGGAAGGCTGCACCTTCATTCTCTCTGGAGCCTTTGCCAGCAAATGGATCGTTTCCGTGCCCACTAGCGCCCTCTGCTGGCCGGCTTGGATAAGACATGCGGCTCTTCCATGACCATGGGGTGGTCAACTTGCTGGTGGCCAACTTCCTCCTAACTGCAACCAGAAGACCCCTAGTGGATTCCATCTCTAGAAGCCAGCGGGGCGCAAGTCACAGAAGGGCTGTCCTTTGTCTGAGATGCAATGCACAATATTGATTGCAAAGTCTTGTGAAGCTGTTCACTGCAGGGTCCTGCCCCACCAGCATCCCCGGGAGAGCGGGGATCCAGCCCCCTGCCCCAACCTCTGCTGCCCAGCATTAAAAAATGTATTCCACATCCAACCCCAGGGCAATGGTGCAAAAGGAGATTGGGCACACAAGGCTGACTTCATTTAAATGGTGGCAGTTGATGACTTAAGAACCATACTATACCCTTTTTCCTTACCATCCCAGTCCCAATGTAATTGCTATGGCAATGTGCACGGCTAATAAGCTCGCCTTCCAAACTCCCTCTTATGTTTTGTGTTGAAAATTTGGGGGAAAAACTTAAATAAAAATCCAAAAATTATTCACAATTGAACTACCCAGAGATCATCAACATCAGGATTTTGGTCCATTTACTTCTTTTGGGGATTCATATGCGCTCTAAGCATTTAGAAAAGCACACCGTGGGAATGCACAGTAGAGACAAAGAGAGTTTAGGCAGCTGACCCTTGTGAATGAAGGTGGAGGCAGAGGGGAAAGAGGACTCAAGAAAATACCTTAATTATTCCCAAGGAACTTTTTAAAGAGTTTGGATTCTAAATACCTTGAAGCCTTGTTATAACATTGGTTTTTGAGGTTCGTGCTTTAGAATGACCTTACAGGTGGAAACTTAACTCTCATTGGATGCAGTCTCAATCTTCATAATTTAATGAAAAATGTTATAGTCGTTGCATGACATTAAGGCTATGCCTGCTTTCTTGATAAAATATCAATCTCTTCTCTTTGATAGTGTTAGCTAAATAAAGAGGAATATATTCTTCTCTTAAAAAAAATTCAGGGCGCCTGGGTGGCTCAGTGGGTTAAGCCGCTGCCTTCGGCTCAGGTCATGATCTCGGGGTCCTGGGATCGAGCCCCGCATCGGGCTCTCTGCTCGGCGGGGAGCCTGCTTCCTCCTCTCTCTCTGCCTGCCTCTCTGCCTGCTTGTGATCTCTCTCTGTCAAATAAATAAATAAAATCTTAAAAAAAAAAAAATTCACAGGGGGTTTGCATGTGGCCTTTTTCACTGACCCTTACACCAGTGATGAATTTCTCCAGGTCATTAAGGTGAGAACGCTTTGTTTCTTACCTGGGTCTATGGCAATTATAGCCTCTAGCTCTCTAATCTTCTGAACAGCTGAAGCCGATGCCATGCTGTAGTGCAAAGGATCTTGGGAAATGTGATGGACCTCTGGAATTCCCTCAGGGGTAAGACAACAGGCTGGAGCTTTTGTATCCTTCAGGTTGGTCATGACGGTACAACCCGGTGCACTGGTGAAAGCCAGCGGGGTCTCTAAAACACACAAGAGGAGGGGCTGAGTCTGCTCACGTCATCAGATTCAGTCCATTCTCATCTAGCCCACGGTTGATGGGCAAGATGGTGCCAGGCGTCAATGCTGTCAACAATGTTCCTCACACAGCTTGTTGCACCAAATCAGAAAAACCAGCTGATGACTAAATCAAGCCCCACTTAAACAGGTGCTTCCAGTGTTGAGGAAAGTGAAGATGAGCTGAGTGTGGGGAATGAGGGAGGTGCCACCACAGCTCTAGAAAGGGCTCTAGGAATTTCCATCAGCTGAATCCCAGGGGTGTCAGAAAGTACTTACTGAACGCTTTCAGATGCATGAAGACACCTTTCTGGACTTTGCTAATAAAGAGCTCTCTCTGAACGTAGCATCTGCTTTTCCCACAGCACTTTCACCTTGCTTGCTAATTTCATTCTTTAAAAAACTCTCCCGTACTCAGTTCCGGGCAATGTGAAACACTCGAGTGTCATTATTAAGAACATGGTTTTCGTGTGCCAAACAGAGAGATGAGACTTGATTCTCTCTAAGCCTGTTTCCTCAACTATAAAATAATGATAATGCTTCAGGTGTTTGTTGTCAGAGCTAAACTGGAAAACGCACATAGAAGTGTTTTTCGCAACGTGGTTCAGAACCAGCCCTCAGTAAATGAAGGTTCGTGTTACTGAGTCTCCATGTCCTTTTGCCTGGCCCATTAGGGGCTTCATATTTACAATACTTAATTTACACCACCTGCTTTCTTCAGTGTCCTTATTATCCTTGGGTACGTTAACTCCATGCAGCTGTGTGCTCCCAAAGACGAGGACCGTTGTTTACTGATCTCAGAACACCATATAGTACCTTGCACAGAAAAGGGGCTCCGTGTGAATTGGTGTGAATTGAGTAAGTAACAATGCCATGAATGTCACCGAAAACAGTAACTTTTTTTTTTTTTTCAAATTCAACAGAAAGCCAGGTGAACACTTCAGAAGGAAAATCTACTGATAATTGCATGAAGCATTCTAACTTAATTTTTAGAGAGGCAAGAATCAAGGATTTTGATGAATGCGATCACTGTTTTTCTGTGTTTTGGACAGCACCTAAAACGGGTCATTCTAATGCCAGGCACACGCCAGGTTAGTCAGCTTCAAGTGTGACACAGGCTTTTGCCCCATCAGCTGAGAGGTCTGTAATGTAGCAACTGATCTATCACCAAGAGAAGTTTATTTTCTTTATTTCTAATTTTAAAAAAGGTTTTATTGGGGCTGCCTGGGTGGCTCAGTGGGTTAAGCCTCTGCCCTCGGCTCGGGTCATGATCTCAGGGTCCTAGGATCGAGTCCCTCATCAGGCTCTCTGCTAGGCAGGGAGCCTGCTTCCTCCTCTCTCTCTCTCTACTTGTGATCTCTCTCTCTGTCAAATAAATAAAATCTTAATAAATAAATAAAAAAGATTTTATTTATTTATTTGAGAGAGAGAGAGACAGAGACAGAGAGCATGAGCAGGGGGAGAGGGAGAAACAGAAACAGACTCTCCGCTGAGCAGGGAGCCTGATCCCAGGACGCTGAGATCATTACCTGAGCCAAAGGCAGACGCTTCACCAACTGAGACAGCCTGGCCCCCCACTAATAGAAGTTTAAATAATAGAAGTTTAGGGGCGCCTGGGTGGCTCAGTGGGTTAAAGCCTCTGCCTTCAGCTCGGGTCATGATCCCAGGGTCCAGGGGTCGAGCCCCGTATCCGGCTCTCTCCTCAGCGGGCAGCCTGCTTCCTCTTCTCCCTCTGCCTGCCTCTCTGCCTACTTGTGATCTCTGTTGGTCAAATAAATAAATAAAAATCTGAGAAAAAAATAATAAAAGTTTAAATATTATATAGAGGTTTGAACAAGATTTTTTTTAAAAGATTTATTTATTTTTAGAGAGAGAGAGAGCACTAGTGGGGGAAGAAGCAGAGGGAGAGGGGGAGAAAGAGAGAGAGAGAGAGAAGCAGACTCCCTACTGAGCTCAGAGCCCGATCTCACAACCCTGAGATTATGACCTGAGCACAAATCAAGAGTTGGATGCCCAACCGACTGAGCCACCCAGGCGTCCCAGCACGATTTTTATAAAACTATTCAGAGTTGTCCCTAAGCCAATGATGTCATTTGGCCTCAGTTACAAAGCAGTTGTGCTATTTCAAGCCAGAGCTAATGCCTGCAGTTCGCCGGGATGCCCGAGGCAGTGAGCGCTCTTCTGCAGCCCATCCCCCATGGCTGGTGCAGAAGATGTGTGACGCCATCGTGCTGGACCATATTTACCACCATGTGTGGGTGTGTGAACACACATGAGCACACGCACACTCGGAAATGACCACAAACTCCCTGAGAACGGCATCTTGTTTGGTGTAACACTGTGTTCCCAAGATCTGGGTCCTTACCTGACACATAGCAGGTGTCCAAACATTTAATGTTAAATAAACAAAGGAGTAGGGGGGCCTGGGTGGCTCAGTCAGTTAAGTGTCTGCCTTCAGCTCAGGTAATGATTCCAGGGTCCTAGGATCGAGTCCCGCCTCAGGCTTCCTGCTCAGTGGGGAGTCTGCTTCTCCCTCTCCCTCTGCCCCTCCCTCTGCTTGTGCGCTCTCTCTCTCTCTCTCTCTCTGTCAAATAAATAAATTCTTTTAAAAAATAAACAAACGAATAGAATTCCATGCGTCTTGCATTTATGCCTCACTGCCATATTAGAAGTAATCTTCCTTTATCGTGAGGCCATTCTGATAGCTAAACTTATATGAATGCTTTAAAAAAACAATAATAATAAAGTAACATTAAATTCTGTGATTTGTCGTGCAAGTGTGGCTGACCTGGCTAGAATTTTCTGGTGTCTATGAAATGGGCTGCCATAGTTATTCTTTTTTTTTTTTTTGAAGATTTTATTTATTTATTTGACAGAGAGAGATCACAAATAGATGGAGAGTCAGGCAGAGAGAGAGAGAGAGAGAGAGAGAGGGAGAGAGGGAAGCAGGCTCCCTGCTGAGCAGAGAGCCCGATGCGGGACTCGATCCCAGGACCCTGAGATCATGACCTGAGCCGAAGGCAACGGCTCAACCCACTGAGCCACCCAGGTGCCCCTGCCATAGTTATTCTTAATGTTTCTAGCACTTCCCTACCTTACAGCGAGCTAGTTAGGGCGCCCTCGTGTGTCTCTTTGTTGTAATATCACCCTATGTCTTTGAAAAAAACAAATGGACAGTATGGCTTTAAAATGCAGAGGTCCCCCCAACCTTATAAAGATACGTTCCAAGACCCCTGGTGGACAAGAAACAGTGCATAGCACTGAACCCTGTATAGATTATGTTTTATTCCTATCTGTACATCCCTAGGATGAATTTTAATTTGTACATTAGGCCCAGTAAGAGATTAACAGCAATAATAACTAATAATAAATAGAACAATTAGAAAATATACTATAATAAAAGTGTTGTGAATGTGGTCTCCCTTTCTAAAAATACCTTACTGTACTGTCCTCACCCTTCTTCTTGTGACAACGTGAGATGAAAACATAACCACATGACTCGAGGAAGAGAGGGGAGCGCAGTAGGCATGCGTCGTAACCTGAGGCCACTATGACCCTCCGATTCATCAGAAGGACGGTCATCTGCTTCTTGACTCAGCTGATTGCAGGTAACAAACCTCAGGAAGTGGAATTGTGGGGAAGGGGGGACCTTGCACCCTGCAAATACCACGTGAAATAGGCTGTTTAGTGCCGCTGTTTGCCTTCACTCTTCTTTTCAAAGCCCTACAAACCTTCAGAAGGTCTCAGAAAGTCAAGCTAAACATTGATCTTTCTGCAGGTGGAAATATATCTCATCAAAACGTACAAGCTGCTGGTGAGACCCAGTCCTGGGAGAGCTGTATGTTTTATGTTTTGTTTTGTGACTCAGTTTCCTAAGCCACTACACTGCAGCCCTGCGCTTCCAAGAGCTGGAGACCCAGCCGTTTCCATCCTGGGTCATAGTCACAGCCCCCTTCAAGCCCCGACATACTGCAGCTGCTGACGGCTTCAAAACTGGTCATCTGAGAAGGCCAGAACACTGGGACGTCCCCTGGCTGACACACCACAGGATCCCCGTAGTGAGGTTTGGAAAGATCTTTGATTCCCAGCCATTCTGCAAATGGAAAAAGAAAATGAATTCCTGCGGGTCCTGCCCTGGCAGTTCATATCCAGATTGAACACATTGAATAGTTTATGTTTCTTTCTCCCAGAGAAACTCTAATCATAGGATTGTCGTCGATGGTACCAGAGAAAAGAATTCGGGACCTTAAGGACCCAGGACGCTGGCTAAGTTCTAGTGTATTCTGAGTAGTACAGTTTCAGAACATGGATATCAGACACCTGCTGTGATTGCTGGAGGAGCCCGGGGTGCACTGAGCCCGACACTCCGTGCAGTATTTGTGAGCTGGCATTTATCTTGGCACAGGCTACCGGTCACATAACACAGACATAAGCTCTGTCGCTTGACTACCAACAACAGCGTCCCTACGCGTGGCCCGGCATCAGAAGGTTCACGAGGACAGCAAAGATGGATGTGTTGGGCCCAACCCAGCTCCAATAATGAGAAAACAAGTCAAGGATTCAGCAATACACTTTGCTTTGGCTGGTCCTGAGATCTTTCTATGCGGGAGGTGTCCAGGGCTGACTGCATCGTTGCAGAACGCAGGCTTTGTGTGATTCTGAAGTCCAGGTACACTGAGCTCTGTCACCCGAGACCCAATCCCAAGTTTCCATCAGGCTCTCTGAGAACCACAAAGAGGCCTAGACGCCGCCAAGCTGGGATTTTCTCCCTCGCTCTCAGACCGAGTTAATACACAGGGCATCAGTTCAAGTTAACAATTGGAACAGAGCCCTCCTCTGCCCAAATATGTTACTGAACAACACCCTAAATTAGAGGTGGCTCAGAGCTCAAGTTCCAGGACCAATAGCTCAGCTGCCATCCTCTGCCTCCGGCTCCTCCCATCCCAGGTTCACCTGAAGTTCACAGGAGACAGTGGGTGAGGCTGGCTCTTCTGGCCGGGGTGCACTTTCAGACCTGAGGGGCCCCTGTAAACCCAGCCCTCCTGCTGTTGCGGGAGTTCCGCCTTGTCCAGGACCCCCAGGAACTCTGGGGAGGAGAAGGACAAGCCAGGGGAGTTCAGGAACATAGCAAGTTCCCGTCTTCTCAGGCTGAAGTTCATGAGTGGCTGTCAGAATCATGAAGGACAGTGGACACTCACCTGGGTCGCCGATATGAATGGGTTGTCCCTTATTTCCCATGGAGCCGCTGGCCTGCACCAGCCTTTCCAGCTTGTCCTTGGGGATGGGCCTCATTGTGACCACCAGGGGGCAGCAAAAGCCAGCCATGGAGGCACAAGGCACGGTTGTCTGAAAAGAAATGGAGGAAAAGGGCAACTTGGCTCCAATGGGGACTAACACAACACAAAAAAAAAATTTTTTTTTTTTTTTGCTTAAAAAAAAAAAAAAAATCAAGGAAAAGATGTTGAAAAACAGAACTGACCCAGATGGAAACCCTGAGCACCGAGTTCAGGGCTGTTGAATGAAAAAGGGTGTCCAAGTAGCTAGTATAAAAATAGAGCTTCTACTTTCATGTGACATAGAAATGAGAAAGGCTGCTGGTAGTGATTGGTTTAAAACAGAGAACCTTCAGTTTGTCTGTGCTGTGGACCCTTCTGGTAGCGTGGTGCAGCTAGGGACCCCCCCCTCCGAGTAAAGGTTTTGATTGCATAAGAGGAAATGCATAGGTTTACAAAGGAAACCAGTTATATTGCAAATGTGCTTAACAAATTATGAAGAGGTGTGATAGAGAGATACACATGCTTCATTAACAGCTTAAGGAACGAGCTGGCAGATGTACCGATATGAATATGAAGTAGTGACCAGCATATAGGATATTTCTGAGCTCTCAGGAAGAACTGCTGTGGGACACGAAAATATCTGGGCATCTGGGCATAAGGGGTCCTTTGGGAAGCCAGGGTCACGGGATCTGCTGATGCAACAGTGGCTTGTTGCCTGCGTTTGGAATGGAAGGAAATGCTCAATCTCCGTGTGAGGCTATGACTAGCAAAATGTAATTTTTTGCATCTAATTCCATGAGCTTCTGAATTTTCTCCACGGACTTCAGGAGGCCCGTGGACCACAGGTGAAGACCTCCAGGAGAGGCAGAGGCAGAGCAACCCAAGGGACAAGGATCTCGCAGGAGGTGCTGGGGTCTGCTTTTCCTCCTGAGTCCACACAGGGGACTGCCGGTCTGTGCCCAGACCCCACCGAGCCCTGCCTCCCTCCTCCTGCCTTGGGATGACCTGCCTGCCTTTCTCTGGTGGTGGTGTTTTCTCCCTTGAGTGGTTTCTGGTCGCTGCAGTGGGGCTTACAAAAGATTTAGGACATGGCCAGGATGATGACTCGCTGGGACAGTCTTGGCTGCTGCCCAAAGGGCTTGCTGTTGGCGCTGAGGGGGGAAATAGGCCACCGGCAAACACACCACTTCAGTATACTATTATTCTGAATTCAAGCTACCTGAGAAAATGCCAGTGCAAGAAGAACACTCTGACACCCTCCCCCCCGCCCACCGAAAAGCAAGAAATAAAGGTCCCACGTGAAGGCGCCCGCCCTGCACCAGGAGGGTAGAAGGCATCCTTGTCTCCAGCGATGGGACATCCAAGCCGAGAGAGCTCTCTCAACAACCTTGGGACTTCCTGGCTGATTTACTACCCCAAGCCCAAACTTCTCCATCTTGTCAATCCTTCCCAAACCCACTGTTTGTCTGAAAAACACAAAAGCCACCTGCTTTGGTCACTTCTTGGAGTCTCACCCCTTTGGGGCTCCTGCAGGGCTGACACTAAACTTGTTCTTCTCCTGTTGATCCATCTTAGGTCACTTTAAGTAATAGACCAGCCGAAGGACCTCGAAGGGAAGAAGGCGCAGCTTTCCTTCCCCTGCAGCACGCTGGCTGTGTCTGCCCGGTTGGCGTGTAAATCACAGCACTTGGGAAGGGACGCAGGTCAGGGACTTTCACAGGGAACAGGCCGAGTTCCCCTCAGGGCCAACACTGAATCCAGGAGGGCTGGCGGGCCTTTGTGGATAGAGCCCTGGGCCAGATGCGACCGTGCTGAACCGAAGCCCATGGCTAGGTGCAAGGTCATGGGAAAAGGACGGCTCTGCTGAGCACGGACTAGGGGCAGTGACAAGCCCTCTGTGCCAAGCATCCCTTCCTCGTGTTACACGCCCACCGGTGACATTCACAGATAGGAGCTGGGGTCCTGGGTTCCAGGCTGGTTTGGGGAGGCAGGCAAGTCCTTGTCTCTCTCCGGGCTTTCAGCTCCTCATCTAAATGAAAGGCTGAGCGTGGGTGTCTGCTACACATGGCCATGTGTTTGGGGGGGGAGGACAGACTATGCCCAGGACCCCTGCCCCCACTCCCATAGCTGCACTTCTGCCCCCCGCCCTCCCCTGCCTGTGAAAACCGCTCA
The DNA here is from genome assembly GCF_002288905.1 of Enhydra lutris kenyoni. Classification (NCBI taxonomy): domain Eukaryota; kingdom Metazoa; phylum Chordata; class Mammalia; order Carnivora; family Mustelidae; genus Enhydra; species Enhydra lutris. Next base: position 4,562,400 of record NW_019154104.1, read on the forward strand.
GGCACACACTTCACACATGAAAATTGCTTCTCAGGGCACCTGGGTAGCTCAGTTGCTCAAACATCCAACTCTTGGTTTCGGCTTAGGTTGTGATCCTGCGGTCACTGGATCGAGCGGTCACTGGATTGAGCCCCCGCGTCGGGCTCTGCACTCCGTGTGGAGTCTACTTCACATTCTCTCTCCCTCTCCTTCCCGCTCACTCTTTCTCTCTCACTCTCAAATAAATCAGTAAATAAAATCTTTAAAAAAAGAGAGAATAAAATTGCTTCTCATCAGAGGCAGCTCAGGCCTCCCTGGCAGGAGCCCCCACCGGGCCAATTTTAGTCAGCACCTGGGAGCCCAGGACAACATCTGTAGCCCGAGGTCTCCACAGAGACACCCGCAAGCCAACTGTCCCTCCAGCACGGTGGCCTCTCAGGTTTCACACAGATGTCCTGGGAGGGGTCAGTGGCCTGAGGGAATCTGGTTTTCTCTCATTGACAACCAGGGGCTGGGATAGAAGCTCAGAACACACAGCAGGGGGGTGACCCCCAACAGCACGAGGGTCTTGAGAGGCGACCACCAGGGGCCACCAGGGGCCACCATGGGCTGAGAAACCCAGCCCGGCTACCAGCGGGCCGGCCCAGGCTCTGCCACAAATCCTTGGGCCTTTCACGGGCCAGACACGCTCTCCCCAATCCCGGCAAGGATTTTGGAGCTTAGGAGGATTTTTCAAAAAGCTACTGACATGCTCCGAGTTAAAGGAGCCAGACAAAACTCCAAACGGGTTCGGCGTACACGGCAGCAACGACCCTGCTGTAAGGTCTCCACTCCTGGGCCCAAGGCCACACGGGGCGCTCACAGTGATCCCACGGCGGCAGGGGAGAGGCTGGACATCCCATTCCCCAGCTGAGGAGGCGAGCTCGGAGAGGCTGCACACCTAGGAAGTGGCTGAGCTGGGGGCACATCGGTCTCCTCCCTCCCGTGTCAGCGTTCTCTCCCCGCCACGAGAAAACACAAGGTGACCCACCTGTTCAGGTCATCCTGCCCCTTGTCGATCGTGCCCTTACCTTGTAGGCCCCCGCGAGGCCGTGGCCTGGGGAGTCTCTTCTGGGGAGCCCCACCTTCTCCAGGGCTGCTTCCGGGGAGAAGCTGCAGTCCAAGCAGAAGGCCACCATGTCCTTCAGGAGCTCCCCGTGTTCCTCCAGCGAGGTCAGGCTGCCCGTGCAGGCACCGAACTCATACTTGCGGAACTGGGGACGGCCCGTCCCGGGGACACAAGGGAAGGCTCACAGTCCCCAGACTCAAGACGGCCCCTGACCGTGTATTGCTTAAACGGATGAGGGAGAACGAAGAGGATGTCTGGGACTGAAATTTCAGGCACCTGCTGGCATCCTTCAAATCATGCCAGACTGGGAACTACTAAATCAGTGTGAGTGTAACGTACTCCCTGCCCCCACCCCATTATATTTCCTATAACCTCCGCCCAGGACCAACCACACCAGCAAGGAAGAAAAGATGGTGGCCTCTCTGTCACTGAGGCAGGGCCAGCAGACCAAAGGGACAAAGGACACGTGTCTCAAGAAGTTTCCAGGGCTAGCAGTGGGTGAGGCCTTTCTCTTCCCTTAAAGAAACTTTTCCATAGAGTTGTTATAAGCCTATTTTTCATTCACTCCAAAATCATTTGCTGAGCCATTCCTTCATGCCAGGCACAAGCCAGGTGATGGTACCATAGTGATGGAGAGGACACCGGCCAAGCCCCTAAGAAGCTTGCCATCCTACATTGTCAGCAGAGAACACAGCAGAGAACACAGAGCAGCGAGTGTTAACAGTCCAGGTAGAGGAGTGACTCAGAGAAGGGAGAAATCCGTTCTCTCCCACAAAGGCGGTGGTGACGGAGCTGGGTCCTGAAGGACGAATAGGAGTTCGCCAGTCGGACAAGGAGGAAAGCACATCCTAGGCAGAGGGAGCAGTATGGGAACAGCAGGAGGCCTCAAACATGTGACCCATCAGGGGATGGTCTGCTCTAGGAGTCCCTGAGATGACAGCAGAGGGGGTGCGAGGGAAAAACGTAAGGAGCTGACCTCGGGTCCAGGGTGGGTCTCCGAGGGACCCTCCCACCCCACAGTCTACAAAATGATAAAAGCAGAATGTTTTTGAGAAGCTTTCTCTCTGGGGAGAGAACTGGGGATGGCTGGAGTGTCAGGGGTGGGGAAGAACATGGAGCTGAGGGCAAGTCACTACAGGCCTTTTAAAGATTTTGTTAGAGAGAGAGAGAGAGTGAGAGTGAGCGAGCGCACACATGTGAGAGCAGGGAGAGGGAGAGAGGGAGAAAAACAGACTCCCTGCAGAACGCAGGGCCTGACGTGGGCTCAATTTCACAACCCTGAGATCATGACCTGAGCTGAAATCAAGAGTCAGATGCTCAACCCACTGAGTCCCCTCCCCCAGTCACCCCACACAGGTCTTGCCATCAAGCTAAGATGCAAGGCATGGGAAGGCACTGAAGATTTGAAGTGGGAAAGTCAGGCGACCAGATGTCGCATTGGGAAAAGTCGCTCTGGTGGGCAAGTAGAAGCCAGAGAAGATGGGAGCTTGAGCCGGGGCGGTAGGAGCACGGGGGGGCTCCCTGCAATGCTACTGTGGAAGCAGTCTGCGGGGCCGTGAAGCTGTATGTTCTATTCCTGAGTCTGGGGGTCACACCGCACAGGGTCAGCAATGGCTGTCTCCAGGGATGGTCCCTACGAGTGTTTCTGTCTTCTTCCGCAGGCTGTGCCGACGGTTTCTGGCCTGGGTGATGAAGTGGGTGGGTGACAGCATCAGCATTTCTGCAGCCAGTGTAGGACTTTCTGGGTGGTCCCCAAGATTCTTCCCAGAGCAGGGGCAGAGGACGAGAACGGGGTAGGGATGGGAATGGAGGGGAGGACAGCTCGTTTCTGAGAGAGTCATGAGCAAGGCTCTGTGCCAGGCATGGAGGGTCCCTGTGGCTGGACACAGAGGTCCCTGTTGACACTCCCAAGCATTTTACCTGGGGTCCGGGACTGCGTTCAGGGCGGGCAGGGACCACGTGCCTGGCTCGCAGAGGCCCAGCAGGGGCAGAGGGCCATCGTTGGCTTGGCAGAACTTTTCAAAGGCTGGAGCCAGGGACCGGTGCAGGACCACCACGCTGGCTGGTCGGAGCCCTGGGTTTGGGGCAAGAGAAGAGACACACGCCTCGTCAGTTGCTTCTTGGTGGAAACTTTGTTTGAACTCTTTCTTGTAGCCCAGCACAGAAAAATGCCCTTCGGTATACAGCTTGGTGAATTTTCAAGAAACGAACCTACCCAGGTCACCAGCACCTAGGTCAAGAAACAGAACATTGTCAACGTCCCAGTATCCCTCTGGGCCCCTCACGATCATCACCCCCCACTTCTAACACCACGGATTACTTTTGCCTGTTCTTCCTCTGATGGAATCCTACAGCGTGAGCCTTCTGGGTCTGGCTTCTGTCACTCAGCCATGATTTCGGGAGAGCCATCCTTTCTGCCGCGTTTGACAGTAGCTTGTTCAGCCTCGTTGCTGGGTGATACTGTCTCTGCCGCGACGTACTTACCCAGCCCTGTTGCAGATGGACATTCGAGTGGCTTCCGGTTTGGGGTTCTTATCAATGGTGCTATCACGAGCATATTAATAGATGGAATTCGGGGCATGCCTGCGTGCGTTTCTGTTTGGCATAGACCTGGGGTGGTAGGGTGTGTGCACGTCCAGATTTAGGAGTTCAGCAAAGCAGTTTCCAAAATGGTTGTGTGGGTTCTTGCTGGCTCCTTCTCTTCCCCAGTGCTTGGTGTTGCCCGTCTTTGCATTCTAGCCCCTTGGCAGGTGCACTCGGGGGTCACATTGCCCTGAGGCTGGAAACAGCGGGGAGCCCTCCCGCACATTTTATTAGCCATTTGGGTATCCTTTATGGGACAGAGACTGCTTGTGTCTTCTGTCTGGGCAGATTCTTGGCTGGGCAGCTCCCAGGATCCTTGACTCTCCCTCCAAGCAGACGGGCTTGCTGCAGCCATGGAGGAGGACCCCCTCACCTTGCATGCCATGACTTCCTCTGGGGTAAACAGAACTGTGTTTGAATCCTGATTCTGCCTCCGAGCAGCAGTGTGAACTCCGTCTTGGTACTCCCACGGACAAGATGGCCGTAATGACACCCACCTCAAAGGGAACCCCGTGAGTTCGTTCCTGTGCGTCAATTACCCAACACACAGACGTACAGGAAGCACGAGTTGGAGTTACATTCATTCAGTGGAATGTGGTGTAGACATTTAAAATTATGGGACAGAAGGAATGTTTAATGATATGAAAAGATGTTGGTAGCATAGGGTTAAAAAGAAACAATACCAGATAACAAAACAGTATGTTCGGCATATTCTCCTTTTAATAAAATTGATGAGAGAAAGAACTAGAAGGAAATACATCTGCATGTTAATCTGGTGATCTCCAGTGACAAGACTGGGTGCTTTTTTATGTTCTCTTTTATGCTTTTCTCAATATTCTAAAATTTATGTAATAAATAGTATCTTTCTGTAACTAGAGAAAAAACAAACAAGAAAAAGTTATGTTTTTTAAAAAAATTATTTCCTTTAAAAAGACCATCCCAAAGAAAAACATAATTACGCCGTTTTGAAGAAATGAACTTGGTGACAATTCTAAATGCTCAGTTTGCTGTATCAACGTGTGGCCCTCTGTTTTCCACCATGAAACTGTCAGCTGGTACTTTCAGAGTGCTTACTACGTGCAGAGTCATTTATAGATGTAGTCACTTGTATTTTATACACGAGGAGAACAAGCCTCGAAGGGATGAGTGACATCACACAGCTGGCGAGTGGCATAGCCAGGAGTTAAGCCTGAGATGGGGGGAACCCGAGTCCCTCTTGGGTCACCACATGGCTGCAGGCACCGTGCCTCCCGAGGATGGGTCCACCACCCCCTCTGGCACCTTCCTCCTTGGGGATGGTAGAATGAAGCAGCAGCAACCATCCGCAGGGAAAGTTCTAGAACAAGCCTTTGTGTCTAACAGCCTGGAACTCATGACCTCAAACCCTCAGTGCCTGCCCACACTGCAGACTTTCAAAATGCGGACAGACTAGACACTCCCAGCCCCTGCAAGCCCAAGGAAGCCGACTGCATGTCTCGAGCAAGCCCGGTGTGTCTCCAAAAATACTCTAGAGTGGGGTAGAAGGGAATTCAGCCAGCCTAGAAGCCCGGCTTTCCTCAGCTGCCCTCTCTCACCTCCAAAGCCTGTTGGGAGAGCAAATTGGATTTTGAATACCACAAATCAGAGAGGTATTATGTGCACAAAGCTTCTTTGTTTCCTTTTTAATTAAATGCACTTCAGAGGGCACTGTGTTTGGGGTTTGTTCATCTCCACTGCTGATCAGAGAGAGTCCCCTGAGTTGCCCCCATTAGTGACAGGACTCCAAGAGAGGGCTCTGTGACGGGTGGCTCTTTGGAGGGGGTGATGGACACGTGAGGGGAGGGTCTGAAGTGATCGCTGCAACCCCTGGGTAGCTCTAACTAAGGTCCTGATGGCCTTTTCTTTGTGAAGAGAAATGAAGTGAGTCTTCTGAGTCCTTTTACCTCAATGCAGTATTTTCCTTTTTCTTTTTTAATTTAATGATGAGAGAGAGGGAGAGAGAGAAAAGCCCCTTTAATGTTCCTAATTTGATGTAAATCCCTGGAAGACAGTCCCAAACTGGGGTGTTTCAGACGTTCTGCAAAATGAGCTTCTTTCCTTGTGGCACATTCCATGACAGCGGCCAACTTGGATGGACCATCTTACCCACGAGCTCCTTAGGGAGGATTGTATTGTTACTTCCAGTTCCCAGGTGAGCTTAGAGAGGTCACACAGCTCACCCACAGCTTTGGTCAGTAAGGGGCCAAGTGGGGATTTGCACCCAGTCTCTCCGATACACGTGGCTCTCTTGGCTCCGGGAAGTTCTAGGGAGCTGTGGGGTACAGCTGGTGTTCCCTGGTACGTCGTGTGCACGAAGGGCTGTGGGAGATCATAACCTTGGTGGCTTTCAATAAGGCACATTCCCCCATGTTCACAGCCCTGAGTGGCCCCTTCCCAGTTGACTCTGTCCTTGGCCACATGCCTTGCTTTGACAATGGGACGCTAGGAAGTGTGACTCAAGCAGGTGTTTAATATGTGCTAATTATGGCCCATCCTCCTGGAATCCTGAGCTACCTTGTAAAGAAGTTGGGCTGCCATTGCTGGGAAGGCTTCCTGGCAAGACAGAAACATGAGGCCAGCCCTGGCTGCTCCAGATCCTCCCAGGAGACACTCCACAGACACATGAGGGAAGGAGCCCTCATAGACAGTCCAGCCCCAGCAGACAGGACAGCCCGTGAGGCAGAAGAACCACCCACTCTGCACAGCCTCATGGCAGAATATGGTTTAAATTGCTTAATTTGGGGGCGCTTTGTTATGCAACAATAGATAATTCTACTGGCCTGAAAATAGTAACAGAGCCATACGTGTCAGTCAGCAACGAAAACTGTCCTGCTCTAGCACTTGAAACCATGCCACTGGCTCTCCCTCTGGCCGTTCCCATTTCCAGAAAAGTCTTCCTTGTCATGAAATTTTGCTGGGACTCGGGTCAATGACAACTTGGATGTCTGTTTTCTCTCACAGGAGACGGTGCACCCAGAGGAGACCAAACCAGGGATAACTGGTCTGAATCAAAGCCAGATTAAAATGCAGTGTGATGTGGGGGCACCTTTCCCCTGAGGGAAAACCCACTGCATGATCTAAGGCCATGGGCGGTGCCCCCCGTGGAGGTGGGGAGGTGACCGGGCAGAACTGCTGGTGCTGAGCCGTCTGATAAGGTTTTCACACCTGAGTCTTGGCCCAGGTGCCACATCTCCTTCTGCGAAATCAAGTAGCTACTGGAAGTTACAGCCTCCTGCCCTTACTTCCTGTTTCCCAAGCAGAAGCTAGAAATCTCAGGGATTCCTGGGCCCGGGACAGCTCGTATTTCTAGGGAGTTTTTCTTTCTTTTTTAAACCGTCTGGCACCACTCACCCCCAGTCATGCTGGACACACTCCTGATGTTTGGTTTCTTTTGTAGAATCAGGGTCCTGATAGCAGGCAGAAGGCAGGACTTCAGGTGGAGTGTGAAGGATATCATGGCGTCCTCGAAGGGGCCAGAGTCTGGGTGAAGGAAAGAAGGGGGACAGAATGAGGGGTACAGATTTCCCGAAGATGGCAGACTCGGCCTCGGGTACCTACCACCTCCCCGCTGGCCCTATCCTGGCCCTGCCCTAGGTGGGCATTGTTTGGAGTAAACTCCCATCTTATATCTCAGTTACTTCCTTTCCTCTTTCTCTTCTTTTTTCAGATTTTATTTATTCATTTTGAGAGAGAGAGAGAGGAGGAGCAGAGGGAGAGGGAGAGAATCTCAAACGGACTCCCCTGCCCGGCCCAAGTGTGCAGTCAACGAGGGGCTCGATCTCTTGACCTTGAGATCATGACCTGAGCAGAAACCTAGATCCAGATGAGCCACCCAGGGGCCCCTCATGTCTCAATTTTTAATGAGAAATGCCCAGAACTTCAAGAGTTTTGCTCAAGCCCTTTCCCTGCCCGGGAAAGTCCTCTATCCCTCCCTCCTGAAGGCCTTCCCATTCCTCAAAACCAGCTGGCATCTTCCCCGTCTAGGCAGCAGCCCAGAGGCCCACACCCGCTGCTGCTGGGCCTCTGTGCCCCCAGAGTGTTCTCTGGGCCACTGACTTGGGCCTGATGCTTCACTTGACTCTGAATCGCCCCCTTTCTCTTTCCCAGGGAGACTCCCACGTGTCTGGAGAGCCCGGCCACCTCCTGGACCTCTCCCAGGGCTTACACCGCTGAAGCACTCCCGCGCCAGAGAACAGACAATGGCATACCACGTGCACTCACAAACGAAACGAGAGGCCAGATGTTCTGCCCACGTGTGACTCCTCTTACTTAGATTTGGGTGCCCAGAAGGAACAGGTTTCATGTTTTCTGCCTTATACTCCCTGCTCCGCCCCCACGACTCTAGGTACTGTGCCTCACAGAGACTTTTGGTGAATGAATAAAATACTGTAGATTTTTAAATATGGAGATGGTGTCCAAGCTCTAGGAAATTACACCCAGAAAGGAATCCTGTATGTTGACTTCCCTGTGAAAATTTTTAAAACGAAACCTTCGGCTTACTTTGGTTTATAGTTTGGTTTAAAAATGGAGCTGGGCGGCCAGCAGGGGGCGCTCTCGCACCCTACCCTTGGCCCACCCAACAGAAGCCCTCCACCTTGCACTTCCCAAGTTCGATTTGAGCTCCCATTTCACCACCCCAGTAGGAGGAAGAAAGGTTTCCTCCTCTCCCACAACAGCCCAGTCAATGAGGAGCCTCAACCCCGAGTTTACTCCAATGACTCTTTGTTTCTGTAACAGCCTTTCTCTGGAAAGGAGCTACCTCTCTCCTTTCCCCCCCTGACTCGCCTCTGGACTTGCCTGTGGTTTGGCCACAACTGGCTTGCCCTGAATTGCAATTCTCTGCTATCTCCAAATAGGCCCATTTTTGCTGGTAAAATAGCTGGCAGTTTTATTTTTAAAATCTAGGGCTAGGTAGGTGAAGAAAGGGAAAAAATGAGGTGAAAAGTACAGCATAGAGAATATGGTCAATAACATTGCAGTCCTGTGTTGTTGACAGGCAGTGACTATCACCCTTATGGTGAGCACTGAGTAATGCATATCAATTATTGAATCAGTATTTGTACACCTGAATCTAATACAACATTGTATGTCACCTAGACTTCAATTACAAAACAATCTAGAGTTAGACAGTCACATCGTGTCAGCCTCCAAGGCACAGCCCAGTCTTCTACCTCTCAATATACCATGTGCCTAGCACCGTGCCTGACACAAAAGTGGGAGTTTAGTGTTCGTTGAATGACTAGCTGACTGCAGAATGGATGACAGCAGGAATCCAGGGCAGTGTCCACAGTGAAGGTTCTGGACAAGCAGGATGTTCCACAACCCTTTCTGTGTTTTTTTCTTAAAGAATTTATTTATTTATTTGAGAGAGACACAGAGAGTGAATGAGTGAGAGAGAGAAAACACAAGTCTGGGGTAGAGGGGAGAGGAAGAGGGAGAAGCAGACTCCCTGCTGAGCAGCTAGCCTGATGCGGGGTTCAATCCCAATCCCAATTCTGGGACTCCAGCATCATGACCTGAGCCCAAGGCAGATGCTTAACAGACTGAGCCACCCAGGCACCCCTCCACAACCCTTTCCATCTAGAGAAGACCCCAATGAGATTCCAAACCACCAATGTATGTTTTCAACTCCAAGTTCATAGATAGAAAACCATGCGAACCCCATTGCCATTTTAATGGAGAATTTGAGATTGTATGAAAACTCTATAACAAACAAAATGTAAGAAATCATTGCCCTGGAAAGGGTAGAGATGTATTTTAAACCGATGGTGAGTGCTTTCATGGCTACAGAACAAAGTGCTTCAGGGACACAGAGGAGAGAACAGCTGGTCCCATAGGGTTGAGGGGGCTGTGTGCCTGGAGGATCAGGCCAGGTAGGATTCCATTCCCCAGGGAAAGATACTGAGTGTTAAAGCAGCTGCTTCCACAGGTCAAGCCTGAGCTTGCCCGCTGGGCTGAGAGAGCCCTCCTGGATGTGGCAGGCCTGACCTCTCGGCCAGCTGCAGGCCTGATGTCTGAGGTTCCCCTAGGGTCACAGCAGAAGGCTTAGCACCTCAGGCAGGCAACTCAGCAAAGGTCAAAGAGAGAACCATTCCATAATCGGGTGGGGACAGTGGCCAGACCACACTGATAATGGCCTTCACCTCATGTCTATTGAAGAGAATGGATTTTACCCCAAACCTACCAAAATGAGAGACCCCAGGGGTACCTGTGAGCCCTTTCCCCTCATTATTATCACTCAAGAAGATAGCCGGTGGGAACGGGGTGCTGTTTTGCCAATAAATTATAGCCCAAACACCCAAACCTTCTCTTTTTTTCTTCTCTTTTATTTATTGTTTTAATATAAATGTAGGTGGATCTAGGTCATTCCTTTAATAAGGTTGCTTTCCTGACCTGAAGATAAACGAGGGCAGCTTGAAATCCTGCCCTGTGAAATGCACACTGGGAGGGTGCCCGGCACACAAATACCATCCACTGAGTATGTCAGGAGGGAAAGAAGACGAGACCCCTCCCTTACAGAGTCATCCCCTGGAGGCAGGGGTCAAACAGGGCGTGAAGTGCGTGCTCATTGGCTCCTGCCAGAGAAGTGCCTTCACTACACCAACCAGAGAATGCCTGATCATGTAATAAATGATAGCAGTCACCAACCCACCATATACGAGAACCCACTGTGAGCCAGACCCTTTCTTCTCACTGGTTTACAACCATTGCTTCCTCATCACTGCTTCACAAAGAAGACATTGTTAACCCCATTATGGACAAGGAATGGGTCTTGGGGAGACCAAAGAAACTCCCTGAAATCCCATAACTAGTAAATTGTAGAGCTCAACCCCAAGAACAAAGTCTAAGTGCATGCTTATTTGACTGACTCTACCTTCCTATGTCTATGTATATACATATCCCATCCATCCATCCATCCATCCATCCATCGATCCCACCATCCATCCTCTGTATTTTTTTAAAAAGATTTTATTTATTTATTTGACAGACAGAGATCACAAGTAGGCAGAAAGGGAGGCAGAGAGAGAGGAAGGGAAGCAGGCTCCCTGCTGAGCAGAGAGCCCGATGTGGGGCTCGATCCCAGGACCCTGGGATCATGACCTGAGCCGAAGGCAGAGGCTTTAACCCACTGAGCCACTCAGACGCCCCATCCTCTGTATTAATAGGAATCTCATCCTGGGGCTTGGATGGCACAGTTGTTATGCATCCCACTCTTGGTTTCTGCTCAGGTTATGATCTCAGGGTCGTGAGATTGAGCCCCATGTCAGGCTACCTGCTCAGAGCAGTCTGCTTCAGATTCTCTCTCCCTCTCCCTCGGCCCCTCCCACTCATGTTCTCTCTCTCCAAAAAAAAAAAAAAAAAAAAAGGAATCACATCCTCAGTAGGAATAGCAGGGACCTTCCCCTTTCCCACATAAGGTGATTCCAGAGCCAGAGTCTCTTGGGTCTCTATGTGTTTTGGGGGGACTGAACTCAAAGGTAGAGAATGGGTTCAAACCATTAGACCACACAAAGTGAAGTTTCTCAGGCGTTCCATCAGGGCCTCCAGTGAACTCACTGCTGAGTGGCCCTGAGTGGTCCAGGTGCCTCAATGCCCAGTGAGGTCTTACTCTAAATAAGGGACTAATCAGTGAGCACTGGTTGGACCCTAAGACGCTACTTTACACTGTGAATTCTTTTCTTATTAGAGAATAACAAACTTCAGGTCCACAAATATCATTCTCTAGCCTCGAATATACCAGAGAGGGGCCCACAGCCCATCAGTTCCTTAGAAGAATCTGACACGCCCCAAAGATCAGTGTAAAAATATCTCAGCTATGCCTGTCACAGATAACTGAAATTCCACCATTAGAAATTCATTTCTCTGCTTTACCCAAGTAATCCAGTTGTAGGAAGGCATGCTCCAGATGTGCTCAAGCAGTGGGGCCAAATGATAGGAGCACATGGCAGCCCTATTTGTAATAGAAACAATTTAGAAACAACCTAATAGAGGTTGATCAGATACATGGAGGACTGGTTAAATAGAAGAGTAACTAAGCTATGGTACATCCCTACCATACAAAGAGATACTATGTGACCATTACAAAGAATGAGGCTAGTCTATACACTTCATGAGAAACAATTTCCCAAAGACATAAAATGAACAATGGAAAATGGATAAAATGAATAACACAAGGCAAGGTTATTCTATGTTGAATAACACCCATGATGCGTTTGAGTGTATTGGACGATCTCTGGAAGATTGGAGAAGAGCTGCCTGTAGAGAGGGAAATTAGGTGGATGGGGTCCTGAGCAGGAGCAGTGGCTGCCACACTGTATTTTATGTGAATGGCACCCTCTGGAGTTGTGCCATGGGGTGGCCCTGAGGGAAGAGGTATCTTTTGCATCTATCCTTCCTGCACCTTTGAGTGGGACAACATGGACATATTATGTGATTAAAAAATGACATTTAATTTAAACATATATAAAGAAGTTAGAATCAGATCTTTTTAAAGTCATCTTTACACCCAGTGTGGGGCTTGAACTCACAACCTTGAGACCTGTGGTCATATGCTCTACCGACTGAGCTGCCTGGGCACCCCAGGACTAGGTTCTTTATAAAGAAATAAAATATTATGATCAAATAAATCATTCCTGGGAGCACTGGGGGGCTTAGTTGGTTAAGCATCTAACTCTTTTCTTTTTTAAGATATTTATTTATTTATTTGAGAGAGAGAGAGAGAGAGAATGAGTTGGGAGAAGGATAGAGGGAGAAGCAGACTCCCCACTGAACAGGGAGTCCAATGTAGGGCTCCATCCCAGGACCCTGAGATCATGACCTGAGCCAAAGACAGATTCTTAACTGACTAAGACACCCATGTGCCCCTGCATCCGACTCTTCATTTCAGCTCAGGTTATATCTCAAGGGTTGCGAAACTGAGTCCCCCATCGGGCTCTTTTGTGGGCACAAAGCCTGCTTAAGACTCTCTCTCCTTCTGCCTCTCTCCTCCACCCCTCTCCCCCTCTCTAAAATCCAATAATACTAATAAAATAATAATAAATATGAAGTCATTCCTTATACGTTTGTCATAAGTTTTTCATTCATTTGGGAAACATTATTTAGTTCCTACTGTATGGGTTGCACTGAGTACACAGAGGTGAGTAAAGCAAAACTTATCCCCATGTAAAAGTCCTGCACGCCTGGGAGAGTGGACAGCGTGGTGATAACAATGACAGCTGTCACTTCCTGGATGACCGCTAGGTGTCCCAGGTACAATCCATCCTCCAACTGTCATCCAGCAGGCAGGTGGTAGAGAGCACAGATGATGAGGGAGGCTGTGAGGATCCCAAACCTGCCTCCACACTCGGCAGGGGATCACCGACCTCCCCATGCCCACCTTCTCCTCCGTAAACCGGGGCTAATAACAATCTGTGCCCCACTGAGTGGTGGGAAGGATCCGAGGAGCTGGCACATGTGAGGGTCTTAGAACAGTTCTTAGCCAGGGATCCACACTTAGCACCCTGGAAGGTCCACCTGTTTGTCACTTGGCACCCAGCCTGCGGCAGGGACTTCGGGGAAGAAGACAGCCTCCGCCCCCGCTCACGGGGGGTTTACCATCCCCGGATACAGACGTGAAGCACATAATTACCGCCCTATCTGTCTTCTGTAGCTGCAACACCACATGCTAAGCGTTCCCGGGCCACGTGGACTGGGAGGGGAGGAGGGAAAGAGGCTGGGTCTACCAGCAAGAGTGGGGGTCAGACTAGCGGACGGGTGGGGAGGGGGTTCTCTAGGCCAGGAGACAGCATGAGCAAAAGCAGGAAGGCCTGTGAAGGGAACGGGCTTCCTGTGCTGCTGGAATATTTGAGGTAAGGGAGTAGGTGGCGGAGCAGGGGCTGGGAGGGCAAGCAGAAGTCAGCTCCTGGGCGATCCAAGAGTGAAGGGAAGTCATGGTGTTCCATGGTAGAGGGACTCCGTAAGACTCGCCTTTTACCAGGAAGGTTCCGGGGACAGGTAGGGGACTGGACCACAGCGCAAGCTAAGTAGGAGGCTGGCAGAGGAGAGGGGAGGCCTGCTAAAGGATGAGCATCCAGAAAGTCTCCCTCCTAGACAAGAACCCTGAAGGGGAGTGGGTGCCTTAACCCTTCATTTGCTGGGCTGAACCAGCCAGGCTCAACACCCTTCCGGGGGTCCATAACTGTTGCTCCTCTGAAATGGGGGTAAAAAATCACACACACACACACACACACACACACACACACACACACACACACACACAGAAGGAGGCTTTCTGTTTCCCTTCAGTTCTGCCAGAGAAGGACTTCTGATCTGCTTTATTCCTTACTGTATCTTGGAAAACACCCAATAAAAGTCCGCTGTTGGGGGAGACAAGCAGAGCAAGTGACAGGCACAAAGACAACCATGATGAGAAAGCCCAGGAGGCAGGAGAGAAACCATACAACTCAGAAACCCAGGGAAGCAAGTATCGCAAGCAGGAATTTGAGATCAAGGAGGTCAAGGAGGATAACATCCATCAGCATTTGAAACTCACACCCTTTCTCCCTCGCTGCCATGATGAAGTCATCATGGTTCTGTCGGCTAACAAGCACGGGGAGCATCCACACCAGAAGCAGGATGGTGCTTAGCCCCTGACTTTGAAGGGTATGAAAAAATTAGTAGGAGACCTAGTCCGTTTCCTTGATGTTCACAGCCCTGCCAGGAGTATCGCACTTACTCACAAGCACAAGCCAATTCGCAGTAATACAAAACTCCATCTCTGGTTTCTTTCGAGGCCCCTGGGTCCCTTGCATAGAGTCCTACAACTTGATAATGAAAGAGCAGAGCAAGTAGGTGTATAGAACTTTTCTTCACTCATAAATTTTTGTGATGGGAGTTACTCAATATTTGCCAGGAGAGTGGCTGATGACAGCCCAAATACAATGGTACGTTTGGAAATAGATGCCGTCATATGGAAGATGCATCCTAACTGTAATAAATAATTCATACATTTAGCTTCATTATAATCACAGAGACAAAAGATCAGGGGAAATTCTGGCAGTCATGTTTAGTATTGTTTATCTAAGAGGTCAGATACGCATGCTCCCAATAAGCAAAAAGATTGTTAACAAAACAGTTTTCTCAACCAAAGCCAATGGTCGTCCCTTTTACTTCCCCTTCCTAAACAATCCAGTCCTACCTAAAGTCATTAGGTCCATGGTGGGGGAGAGAAGGAGGGAGCCATGGTGGCCCAAAGCAGGGGATTGGAGCTCAAGTGATGAGAAGGACAACCCCAGGGAGGGTGGCCTGGTCTGTGGTGTCACTGCCTGATTCAGGGCAAGGAGGGATGCTTCCTAGGGTCAGAGAAGGGTGGCCTAGTATGTAGCATCAGAGGGTAAGGAGTGTACCCACGTGTGCATGTATCTGTGTGTGTGTGTGCACCTACATGCAGGGAAACATATATTCCTTAGCTCTGCCTGGGAGCAGCAACATTTCAATAGGCACGAGCCCATCTGGTGTCCCACTCTTGGATTCAAAATACCATCTTCCATTAAAATGAGTGAGGAGTCCTTGGGAAAATGGTTGATTCCACAACCAGGGCCAGGAAGTCGGAAGATGAGCCTAGAACATCTCGTTGTGTTAGAAAGTAAGGACATGCTCAAAGAATGATGGGGCCATACAGAATGGACACAGAATGAAAGAGATAACAGCAGTCAAATTGGGGACAGTGTGAGCTTTAAATTAAATAATGATGGGAATGGATATAACCCACTAACTAATACAGGAATCCATACATTCATGTGGAGATAGAAGTAATATAAGTTGATGAGGAAGGAGATAGTGACACAGTTTCGAAGTTCCTCCCCATAAAATACCTATCCATTACGAAGAGGAAAAGACTAGTTTTATCTTTAGACCTGGGAGACACCACCTTGATCATGTGGTCAAAGTATAGGAGCAAACCAAAATGGCAGATCCCTTGGTAGGGTACAAGGAGAAGGCAGTCACTGTTACGATATTCCCGCCACAATGCATAACTTAAATCTGATCTTAACTGAGGGATGTTCTATAACGTCTGTGATCTTTAAAAGTGTCAAAATCATGAAAGTCAAGGAGACACCAAGAAGCTGTCCTTCTAGACAGAAGGAGACTAAACAGACATACCTAAATCCAAGAGGGATTTTGAACTGGATCCTCTTGTGGTAAAAGACACGACTGCAAAAATTGGTAGTATTGTGGTTAGGTGGGGAAGTGTCTTTGTAGGAAAAACATAGGACAGTATTAGAAGATGATGGAGTTATTGGGACAACTTATTCCTGAGAAGTTCAAGAAAAAAAAAAAGAGGGTTTTTTTGTTGTTGTTTTTTTGGTACCACCCTGGTAACTTTCCTGTCACTTTGTGATTGTTTCAAAATTCAGAAATGATGAAAACAAGTATTGAAAAATTAAATTGTAATTAAACAAAATGTGACATATACCTACAATGGAATAGTATTTAGCCTTTAAAAGGGAAGAAATTCTAACAGATGCTATGACAATGATGAAGCTTAAAGGCATTAGGATGAGTGGGGCACCTTGATGGTGTAGTTGACCGAGCATCTGACTTGGTTTCGGCTCAGGTCCTGATCTCAGGGTTATGGAATTGAGCCCTGTATCAGGCTCCATGCTCCGTGCAGAGTCTGCTTGGGATTCTCGCTCACTCTCCTTTTGCCCCTCCCACTCGTGCTCTCTCTCTCTCAAGTAAATAAGTAAATCTTTAAGGGAAAAAAGGCATTATGATAAGTAAAAAAAGCCCACCACAAGGGACAAATACTGTATGATGGTACTTATGAGAGGTACCTGGAATAGTCAAATTCACAGAGACAGAAAGTAGAAGGGTGGTTGCCAGGGGCTGGGTTGGGGGCAATGGGGAGTTAGAGTCTATTGGGAACAGACTGTAAGTCTGGGATGATGAAAAGTTCTGGAGATGGAGGGTGGTGATGGTTGTAGGACTACATGGATGTATTCAATGTCACTGAACTGTACATGTAAAACTGGTTAAGGGAGTAAATTTTATGTTCTATCAGTTTTACTACAACATGAAATGTAAATTGAACAAAGGAAACTGTGATTGTTAAGGTGCATTCACATTAAATGTTCAGTTTCGGACTGTTGCTATGAAAAGTGACACAGGTGTCGGTGTGTGTCTTGAATTCAGTGTCAAATATTCTCCAGCTCAGGGTTCCTGTTCCAGCTCCGTGAGAAGGAGTGCATCTTGGAAAAGGAAAATTTTCATGTCTATGCTTCACATGGCCAAGCAGTAACTTTACGACTCTGTAGAAATTTAGGAAAAACTCTCTGCCAAACTGTGAATGTCCATTCTTAGAGAGTTATAGAATATTTGAGAGCTCATTCTTCAAAGTAAAACTGCTTTCAGTTACTTAGCTAAATAAAGCAATCCAACCTAGTGGCAGAACTCCAAGGTATGAGATTGCTATGGGCAAACAAGGCAAATCCTTCTGTTTCATAGTTTGCTTGGCCCTATAAAACTAGAACTCGCGTGTCTGCATATTTAATATGGAGGTACTGGAATGCTCTGTCAGAGCAAATTCCCACAGCCATTGTGACACAGCCATCCAGATGCAGGTTAAGTATACAATGTTAGTAACAGTAAATGCTGTCACGTAGTTCCATAGGTGAATACTAGGGATAAACCTAACAGTTGCTTTAATGTCACTGCACAGCTCAACCAATGGCATGACCTACAAGCCTACTTCAGGGTCACAGTAGGCACAACTCTCTGGCTGGAGGAGCTGGTGGCTCCACGCACTTCCACTGCTGGGAAAGGTCTTGCCTAGTGGTAATACTCTGGCATAGTGTAGAAGAAGATACGGTGACCCAAACAGAAAAACCCTTTGACATTTTGGGCCATGGTCCCTTTGTGTCAAATGCCAGACATGCCAGAAGAAACTTTTTTTTTTAAGGTTTTATTTATTATTTGAGAGAGAGAGCACGAATGCATGAGCTCGAGCAGGGGGAGAGGCAGAAAGAGAGAAAGGGAGGAGCAGACTCTCTGCTGAGCAGGGGGTCCGATGCGGGGCTCGATCCATGGGCCCTGGAATCATGACCTGAGCTGAAGGCAGACACCTAACCGATGGAGCCACCTAGGGTCCCCAGGATAGACCCTTCTTTAGTGGCTTCCAGTTCTACGGTTTTCATAATCTGTAACTACTTGGCAATAATTTATGAGTTGATGGAGGTATTGATTATTAAAGGTTTTTTTTTTTTTTAATTCCTTTGTTAGGGCGTGTGTGTGTGTGTCTTTGAGAGTAAAATTGACTCTTAGTTGGTCCGTTCTTGGAATGATTGGTCTGAGAACCATACATTAGTCCAGAATTATACTTGCCCTTCCCTTAAGGAAGCGTGCCACCTGATAGCGTACTTGTATGGCAACAAATACTATAGGACTAGAGCCCCGTTCCAGAACAGATATTGTGGGGCAGCTGGAATAACACAAGCCCTTTAGACTTAACCCTCTTATGCCAGGCCCAGTACAATTCAGCTTTAAAGGACATATGTATCTATGGGTCACATTTCAGAAGACACTGTAATTGTGTAAACCCAAGTAAAAATGAGCTAAGCTTGGACCCGTCTCATTTACGTACGTCTCTCAACAGCTGTGCGGAGACGGTTGTGTGAACGCCCTGGGATGGCCTGGGCCGCTGTTTCAAAGGGTCTTTCGGTCCCATTAAGGCCGTGTCCAGAAATAGTCAAGGCCGGGCCTTGGTCCTGATGGCCGGAGCTTTCACGAACTGAGAAACACACTCTCAGACGGGATGATGCCATTCCCTGTACTGGGTCGTGGCTGAGATTCTCGGAGGTTTCCTTTTATGAGTATCCCTGACACCAACCATTCGGGACCCAGAGCCCACAACGCGAGCTCCTTGTTGCCCATCAACAGACACCGAGTTTCATGCCAGTCCCACATATGGGCAGGATAGGGACCCTGCAGGGGACGGCGCACTGCCGATGGCAAGGCGTTACTTCAGAGGCCACTGTTGGCCTCGGTGCTCCCCGTGCTGGGCAAAGGCCAATCCCCCGAAGGGGGTCCAGTGGGATCCCCAGAGAGAAGGCCCCCACTGGTGCCCTTGGATGGATGCCAACTGAGACCTCGGACAGTCACAGGGAGAGAGTTAGGAGCCTCTGCGGGCCAGCCTCCTGTGGTGCCTTCTCCCCTGACCGAGCGGCTGGCAGGTGTGCCAGGCCCCTGGGGGGGTCCTGGCGGGTGGGCAGCCAGCACACAGCCGAAGCCCGGGCTCCCCAGCTCTTGGTGCATCTCCATGGGAACAGCTTGGCAGCCCCACACTAGGCGGGGTGCCCCATCTATTTCTATGGTACCTGTCACCATGGCACCTACTTGCTCTGAAAAACACAGGCTAAAAACAGAACCTGAAGGAAAGGGGGGCAATCCACTTCTCCGCAGTCAGTCCCCTTCTCCCGCAGCTGGTGTCAGACCTTTCGTGTGCTCATGCAGACCTCATGCTTTCCTGGTTTCCGCGATTTTGTTGGAGGCGGCTTTGAAAAATAAAAGCCTTGGTCTCAGCATCCGCCTCATCTTGTGGGTGATGTGGCGCGAGGCTCTGGGGAGTTTGCGCTTCACTTGCCCTGGGGGGTAAAACTCCCAGGCCCAGGCAGCCTCTCTGAAATGGCTCCTCCCAGGGTTTGTTCGAGGCCTCCTGGGAGGTGTTTTGGGGAAGGCGGGGAAAGTGGGGCACAGGGGAGAGGGATGGTGACATCAGTGTACACAGATGACCCAGGAAAGGACACGCGCTTATTCCAACAAAGTGGACCACGAGCTTCTCTGGGAGCATGTGGGACACTCTCCAGGGGGAGATCCATGAGGCCAAACAGCTTCCCAGAAGGTTTTCCTTAAGTTACGGGCCATCCTTTCCAGCCAGGCCTCACACCAGGCTCTGGAGTCCAGCAGAGTCTGAGTCTGAATCCTGCTTCGGGCACCTGCCAGCCCTGTGACATCCGTGGGGCCACCTCTGAGGCCTGGGTTCATGTGCTCATCTATGACACGGGGAGCAGAAGACACAGCCCTCAGGGACAAGCCACTTCCTGTGACCTCAGCCTTCACGGTTTTTCCTCGGTTTGCCCAGCTATGAAATGGGGGCATTGCCAGCCTTAAGAGCTTTGAGAGTGTGGAGGAAACACTGTGTGTAGAGCACCAACAGAGAATGCAGAGCTGCTCGAGAGGAAGCTGTGAGGAGGGGGGCGGTGACAATGTGACAAAGGCCAGGACAGGGTGCTCAGCTTGCCCTATTTCTCCCCAGCCTGATTTCCTGCCTCCATCCTGGTGGGGCAGGTATGAGCAGGGCCCCTGGGCCTGAGTTGCCCCCTGCCTCCAGACCCCCACCTTCCTCAGTGTCCTTGGGCACACACGTGGCTAAGGAAGGAGGCTTTCTGTTTCCCTTCAGTTCTGCCAGAGAAGGACTTCTGATCTGCTTTATTCCTTACTGTATCTTGGAAAACACCCAATAAAAGTCCGCTGTTGGGGGAGACAAGCAGAGCAAGTGACAGGCACAAAGACAACCATGATGAGAAAGCCCAGGAGGCAGGAGAGAAACCATACAACTCAGAAACCCAGGGAAGCAAGTATCGCAAGCAGGAATTTGAGATCAAGGAGGTCAAGGAGGATAACATCCATCAGCATTTGAAACTCACACCCTTTCTCCCTCGCTGCCATGATGAAGTCATCATGGTTCTGTCGGCTAACAAGCACGGGGAGCATCCACACCAGAAGCAGGATGGTGCTTAGCCCCTGACTTTGAAGGGTATGAAAAAATTAGTAGGAGACCTAGTCCGTTTCCTTGATGTTCACAGCCCTGCCAGGAGTATCGCACTTACTCACAAGCACAAGCCAATTCGCAGTAATACAAAACTCCATCTCTGGTTTCTTTCGAGGCCCCTGGGTCCCTTGCATAGAGTCCTACAACTTGATAATGAAAGAGCAGAGCAAGTAGGTGTATAGAACTTTTCTTCACTCATAAATTTTTGTGATGGGAGTTACTCAATATTTGCCAGGAGAGTGGCTGATGACAGCCCAAATACAATGGTACGTTTGGAAATAGATGCCGTCATATGGAAGATGCATCCTAACTGTAATAAATAATTCATACATTTAGCTTCATTATAATCACAGAGACAAAAGATCAGGGGAAATTCTGGCAGTCATGTTTAGTATTGTTTATCTAAGAGGTCAGATACGCATGCTCCCAATAAGCAAAAAGATTGTTAACAAAACAGTTTTCTCAACCAAAGCCAATGGTCGTCCCTTTTACTTCCCCTTCCTAAACAATCCAGTCCTACCTAAAGTCATTAGGTCCATGGTGGGGGAGAGAAGGAGGGAGCCATGGTGGCCCAAAGCAGGGGATTGGAGCTCAAGTGATGAGAAGGACAACCCCAGGGAGGGTGGCCTGGTCTGTGGTGTCACTGCCTGATTCAGGGCAAGGAGGGATGCTTCCTAGGGTCAGAGAAGGGTGGCCTAGTATGTAGCATCAGAGGGTAAGGAGTGTACCCACGTGTGCATGTATCTGTGTGTGTGTGTGCACCTACATGCAGGGAAACATATATTCCTTAGCTCTGCCTGGGAGCAGCAACATTTCAATAGGCACGAGCCCATCTGGTGTCCCACTCTTGGATTCAAAATACCATCTTCCATTAAAATGAGTGAGGAGTCCTTGGGAAAATGGTTGATTCCACAACCAGGGCCAGGAAGTCGGAAGATGAGCCTAGAACATCTCGTTGTGTTAGAAAGTAAGGACATGCTCAAAGAATGATGGGGCCATACAGAATGGACACAGAATGAAAGAGATAACAGCAGTCAAATTGGGGACAGTGTGAGCTTTAAATTAAATAATGATGGGAATGGATATAACCCACTAACTAATACAGGAATCCATACATTCATGTGGAGATAGAAGTAATATAAGTTGATGAGGAAGGAGATAGTGACACAGTTTCGAAGTTCCTCCCCATAAAATACCTATCCATTACGAAGAGGAAAAGACTAGTTTTATCTTTAGACCTGGGAGACACCACCTTGATCATGTGGTCAAAGTATAGGAGCAAACCAAAATGGCAGATCCCTTGGTAGGGTACAAGGAGAAGGCAGTCACTGTTACGATATTCCCGCCACAATGCATAACTTAAATCTGATCTTAACTGAGGGATGTTCTATAACGTCTGTGATCTTTAAAAGTGTCAAAATCATGAAAGTCAAGGAGACACCAAGAAGCTGTCCTTCTAGACAGAAGGAGACTAAACAGACATACCTAAATCCAAGAGGGATTTTGAACTGGATCCTCTTGTGGTAAAAGACACGACTGCAAAAATTGGTAGTATTGTGGTTAGGTGGGGAAGTGTCTTTGTAGGAAAAACATAGGACAGTATTAGAAGATGATGGAGTTATTGGGACAACTTATTCCTGAGAAGTTCAAGAAAAAAAAAAAGAGGGTTTTTTTGTTGTTGTTTTTTTGGTACCACCCTGGTAACTTTCCTGTCACTTTGTGATTGTTTCAAAATTCAGAAATGATGAAAACAAGTATTGAAAAATTAAATTGTAATTAAACAAAATGTGACATATACCTACAATGGAATAGTATTTAGCCTTTAAAAGGGAAGAAATTCTAACAGATGCTATGACAATGATGAAGCTTAAAGGCATTAGGATGAGTGGGGCACCTTGATGGTGTAGTTGACCGAGCATCTGACTTGGTTTCGGCTCAGGTCCTGATCTCAGGGTTATGGAATTGAGCCCTGTATCAGGCTCCATGCTCCGTGCAGAGTCTGCTTGGGATTCTCGCTCACTCTCCTTTTGCCCCTCCCACTCGTGCTCTCTCTCTCTCAAGTAAATAAGTAAATCTTTAAGGGAAAAAAGGCATTATGATAAGTAAAAAAAGCCCACCACAAGGGACAAATACTGTATGATGGTACTTATGAGAGGTACCTGGAATAGTCAAATTCACAGAGACAGAAAGTAGAAGGGTGGTTGCCAGGGGCTGGGTTGGGGGCAATGGGGAGTTAGAGTCTATTGGGAACAGACTGTAAGTCTGGGATGATGAAAAGTTCTGGAGATGGAGGGTGGTGATGGTTGTAGGACTACATGGATGTATTCAATGTCACTGAACTGTACATGTAAAACTGGTTAAGGGAGTAAATTTTATGTTCTATCAGTTTTACTACAACATGAAATGTAAATTGAACAAAGGAAACTGTGATTGTTAAGGTGCATTCACATTAAATGTTCAGTTTCGGACTGTTGCTATGAAAAGTGACACAGGTGTCGGTGTGTGTCTTGAATTCAGTGTCAAATATTCTCCAGCTCAGGGTTCCTGTTCCAGCTCCGTGAGAAGGAGTGCATCTTGGAAAAGGAAAATTTTCATGTCTATGCTTCACATGGCCAAGCAGTAACTTTACGACTCTGTAGAAATTTAGGAAAAACTCTCTGCCAAACTGTGAATGTCCATTCTTAGAGAGTTATAGAATATTTGAGAGCTCATTCTTCAAAGTAAAACTGCTTTCAGTTACTTAGCTAAATAAAGCAATCCAACCTAGTGGCAGAACTCCAAGGTATGAGATTGCTATGGGCAAACAAGGCAAATCCTTCTGTTTCATAGTTTGCTTGGCCCTATAAAACTAGAACTCGCGTGTCTGCATATTTAATATGGAGGTACTGGAATGCTCTGTCAGAGCAAATTCCCACAGCCATTGTGACACAGCCATCCAGATGCAGGTTAAGTATACAATGTTAGTAACAGTAAATGCTGTCACGTAGTTCCATAGGTGAATACTAGGGATAAACCTAACAGTTGCTTTAATGTCACTGCACAGCTCAACCAATGGCATGACCTACAAGCCTACTTCAGGGTCACAGTAGGCACAACTCTCTGGCTGGAGGAGCTGGTGGCTCCACGCACTTCCACTGCTGGGAAAGGTCTTGCCTAGTGGTAATACTCTGGCATAGTGTAGAAGAAGATACGGTGACCCAAACAGAAAAACCCTTTGACATTTTGGGCCATGGTCCCTTTGTGTCAAATGCCAGACATGCCAGAAGAAACTTTTTTTTTTAAGGTTTTATTTATTATTTGAGAGAGAGAGCACGAATGCATGAGCTCGAGCAGGGGGAGAGGCAGAAAGAGAGAAAGGGAGGAGCAGACTCTCTGCTGAGCAGGGGGTCCGATGCGGGGCTCGATCCATGGGCCCTGGAATCATGACCTGAGCTGAAGGCAGACACCTAACCGATGGAGCCACCTAGGGTCCCCAGGATAGACCCTTCTTTAGTGGCTTCCAGTTCTACGGTTTTCATAATCTGTAACTACTTGGCAATAATTTATGAGTTGATGGAGGTATTGATTATTAAAGGTTTTTTTTTTTTTTAATTCCTTTGTTAGGGCGTGTGTGTGTGTGTCTTTGAGAGTAAAATTGACTCTTAGTTGGTCCGTTCTTGGAATGATTGGTCTGAGAACCATACATTAGTCCAGAATTATACTTGCCCTTCCCTTAAGGAAGCGTGCCACCTGATAGCGTACTTGTATGGCAACAAATACTATAGGACTAGAGCCCCGTTCCAGAACAGATATTGTGGGGCAGCTGGAATAACACAAGCCCTTTAGACTTAACCCTCTTATGCCAGGCCCAGTACAATTCAGCTTTAAAGGACATATGTATCTATGGGTCACATTTCAGAAGACACTGTAATTGTGTAAACCCAAGTAAAAATGAGCTAAGCTTGGACCCGTCTCATTTACGTACGTCTCTCAACAGCTGTGCGGAGACGGTTGTGTGAACGCCCTGGGATGGCCTGGGCCGCTGTTTCAAAGGGTCTTTCGGTCCCATTAAGGCCGTGTCCAGAAATAGTCAAGGCCGGGCCTTGGTCCTGATGGCCGGAGCTTTCACGAACTGAGAAACACACTCTCAGACGGGATGATGCCATTCCCTGTACTGGGTCGTGGCTGAGATTCTCGGAGGTTTCCTTTTATGAGTATCCCTGACACCAACCATTCGGGACCCAGAGCCCACAACGCGAGCTCCTTGTTGCCCATCAACAGACACCGAGTTTCATGCCAGTCCCACATATGGGCAGGATAGGGACCCTGCAGGGGACGGCGCACTGCCGATGGCAAGGCGTTACTTCAGAGGCCACTGTTGGCCTCGGTGCTCCCCGTGCTGGGCAAAGGCCAATCCCCCGAAGGGGGTCCAGTGGGATCCCCAGAGAGAAGGCCCCCACTGGTGCCCTTGGATGGATGCCAACTGAGACCTCGGACAGTCACAGGGAGAGAGTTAGGAGCCTCTGCGGGCCAGCCTCCTGTGGTGCCTTCTCCCCTGACCGAGCGGCTGGCAGGTGTGCCAGGCCCCTGGGGGGGTCCTGGCGGGTGGGCAGCCAGCACACAGCCGAAGCCCGGGCTCCCCAGCTCTTGGTGCATCTCCATGGGAACAGCTTGGCAGCCCCACACTAGGCGGGGTGCCCCATCTATTTCTATGGTACCTGTCACCATGGCACCTACTTGCTCTGAAAAACACAGGCTAAAAACAGAACCTGAAGGAAAGGGGGGCAATCCACTTCTCCGCAGTCAGTCCCCTTCTCCCGCAGCTGGTGTCAGACCTTTCGTGTGCTCATGCAGACCTCATGCTTTCCTGGTTTCCGCGATTTTGTTGGAGGCGGCTTTGAAAAATAAAAGCCTTGGTCTCAGCATCCGCCTCATCTTGTGGGTGATGTGGCGCGAGGCTCTGGGGAGTTTGCGCTTCACTTGCCCTGGGGGGTAAAACTCCCAGGCCCAGGCAGCCTCTCTGAAATGGCTCCTCCCAGGGTTTGTTCGAGGCCTCCTGGGAGGTGTTTTGGGGAAGGCGGGGAAAGTGGGGCACAGGGGAGAGGGATGGTGACATCAGTGTACACAGATGACCCAGGAAAGGACACGCGCTTATTCCAACAAAGTGGACCACGAGCTTCTCTGGGAGCATGTGGGACACTCTCCAGGGGGAGATCCATGAGGCCAAACAGCTTCCCAGAAGGTTTTCCTTAAGTTACGGGCCATCCTTTCCAGCCAGGCCTCACACCAGGCTCTGGAGTCCAGCAGAGTCTGAGTCTGAATCCTGCTTCGGGCACCTGCCAGCCCTGTGACATCCGTGGGGCCACCTCTGAGGCCTGGGTTCATGTGCTCATCTATGACACGGGGAGCAGAAGACACAGCCCTCAGGGACAAGCCACTTCCTGTGACCTCAGCCTTCACGGTTTTTCCTCGGTTTGCCCAGCTATGAAATGGGGGCATTGCCAGCCTTAAGAGCTTTGAGAGTGTGGAGGAAACACTGTGTGTAGAGCACCAACAGAGAATGCAGAGCTGCTCGAGAGGAAGCTGTGAGGAGGGGGGCGGTGACAATGTGACAAAGGCCAGGACAGGGTGCTCAGCTTGCCCTATTTCTCCCCAGCCTGATTTCCTGCCTCCATCCTGGTGGGGCAGGTATGAGCAGGGCCCCTGGGCCTGAGTTGCCCCCTGCCTCCAGACCCCCACCTTCCTCAGTGTCCTTGGGCACACACGTGGCTAAGGACAAGCTCACCCTTCACAGCAGGTGTCGCCAGGCAGAAGGCTCATCAGCCTAGCATTTACTGGGACACACAGGACAATGAAATCCCCCTGAACAGGAGAAAATCCCAGCCCAGTTCTCTGCTTGTGGGCTTTTGGAGTCAAGCAGCCCCTGGGGACTCAAATCTCCCCTCTGCCTATCTGTTGCCTGAGTGACTCAACTTCCCTTCCCTTTCCTTCCCCATCCGTGAAATGGGGTCGCGTTTCCTGTCTCAGAGGGAGGTTGGGGCACTCAAGGAGAAGAGGCAGGAAGAGCCTCCAGCCCAGAGTCAGCACCTGGTGGGCTCCCCTCTTCTCTGTTCCCCCACTGAATGTTTTAAGGTGAAGTAAATACTCTCTTTAATGAATTAAGGGTTAGCCTTTATAATAGAAGGAAACCGGTGTGTTTCCTGAGTTTGCTGAGGTCCTGGTAGATGCTGAAACTCCCAAACTCACCCAAGGCCAGGCCTGGGGTTGGCATGGCTGACTCTGGGGCCTCTGGGGTTGGCATGGCTGGCTCCGGGGCCTCTGCTGGCTGCCCTCCCTCACCACCACCTCTCAAGAACACTCTGCCAAACAAAATGGTGGGCTCACTCTCACACATGTCTTATTTGTGACTTTTTTCTTTTCTTTTTTTTAAGATTTATTTATTCACTGGGGAGGGGCAAGGGGCAGAGGGAGAGAGAGAATCTTCAAGTTGACTCCCTGCATGGGGCCCGATCTCAGAACCCTGAGATCACGACCTGCGTTGGAATCAAGAGTCAGATGCTTCACTGACTGAACCACCCAGGCGCCCCTACTTGTCCCTTTTATTTTGTAAAAGTAATTTCCCCGATGTAATTTCCCTACAATGCTTATCTCTCTGACAAGTCCCACCCCCCAAGAGGGCGCACTTTCCACTTGAGGATTCATGTGCTTCCAGGAAACTGGACCCCCCTCCAAGGTGCTGGGGACGGAGCCTGTGGCCGGAGGTAAGGCGATCACATATTTCCATCTCCCGCGTCCAGGGAGTGGTTCATGGGGCCTCTGTGGGTCCAATCAGAATGTCCCTTGGGACTGTCTTGCGAATGGGAAACAGAAGGTCCACAGGGGCTGTAGACGTGAGGCCTGGACGGCTCCAGTCATCTAACTTTCCTAAGCAAGACCAGCCTCTGGGCAGAACAGACACATGAAGGGTGACGGCCAAAGCCCCACCCAGACCTGGTGCCGGTGCCATGATGGCTTTAGAACCCCTGGACCACACTGCGTCTCAGATGGGCTCCCCCTCTGACTCTGTTGGGTCCAGAGGTCAATAAATCCCATTCGGTGTAAAGCAATTTGAGTTGGGTTTTCCATAACACGAGGAAAAATGCACCACGAACATGATTTCCTCTTGGGAGTTCCAAAGCAGCCATCACCTTCAGACCTCAGTTCCCAAGCTAGCTCTTGAAGAAAGCCCAACGAATCCCATTACCTCCTTTCCCCTGGGCTCCTGTGTGCTATTTATTCAGGACTCAACCATGCGTGGAAGCTTCACAATAAAATTGGTAGTGTCTCCATTTTTCCCACCGAGAACAATGAGGCCCCGGTGAAGTTTTCTCCATGGCTACCTGTTTATTAGTTGGTGAGATTGGGACTAGAAATGAGGACCCTGTGTGATAGGGAGGCTATGAGTAAGCTTTTATTCCTTTTTCTAAAAATGAAATTATTTTAATTCCCCAGTTAGGATTCTAACTTTCTTGAGTCCAAAGCCATGTTTTCTTCCTCTTTGGACCATCCATTGGAGTCACGTGGGATGTGTTTGTTACCCAGTGGCCAAGGGAACCTCCTACAGCCAGGAACACCCTGGCCAGGGGCCCGACGATGCCCAGAGATCTGCTGAGTTATTTAAGAAGTACCAGGTGCTGGGCAAAGTGCTTGACATATGTATTCTCATTTTTAATAAATGGCTCACTGTATTTACATTATTCTTGGGCCCAAGGGCAAGTGGCCTTTCGCCAAGGCCTGTGAGCAGAACCTGTTTGGACTGAAAGTGTAAGCTCTCTCCCGAAGAACAAACACAGAGGGCAGGGTCCCTTACTATGGCACACGGAAGGGGCCAGGACTCTGGGTTCGATTTCTGGCTCTACTTCTTATTATCTGGCTTGTCTTGGGCAAGTTACTCAGTGTATTTGTGCCTTGGTTGTCTCATTTGTCAAATGATGATCTAATCCCAACACCTCTGTGGGCTGTGGGAAGATTCCATTGTATCGAACACCCAGCGCAATGCATGGCATCCTTTTGGCTCTGTTCTGTTATATTTCTTCTTTGCTGGGCATGAACCAGCGGCTGGTTCTCACATAGGTGTGTGTCCACACCCTTGCTCCATGGATGCTGGCCAGCCCTACCCAGGAGCCAAAGAGATAGAGAAGTTCAAGGAAACATGGGCCACCAGGTGGGGAGAACTTTCCATCCCCTTCCTGGCCAAACATAGATTCGCAGCTGGAAAGCCAGAGCGTACCGAGGAGGAATGGTTATGGCCCAAGCTGCTTTGTTTCACGGCAAGTTCATTGTGTTTGGATTATAACGAAGTGTTTCTCCTTTTGTCTCTGCCCAGCAAGCCGTGAACAGTTCCAGATCTGACAGCCTGAGCCCTGGGTCTAACTTATTAAAGAAAGGAAAGGGGATTTGCTGGGTGGTTCAGTCTGTATTTTTTCAATTAAGAGGTGACACTGTTCCTCAGAACAGTCAGACTCCCCCTGAGGTTTTAAGCATTCTCGTATAACCAGCACACACTTGCTCAAGGCTCTTTGTCAACTGGAGGGGAATATTCTACCTCTTTCGGTAAATGAGCGGCACTTCTCTGTGTCTAAGGCGGGGAGTGGGGCAGGGAAGCCCGAGGGACAGGAAGAGATAAAATGCCCTACATGTTATCAATTCTTCTCATCTCCTCCTGTATTCAGAGAAGGCGGGTCTGCCCAGCATTTTGTTCCACCCCAGGATGAGGCTTCTGGTTAAAAGGCTTCTGTCAAATGGTTCTTTGTTTCTGCTGGAAGCAGTTCTCTGTTTATGGGAGGCGGCACTCTCAAAGTATAGATCCCCAGGACACAGTGCTTTATAAAATTGCAAACTTCTGGCTCCATAGGATTCCCACTGATTTAGACAGCTAACCAAAGATAGAGAACCTTGGGTCGCAGATGAAGAGCTTGGGTTTTACAGTCAGATCAGTAAGGATTGAATCCCAAGCTTCAGCTCCATTCCCTACTACCTGTGGACCTTGGCCAGGTTATGTAATCTCTCTGGGTCTCAAGATCATCACTTGCACAAGGGGAATGCTGAACACTCAAGAGGGATGGTGCTTCTGTGGTTATTGCAAGGATGCAGCGAGATAATGCTTGTTTAACCATGCTTGCAGTCTAGCTAACTCTTCTTTTTATATAATACTGCATTCAAAAAGTCTCAGGAGCTTATTATGTACAAGAAATAAACTTGGCCATCACAACCAGTGTTAAGAGTCTACCAGTACAGGTTTTGACAAGTCTGCAGACCAGCAACCGGACAGGGAGGTATCATGATCCACAGGAACTCCACCAGGACTCACAGCAAATTGTCAACAAACGAGCCAGCCAGGAGAGGGCAGCAAGAGAGAGCCAGAGTCTTACTGTAGCCTTTCCAGTCACCATGCCTGAGTGTTAGAGGCACTTGGTGTGGTCCAGGTTGGTACTAGTTTGAAAAGACACCAGATCTGGTGGGTGGAGACACAGTAGTGTGAATTTCACAGCTGGGTGGTGTGCATTAGTATGGTGGGTGGTGACTGTGTCTCTGACTCAGCACCTCCGAAGATATTTACTTTAAGAAATCACACAGGCAATCACTCTATTGTAGGAAACAGGAAAACTTCATTGAGATGGGTGGTAATCTAAACCAGGGACTGGCAAATTCTTTTGCATAGCCTGTGAGCTAAGAATGGTCTTTATATTTTTTAAGCATTGTTAAAAAAAAAAAGGAGGAGGGGAACAATATCAATAGCAAAGAACGAAATAAAAATAATAAAATAGACAAGTAACAAAACCAAGAATATTGTGATAGTTAATTTTTTCTGTCAACTTGATTGAGTCATGGGGTACCCAGAGAGTTGGTTAAACATTATTTCTGGGGTATCTGTGAGGGTGTTTCCAGATGAGATTAGCATTTGAATCAGTGGGCTGAGTAAAGCAAACCGGCCCTCATGGGTGGACATCATGCAGTTCCTGGAGGTCCTGAATAGAGCAAGAAGCAGAGGAAGGGAGATCTGCCTTTGCCTGGCAGTTTGTGCTGACACACTGGTCTACTCCTGCCTTCTAATTAGGACCTCACCCCTGGTGCTCCCGGTTCTCAGGCCTCTGGACTCCCTTAGACTGAAAGTATACCGTTGGCTTCCTTGGGTTTCTGGCTTGCAGATAACAGACTGTGGGACTTCTCAGCCTCCACGATCCCTTGAGCAATTTCTTATATTTTATACATAAGATACAATAGATAATACAGATATATTTCCTATTGGTTCTGTTTCTCAAGACAAGAAAAAAGAACAAAAAGCCCCACAGCATACTTAATGATAAAATGTTGAGAGCACTCCCTTTAAGATCTGGAACAAGGCCTAGGAAGTCCCATTATCAGCTCATTATACTGGTCGGTGTAGTAGAACACGGGGGAAAAAGGAAATTGAAATGTGGAAGGATTGGTAAGGAAGGACAAATACCCTTGCAGCTCTTATGATTGTCTGGATGGAAAACCCAGCGTGATCTACAAATAAATTATTAAAATTGGTATGAGAGCTCAGGAAGTTTTCTGGATACAAAAGCAATATGTAGAAGTCAGTTGCATTTCTATTTACCCGTAACTGTTAGGAAATGTAATTTAAAAAGATACCACCTATAAGAGCATGAGCAAATATCAACCCTTCAGAGTAAATCTAACAAACCATGAGAAAGCCGTTATGGAGAAAATTGTAAAACTTTACTGAAAGACTTTAAAGGACCCAAGTAAGTGGAGAGATAGCATGCTTGTGACAGAAAGAGTCAATCTGGTAAATATATCCGTTATCCCCAAATTGATATACATATTCTAGGCAATTCCAATCAAAATCTGAACAAGATTTTTAAAAAGATACTCAACGAACTGATGCCAAAGTTTATTTGGAAGAGCAAAGGGCCAAGAAATGCCAGATCATTTTTTAAAGGACAGACACGTATGGGTCTGTTTGGCGGCAGAGGACACTTCCTTGATCAGATATCAAGACTTCTTAGAAAACCATAGCAATTAAGAGTAAATGAAAGAACTCCCACAACTCAAGAGCAAAAACAAACAAGCTAAAAACAAACAAAAGAATACAAGAAAAACAAAACCTCAACCCGATGAAATAATGAGAAAGGACTTGACAAGACATTTCTCCAAAGAATTATATAAAGAGCTAATAGGCACATGAAAAGACGCTCAAATCACTAATTGTTACAGAAATGCAAAGAAAAATCAAATAAAATGCTGCTTCAGGAGTGCCTGGGTGGCTCAGTTGGTTGAGCATCTGACTTCTGGTTTTGGCTCAGGTCAGGATCTCAGGGTCAGGGGATCAGGCCCCACATCAGGCTCCACGCTTGGCCAGGAGTCTGCTTAAGACTCTCTCCGTCCCTCTCCCCTGCTCTCCCTCTCTCAGTCTCTCTTTAAAATAACTAAATACGTCTTAAAAAAAAAAAATACCACTTCGCTCCACCACCCATTAGGATGGTTGTTATTAAAAACAAAACAATACATAAAAACTGAAAATATCAAGTGTTGATGAGGATGTGGAGAAATTGGAACATTTGTATATTGCTGGTAGAAATAGAAATGTAAGATGGTGTAGGTAGCCTTTGTGAAAACAGTATAGCAGATACTCAAAATCATTAAACGTCAAACTACAGCCCCACTTCTGGGTATGGATCCAAAAGAATGGAAAGCAAGAACTCAGACAGACATTTGCACAACCATGTTCTTAGCAGCATCACTCAACAGCCACCATAGGCAGAGTAGTCACAATATTATTATTCACAATATTCTATAATAGGTCCAGTGATGGAGGAATGGATAAACAAAATATGGTACATGCATATAACGGAATATTTCCAAAAGGAAGGACATTCTGACATGTGCTACATGGATGAACCTTGATGACATTGCACTTGTGAAGTAAGCCATACACAAATCCCATGTGATCCCACTTATTCCACTTTCTAGGGCTAGGAAGAGGGGGGGAATGGGGAATTATTGTTTGATGAGGACAGAGGTTCAGTTTGGGATTCTGACAAAGTTCCAGAGATGGATGGTGTTGATGGTTGTATATTAAGTGAATGTACCTAATGCCACTGAAATGTGTATTTAAAAATGGTTAAGATGGTAAATTTGAAGTTATGGATAGTTTACCACATTTTTTTAAAAGATTGGGTGAGGGGCGCCTGGGTACCAAGTCAGCTGGGCCTCTGACTCTTAGTTTTGGCTTGGGTCATAGTCTTGGGGTCATGGGACAGAGCCCCACATCTGGCTCCACTCAACATGGAGTCTGCTTGAGATTCTCTCTCTCTCCCTTTCAAGACAGAAAGTTTGGGAGCTTAGAGGAAAAAAAAAGCAACCGCTCACACATGGAAAGTTGATTTCTGATGGAGAGGACATTGCAAATAAATGGGGAAGAAAGTAAAACTGGGAGGCAAGCATCTTACAGCAAGCACAAAAATCAAATCCAGGTAGATTAAATACTTAAAACACGAAAGATTTAACACTTAAAATATGAAAGACAAAATAAGAAATTCTTAGAAGATAGTATCGGGAAATACCTTTATGACTCAGCTTGGTAAAGGTGTCTTGGATAAGAAAAAAATCTCACATGAAAATGAACGGCTTTTGTTCAAGTCACCATAAATAAAATGCAAAGGCAATCCCAAGCTGCAGGTAGGTATCTGAACGTACAGAACTGATACCAGATTATAATCTTGTAAACCCTTAAAGAGCTCTTAGGAATCAATAAAAAAAATATCAACAGCCCAGTCAAAAATAGGCAAGAGACATAAACAGGGCATTTCACAGCAGAGGAAAAGCAGATGATACATAAAAATTACAACCACAAGGAGCCCCAGACCACGCCCACACGACCGACAAAAATTAGAGTTGACAAAAATGAGATCAACCAAAACACTACCACTGACCACAATTGGAAGCATAAATTATTACAGTCTCTTGGGGGGCTGGTGGGGGGCTAAATTAGCATCATCCAGGAGACTTGAAGTTGTGAGCGCCCTTCAGGTTGGCCATTCCACGCATCGGTATACACTCGAAAGAATAGAAGAGCTCCACGCAGTGTGGGATACTCCCACAGCGGACTAGTATGTAGCAGTAAAAATGAACTACAGTGGGGCGCCTGGGTGGCTCAGTCATTAAGCATCTGCCTTGGGCTCAGGTTGTGATCCCAGGGTCCTGGGATCGAGCCCCATGTCAGGTTCCTTGCTCCACAGGAAACCTGCTTCTCCCTCTTCTACTCCCCCTGCTTGTGTTCCTGCTCTCTCTCTCTCTCTGTATGAAATAAATAAATAAAATCTTAAAAAAAAAAAAAAGAACTACAGTGACTTGCATCAACAGTAAGGAATCTCAAAAATGTAATGTTGGATGAAAGAAGTCACAGAAGAATATGTATTGTATTTTATAATATAGCATTAAAGTAGGCATCCACGCTCTGCGAGATCAAATAATATACTGCTAGAGATTTAAGTGTGTGCATGCATGAGTGTGTGCGTGTGTGTGGGTATGTGTGTGTGGGGGGCGGGGGGTAAAACTATAAAGGAAAGCCTGGCAGATGAATTCTGTGTAGGTGCTCCCTGATAAAGAAAGGAGTATTGACTGGGGAGGGGCATTCTGAGGCTTCTAAGAAACTCACACTGTTCTATTTCTTAATTTGGGTGGTGGGGATGCAGGTGTTTGTTTTGCTATTCTTTAAGATGAACATATGCCTTATAAGTATGCATGATACATTTCACAATTAAAGAAAGTAACATAAAAGATAAAGAGCCTCTCCGTGATGGTTAAGGATGCAGGAGAAAAGTCAAATCCTCTGAAGGACAGGCAAAGGCAGGGCAGGCTGTCATACTCTGGACCAACAGGAAAATGTAAACCAAGAAGGCTTAATTTCTGAACATCTATTTTTGCCTCTCAAGCATTTTTCCCTTTCTGAACCTGCCTTTCCCTGCAACCCAGAGGGGCTGTCTGGTGGGCATGCGACTCAGGACAGTTAATCAGGGTACCTCCTCTCGGCTGGCCTCAGTGGCTAATACTGGGATGAACAGAGGTCCCAAGCCAGCCCAGTCAGAGCTGTCCATGTCTCTCTGTTGGAACAATCAAGAAAGAGGTAATATTGCTATATGTAATGCATGGTGAGGCTAGAGCTCCATGAAATCAGCCTGAAAATGAAGCCAGCAGAGAGAAAAGCAGAAATGAGGACTGGGGAGTCACAGAGGGGCAGAGAGAGGGTAAGAGACAGACAAAGTCCTCATCCTGTCATTTGAGGGCCTTGATCCAGCTATTCCTGATTCCCACCATGGAGACAGTTGTGGATCCAGCTGTGATCAAAAACGTGCTGTGTAGCACAGAATTTTGTATCAGGAGCAGGGGTTTGCAAGCAACAAGTCCTAATATGTGGCATGGGCTGTATTGGGGTGGGGAGCAGAGCAGTGTGGAGCTCCCCCTCCCTGACCAGGAAGTAAGCAGTGTCTGATACGTGGAGCAAAGCCGCTAAACCCTCTCCTGTTGGGTCTGGGGATTCAGACTACAATGCTCAGTGAGTTTGGAAATTCAAAGACCTTGTTAAAAACAAAAAAACAAAAAAACAAAAAAAAACAGGTAATGGGTATGCGATGGCTACATCTTCAGACTTTTAAAAAGATTTTATTTATTTCTTTATTTAGGAGAGAGAGAGAGCACACATAAGCCAGGGAAAGGGCAGAGATACAGACTCCCCACGGAGCAGGGAGCCCGATGTGGGACTCGATCCCAGGACCCTGGGATCATGACCTGAGCCAAAGGCAGACGCTCAACTGACTGAGCCACCCAAGTGCCCTTGTTCTGCCTTTAGAAAGGTACTCTAACAAAAGACACACTTGAATCTCAGCTCGCCTTTCTGAAAGCAGGGAAATGGGAAAACAGAGCCACGAGATCCTCCTTGTGCCTGTGGCCAGTAATTCAACTGAGCCGAGAACCAGAACACCATCTTTTGGTATTGCAAAAGTCAGATCCCTGCGTGGGGCTAAGGTTGGTGCCAGCACAGTCTGGGAGAAGGAAAACACAGTGGGAGATAAGAGAGAAAGGCTGGAGAGGGCTTCTTCCCAGCAGCTCTTGCTGGGCCCTCCCGGTCTGGCCAAAGTGACTATTCCCTCCCAGTGTGGACAGGTGTCCATTGGGAAACAGCCTGAGGGCAAGCAGACTAATTAGCCCCGCCCCCCTCCCAACCCTCCCCCGCCCCACCAGTGTGTCCAGGGCAGAGGCCAAACGGCTGTAAACCTAAATGAGAGCTAGGGAAGGGCAGAACCCAGAGATGATGTTAGCAGACAGACGGGGTGAGGACAGGGTCCAGATTCCGGAGCCTGACTTGACCCGGCTCCAGCCCCGGTTGCCAGCTCACAGACTTATCAGAAAACTCACTGCTCAGCAACTGTCTCGAGTTTAGAGACTCATACTGCCAGAGACACCCCCTCTAGCAAACCCAGACACGAGATTGCTCAACTGCTGGGGCCTGGCCCGGACCTCTGGGCTGAGAGGCTCGTTAAGGGCCTGCTGGAGGATACCGTCTGCAGAAGACACATCCTCTCTGATACCACTCACGGAAGGCAGTGAGCCAGGGAAAGTCTTCCAGAAAGCAGAGCCCCAGGCACCCTTGGAGGATGGAGGAACTCCTGTCTTCCAGTAGGTAGGATCTGGCTTCTTGCCAGCCTTCTTCTGCCGCCTGTTGGCGGAGTGATCACAACAGGCTGTTTCCCTCAGTCCCTTTGTTCAATGCCAAGTGGCTTTTCTTCCCAGGGTCTTATTTTGTTTCCGCCACCATTAAATGATGCCAGGGTATTGAACTTGATCGTTAGCCGTCAGCTGGCAGATTCTTAACAGTAACATCCAGACTCGACCAAGAAGAATGTGCAGCCGCCAGCTCTGCTGCAATGTGGGCAGCCCGTACCAGGCTGGGTGACACATTTCTGAAATTGTATGCTAGGCAGTCAAGGGGTACAGTGCAGTGGCTATCTATTAGTTTCTTTCTGCCCTGTAATGAATTTACTTATGTTCTCCCCCCGCCCCCACAAAAGTATGTCTAAGTCCTAACTCCCAGCACCTCTGAATATGAATTTATTTGGGAAAAGGGTCTTTGCCGATGTAATTAAGGGAAGGATCTCCAGAAGAGATCCTTATAGATTAATCTAGTGGATCTTGAATTCAGTGATGCGTGTCTTTACAGGAGGATGAGATACAGAACGAGAGAAACACAGAACGAGCAGCCACAGCCCGGTAGAGGCCGAGACTGGGAGGATAGGGCGGTAAGTCAAGACTGAAGACTGCTGGAGGCCAGAGAAGCTGCAGGAGGCCGGGAAGGGTAATTCCCTTGAGTCTTTGCAGGGAATGTGGCTCCGCCAACAACTTGCCTTCAAACTTCTGCCTTCCAGAACGGCGAAATAATATATTTTTGTTGTTTTTAGCCACCAAATTGTGGAAATTTATTGTGGCAGCCCTGAGAAACTCATACACGCCCAGACATTTGACTGTCCCTCCCCCAGCAGGGCTGTCAGTCACTCTCTCAGACCCAGGGGACCTGTCAAAATGCCCCGTCCCCAAGATCACATGGGCTGGTTTGGGGATGGTCACTCCAATGGACTATTCTAAACCTAAATCCTAAACCCCAGGAGATGGGCTTCTGGGAGGTAATGACGTGATGAGGGTAGAGCCCTCGTGAGTGGGATTAGTGCTTTTGTAGAGGAGACCCCACAGAGCTCCCTTTCCCCTCTGCCTTGTGAGGTCTTCATGAGAAGATGGCCATCTGCCGGCCAGGAAGCATGCTCTATCTAGACATCAAACCTGCTAACACCTCCATCTTGAATGTCCCAGCCTCCAGAACCGTGAGAAATAAATGTGTGTTGTTTAAACTCCTTGTTAGTGGTATTTTTGTTTTAGCACCCCAAACAGATTCAGTCACACGACCCAGAATAGACGATCGGCGTTACCTTTTGTATTTGTATAGCTGTTGGGAAAGAATAGTTCCTTGCCCTGAAATCACCAGATGCAAGGACAATTTCTCTCCCTCCATAGAAGGAGCTGCCCTGAGAAGGGAGCCAGCTGAGAAGGAAGCAGGGCCAAGGGGTAGGAAGGGAGAGGCTATCCCTGACCCTACAAACAAGCATAGCTAAATACAGATTTCCCTCTGGGACTTTTCGGCCAGTAAATTCATCTTTCTTACGTAAGTCATAAGTTGGGACTGTCACTTGGAAACCCCAGGGCCTGATCTGCACATTCAGATAGGTAGCTGAGCCCAACCGATCTCCTCCGCCACGTGGAGCCCAGACTTGGGGGAGCAGCAGAAGTAGAGGTCTCCTCGGGTGACAGGGTTGAGGCTTCTGGCATCTCTGGCGCTCATGGTCTGGGCCATTGGACCAAGCCCAGTCTGCCCAGCTGGACAGCCAGCCAGTGCCTTATCTGAAACGCTGAGGTGATTACCACAGACAGAATCCCGGCCATTCCAAAGAACAGATTTGGCAGCAAGTAAAGTTCAAGCATGGAGGTGAAATCGCATCATCACGAACAATGAAAGTTTCTGTAAATGATGAAGATTTGCTTCTACTGAACCTCAGAATCCGAGGGAGATGCCAACAACGGATCTGGAGCACAAGGCGTTCCCTGGCCCGGGCAGCACCGCCTTCTACCAGTGCTTTCTCCAGCCTTCTGTGCTCCTTGCTGAGGAAAGTCACTGCTCACAGAAAGTCCAATCCACCACAAACTCACCAGCTGAGACCTGTTTCCTACCTGAAGCCTTAAATCCTGCAGAACCGTCAACCCCCCCAGGCCAAATGCCATAACTGAAGGAATTCAGAAACCCCGGAGAATAAAGAACCCCTGGGCAAATGCAAAAATCCCCTGTATTCTTACAACCCAGAGGAAAGACACAGTGGGGAGGAGGGACCGTGGTGTCTCTTTCTTTTGCTTAGCTCCTGGAGGGCGGATTAACCTTGTCCTCAGCTGACTGGCTGTGCAGCTTCTACATGTCTGATTGTCAAGGCCAAAGTGCACTTCTGTTAAAAAAAAATTGGATACACCCTGAAGAGTTTTTTTTTTTTTTTTTACAAAGGACCTTAACCTGATGCCTCAGGCTTCCTGAGTGAGAGTTAGAAGTTTCTGAAAAAACAGTCCGTTCCTTCACCATCTGTAGAGCACCTTCTATGTGCTGGCAACGTGCTTCCGCCCTGGAGCTGCTGATGGGGAGACTGGTGAGTGAGATCGTGAGAGCAGAGCCAGCAGTCGTGGTCTGCGAGATGCTGCTTGAGCTGAGCTTTGACAGACAACTGGAAATTAGCCCCAGGAGGAAGGTAGAAGAAGGTAGAAGACATGCCCTGCCGGTGAAGGCATGTCCTAAGGCATGAATCTGCAGCCCCTCGAGTGGTGGGCACACTTGTCGTCAAGATGGAGTGGGGTGGAAAGGTAGGCAAGAAATTACTCGGAAGGGTCAGGTGATTAACTGAAGGCGTGTAAACTTGATCAGAGGTCTCTGGGAGCACTGACGAGCAGGAAAATGCCCTGAGCCAAAGGCATTAGAGGGATGACTATGGCAGGACTCCAATGGAGGACAGGAGTAGAGGCAGTCCCTCAAGAGTCCTTTCCTTTGCCATATCTGGGTGAGAAGCAATAAAGTCTTTCCCCAATGGTAGGGGAATGGGAGGAGGAGGGGGATTACAGGAGTTGGAAGAGCTAGTTTCACTGGAATTGTTACCAGATTGAAAGCAAAAGATGCAATGAGAAGTGGGATTCCAAGATAATGACTAGATTTCCTTGTTCTGGCACAGGCAGCTGGCGTAATGATACCATTCCTGAAAATTAGGGACATAAGAAGATGGGTAAGTCTTAGAAGAGTCTGATGAGGAGTCTGGCTTTAGAATGCTAAGTGGGAGGAGCCCGGGGACAGCCACAGCAGCAGTCCATGAAAAACTAGACATTCAGGACCCAATGGCAGGAGGGAGAGCAGGGAAGGACACCAAGGACACCAAGGGAGAAGGCAAGAAGAGGAGTGAGTAAGACACAGAGGTGCAGGGGACATTCAGGGAACAGGCAGTCTCCATAAAGAGACCATAAGGAGATGGAAAACAGTGTCCAGCAAAGTAACGTGGAAACCTAGAGAGCAGAGGCACCTCGAGAGAGAGGCTCAAAATGTGGGCGTGTGCAATAGTACCAATGTTCTAGACAGATGGAGTCACCTCCGGGAAGAAAAACACCAGCTGGACCTGGAGAATGGCTGCCTTTCATGACATCTGTCTTGGCATTTGATCATGGGAACATATACCGGAACACAATGGGTGATGGAGGTCTGAATGTATAGGTGGACAGTGTTGACAGCTAGTGTAGACAATTCTTTCAAGAAGCTTGGCTGTGAGGGGAGAGAGAAAGGGAAACTGAAGGGAGAAGTTAGACAGAAATATGGGATCAAGAACAGAGTCCTGTTCAGATGGGAGAGACTGATGAGAATATCGGTAGACAAGAGGGAATGACGTGAGCAAGAGAACACAAAGGCGGGTTTCCAGGGGAGATGGGCATCAGCAGCACACAGAGAAGGTCATCCATTAGCAGGGGCACACCCCTTTCCTGGTGTGGGAGGAGCAGAGAAGCAGAGTAGGAGACACACTGTGGGAATGACCAGGGAAGATCTTGAGAATTTCTTGGGCCCTCAGTTTTGTTCAGTTTTATCAGTGGACAGGATGGATCCTCTAACATGATAATGACAGACAAAGCAATGGAGATTCAAACAGGGCTTGATGGAAAAGGAACAGTCAGGAGGAGACACCAAGGACCAAATGGGACAGGGGAGGGTCTAGGGACACTTGGAAGGGTTTCCCGGCAGCCTTGGGAACCCAGGACTCTAATGGTCCAGATGATGTAATGGACAATTCCTCCTACAGCAGTCAGAGCCCCAGGAAGGAGCAGGGTAGTTTAGCTTGATAGATGCACAGAGAAGGATAAATAGGCAAGAGGGATGAGAGAGAGAGAGATGCAGATTAGAGCGAAATCCCAACCACCACAGTCAAGTGAAGCCAAGCCCTGAGTTAATAGCAATAACTGGTCCAGGTGTTTAGCACAGGGGCCAGGTCACATCTGTGTGTAGGCTTGAGTCCCTCTTCAACAAAGACAGTGTCTGAGGGCAGACAGAATAAAAATGGAAAGAGCAGGAGTTTTAGAATCAGGCAGACATGGGGTTAAAACTGTCCCTACCATTTCCTTTACTCACATTTTTGGTCCACAAAATAGGAAAAATACATGCTTTGCAGAATGTACAAGGATTAAATGAGATGGTTAATGCAGAGCAAGCCTGCTAGGCTGTAGACTCCATCAGGTGCCTGTTTTGTTATTCAGGGCTCTGGGTCTGCCTTGAGCAGGTGCTTGGCACGTGGTAGGGCCTCAACACATGCAAAGTTCCTCCTTCATCTGTTAGGCAATATACTTCAAACTACCTTCTCTGTCCCTAGAGAAGGGATTTCCATTGGTATTCCCTTTTTTGGCCCATCCAAGCTGTTACTTGCAATGATAAGAATGGAACGTTGATCTACACTTCCTTTCATGGAGCCAGGTTGCTATTGAACTCAAGCGCTTTCAGAAACGCAGGCACCATGGAGGTTGACCTCTAAGACCACAGAACTGCCAGACCACATGCTGCCCAACCACCCACCAAACGTGTGGCTTGATCACTTCATTACAGCCCTGTGGGCTCGTGGGTAATCTTTG
This sequence comes from Enhydra lutris kenyoni, assembly GCF_002288905.1. NCBI lineage: Eukaryota > Metazoa > Chordata > Mammalia > Carnivora > Mustelidae > Enhydra > Enhydra lutris. The sequence goes on from NW_019154104.1 coordinate 4,603,634, forward strand.
ATGATGTGGGGAGAAGGTTCCCTCTTCCGCGCATGCAAGGGTGGACTCCAGGAGAATGGAAGGAGCTGGGACCTTTCCTTCATCAGATACCCCGGACTCAAGATCACAAGGAGTAGTGACTCTCTGGAGACAACCTCTGGAGTATGAAATTGACATTGCAGGTTGGGGAAGTTGTTGAAAGATCCAGAAGAAAGCAAACAAATAAACAGAGCCGATGCCACCCTTGCTAGGAGGTTTGGGTGGTAAGGGGACAAGGCTGCCCAGCCCAATGGACAGTCTGACGTGCCGGCAGGAGATAACCATGCTGCCACCAGAGGTGTTTGAAACGTAGAGCCAAGAGCTGTCCCTGGATTTCGCTAAAGAAGAAATCCAAGAGTAAATCAGGCATCCCTAAGAAGTGGAGCTCAGGTAGGCTGAGAATCTGGCAGCCTGAGCAGGCACTAGCCACTCCAGATTCAAGTCCAAAGCACACCTCTGGGACGTTACGGCCCCATGACCGTGACCTGCTCCCAATTTCTGCCCTCCCTTTCTTCCTTTTAGTAAGAGAACTCCTACGTGTTTGTTGGGCACATTTAGTTAGCCCAGCTACAGACTACATTTCCCAGACTCACCGGCAGCTAAGTGTGCCCCAGTTCTGGTCAAAGAGCGATCCGAGTGGAAGGGCCTGAACAGCTTCTGAGAGACGTCATCGAGAAGGGGGCTGTTTGCCTGCAGGCAGGAACAGAAGGTGGACATGGTTGAGAAACTACAACTAGGGTGAAGAGGGGGACACCCTAGGCCCCGAAGGGGTGGGAAGAAACACAGGTCAAGGAACCTGGGTTCCTGAATGGCCCTATGGAGCAGAGTTGTTTCCCTGTCCTGCACTGACCTTCTACCTCCTGGCCAGTAGGTGAAAGGGAAATACACTTCTATCCTTTTGGAGTCAATGTATTTTGGGGTCTTTTTGTTACAACTTACTCTGTGCCCAAAGTCCTACAGAGAGTTTCCCAGAGATACAGATACTAACAGTTTGAGTACCCAGTGGGATATTTATTAAAAAATTACAGTGTACCAGGCACGGTTCTAGACACCGTGCATATGTTATCTCATTTAATCCATCCGGTGCTCCTTAGATAAGGGCTGTGGTCTCCATTTGACAGAAGGAGGCCCTGGGAGATACAATTCTTTGTCTGAAGATGCTTAGCTACTGAGTGGCCTAACTAGTAGTCAGACCAGTATCTGGATGGAGAGCCTACCCTTAGCCACTATGCTTTTCAGAGCAGAATGTCTTTAGTTCTATGCAGTGTAAAGGACATAGCTTACTTTTACTAACTTTTCTTCAAAATCATTGCAGGGCCAAGGCAAGTCATTTGGTTTCTGTGCTGTCAGTTTTCTCCAAGAGACCATAGGAAGGGGACACAAACTATCGATCTCACAGAACTGCTGGAAGGAGAAAATGAATTCACGTATGTTTAAGGAATGCTTTTAAAACTACCAAGTATGGCACAGGTGAAATAGCACCTTAATGCAGGCCGGGAAATACTTAAAATCAAAATAAGTAAATGCACTCATGGGGTGCCTGGGTGGCTTGGTCGTTAAGTGTCTTCCTTCGGCTCAGGTCATGATCCCAGGGTCTTGGGTTCAAGCCCCCATCAGGTTCCCTGCTCTGCGGGAAGCCTGCTTCTCCCTCTCCCACTCCCCCTGCTTGTGTTCCCTCTCTCTCTGTGTCTCTGTCAAATAAATAAAATCTTAAAAAAAAAAAAAAAAAAGAAAGAAAATGCACTCAAATTTTTTTTAAAGCAAATGTCATCTAGCAATTTGGCAGATCGCCTGGAAAGGCTGTGGAATCTGCTAAGGAGAGGGGTATGCTGGTTTTGTGCATCTGTCACCCTCAATGGAAAAGGGGAGAGATTAATTGAAATTCATTGAAAGAGAGCACACCTCTGTGCCTGGTGTGCACGCACGCACAGTCACACACACACACACACACACACACAGACACACACACACACAGTCCCATGCACACACACTCAACAGAAGGCTCGATATAAAAGAATCATTATTATCAAGACCAGGAGTAGCAGCAATTTGCAATGCCCATGGGAACTGGGCAGGTACAGAGGTCGGGGAGTTGGGGGTGGGGAGCCAACATGTTTGCGTGTGAGTGGGGACCGCTGTGTAAGCCTGGTGTCCAGGCCTCTCAGAGTCAAACATGAAATCTCCCCATTTTCCAAGGAAGCTCCGATTAATCAATAAATAAAACACTTCAGGGGCCAGCAACTGATCTCTGGGACTTAGCCCTGCTGCTGGATGTCGTATCTGGCTCTTTCAGATGCTTCATCATCATTTTGGACAAGCCACAGTCGGCGCCCCTGCCCTGCCCTGCCCTTCACCCCAGGCCACCTTCCTCTTCCTTCTTCCTCATCTCCACTCCACCTCCTGGTAAAGCCAGCTTTCTCTGTGCTCCCTACTTTCAGACCTCCCCTTCCCTTCCTTCTAGCGCATACCCAGTGATCTTGAAGACACAAAGCAGCTTCCCTCCTCTGCGTGCCAATCAATGCCAACCTTCTCCTTTCTGCCAACACAAGCTCAACCTGCTACCCGCCCCCAACGCATGATAATTTTTGCACACGGTCTCAGGAAGCAAGGCAGATTATAGTTAGCTCTCCATTGTCTGCAATGAAGGAGGGGGGCAGGGAGGCACAGATAACATGAGAGAAGAGACACTCCAAAGTCACAAGGCTTTGCCTTTAGCATTTGGTGGCGCACAGTCCAAAGTGTGTCACTGCAGCCCCCAGTGGAGACGGAGACAAGCCTGACAAGCCAAGTTGCGAGGCCTGGAGAGAGCCTGGAATGGGATTCACAGAGCTCAGCCTCCAGTCGATGATCGGGCAACTGCCTCCACGCCCCTTTCCCTCCTTCAAGAGCCCTGCCTAGGTCCAGGCCAACTGCCCCATGCCGGCCACAGCCCCCATGGCCACCCCTGTTGTGGCCATTAGCTTCACTGCTGTGTCCCAGGCAAGCCTGCGGTCCCAAGACCGACAGTTACACTGACAGGTTTCAGTTTTACTTTCTCTGCTTTCACAGGACCTTGGCCTTCTGGGGCACAGTGGCTTGGACCTCCAGGCCCCTGCAGGAGGGGGGACAGAATGAGAAACACCACCCACACCTGAGGTCATCAGGTGCTGCCTGTCAGGAGCTGAGCCCTGACCTTCAGAGGCACCCCACCCACCCACCACCCCCTGGGGAAAGAATTTCAGGGAACAGCCCCTGGGTGGTGGCGGCGCAGGGGGAGGGGCGTGTGTGTGTGCTGTCCTGGGGGAGGGGGCTGTGTCGTGTTCTGCGCCCTCCTGACTTACTGTTGGTTTGGGACGTCGGGACTAGGGCTACAAACAGTTCCTCTCTTTGTTTCCACGGCCTCGCAGAATGTGTGGTTCCCCCAAAAGGCATAAAGGTCCCCTTTCTTCGGCTCGCCCGCGCCACCGCGCCACTGGGGCTGTTCGTGGGGCTCGGGTCCGGGAGCCCAGGCCAGGCCCAGCGCTGACTGTGGCAGCCTGCAGCCCTTCCTCACTTGGTCCCTGCCCTGGCAGGGTGGCCTCCCGCGGCCTCCTGGGCAGCCAGCCAGCTCCGGTTCTTAAAGTGGCAGAGCCTCCAATGGTGCTTCCTGCAGGAGACAGCCCGCCCTCCTGGAAAAGAGGACGCGGAATTCACGGGGCTTGGGGGAACTTCGAAAAGTCCTGATGCCTGAATGGCAGTCCCAGAAACTGTGATCCAGGAGTAGGGCCAAAGCACTGTCCCGGAGATTCTAATATGCACTGAGTCTTGGGAATCACCCCAGCACTTCTCGGACCTCAGTGTGCTCAGGGACCACGAGCAGATCCCCTTCAAAGGCAGATTCCGATCCAGAAGGTAGAGGGCCAAGGTTCTGCGTTTCCAACCAGCTCCACAGACCGCGCTGAAGAGCCGAAGGGATGGTGGTGACAGCACCCTGCCGCCCCCATGGGGAGTACGGGACCTCCTCCCTCACTGAGGCCAGCTGTTGTGTTAACCGAGGGAGGCATGGAGCCCTCCGGAAGGGCTCAGGGGATGCTGGCTCCCTCAAAAGTAGAACAGGATCTGCTTTCCTCTCCCACTTCAAAGCCATCTGACTTCTCTTTTGCCCCAGGATCAAGCCTAAACACCACCCGAGTTCCCTCACTGAATGGTCCCAGCTCACATCCGTGGCTTCCCCTCCTGCCTCTCCTGAGTCTCTGCACCCCCAACCTCAAAACATGAGTCACACGCATGTAGGCCAATGGCTGGTCCTCCCTTTCATCTCTGGGCTCTCGTGTGCCCCTCCAGGCCTGGTTCCCCCTTTCCATCCTCTGCTCCCCTGGCTAAATACTTCCCTTCCCTGATGACTTGGCACAGGTGCGAGCTTCCTCCAGACAGCATTTCCTGGCTCCCGAGTACAGGACAGGTGCCTCCTCTGGGTTCCCAGCCGTACTTCTCCCCCCAAAGCCACATACCCTTAGGCTTCGCTTGTCTCTCTGCCTCTGATGGTTGGAAGCTTGGGGAAGTCTGAGCTCATGACTGTGTTTAGTAATATTGGAATGGATGAGTGAAAGAAAAATATAATGAATGGATTAATTACTCTAATGAATGAATGGAAGCTCTCTTATATTATAGAATCAGGAACCCCATGTTGTGCCATCCCACCCAACCAGGCTGCTACCTCTGACCAGCCAGACCCTACTCCCGTGTCACTTTGCCAAGGTCCCCAGCGACCCAGATGCTCCTCCTTCACCGTCCCCAGCCCCAGCTTTGCCTGCAGAGCCCCAGAGTGGGAAGTTGCTCTGATGGACGTCCTGTTTCTAGCAGATGAACTAAAAGTAAAAGGTAGTTGTCACATTGGTCCTAAGTCACAAAGGAGCCAGAGCCCATGTTAAACTTTATTGGACACTAACCCAAAGATGGAAATAACCCAAGTGCCCACCAGCAGATGAGTGGATAAACATCACGTGTCCTATAAACACAGTATGGGATCTCTAGAAAAGGATGGAAGTCTGTACACACCACAACATGGATAAACCTGGAAGACATTCCGCTAGGTGAAAAGTCAGACAACAAAGGACAAATATTACCTGATTCTACTTACATGAGGTACTTAGAAGAGTTGAATTCGTAGAGTCAGAATAGATGAGTGGTTACCAGGGGCTGGAGGAGGGGAGAATGGGGAGCTTCTGTTTACTGGGTACTGAGCTTGTGTTTGGGACGATGACAAAGTTCTGGAAATGGATGCAACGACCCTGTGAAGGTCCTTGACACCACAGGACTGTACACTTAAACATGGTGCAAATGGTAAATTCTGTATGTCTATATTTGACCAAACACACACAAAAGGCTTTATTCGTATCCTAAACCACAGGGACACCTTAACTAACGCCCATCCCACAAGCGGTGATTATTTATAAAGAATCTTTATAAAGATCTTCAGCCTGGAACACACCCTGGCCTTTTCTTTCTGTTTTTTTCCTTGAGGCATAAAGCTGAAATGGAAAGCCCCAGAAGGTTAGGCTGCGGGGACTACCAGAGGTATGAGGAATGTCAAATATTTACAGTTGGTTTCTTCAGGGGGTGAGATTCGGCAAAACTGCTAGGGGAGGCAACCAGTACAATGTTCCAATAGCGTCAGAGCGTGCTTGGGGGAAGAAGCAGTTGCTTGTGTCCAAAGAATTTAGGAGTATAATCAAGCTATTGTTGGTAATTGCTTAGCTAACATGAGACCCCTTAAATAAATAAATAAGTAAATAAATAAATAAATAAATAAATAAACAAACCCAGGTAATTACTGTATGACAGGTGACTGACACTATTCCAAAGTTAAGAAAAGGGTAAGCCATGGAAGGGATTGAGTGGTTGATAGAAATGGGAATTCGAGATGCTTTGCCCAGCCTGAATTTGATGGGAAGCTTCCAGAAGTGGCTGCCCCTTGATAGCGGTGGGGCTGAGGGATCAGTCCTCAAAAGTAGATCTGGCCTCCGGTTAGACCTGAGGTTTCTGCCAACTGCTGAATAGAGATCAAAGGCCATGTCTTGCTCGGGCTCCACAGAGACCTCGAGGAGAAACCACACGCCATCGGCCCGCAGCCAGCAACCCTTGGCCTCATTTCACTCATTTTACATCAGCCCGGGGAATCTGGGTTAGGCAGGGAATATGCAAATCCCTGTCTGCTGTGTCCGCAGAGGTAGCCAGGAAGGACCTGGATTCTGGTTGTCGGCTCTTGTCTCCAGCTGCCTTTCTGCCTTCTCGGGCATCATACAACTTCCCCTTTCTGCAAAGTGCACCTGTTACTCTGATCTCTGGTCTGCTCGACTCCTGGAAGGGAGAGCAGGGAGGGAGATCCCTGGGTATTACAGACTGTACTTAACACCCGGCAGAGGAGGCCCCCAGAGTATAGGAGAGCCGAGGTATGAAGACCTCCAGGCATCACAGCCCTGCAGGACCAGGGAGGGACACAGGGCTGGCTTCATCACATCCCTCATCAGCAGATCTCATATCAGCCTTTACTTCCTCTGAAATTGTCCCTGGCCTCCTAGACCATGCTGGCACCTTCTATTGTAATTTCTCCTAACTGCTAGATTCTTCCTTCAAATCACTTTAGGGAACTCTAAATTCATAAAATTATTCGGTTTTCTGATTTTCCCACTAGACCTCAAGCTGCATGAGAGCAGGAAGCATATCTGTTTTGCTGCTGGGTCCCCTGTGCCTAACACAGGGACTGGCACATAGTAGGTGCTCCGTCAGCGCTTGGCTGGGTCAGTCAAGGGGAGCCAGAGGAGAGTTCTAAAGGATCTCACTGGGGCCCTGAAATTCAACTTGCTCCCATGTTTGCTGCAGCTTATTCCAGAGTTAACGTTATAAGAGCTACTACTTCCAACCATAGCAGTAATCACGGTAACTGCTTACTGAGTTCCTACTATTTGTCACGTTCATGTTTTATCTTATTTAGGGGTTTGTCTCCTTTGATCTGGACAAGTGCAGTAAGCTCTATAGTTATGCCCTATCAACGACGAGAACATCAAAGCTCTGAAGGGTGAAGTGTCTGGCCCACCGTCCTAGGGACACCGAGCAGAGAAGCAGGGATTTGACTCTTGCTGGGTTTTGTCATGTAAACTCCATGAGGGAACTGAGGCTCAGAGAAACCAAGCAACCTATACAAGGTCACACAGCTAGGAAGCCACAGGCAGGTTTCAAACTGGACTCTGATTCCAAAAGACTAGTCTGCAAAAGAATGTCAAATCTCATTTTAGATAATGACCAGAGAAGTCCCAGGGAGTGAGTCCATCAGGAGGAATCAGAGCCAGAAATTCCAAGTCCACTGAACAGAGACTAGAAGTTGCTGCTGAAGGGTCTGGAGGCCCAGACCCTTGGGGCCCATGGCACATTCCTGTCTGCCTCCTGCTCTAGGAATTGAATTACCTTACCTCTCTGAGTTTCCCCATCCCAAAGCTCTACCTCCCACTGAACAGTTTATCTAGGACCAAAGCCTGGGGGCGGGGGAGGGTTTCCTGCAACCTCCCTGTAAAGCTTCCTGCCTTCACAGGGCCCAGCTGGCCCTCAGCCCAGCCCCTCTCCTCTGTGGTGCCAGGGCCCCACGCAGCTGGGAGTTCCTGAAAGGCTAAGTCGCCTCGTCCCCTGTCTTAGGGACAGAGCCGCTCTTGAGTTCATTTCGCTGGCAGAGCAGGGGGAAATCGCGGCCCCTGTTGGAAAGGGAGGAGATTCCATAACCATGGCTGACCTGCCACACAAGGGGCCACTGGTTTTTAGAGTTCTCGAAATTGCATTTCTCAGCCGCAAATAAAGCCATTGTCACGGCAGAATTTCCTGTTTTGCACAAATCAACCATATTAAAAACAGAAAGAAGCAAGAGGCCGGGATCCATTGTGTCTGCTCAGCTGCTTGACTTCTGGGGCTGGTTTAGGGGCAGGCAAAGACACACGAAGGGCATGGGGCCACCAGCCTTCCTTTCCACTGCCTGCTGCTCCAGCATCCCCAGATAATTCACAGTACATTTCCCCCAACTGGTCCTGGCGCGCTGGTCATTTCCGCTCATTCTCCACAGGACTTGCAGACCAATAGCCCCCAGGTGGTATTTTTGGTCACGTCGTCTGTTTGTTCCAGACCCTCCAGTGCCCTTTCCAAAAACCACAAAGTCTGAAGACTTAGCCAGGCATCTTAGCCTTCCTCGCGTGACTGTGATCATATTTACACAGACCCTGCTTCCGGGGCAGAAACCAGGGTGTAAAATTTAAGAGGGCACCGAAGAACTCAGTAACGGAAAGTACTGAGTAAAAATGAAAAATGAAAATTAATGGAAGAAAACTCATGATGAGCAAAAGACCAAAATTTCACATGAAGACGGGGTCGGATCCTGCACTAGTATGACTCCTCACTGGCCTATTCCCTGTCTCCCACTCTCCCCTGCTCAGCTCCTGACCCCTCACTGCCTGCTTTGTTTTTTCCTAGCACGTCTCCCCATCCGATGCATCCTCTCATGTATTTCTCTCCAGTCACTGCACTAGAATCTAAGCGTTGTGAGAGCAGGGCCTGGTGTCCATTCATGGCTGAATCCCCAAACCTGGAACGAGCCCCAGCGTGTGGCCCATACTGGATTAATATTTGCTAAATTAAATCTCTTCATCTAACTCTTACGGGCAACTTCAACATATAAGGCACATACACGAAGGTTTTTAGATAGTATGAAATAATTTTCTACATTCAGCTTTATGTAATTACTTAGAAAGGCAGCCGCCGGAAATATTTGGGTTCAGGGGCGCCTGGGTGGCTCAGTTGGTTAAGCAACTGCCTTCGGCTCGGGTCATGATCCTGGAGTTCCGGGATCAAGTCCCGCGTCGGGCTCCCTGCTTGGCAGGGAGTCTGCTTCTCCCTCTGACCCCCCCTCCCCTTCTCATGCTCTCTCTCTCTCATTCTCTCTCTCTCAAATAAATAAATAAAATCTTTAAAAAGTTGAAAAAAAAGAAATATCTGGGTTCACTTGAACATAAAAATCTGAAAATTGATATTATGGACACTTGTGGGCATCACCCCACAGCACCCTCATTTTACTTTGTTATTGTGTTTTCTTTTTTTAAAAAAGATTTATTTATTTATTTATTTTAGAGAGAGAGGGAGCATAAGCGGGAGGGGCAGAGAGAGAGGGAGAGAAAGAAGCTTAAGTGGACCCCACGCTCAGTGTCGAGCCCAAGGTGGGGCTCCCAACTCATGACCCTGAGATCACAACCTGAGCCTAAACCACGAGTCAGATGCTTAACTGACTGTTTCACCCAGGTGCCCCTATTTTCTTTATACAGTCTCAGCAGAACCTGATTCGCCAAGGTAAGCAGTTGCAAAGTATAACTATTAAAAGAAAAAACCTCAAACTGTAAATGCGTGAATTATATGGTATATGAACTATAACGCCAAAAAAGCTGTTAAGCAAAATAGTTCCTCTTGCAACTCTTCTCTAGATGGATGAAGATTTTCTTTTAGGAAATAGAGATGGAAGGAGAAACTCACTTCCTCAGTTGGGATGAAAATCTGTCAACCTGAAACAAAACTCAATGTGTCGATGTTCTCTACCATCTTGAAATTTAGCCCACAACCCACCCATGAGTGTGTTCTTCTTTTTACAATTTTAAAATGGTTTGAAAGAAGGTGCCTGGCTGGCACAGTCAGTGGAGCATGTGACTCTTGACCTCAGGGTCACGAGTTCAAGCCCCATGTTGGGTGTAGAGATTACATTAAATAAATAAATAAATAAATAAATAATACTCTAAAACATCTCAGTTTTTTAAAAGAGTTTAACGTATATGTTGAAATAGGAATTTGAATATGGAATCATGGCACTGTGCATTTCAAATGAAAATGTTATGTGTCAGCGCTACCTCAATAGAAAAAAATATAGACGTTGGAATTCAAGAGTTTGAGGACCTACCTGAAGCGCCTTCAACCAATCAGTTTCACGGAATCCTGTTTGACAACCGCAGTCTTCCGGTAATTGGCGCCCATCCTACCCTAGCTATCCCTTCGTTGTACTTTTCTGTGTTTGTTTCCTGTGCCCTCCGTGCAAGTCAGCCCTACGGGGCAGGAATTCCTAGCCCGAGTTCTGCCTGGCACACATCTCATGCTCAAACTGTGCTTGTTTTGTTTTGTTTGGAATCAGATTGAACTTGACCCCTGTGTTGATTTGATCTGGTGGGTCCTCAGTATCTTTGAGCTCTCTGGTCAAAAGGAAAAAAAGACATGCCATTTTCATGTCACAGAGTCAGAAATACCAACAATCACAATTGATGTGCATTTATACTCTTGAGTTTTACTTGGTTTTCCTCTTTCAGTGATTATAGCTCTGCACAGTAAGTGCTATTATTATCCCCATTTTACTGAAGAAGAGACTAAGGCTGCCCAGTAACCGAGAAGAAATTGTTACTATGGTCACACAGCTGGGAAGCTGAGAGCTGGCATCCGAACCAGACCGGCTGGCTCCAGAGCCCGCATGCGAATAATGGAAAGCCACTGGATGGTCCAATTCGGAAAACAGGGGGGAAGAGAAATATGAGAAGAAAGCCCAGGACTGTGTCAGGCAGAAGAAGAATATACAATTTGGTATGGCCCAAATCATAGTTGGAAAACCAAGAGAAAGAAGCATCACAGAATCCAGGAGAGAGGGGCCTGGAGTGTTGAGCATGGAAAATAGTTGCTCAGACTTGGCATCATGGGAGCTCCTGGGAACCTTGGCAAGAGCAGTCTCTGAAGCGGGGTTCTCAGTGGCTGCACTATTGACATTCATGGCCAGATAATTCTCCATGGTGGGGGGCTGTCCGGTGCCCTGTAGCTTGTTAAGCCCCATCCCCAGACTGCACCTGTTAGGTGCCAGGGGACCCCTCCCCTGAGTCGTGATGACCAAAAATATTTCCTGGCATTGCCAAATTTCTCCTGGGGGACAAAAATGCACCAGGTTGAGAACCACTGCTCTGTGGAATGGTAGGAACAGAAGTTAGACTAGAGGGATGAGAGGAGAGAATGGGAGGCACAAGGGGAGAGCCAGAAATGAGGTGGGAGGCGGGGCCAAGGGGAATAACCTTTGTTGTCTGTAAGAGTTATATATACTCACAAGTTATATACAGTTTTGTGTGTATGTATATATATGCATATGTACACATACACACATACATGTATACATGAGTTTTGTTTTCACACATGTATATTATTATTCTTATATTTCAAAGTTGAAAAACTCTCTCTATATATATGAGACACAGCAGAGATCTATAGATTAATGGCAATGATCCAGGTAGAGAGAAAATTTGCTGAGGAAGGAGAGAGAGAGAGAGAGAGAGAGAGAGAGAAGATGTGATTTTCTGGGATAAGCAAGAAGGAGTAGGACACAGACCACGGGCTGAGGGATTTGCCTTTGGAAGGAGTAGAAACACTTGCTCCAGTGTAAGAGAAGAAAGAGAAGCGTGTTGCCGAAGAAGATGTAGGAAGATGTGTATACTTGATGGTGGCAAAAGGAGGGAGTTTCCATCTGTTGGTTTCTATTTTCCCGACCAAACACGCGGCCTCGGTCAGCAGTATAAGCTGGGATGGAGAGTGGGGAGGAGGAGGGAAGAAAAGGCGCAATACTTGTATGAGAGCAAAGCAAAGCAAGCCAACAGGAGGAGAGGTAGTGTTGATGGCCCATTTGCAGTCTGAGACCAGGAATCTGAAATGAAGCCAGCCGATGCGGTGTGAGGATTTTCCCAGTAACTTCATCTGTGCTGGCGTCAGCGTGGGGCAGGTGCATGAAGACTTTAGTGACTGGCCTTAGCTCCCCTCAGGCGGCCAAGCCCCAACGTTTGGTGATTCTTCCTTTAGCAGGAGGGAAACATGCACCTTCAAGATTAAGAACCAGGGGCCACAGCACCCTCTCATCCCTGGGAGCAGATGCACAAATCTCCCAGCCCATCCCCTATCCTCCAACTCTATCCTCTGTGCGTGCACCTGTGAGCCCACCAAGCTTTACCCAAAGTCCACTGACCCTCCTCATTCTGCCAGTGACGCCCCTGCTCCTCTGTAAGTCATGTCTGTCTCCCACTTCCAAAGACATCTTCCTTTAGCCTACTGTTCCCAGCCCCAGAGAGAGGAACAGCGAGTCTGAGCAATGATTCCATGTAGGAATCAACATGCAAAATTCTACACCTTATGATCTGCTCATCTTAAAAAGAGGCAAGTCCTCTTCTAGACATGAGGCAGAAGTTAATTCCAATGAGAGAAATTTCAGTTCACCCCAACACCTCCTTCTGGAATCCATCCATTTTCTCTCAGAGAGCACCCAGAATTCTGGAGCACTGATCTCCCCCCCACCTTTTTTTTTTGAGCCAGGAAATCAAATTAGAAAAATGATCTCTGGCAGCTAATTTTGACTTTGACTCAGTTTATCTTTGACTCAAGGATGCTTCAATAAACCAACTTTAGGATTTCTGTGGCATTTAGAACATCCCTAAAGTGTTAGGCTGTTACCCCTTATCCAGGGAATGGATGGTATTCAAATGTCCCGGTCATATCACTGCAAGGTCATCAGAAATGTTGGCTTTCTGAGGATCTCCATGGTGTGACTGCTGAACCAAGCTACTGGCAAGGGTCAGCCTAACATCACAGAGGAGTTCTCAAACCCCATGAACATCCATCAGAATCTCGTGGAGGCCTTTCCGGGCCCCAGCCCCAGACTTCTGGATTCAGCAGACCAAGGGAATTTGCATACCTAAGCTCCCAGGGGATGCTGCTGCCCCTGCTCTGGGGACAGCACTTCCTAGCCACCAGCAGAGTGGAAGAAGACAGGTGTTGGTTGGCATCAGACTCAAGTTTGAATCCTGGTTCCATCAAATGAGGGAAGTCTGGGCAAGTTACTTCACTGCTCACTTATATAAAACGGGGATCATACTGCCCACTTTGAGAGCTTGTTTTGCAAATCAGAGAGTCATGTCAAGTCCACGGCCCTCAGTAGGCAGTCAGTAAAGGAAAGCGGCAACTATTTTTAATCACTCTTCTAACACACCTGCACAACCCCTAGCTCTTTGGATTAGGCATCCAAGACAAGCATCGACTTGGCCTCAGAAGTCGTGAGGAGGTTACTGAATTGGTAATCTCTCCACCCTCTCTTCCTCCTCTTCTGAGCATCCAGGCACCAAAATAGCCCCCCCACGCCCACCAGTGCACTTCCAGCGATGACACTGCCAAGCGGAGGAGATAACTGATCACTTTCACATTTTGTAATATTTTAAGTACATTATCTTTAAAATCTAGGTCAGGATGAAAACTGAACTTGGGCTCATGAAATGTTAGAGCTGAGAAGAAACTTTAGAACCATCTAATTTTCTTGTTAAAGATGGGAGAGCTAGAGGTGGGGAAACTGAGCCCGGGGAGCTGGGCGGAGGTGGGGGTGGGGGAGGGGGGCAGGGCGGGGACCTGTGAAGGCGGGACAGGGGACAGCAATTCCCAGGGCAGACACAGCCTGGGAACCCAGCTGTGCCGCCTGCCAGTCCTGGGCTGTCTCCTGATTCTTGGCTTGGGGGGAGCGGGGGTGGGGGGTGGGGGGTGGTGAGCATGGGGAGGGGTCATTGGAAAAATCAGCTAATGCCACCAAAAATGTTCCCCTTTCCTAAATACAATTGCAAATCGCCCCGGGCTTCTGGGGAGACCCAGGAGTCCTGAGTATGCAAGGTTGTCATCCAAAGGCAATGGTTATATTTCCTAGGGGGACAGATCACAATCTCTGGGGAAAAGGGAGCATTTTTATGCCTATCAGTGAAGGGCACGTGTTAAGAAGGGTTTGGAAACACTGGTCCTCTGCCAAGTCATCTCCCTGCTTAATTTTTTCCTTCTCTTTAGCAGGTCAGAAGGCAGGACAGTTTCTTTGCCTTAATTCTTTTAAAACTACTTCCTGCATACAGACTCCTCCGGTCTTCCTCATCTTCCTTCATCTTCCTCTAACATTAGCCCCCAAATGCAGAGAGACCCCACATGCAGAGAGTCCAATGCAAAATAGACATCTTTCATTTTGATTTACCTTATAAAAAGTGAATAGGTTTAAGACCCATTTGCATTAATTATTCTCTTATTCCATTATTTTCCACTGCTCAGTAGCCTCTGATTTGGCGAGCACACTTTAATTGCTGCGGTGGTTCAAAGACAGCTTTGAACCCTTGCTGTCAGCCAGCAAGCATGTCCTGAGCCTGTCTCATGCTGCTGGCCACTGAGCCCCACAGATGATTCGATGACCAACAAGATGGGCACTGTCCCTGCTCTTGGGAGTGTCCAGGCTGCCTTGTAGGAAATGTTGTCTTTTCACAAAAGGGCAAGCATGACCAGGATGGGAAAGGTGGGATACTGGAGCTGGCTCATATAAGCTCATAGGAGCCAATTATTAAATTTTGAGGGCTTTTGTGAGCCATGGTTAAAAGCAGCCATTATTTAAAATTAAGATATATAAATGTACAACTAAGTAAATTAAAGGTACACACTCAAAACTCATCATAAAGATGATGGAAACACTCCAAGGTGATACACACTCAAAAGTCATGCCTTCCCAACCACCTTTTCATGTTTTACTATGATCCTGAAGTTATTAATGTCTATATGGTAGAAGGGTTACCTAATGGCACTCTGCTAGTCACTTCCCAAGTCTGCCTCAGCCATCAGGCAGATAGCCTGACATTGGCCAAGGGATAGCTCCCCCCGCTACAGAGATGTTTGTTAGCCATGTGGCAGTACACTGGGGCCTACCAGTGACAGTAGAAGGTAGAAGAACCAAATGAATAATAAGACTATTTGGAGGGGGTGCACCTGGGTGGCTCAGTGGGTTAAAGTCTCTGCCTTTGGGTCAGGTCATCATCTCAGGGTCCTGGGTTTGAGCCCCACATTGGGCTCTGTGCTCGGCGGGGAGCCTGCTTCCCCCTTTTTCTCTGCCTGCCTCTCTGCCTACTTGTGATCTCTGTTTGTCAAATAAATAAATAAAATCTTTAAAAAAAAATTTGGAGGGGATGGCTCTAATTGGTCCTTGAATGCTAAGTAGAGAGATAGGGTGAGGGTAATGGTGGGTAAATCTGTCTACATAGAGGGGATTGTCAACGTTGAATTGTCTTTGGAGGGAAAGATGAGTCTATTTGTTTCAATAATAGTTTTATTGAGATGTAATTCATATGCTTATATAACTTGCCTGTTCGAAGTGCACAGTTTTCCAGTACATTCAGAGTTGTGCAACCATCACCACAATTAACTTAGAATGTTTTCAACACCCTCGAGAGAAACCCTGGTACCTATTAGGAGACACTCCCCATTTCGCCCCAACTCCGCTCCCCACCCACAGTCTTAGGCAACCACTAATCTACTTTTTGCCTTCAGAGATTTAAGGCGGTTTTTAAAAAAAGCTGACACAGAAACCAGAAATTGTATGAGTTCATCTTGGAGAGTATGTCATGGGTTGCGTGCCCTGTGCCAGTCAGTAATTTACCCAGGATCCCCCGGGCAAGCTTGACAAAATGGCCTCCTGATTGAGGCTGACCCACTCCCTCCCAGTGGGCCACCCTGCTTCCCTGGGGATGAAGCAAGGAGGAAAAGTTCATAAAGGTGAGCTGTCGTTCGAGCTGGCCACAGGCTGAAGGTGTGAGTTGCAATTGTGACAGTTGAGGAGTTTGGAGAAGCAAGCTAGGGGGCTGTGCACTGCGGCAGCAGCCTGATGTGACTATAGACTCAGAGACTTCCAAGGACAGCTGTGTCTCTGGAGAACATGGTGTGGTCAGTCTTTAGACATTTCTGAGGAAGCTCAAAGCATTTGGGCTCCACCATTGACTTGGCTGCCCCAGGAGGATTGGAAAGAGGGTCTCACGCCCCAGTTTTCAACAGTGCCTCACTCCACTGGCTCAGGTGGCCACTCGTGCAGTATAACTTGAGGGCATGATGAAGACCTCACTATCTCAAAATAAATGCCCACCTCCAGCCAGCAGTAGTACCTGAAGTCCCTGACATTCCTCTGAGTTACACCATGGCCCCCAGAAGCTACAGGTAAGATTCTTGTGACATGGGTTTGGGTCAAGTGGCTCAGGCCAGCAAGATGCTATTTTGGGGAGCGGGGATTGGATCCTGCGTGCAATGGAGATGTGAGGTTTAGATTGAGGTGGTGACCAGTAGTAATCATTCTAGATTATAAAGAGTGTGTATTTGGGGGAAAGGTGGACCAGATGAGAACTGAGAAGGGTGGGGTGGGCCATTGAAGAGTACCACTGAAGAGATATAGGAAGGAGAGGGTGCCCAAATTTGAGGAAAAATCTAGGGTGTTTCTCCATTCCATCTGTTTCCTTCTACTGCCATCTTTCTGCTCTTTGCACAGTCTTCTTCCTCTCCTCCCATCCCATACGACAAATAATTGCAAGGCTTTGTTCTTTGCCTCTGCTCTCCAGCTGTTGCCACATATCTGAACTGAATAAAGAGACTCTTTTGAAATCCACAAAAGAAATTGAATGATGTGTATTTTTTTTTTTTTTTAAGAGGCTGGACTCCAATAGGAGGAAATCATTCCCTTGGAAAAGAAAGAACATGGAGTGCATGGAACGTTTGCTTTCCTTCACGTGCAGACAGGTAGCAGGGAGCACACTCTTCCGGGCCACTTGTCTGGTTGTGGCAGGTGGTGAGAACAAGATCAGGCTGGAAGGCGAGGGGCACCCTGTGAGGATCCTGAGAACCAGCCCCACTGCCTCCTGTGCTCAGCAGGAAACAGCATCTCCCAACCATGGTTCTTGGGTGCTCTTCGGGCAAGGGTGGGTTCATTTCTTAGCGATAGTGACTGTTTTTGTGACCCCAAAGCACTCCTTCCCGTGTCTACAGGCTCCTCAAGTGCTCTTTCTGAAGGGTCGTCCTGTGTCTGGGATCCCATTTCCCCATGGGCTGTTGCTATTTTTGTGTGTTTTGTTGTTGCTGTTGTAAATTGTGGTAAAATGCACATAACATAAAATTTGCCACTTTTAAAGTGTACACTTCCGTGGCATTCAGGGTATGCACAGTGTTGTGAAACCACTAACTAGCTCTAGCTACTTCCAGAATGTTTCATCACTCCAAACGGAAGCCTCATACCTACTGAGCAGTCACTCCCCACTTCCCTGCCTCCTCATAGCTCCCAGCAACTGCTAATCTGCTTTCTCTCCCTTTGGATTTACCTATTCTGGACATTTCATATAAACAGAGTCATACAGTATGTGGCCTTTCGTGTCCGGCCTTCCTTCCTTTAGCATGCTACTTCGAAGTTTGTCCACACTGGGGGCGCCTGGGTGGCTCAGTGGGTTAAGCCTCTGCCTTTGGCTCAGGTCATGATCTCAGGGTCCTGGGATCGAGCCCCACATTGGGCTCTCTGCTCGGCGGGGATCCTGCTTTCTCCCTCTCTCTCTGCCTGCCTCTCTTCCTACTTGTGATCTCTGTCAAATAAATAAATAAAATCTTAAAAAAAAAAAGTTTGTCCACATCGTAGTATGAATCAGCCCTCCATTCCTTTTTTACAGCTAAATAGTATTCTATTGCGTGGATAGAATGTTGTTGCTATTCTGCACCTTATCTACCTGAACACAAAGCTTGGCTCCTTCCCCATTTCTATGATGACTCCCACTCCCAGTTTCCTCCTGGGAATAATGATGGCTCATAGCATCCTAGGAGGGTTAAATGATACAGAACAAAGTGACCCAAATCACCCAGCAAACAGCACTCAATAATATCACTAATGCCATCATTCGGAGTATATGAGTTCCTCCTAACCACTCTTTCGGTTGTATCCGTCCACTTGTTTTACAAAATAGCTTAGATGCCATCAGGGTTTGGCAGCAGAGAGGAAGATGCTTGGACTAGATACTTGCTGGCATCGTGTTGAATGCATCCCCCACTGGTTCCCAGTCTGGGAACCATGAAGCTACTCTGCTGTACAGTTATAGCAAAGAGTTCCTGAACCACGTCTGCAGCCAACATTCTACGGTGCCCAGTGGCTGCTCTTCGTCTCCTGCACACACAGGCGTGACTGTCTCTCACGCGTGGGTGGTCGCTGTTGAGATCAATAAAAGCTAAGTCATCCAAAGCCTCCATCATCATCTGCTTCCTCAGTCCCGAAAACATTCAGACTACCACTCATCTCATGTGGGGATCTTCAACTCTGAGAAGGTTAGAAGCCACCAGCACATGATGACACCGAAAGAAACGGAAGCGTTTCTGCTCAGTCTGGGGAGCAAACCATTCCCAGGAGCTGATCGAACATCAACGAGAGTTTTGTACTCACCTAAGCACCATGGTGGGGGAGTGGGAATGTGAGAGAGCCGAGGGTAGCTTCTGTCCTGCGCGCTCTGAAACTGAGACGACCAGATCCACAGGCCAGTGCACTAGGAAATGTGTCTGCACCAGATTGCAGGGATGGAAAAAGACATTTTCCTTCACCATTTCCAGGTTCTTGGCTGAGACATTCCCTGCAATGAGAGAGAAATTAACAGGGAAAAACCATCCAACCAGATTTAATTTAATTTGTAAATACTGGGGCCCCAAAGATAAGAGACCCCAAAAAGTGACCCAAGCAGACAGCTTCTAAATCTTTTAGACAAACAATAATTTTGTGAAGAGTTGACAAGACCAACAACTTCGGCTTTGGTGTAGTAGTTAACGAAGAAGTAACAAGTTTGTTTGTACAACCTTCTCGACCCTGAATTCCCTATCTCTGGCAATAAAGATGCCTTCTACCTTCCAGGGGCAGAGAGATACACTTCACCTGGGAAATTTATTTACTGCTTTTAGGGGGACAGAGGAAGGTCAGAGTGTCCTTTTTACACTGGCTGTTTCCTAAGTAACTTTAATTCAAAATAATTATTATGCAAGAGAGGCACAGCTTGGGGCCACCTACCCTGAACCCTATTAAAACCAATGGTTACATTAGCCACATGGATAGTAAACGAGATCAGTGGTGGCTGAAATGCTCAGGAAAGGCTTATAAGGAAGAGTCTGGTTTGAAGGACAGGCAGAGTTTGAATAGGGCAGGGAGATCTGTGCCGGGAAGAGAGGGGAATGAGTAAGGAGTATGGGCTTGCCTGGAGTTCAGGGTCTGATCTGGGAGACTGGTCAGTCCCCATGCTAGGGAGGTCAGAGGTCAGAGCCCCAGAGTGGCAAGGGTGACGGATGGGCAGCCAAAAGCCCTAACGTTTTAGTGCAGTCAATGATTGAATGAAAGGTGTGTCCCAGGCAACTCAGCCTGGCTGGAGCAGGAGAGGCTGGAGCCAGGGATGGGTTTGGGGGGACTCAGGGACCTTTGTTTCCAGGCTGCAATTGTTACAGACCCTCCACCAGGGATGAAACAGGAGTCTGTACTCGCATTGGTCTCCTATGTGGCAACTGAGTTGTCTGCCCTCCGTACCAACCCTCTTCTGCTCCAGACCTGCAAATTTGAATTGCCCGGACAGGCTATGGACTTTTGGTAAGCTTCCACAACTTTTTGCATTCTTTCAAGGCTCAGAGAAAGGCCTATGCCCCTGGGGATGGACAACTGGACTGGAAGTCTGCCATGCTGGTTTCATAGACATCTTCCCATCTCGACACTCCTGGAAGCAACAGCTCTTCTCGTGGCAAAGTCCACACTGGCCGCATCTTTCTCCCACTCTTGCTAAGGGCAAAGGGTAGAAGACTAAGAGGGAGGGATGTTTCGAGAAGCCAGAGTACTAGTTCATTTATCCCCGGGAAGGCAGCTTCTGGGGCTGAGACTTGATAGTCCCTGACGGCTCACCCTAAGTGACCTTGTCACCACCCTCGGGGTATACATTTCCTGGGATTCGGACCAGGACAGCATAGAGGAAACAGCTTGGCTCTAAGAGAAGCTGTGGGCATCTCCCTTTTCCTGCTTGTCCTGAGAGCTGACCTGTGTGATTCCTCAAATTATACCAGAGGAGTTTGGGGGACAGGAGTCGGGGGGCTGGGTCATGCACGCCGTGGCCATCCGTGTACTCTTTCTTACCACCAACAAGCTTGTGCCAGTGGCTCCTAGTTTCCTAAGTAGGACTCACTTTCCCCAGAGCCTAGGCAGGAGGAGACACTGCCTCCTTGTCTTCTTCAGCTCAGATGCGGAGGGCTGCTCATGGTCAAAGTAACCTGGGAGGGGAGGTCTGAGAAAAGTCACAGGCAGGTGATATTTCAGAAGGCAGTGACGTTTGCAACAGGACAGCAGAGCCCGTGGGGACAGCGTTGTTGCCATTCAACAGACTTCCTTCCCCTCTCCTTTTCTGGGTTGAGGAAACTGGGGTACACAGAGGAGAGTACGTGATCTTTACTGAGCTCCACGGCTAGGACAGGGACCAGTCCAGTTCCCGACCTGTGAGGTTATCCCCATAAGAACCCATGCAGTTTTGGAACAAGGCTGGGACCCGGTGCTTTCCTCTGTGTGCTGTAGTGACAGTGTGGCTGGGCAGAGGGGAGGGAGGACAAGCTAGCTGGCCATAGCTCGGCAGCTGCCAGCTCCATACTTACCCAGGCCGGTATCCCCTCCATGTTCACGGCCCCGCCATCCCCTCCATGTTCACGGCCCCGCCATCCCCTCCATGTTCACGGTCCCACCTGCCACACCTCGATGCTGGACAGATTGATCTCTCCCATCCCCGCATCAGTCGGTTATAGGGAGGGTCTGCCCGGGACTGGCCCAGGTTACAACTACTGAACCTGAGTAATCATTACTAGTGACCTCTTTCATTCTCAAACTGTCCTGGTTTGGACAACACATTACTTGGTCATCCTAGTTAGGAGGGACAGACTTACCTAACGCACACAAAGTAGCTTAGGCAGAAGGAGGTTCTGTGGTCCGGTCCACAGGACGGTCAGATCTAGTGGGAACCAGAGACCTGCACCCCACGTGACCCCTCGCTGTCCGTCCTTTCTGTTTTTCTCCACTCTGAGGCTTCGGTGCCTTTTCTCTCTGCAGCTTCATCCTGTCTTCGAGACAGAGCTGCCCCCAGCTCTGGAATTGTGCATTTGACAGCTTGTCATGCTAGAGACACTGCCTTTCTCGGCTGCAAGTGCACAACTGTCCCAAAGAAGGGACTTCAGGCCACACTGTGGTCAGGAGGGCTAGGGGGCTGCAGGGCTCTCCAGGGAACCAAGAGACCACGGGGAAAGGAGAGGGGTATAGAATGGACGACCCCTTCGTGTCCGGCACAGTCAACATCCAATACTTACTGGGTGAGCCCTGTGGCAATTTTCTGACTATCTGGATGTTACTGACGTACCACAGAGGACTCCTATTCCTTCATGGTCCCTGCAGAAAGTCCCAGAGCAGGAGGGGGTGGGGGGCTTCCCTGCTCCAGGGCGGGATTCCCAGGGAAAGATGCTGGATCCCAGAATGCATGTGGCTTTAGGTTGGGAGTTCCTGGCCCCTGAAGTTGTGTGCGCGCGCACGCGTGTGTGTGTGTGTGTGCGCGCGCGCGCGTGTGTGTGTGTGTGTGTGCGTGCGCGCGCGCACGCCTGTCTGTCTGTCTGTCTGTTGTCTTCACAGGATCGGAGGCACTGGGGGTTGAGGTCCCCGGTGGCCCATAGCATCCCCCGCTGAGGGTTACCTTATGGAAAGGAGACCTCTTCCCTTCTCCCTGCCTGATTACTGGCCCCATCTCCTTCCTGGAGACACTTTCTGCCCCGGATGAGCTCCGCCCCAGACTCCCACAGGTCAGCAGAGGCACCGTGGGTGGCAGCAGCAATAACAGGGTCCAACACAACCCTCCCGGGGGCTCCTCAGCTTTTCTGATTTTCTCTCCAAGAGGCAGAGTCACTAGGACTGAGAGCCCTGAGACTGTGGGAATTACAGAGGTGCCCCCAAGAAGGGAGGAACGAGTCCTCAAAACAATGGCATGGGGGCTCAAAAGCACATTTAAACTGTTATTTTGTTGGAACACCTGGCTGGCTCAGATGGTAGAGCCTGTGACTCTTGATCTCAGGGTTGGGAGTTCAAGCCTCCTGTGGGCATAGAGCTCACTTAAAGAGAGAGAGAGAGAGAGTCTAAACTGTCATTTTATGAAGCACCCCCTGGTGGGGCGCCTGGCTGGTTCGGCCAGTAGAGCATGTGACTCCTAATCTTGGGGTTGTGAGTTCAAGCCCCACATTGGATGTGGAGCCTACTTAAAAAAAAAAGTACCCCCCTGAAAAGATGAGGTTGAACACAATGCTATGAATTATTTATTTCACTTTTCACGTACCTTATTTTTTTAAGGTACCACCTCCCCACCCACCGACCCCGCACTGGTGCCCCTTCAAGTATATTTTACCTTAAATTCCTTGAGGGCAGGTCTTTGTTTTCTACTTTGCTGTCACCCCAGAGCTGGGAACAGCACTAGCTGGCACACACTGACTTCTCAGTAATTCCAGTAATTATTTGCAGTTCCCAGTGGGGCCCTGTTCTGCCTGGCTTCCGGCTTGCTTCCTCTGCCTAGAACATCTTCTCCTGGCCCTTTGCCTGCCTAACCCCTCCTTGTCTTCAGAGAGCCCATTCAGATGTCCCCTCTCCAAGACACCTCCTCCAATTCCCAGGCTGGGCTAGCGGCTCCTCCCATGGGCTGTCTCACAGCACAGCCACCATACTGCCCTATTGTCGCCCCCACCAGACAGGGGGCTTCTGGAGGGCAACACAATTCCTGGCACACAGTAGGTGACCAATACATCTTTTCTGAATAGACAAAATGATCTTGTAAGCAATATTTGATTCTAGACACAGGCTAGATGAATAAGGCATGGATAGAGTCCCCTGGAACTTCTTCAGGATTTGACTTTCTCAATCTGTGGCAAAGAAACCAGGGGACAAGATCAGTTGACATCAACATTGTAGCAAATTGCTAGACTTCATCTGTGTCTTTGACTTTGAAACGTGGGTCCGTGCTGGAATCAGTCTGGTTCTCAGTCAAGGGGAATTTAAGGAAGCATAGCTTCTTTCTTTATTTAAAAATGTTTACTGAGTATTATGGACCGAATGTTTGCACAAACTCCCCTGCCCTCCCACCCCCACCCCATACACTGAAGATGGGGCTTTGGGAGTAGGTTTAGATGAGCTCATGTGGGTAGAATCCTGGTCTGATGGGATTAGTGTCCTTTGGAGAGATCCCACACAGCTTGCGCACTCTCTCTTTCTCTACGGTGTGGGGACACAGCAAGAAGGTGGACACCACAAGCCAGGAAGAGAGTTCCTACCCAAACATGACCAGGCTAACACCCTGATCTCAGACTTCTAGCCTCCAGAACTATGAGAACATAAAATCCTGTTGTTAAAGCCCCTCGGTCCATGGCGTTTTGTTATGGCGGCCTGAGCTGGCTAAGTAAGCCACCCACTGTCCTGCCCGGTCTGAGAGGAAACAGAGCAAGTACAAAATAATTACCCTTCAGAGCTGTGGACACAGCGCTGTGGAGCTTAGGGAGTGGGCAGTTAGTTCTGCTGAGGAAGAAGAAAAACATGTGGGCAGGCATCACAGACGTGCCCTTTGAACTGGTCCAGGAAGAGAAGCACGCGTTTCCTCAGCACGGATCCGAAGGGAGCAGCCCGTGGGTGAAGGCAGGGCAAAGGGCTGACGTTTCATAACCTCGGATCGACAGCTCCCATAACTTGACAAACCACACCCTGGCCTCCTTGATAAACACGAAAATCTCAGGCCCTCCCCTAACAACATTTGATTAAAAAAGAAAAAGTAAATATTGTGAGTATAGAAAAGCAAAGCTAGGGCAAGAAAGCATAGCTTTGCCTTCAGTCTGCACATCCCCATCCTTACTCCGCCCCTTCCCATTCCCACATAGCCACCTGAGGCGGGGGGGTGCCCCTCTCTGTCACCAGATTTGCACAATGATTTGCACGAAGTGGCGGTGAAGGTCGGGCTTGTGAATGGGGAAGCCCAAGGAACACTTGGTGGCAGGGTGGGATGGAGACTGAGGCGGAGGGAGCAGTTAGAACCCCTCCCGCTGTCTTAAGGGCTGAACATCTGTGGCTGGTGTTAGGGAGGACTGAGAGGAAGAGAGGGGCTCATGATGGGGGATGGAGGAGAGAACCATTCAAGCGTGGGACTGAGTAGATGTGAGGCAAGCAGGAGCTCAGGGGCTTGATCCAGAGCATCTGGCTCACATGCCCTATGAGTCCTACCGTGTGCCTGAGATGATGCTGAACACTGGCCATTCAGCCAAGTCTAGCACAAGGAATCCCCCAATTTCCAGGGCACTTGCATTCTAGAAGGAGGAAGATGGGCAGAAAACAAGCAAGTAAATACATGGACAAGACCATCTGGTCAGCGGTCGATGCGGGGCAGACAACATGGCAGGTGGAGAGATGGCGGTAAGGCAATTCTTTAGCGGAGAGCTGTGGGAAGATCTGGGAGCAGAACATTGAGGGCTCCAGGGCAGGAACACCTATTTCTTATATATTAAAACAATTGTTTTTTGGAAGAATGAACATTGCTAGTATCCTGTTCTTAAGTCAACATGGAAGCAAGGAGACACCTCCATTCCCCAGAAGGAACTTCATGGAGCATATTCCCCTTCTCCTTCTGTTCTTGCCCGAACACGGCTGGACATCCGGAGACTCACTCTTCACTGGGTCTTTCTCTCTTTGTTCTGTAAGAGCGAGGCAGACCACAACCCCCAGTGTGGCTGAGGTGTCAATGCATGGGGAGCAGGCCCACAAACAAGAGACTCCCCTATGTTGTTCCCAACGTTCAGACTTAGGGCTGAAAGTAGGGGCAGGGCACACAGTGGCTGCGAACCTTTCTGAATGAAAGATGCACACCTGTATCTCCAACAAAGTTAACCAAAAGACTTTCTTGGGGATGATGGAATCTATACCAAACATGAATTTCACTGGAGTCCTTAAGTCTGCCTTAAACTGGTTTCCAACACAGGAGGGAAGATGGGTGATTAATGGACACCATCAAACCCTTAAGATCTGGCCTCAATCTCAGAGAATACCAGCATTCCACGTTGAGGGCTAGGAAATGTTGAATTACAGGAATCACAACCTCAATAGGTCAAATGTAGGCCTTATGCTTAAAAGAATTGTTGGGTCTTGCTGATTCTGAGACCTAGGAAACATGTCCCCTCCTGAAAGTTGTGAGGAGTTACACTTGGTTCTCAAGTAACCACAGTAACAAGTTCTATGTGGCTGTTTCTTAGAAGATCTCTAAAGTGCAAGGAAGGCCAAGAGCAACTTGCAGAAGCAAAGCAATTTGGTCAGAATCGTGGCTGGGATCATCGCATGGGCCACACCTGGGTCATGAACCTCTTTCATGGGAAGAGGGTTGCCTGTCTCACGTTTCTTCTTGGAATTACTCTCAAATATGAAAGGATGTTTGCATGCTGGCAGTCAAACTGACAAATGCCCTTGACATGCTGTTTCTAGCACAGTTTTCCTCTTCTCTGCTTTTCCAAATCCTACCCAGTTATGGTAGGCTGAATAGGGAACCCCAAAGATGTCCACGATCTAATTGTTGTAAACTGTGACTATGTCATTCCCTCGCCTAAAGGGGACTTTGAAGATGAGATTAAGTTAAGAATCTTGAGATGGGGAGCTTATCCCCGATTTTCTGGGTGGGCCCAATGTAATCACAAGGTCCTTGTAAGAAGGAGGTAGGAGGGTCAGAGAAAAGAGAGGAGAAGCAACAACAGGAATAAAGCTTGGACAGATAGTCTTTGAAGACCGGAGGAAGGTACCATGGGCCAAGAATGCAGATGGCCTTTAGCATCTGGAAAGGACAAGGAAACAGATGTGACCTGAGAGCATCCAGAAGGAACAGAGCTTTGCCAACATCTTGATTGGAGCCCAGAAGCCCTATCTCAGACTTCTGACTTCTGGAACTGTAAGATAATAAATGTGTGTCATTTTAAGCCACAAAATATGTGGCAATGTATTACAACAGCAAAAGGAAAGTAACACACCAGCTAAAATCCTCCAACCTTTGGAAAAGTTAGGTAGGCCCAGACCTGAGGCCCTCTAGGACTGTTCTAATTTATGAATGTCTCTTTATTTCTATTTAGTCATTTGGAAGTTAATACTATATCATTATGGGATATGCCTCCTGTTTTCTTCTTGAACATCTCCCTTGGCTTAGTAGACATGGCATTTGCAGAATAGGGAGCAGGCCTTTATCCATCATGGAGCTTTCTAAGCAAATGCTTTTGAATAAGTGAATGAAAAATAAACCATCTTTTCCTTGGACTTCTTTATATTTCTCAGAAGAATGAACACTGCACAAAGTACAAAGAAGCTACTCATATATCTGTTGATCTTTTTCTGAAAGTTTAAAACATGTCTACATTTTCACCAGGACCCCCCCCTTTTGTACCGGTTTCATATTTATTGTTGAAGGCTTTTTGTATGAGTTTGGGACTGCTTGGATAAAATGTGGGAAACCATTAAAAATGGCAACACCTTCTCTAAACATTTCTTTTAACTTAAAACATATAAACAAGTAAACATTCACCAAATTTTGATGGATTGACCAGGACTTGGAGTCTGTGCTACTAGGAGTCCCTTCCAGTCACTTTTGTTGAAATTTTGTTGTAATTTCCAGTTTTGGCCTCCATAAAATGGTATGAGGTTCCTTAAAAAGTTAAACATATAATCATCTATTTTCAGGTATATAAAAGAACTGAATTTGAAGGTTGGTACTAAACCATCTGTACACCAATGTACATAACAGCATTGTTCATGATAGTCAAAAGGGGGAAACAAGCCAAATGTATGTCAACAGATAAATGGAAAACCAAAATGTGTGGTGTATTCATAAATGGAACACCACTTGGCAAAACAAAACAAAACAAAAAAAACCCACCAGAATGAAAATTTGTTGGATGGTCCTTGAAAACACGATGCTAAAGTGAAATAAGCCAGTCACAGAAGGGACATTATCATGGAATTCTACTTATATAAAGTTTCCAGAAGAGACAAATTCATAAAGACCAAAAGTAGAGTAGAGGTTACCAACAGTGGGGGAAGGGGAATTGGGGTTATTGCATAATGGGTACCGAGTTTACATTGGGGATGATGAAATGTTTCGGGTACAGATAGTGGTGATGTTATCCCAGCATGGTGAATGGAGTTAAGCCATTGAACAGCAGGCTTACAAACAGTTACAATGATACATACAACGTTTTATATATTTTCCCACAACTTTTGAAAGTCATAAAAAACATTCAGACCTCTTCTCTGAATCTATTCTAATGCAAAAATACGAAATGCGAGCATTTTTTTCCTTTTTCCTTTTTTTTGCAGAAGCCTCTTCACCACAATGTTGTTTTGAGTTATAAAATAGTCTACAAAATTTTAAAGCTTATTAGCTGGTGATTTTTCAGGCTATTAATATATATCCACATCACGGACAGCTGTTAGAAATTCAGCCATTAGAACATTAGAAATGTTCACAAAGAGATCTTACTCACGCGACATTTTATGGACAAGTTAGTGTTACTAACATTATATTGTAATATAATGTTACGATAAAAAAAAAGGCAGAGTATACTACTGTATGATTCGTATGATATCCAGGTATGTTAAAAAATAAAAAACCTAGGCATCTGGCTGGTTCAGTCAGTGGAGCGTGTTACTTTTGATCTCCGGGTTATGACGTTGAGCCCCATGTTGGGTGTAGAGCCCATCTAAAAAAAATAAAATCTTTTAAAAAAATTTAAAAACTTAGTATAAAATTATTAGGAGAAAGTTTCCCAAAACAGTAGCACAGGTTACCCCTCATGTCTGGGGAAAAGTTACTTTCCCCCATTTCTTTATTACTACCTGGTGTTCTCCAGTTTTCTGTACATGAAAACATGTATTATTTTAAAGACCCCAAACCAAAACCCCAAAATGTCCCCAATCCCAAATCTTCCTTGTGGCCTAGTTCTTGCTCATTTGGGTCTGCCACATCCTCCCGGTACAAGACTGTCTTCTTCTCTGACAACCACTACTTAATCCTAGCTGTTGAGGTCGGTCTAACGTTTTCACAAAAAGGCACAAGCTTGTCCACAGAAATGCAGATGGACGAGTCAGTGAATAAATGAATGAAAAGATAGAGAGAGAAAAGGACTCTAAGGAGGAAACTGGCTGGGGCGGGAAGTGGGGGATCTGCATTGTTCTCCCCCACTGAAACCTCACCATGAAAAACCAGTTTCTGTTTTCAGAATAAAAGCAGACGGCCAAGTCCCTTGAAAGTGAATGTAAGGTCAAGGTTATTAAATTCAGTTTTTGAGGGGAGCACAATTTAACTGCTCCCTAGCATACCATCCAAAGTAGCTTTTATTGACGTTGATACTGCCTTTAAAAATAATGAAAACAAAATAGCTTCTTTTTTCTTTTAAGCCTGGCAATGTGTACTGCACCAGAAAGACCCGGGAAACGGTCTGTTTTGCAGGATGTTGTTCGAAAGAAACTTGTTACTTGACCATCAGTGATTTCCCAGCTTTCACGGAGTTGCCATGGCCCCATGGCTTGGCATGGGACCCCCTTCCCCACGTGTAGCCTCATGACTCCAGGTATTTGCAGTCCCCAGGACTTCCTGGGCTGTGTTGTGTCTTTTTGTTTTTGGTCTTATTGAGCTGCCTGCCTGGAATGCCTTCTCCATCCCTAGCCCGCACCCACACATCTTTCAGTACTTAACCCTACCATGGCCATCCCTGTGAGGTTTTCCCTCCCCACCCCCACAGTAGGCTTGAGCCTCTCACCCCTTGTCACCTCCCCTAGGTTCTTTTGAGAACCCCCAAGACACTATCGCACATGCTCGTTCCCATGTCTGTCTCCCCTTGGAAGAGTTTCAGATTTTTATCATCCCTTTGTTTTAAATTCTTATTTGTTGTGCACAAATGATAACATGATGTTTGTTGCATTATTAATAATTCTTATTTAATTATTAATAATTATTAATAATTAACATTTACTATGTTTCAGGGATGTTCTAAGCACTTTACATATATTCCCTAATTTAATTTTTGCAACAATCCAATAAAATAGATACTATTTTAATCCCCATTTTTTCAGAGGAGGAAACTGAAGCACAAGGGCTAGGAAATTTTTTCTAATGTCATAAAGCTAGTTAGGGTCAGGTCTGGGATTTGAACTCAGGCAATTTAACTTGCTAGTCTAACTATATTCATAGCCCTGACTGCGCTGTTGGTAGACATTAGTAATGTTGTACGCAATAAATATGAAATAACAAACACATATAGGATACGCATGCCCCAACTTGTTATTGGTGAGAGAGTATGCAATCACATAATTATACTCTGTGACTTTTTTCAATCACTGGTTATGCCAGAGGTTGACAATATTTTTCTGCAAAAGGCCAGATAGTAAATATTTTAGGCCGTAGGCCAAGAGGCAAAATCAAGGATATTATATAGAGAATTAGATAACAAATTTCCACACCTTTTTATTGAAGTCAAAATATAATAATAATTGAATATTTTACTGTATCAGTCTACCAATGAGAAGAACGGAATTATTTTCCATGGGGTAATATTTCACCTAAGTGGGGTTCAAAGTTCACCAGATCAATGGTGAATGTTCACCTGTAAAGACCGTTCTTAACTCGTGGCCCCCAAACAGGGAGCAGATTCTGTCCACAGGCCACATGTGGCCCATCCTTGGGCCACTTCTGCCCAAATTCCTGCAAGCTCTTCCACAAGACAGTCCCAAGGATCTTTCCAGCTTTGACCACTGCTGTTCCCCTGATGACTTTTTCCATCCAACTGGGTTTTTGGTGTTCTTCGGTTGATTTCTGGTTTCTCCTGGAAGGCCTCGTGGTCCAGAGGAACAAGCAGAAGTCAAGAAGATTTGAGTTCAAATCTGTGTTCTGTCTCTCTTAGCCTTTGAAGAAGTGATTTAACCTCCCAGTGCCTCAGTTTCCTCATCTATATGTAACCTGATTTTTAAGTCTCAACATATTGTGGGCAAAGATGGAGTCACCAGGTTTCCTAGTATTTATCCCCACCTTCTTGTTTAGGGCCCTTGGTCCCTGTTAAAGCCTCCCTCATGACTTCTAGGGGTCCCACCCCTACAAGCTCATGCCTTCTGGGCATCACCATGGTCCAGCCAAGTCACCATGGACTCTGCTGGTGCCCTGGGTCAAGACTCCAACCATGATGCCAGGGTAATATGGTGGGTCATCTGGGATGACTTGGGAGGGAGGTTGCCTTGTCCTGTCTATAGTTCGCTGTTTGAGGGGCACAAGAGATATCTACTTATGGTCCAATATTAAAGAGTTTCTGGCAAAATAATTCTTCCATGTCCAGCCCCCACTCTGCAGAATGCACAGAAAAGATCACTGGAGGGGCACCTGGGTGGCTCAGTCGTTAACTGTCTGCCTTCGGCTCAGGTCATGATCCCAGCGTCCTGGAATGGAACCCCACATCGGGCTCCCTGCTTGAGGAGTGGGAAACTCCCTCTCCTACTCCCCCTGCTTGTGTTCCCTTTCTCGCTGTATCTCTTTCTATCACATAAATAAATAATCTTTAAAAAGATCACTGGAGCCTGAGCGGGGAGAAGCCTCAAAGGCCCAGCCCAGAGACTAACGTCAGAACCACCCTATTTCTCCAATGACCCTGACATTCTTATCAGGGAAATCTCTCTGTGCCTGGCTGGGCTGCTTTTTCTCCTGGGATGCTCACTCTCTAAGGCTTATCTAGCTCCTCTGAAAACAGTCTTCTGTTGAGCTTATCCAACCCATTCCCTTGGACTTGAGGTAACACCCCTTCCCCTCCAACTATTACAAATCCCAGGGTCAAGTACAACAGCAATGACTTAATTGCAACTTTCTTTTGGATTCAATAACAGCTTAGAAGAAGCATACAGATCTCCGCTTCCGCTGATAGACACTGCTGAGCTCCTCTTAGATCCTTCGTTCCATGACCTGGTGACCTGGCTCCTCTCACTCCAGATGACATCGCTGATGGCAGCAGTGTCCCCACATGCAACCTTCTCAGAAAATGTCTACTACTAATGGCTTCTGGGGTGTTTCCCAGATGCAATTTGAGTCTTGGACATAATCTCCCAACCAAAAGAAATTTAGAAGTCCCTGCTCTCCTAATGGCTGGGTTGACTTAGAACTCAGTGTGGCCATGACACCACAATTCTCTGTTCGTTTCCCGAAAGACTGAAAGTTGTAAAAGGGATTCTTTGGGAGAAAGGAGACCAGCACATAAACAGAGCTCTTGAAAACTTAAGGAGAATGCATGTGTTCTAGAAATGCTCTTTGC
Source organism: Enhydra lutris kenyoni (assembly GCF_002288905.1). Taxonomy (NCBI): domain Eukaryota; kingdom Metazoa; phylum Chordata; class Mammalia; order Carnivora; family Mustelidae; genus Enhydra; species Enhydra lutris. The sequence goes on from NW_019154104.1 coordinate 4,634,888, forward strand.
ACATCGTCATTTGGATGTGGGAAGTCAGTGTGTTCCAAGGACTTCCGATGACAGTCTCACTTTCTTTTCCAAAGTATCTTGTTATTTCAGGTGTCTTGTTATTTAAAGAAGTTTAATTAAATAAAATAAACCGCAGTCCATTGCATCAGATGGGATGACATCAACCCTGAAATGACTGGAAATTTCATCACCGAGTAACCTTGGGATATTTCTGAGGGTTGTTTCCTGCTCCCACCTGGTACAATCCAAATGCATGCTTAATTTCTCCAGCAGAGGTGAGAGTGTGTTTGCAATCACAATACCACCACTTTGCACATTATCTCATTTGATTCTCGGAACAATACTCTGAAGTACAAACAGCTATTTTTATGATCTCAGTTTAATAGAGGCAGAAGCTCAAGCTCAATGATGTTAAATGGTTTCTGGTCCATTTCCCAGTTTCCAGGCAGTCCTCTGGCTAAAAACTGCCCCTTGTCACCAGAGCCTGAGAACCAAGTGGAGAAGCTAGGCATGCACCAAATCACTCCTGGGATTTCTTCTTTCTTTTTTTTGCTTTTTAATTTCTTTTGTTTGTTTGTTTGTTTGTTTAATTTCTTTGTTTGTTTGTTTGTTTAGAGAGAGTATGCAAGCAGGGGGAGGGGCAGAGTGAGAGAGAACCTCAAGCAGGCTCCACGCTGAGTGGGGAGCCCAACATGGGGCCTGATCTCAAGACCCCAACATCACTACCTGAGCTGAAGCCAAGAGTCAGATGCTCAACTGATGCACCACCCAGGTGCCCTGGAGCATCACTCTTAATTAAGAAGGGACAATGAAGGAACTCCAGATACTTCAGGAAAAGACTCCATAATAAAAGAGAGAAACTAAAATGATCAGGAAAAAGATGGATGTTAGCCGAAACTACTGTGGTCATCTTTTCACGGAATATGTAAACCAAATCATCACACTGTATGCCTTAAACTTATACAGGGATGTGAATCAGTTATGTCTCAATAAAACGAACAGAAGTAAAAGTAAACAGGAAAAACACAAAGATCTTGGAAGAAACAATTATTTGAGGAAGAGAACCCAAATTAAAGCAAATTGAACTAAAAAGCTCCAATTAATAGATTCAGAAAGACTCACGAAGCTATTTCATCCATAAAAGAACAGAATGCGATGACAAAGGACAAACAAGATGAGTTCTTCTCAACTGGAAATATGCCTGCTAAAGTTATAAAGAATCAGTAGAAAAGTGTGAACGTTAAATTACAGTACTCTCTCTTAATGGAGAACCAAAAGACAGAAAATTTTTAAAAAGGTAAGGGGGATGCCTGTGTGGCTTAGTGGAGTAAGCATCTGATTTGGCCCAGGTCATGAACTCAGGGTCCTGGGATTGAGCTCAGGTCATGATCTCAGCGTCCTGGGATCGAGCCCTATACCCCTCAGGCTCCCTGTTCAGCAGGAAGTCTTCTTCTCCCTCTCCCTGGACCCCTCCTTCCCACTTGTTCTTTCTCTCTCTCTCCCTATCAAATAAATAAATAAAATCTTTTAAAAATTATAAAAAGGTAAGAAAGAAGATATATAAAATAAATACAAGAGGTCCAATATCCAATTAATAGTAGATTCAGAAAGAGAGAGCAGAGAAAACAAATGAAGAGGACAGTAGCAGAGAAATACACCAGGGGAATATTCTAGGACTGAAGCCCATACATCTTTAGACAGAAAGGGCCCACTGAGTGGTAAACACAGAATTTGAAAAAAGATCCACTTAGTCACATAATCTGATTTGAAACATCAAAGTTAAAGAGAACAATTGGAAAACTTCCAAAAACAAAAGTTCCTTTATAAAGGAATGAAAATAAAACAGATATCTTATGGGCAATGTCAGATACTAGAAGGCAAAGTGTAATGCCTTCTGTATTCTATAGGAAAAGGATTTTCAATCTATAATGTCATACTCAGCCAAACTATCATCCAAGTATGAGTACAGAGTAAAGATCTTTCGGGACAAACAGGACTCAGAAAATTGACTTCTCGCCCACGATTTCTTAGCAAGATACCTGAAAATGTGCTATAGGAAAGCAAAGACGTAGTCTAAGTAGGAAGATATGGATCTTGGGAAGTCTAGAAAATTGACCCAGGAGGGAAATCCCATCATGTCTGCTATGGGATGGATGGTGGGTCTCAGAGGGGAAGGTTTAAAAACTCCACAGAATACCTGATTGGATGAAAAGACAAACCTTTTGCCTCTTCAGAACACGATATTTAAAAAGCCACAACAATGTAAATGTGGTAATGATTGTCATTTTTTGTGCTCAGTCTATGGGAGAGTTAGTTCTCAAGAAGAGAATGTAAATATTCTTTATCCTTAAAATTGTATATGGCAGAGATTGAAATGTAGATACAAACGAGAGTGTAGGGTTGCTGTGACCTTCATCTTTTTTGTGAGCAGTCAGGAGATAACGGCCCTTAGTTGATGGAAAAAGAAATCAAGGTATATTAATGTAACACAGGAAAACTATAGAAAAACAAAGTTATGTAACCTTATAAAGGGGAGAGCTTGTGTTGGAGAAAATGCATGAAATCCACATTTATCACATAAGGAGGACATTAGATAAGGTACAAAACAAATCAATCAACAGTGATAAAAGCAAGTTACTTAAAGCTATAGAGGTCACACCAGAAGAAAAACCTAAAAGAGATAAACATGATTATTTCCGAGGACTGGGAGAAAGAGGAAGTGGGGCAGGAGTATTTTCATTCTGCTTGTGTATTCAGCTCTGCACCATGTTGCTGCCCTCTTCATGACTCCCCCATTCCCAACCCATCTCCTTCCTCTCTCTCTCTAACCCTCTCTTCTCTCTTTATTCACTTAGAAACTTTGTTTGTTTGGTTGGTTGGTTGGTTTAAAAAGTCAGCATAGGGGCACCTGGGTGGCTCAGTGGGTTGGGCCTCTGCCTTTGACTCAGGTCATGATCTCAGAGTCCTGGGATCGAGTCCCACATCGGGCTCTGCTCTGCGGAGAGCCTGCTTCCTCCTCTCTCTCTCTGCCTGCCTCTCTGACTACTTGTGATCTCTCTGTCAACTAAATAAATAAATTCTTTAAAAAAAAAAAAAAAAAAGTCAGCATAATCTGGCTCCAAACAGGCATAATCTGGCTCCAAGTCTCCACGGACATCTGATCCCAAACTAGAGTTTTCCATCTGTTACACAAAATTGTCCATTTTCTCACAGGGCATGTGGGAACATTTGGGGATGTTTCTGAGCTCGGCATGGAGAGCAATAAGGACTTGCAACAGGGTCAGGATGGGGCAGGGGCAGGAGGATGATGTTGACCATGATGATTTTGATTCTGTGTGTCTAGCATGGAGAAAAAAAGGTTTACTACTTTTTTTTTTTTTTTTCAGTTTTCTATTGCTGTGTAACAAATGAGCGCACACTTAAGCAGCTTAAAACAACATCCATTTAGTATTTCACAGTTTTGTACGTTGGAACCTGTCAGATCAAACGGGGTCCCTGTGTAGAGTTTCACAAAGTTCAAACTGAGATCTAGGCCAGACGGGGCTCCTGTCTGGGGGCTGTGGCAAGGCATCTACTTCCTAGTTCATTCAGGGTGTTGGCTGAATTTAGGTCCTTGTAGAAGGGTTGAGGGCCTTGTTTTCTTGTTGGTTTTTAACAAAGGAGGCTGCTCTCAGGGCCTTTCTATGGAGCCCCCTCCATTTTAAAGCCAGCACCAGCATATCTCTCTTGAATGAAAGCCTTTTTATGCTTGTAATGTCTGTGACTTTGGCTGCCAGCTGGAGAAGACTCTCAGCTTTTCAAGTGCTCATATGATTAGGTTGGACCCCCCCAGATCATCCCAATCTCAAAGTCAACCAATTAGTAACCTTAATGGCATCTGTAAAGTCCTTTTGCTGTAGAACATGAGGTAATCACAGGAGCAACACCCGAGGACAAAGGTCACGGGGGCCATTTTTATTATTCTACCACACAGAACATGACCGTTATTTTTATATATGATATGCTTTACGATAAAAATAACATAGAAAAGTACAAAGAGGAAGTTTTAAAAAACATGCCCCAAATCTCACCAGAAACAGCATCAACATTTGGAATAGTATCATCTCCGCAGGTCCTTCTGCATTCAACGCCAACAAAAAGATCACTAGATACCAGTGGGATTTTACTTTGCAAATGACTTTTATTGTTTTTAACAGATTTTATTTTTAAGTAATCTCTACACCCAACGTGGGTAATCTTGAACCCACAGCCTGAGATCAAGAGTCACACACACACTCTACTGACTGAGTCAGCCAGGCGCCCCTGCAAATTGCTTTGAAGTAATATGATTAAAATTAATCTTATAGAAAAAGAAACAGAAGTAAGACAGAAGTTGCTGAACTTGAGCTAAATGTTTCTATACCACAAAAAATCTTACAAGATCCCCTTTGAAGATAAGAAAAGCTAATATAAAAATCATCAAGAAGGTGCGCCTGGGTGGCTCAGTGGGTTAAAGCCTCTGCCTTCAGCTCAGGTCATAATCCCAGGGTCCTGGGAGCAGGGAGCCTGCTTCCCTTCCTCTCTCTCTGCCTGCCTCTCTGCCTACTTGTGATCTCTCTCTGTCAAATAAATAAATAAAATCTTAAAAAAAAATCATAAAGAATTTGGAATCATGTTTGCTTAAAAAAGCTGCAATGATTATTTCCCTGCCGTTAAAGATGAGTAAATGTACATCTTCCCAGGTCTTCCCACTCCAATTTTTCCCAATTTTTGTTAGGTATATAATTATTTTTAAAGTGTAAGCCTTTTCAGTATTTACATTTTGTTCTTTAATGATAAATTTCACAGCTGTTTAGTCTTAATTCCATATTTAAAACGATTCAAAACTCATCTTCGGTATTTTTTTAAAAATCCCTAATTCTCCTTTTGATTTCTTTTGGTTCATCCCTTGGTTGACTGGATTTCAGTATAAAGGACGTTTTTCAAGAATGTGGCAACCCTGAGTTCTTTCATGTTTGAGAATGACTGCCAATAGCCTTTGTACTTAATGGACAACTTGGCAGAATATAAAATTCATGAATCATAGCATCTTCATGCTCCTAACATTCGTAGAGCTTGCTTTATTGTCATTTAATATTAGGTGTGGCTTTTGATTTTTTTTCTGGTATATTTTATTATTGATCACTCTGAACAAATTTTACCTTGACACAGTGTATGCTTTCTACCTGCTGACTCAATCTTTATTTCACTTAAGTTCCTTCTGCTCCCTGTGTTCCAGGTTCTTCTTCAAGCATGTTAATTACTCATGTCCTCGGTCTCCATTGTTTATTTTCCATAACTATTGCATTTGTATATTTTATAATATTTCTTATTATTTTCAATATTGTTTTATTATATCTTTTACTAGTAATCATTCTATTTTTAGTTGATTCTTTTTTTTAAAGATTTTATTTATTTATTTATTTACTTACTTACTTAATTAGAAAGAATGTGCACAAGCTGGGGAGGGAGAGAGAGAATCCCAAGCAGATTCCGAGCTGAGCAGAAAGCCCAACATGAGGCTTGATTCCATGACCCTGAGATCATGACCTGAGCCAGGCCGGTTCAACCAACTGAACCATCCAGGATCCCCCATATTTGGTTGATTCCAAAGGGCTTTCCTCTCTTTACTTTCTGGAGCCTTCTACTCAGTTTCATTGTCTTTTGTTGTTACATAATTCTTTGTTTGTACCCCTGAACCTCCTCTTTGAGATTTTTTTTTTTCTGTAATTTTGTAATTTCCCCACTGGGATGGGGCATACTTCTTCTTCTTCTTTCTAAGATTTTTAAATTTACTTTAGAGGGGGATGAGGCAGAGGGAGATGGAGAGAGAATCTCAAGCAGACTCCACACTGCGTGTAGAGCCCGACACGGTGCTCTATCTCATGACTCTGAGATCATGACCTAAGCTGAAACCAAGAGTCGAAGGCTTATCTGACTCCCACCCAGGTGCCTCAGAGCATTCTCTGTTAAAGAACCACATGGAAGGGGTGTAAAAAAAAAAAAAAAAGAATTACATGAAAGGGGTAGAAGAATAATGTTGAGGCACTTGGCAGCTTTCTTTGGTGTGTTTCCAAATCTGTTAATTTCTTCTTCATGAGAGAATGTCTCTTGGATTCTGAGGTTTGGGCACTGAAGAGATCACTGAGGCTCCCAGCACAGCCCTCTCGGTCTAAAACTCTCTGGGTTATAATCTAGCAATTACTTCTCCATCCCTTACCCTATCATCTCGAGAAGACTCCTTTGGCATAGAGACCAGGTCACAGACAATAGAAAAAAATGAGCATCCGTCTGGTTTCTCCTTGGCATTGACCTTCCTTGTTATCCTGGTTCTTGCTACAACACTCCTGGTTTCTCCTCTGAGGTCCTTGGATTTTATTACGCAGATCTAAATTTCAGTGATCTGAGTACCCCTTCTACAATTTTGCTTCATCTGTATATCATCTCTATTGTAATCAAGGTTCTTCTTTGAATCAATTCCTAATTTTTACTTATTTAAAAAGAGGGCATCTCACTGTCAGAAATGAAAAGCCAGTACCGTTTGTGATAAATAGGAGGTAATTATAAATGCAACAAAAACAAAGCAATGATAGTATGTTTTAGCTAGATACAGTTGTCTGCTGCAAGTGGAGTCGGAGGGCCACATATTCCTGGTTAGAAAAGAAATTACTACAAACTAGAAATAAGTTAAAGACTCTTGGCACCAAACCAAGACTTTCTTCTCGATGTAATCACAAGTGAAAGAAAACTCTAAATGAATCACTTTTTCATTATGTTATCTGATGTAATTAAATGTCCGTGTACCACCTAAAGTTTGTTTCCTGTTCCCCCAGTAATACAAGGCCCCCTGGCCTTTGAGAAACCCCACTCTAATTCAAGGATCAGTGACTCAGTCCCTTGGGACTGTGACACTAGCATCTAAGAAAAGGTGTTTCCTGCTCAAGGCTGGAGGCAGTGTAGGTTGGCTCTCAGCATTTCACCAATTTCAGTACCGATTTTACAGCATTTGGCAGGCAAACTTCATGGTTTGTGGTTTGAGGTTTTGAGAGTTTCCTTGTTTCATTAAAAACGGGGCTTTTTCTGTGTTTTTGCTTTGTTTTGTTTTTTGTGGCTTTTAGCAAGTTTTGAGGGTGGGGGAGTTGCTGGGGAGGTAGGGGGTAAAAATATCTTTACTATCTTTCACTGGATACATCTGTGAGTGCATGCCTCTGAAGTTTCTCCCTCTGTGCACGAGTTGGCACAGGTCCACACAGCCAGAGCTCCGACCAGATCTTCCAGCTCAGCCCAGCACTCTGCATCTGCCACATTCCAGGATCTCTAAGCTCGTATCTGGGATACCAGAAGGTAGAGTGCGAAACAGCCTTCATGCCGCTGCCCCCTCACAGAACTTTCTTCCAGTTTGCGGACTCCAGGTGTGGGTGCTCCTTCCCAACATCCTTTCTGAGAACAAGTGGCCATATGTCAACTTCAGCGGTGGTGGGGTGTCTTCTGAGAGTATGAACCCTATACCCCCTGTCATCTCTATATCTTGCAGTGAGTCCCTTATATTTACTGGATCTCTCTCACACAGAAAAGATTCTGACCAGGTCAAAAACAGACTCAAGATGTTGATCATGTCACATTTGACTTCTCTGAAAGAAGTCCTTTCTTCTCTGAGTGTATGTCTAAGTATTTTGATAGAGTCAGTTAGAGGCGGGCAAGATGGGGTAAGCCTCTGGTGTTCCCAAAATCTTATAAATCCAAAGGTGAGGGGCTTCCTGCTCACACTGCTTGGACAATGAGATCATGAGGCCCTAACGCCTCACACTAATTAAGGTCTTTCCCAACTTTACTTCGACCCTTCCCCCCATGCTAAGAACAAGGGAGGTCATAGCATGGTGCCGTAGTCACAGGCCCACAAGATAAAGAGGTGAGCAAGGGCTGGGGGCACCCATTCTGGCACCAGGAACCAGCAAGCCTAGTGAAAGGCAGTTTCTAAGGGGGGAAAAACATATTTTCAAGCTTTTTCCACTATTACTCTTCTGGGCCTTAGCAGAAACTGATGCTCTCCTGGACACCTTCCCTTTCCCAGCCTCTTCACGGACAGGTCTTCCCCCTCCACTTGTCCATCTCTCAGGGCTGGAGGGAACAGTGATGTTTCCTTAATTCCAACAGCTACATCCCGACCATCATGTGCCTCCGACAGCTCTTCCTCCTTGGTTGCCAAACCATCCACTCTATCGCTCTCAGCGAAGTCCCTCCCCCAGAGGTGTGTTCAACCACTGACTGATCTGTCATTTTTCTCCCTACCCTATCTAGCACCATCACTACCTATAAAGAGTTGCTGTTATTTCAAAACTCCAGTGTGCTCTTTTTTACCTTCTTCTACTCTGATGGTTCTGCGTTAGAGTTCTACCTAACAATCACTTGAGGAACTTTAAAAAACATCCCAAAGTTCAGGTCCTATTCTAGAAGCCGGGGTTACTGAGATGAGATGACCAAGTAAGTTAGCCCCAAGTCTACAAGGTAATCCCTGCCCAATTCCAGCCCCTCCTCCCTCTCTTTGGCCACAGTAAAGAACCTCCTTCCATCAAAGGCTCAAAGGCAAACTTCTCAGTAAGCTCAGGTCCCCAGCCCTATCCACTTTTTTGGACACTCTCTTCCTTGGTTCTTCTACCTCTCCCCATCCACCTATCTCATAACCACTCAAACACGTTCTAGTAGTTCTCGTTTTAAAGGAGAGTCAAATAGAAAATTACCATCTGTAGATTATCCCAGTGATATAACTGCCATAGGCCAGATCCACCAATGGATGATAAAATTAGTGGGTGAAAGTTTAAGCAGAAGCCAGGTATTTGCATGGTATACAAGTAATCTCACACACTTACCCAAATACTTATTAATTACAATGGGAAAAACAACACCTTTAGAATAATCTGGCAAATGCCACCTTAACCAAATTTTCAAGGTTAAGATCACAAGTAATAAGAATATAAACTTCTTTTACCCCTGATATGGTGAATTTACGAGCACATCACCTTTGTTACTCTTGACAAAAATGCATTACTTCAAATTTAATCATAACAAAACATCAGACAAACACAAATGAAAGGGCATTCTTCAAAATACTTGACCGCTGCATTTCAAAAGAGTTAAGGTCATGAAAGACAAGGAAAGACTAAGGAACTGCCAAGGACTGGAGGAAACTAAGGAGCCATGACAACTACATGTAATGTAGGATCCTGAATTGGATACAGGCACAGAGAAAGGACATGGCTGTGTTCTAATAAAACTTTATTTATGGACATTGAAATTTAAATTTCATGTAATTTTCATGTGTCACAAAATATTCTTCTTCTAATTCTTTTTCAACCATTAAAAGATTAAGTCATTTTTATGGGTAAACTGGTGAAATTGGTGGAGTCTATAATTTAGTAACATTTTACAAATGTTAATTTCTCAGTGTTATTGATTGAACTGTGGTATGTAACATATTAATATTAGAGGGAGCTAAATGAAGGGTATGGGGAAACTGTATTGCTTTTGCAACTCTTCTGGAATTAAAAAAACTTTTGAAAATAAAAAGAAAAAAACCACAAAAAAACCTCCCTGGGTCCCTCCAGCTAGGACCTTCCTTCTCTATTTCTTCAGGGAGAAAACTCCTGGAAAAATATGTCCACACACACTATTTCTACCCCTTCACCTCCCGTTAGCTTTACAAAAACCACTCTGGATCTTGTCACCAATGACACCCAAGTTGGCAAATTCACAGAATCTTTCCAGACCTTCTCTTATGTGACCTCTCAGGGCATGGGCTTCAGCTGACCCCTCCCTCCCTAGAGACACTTTAGCTTCCGAGACACAAAACTCTGTGGGTTTTCTTCCTGTACCTGCAAAGCTACCTTCTCATTCCAATATCTCAGTGCTGAAATTCCTTAGACTTCAGTCCTTGGCTTTTCCTTTCTTCCTTCTGTACATTTTTGCCCCAGGCAATCTTATTCCTATCTCTGGCCTCAAATACCATCTATCTGCCAGCGATTCCTAAATATATATATATATTTCTATCCTCGACCTCTCTGCAGAGCTCCAGACTCTCATAGCCACATAGCTACTTAATACTGTCTTGGATGTCTCAAAAATCTTCCCTCTGGTAGTGTGCTCTTCCTTTAACTCACCCCTCTCATTAAATGATAGCTCCACCCTCCTCTATCACCTAGTTGCTCATGCTAAAAATCCTCGGTGTCATTTTAGGTGCCCCCTTTTCCTCACTCAGCAAATCCAGTCCTTTATGATGTCCAAAATACATATCTAGAAACATTCCATTCCTTACCATATCTACTGCATTCACTGTCACTTTTTGCCCATACTACAGTGATAACCACCCAACTGGTCTCCCTGTATCCCCTCTTGCTTCTTCCAGCCTAGGCTCCAAACACTAATCGCAGGGGCCTTTTGAAAATAATATTCCATTGTATCATTCTCTTGTTTATATTCTTTCCATTGTTTTGGACTTCACACAGGAAAAACTCCAGAAATATTAATAAGGCCTTCCATATTCATGGAGTATGAATTCATGATTGCGTCTCTGCCTCCTTGACTTCATCTTTTGCTCATTGCGTTATGGTCCCACTGACTTTCTCTCAACCCCTAAAATACATAGACTCTTTGCCTGCCTCAGGACTTGGCATCTGCATCATTCTAAAATTTTCTCCCCCTTCCCCTTCCAACAATTCCCTTACGAAATAGTCAGGGTAGGCGATACTTTGCTTTGGTATCAAACAAAACCAACACCTTGGTAGCTTACTCCTCAGGTTCATTTATGGTTTACATCACAGTCTGATGTAGGTCAGGGTGGCTCTTCTTCAGGTGGTACCCCCATATTCAAAACATGACCTTTGTAGTTGCTGTGGGAAGAGAAGAAAGCATGAGTGGTTATGCAGGGGGTTCTCTGGCCAGGCCTGGAAATGGCATACATCACATCTGCCCATACCCCATTGGCCAGATCACAGTCACATGACCCTTGCTTAACGGCAAAGGGGGGAAAAAACTGTTTTCCTGTGTGTCCAGGAAGAGGAAATGAGATTGGTGAGCACCAGGCTAGTTTTTGCCACATCCTGGTTAAAGCCTACTCATCTTTAAAGAATCAGCTTAAATAATACTTCCTTATTAAGGCCTTCAAGTTCCTCCAAACTAAATCAGCCTCCCCCCATTATATTTTATTGTAACAGTCTTTTATTTTCCTTTACAACGTAATCTCTATGGCAAGTTTATATTTATGTGATTACTTAATATTTATTTCCATTCTAGACCATAGGCTCTATGAGAGCAAGGATTACATCTGTTTTGCTTCCACTGTGTTTCTTGTGTCTTTCACAATACTTGGTATATAGCTGGTGCAAAAGTTGTTGAGTGAACAAATGAACAATTGTATGCAGTCTTTCCCTGGTTCCAGATAGCACACTACTTGTGCAGAAGAAAGGCAAATGAGTAGGCAGTCATGATTTAGTGGGATAAATGTTCCAGGCAGGTAAGCCCAGGTTGCTCAGGCAACCTGGAGGGGCTGTCAAGGCTTCTCTGCTTTCTCTTCCATAGCAGTCTAATCCAGTCTAATCTAGGAGTCTGCAAACTATGGTCTGCAGGCCAAATCTGGTTACTGCCTGCTTTTCTATAGCCCAAGAGCTAAGAATGGCTTTTATATTTTTAAATGGTTGAAAAGAATTAAAAGGAGAAGAATATACTTTGTCATATGAAAATTATGTGAAATTTAACTGCACGTCCATAAATAAAGCTTTATTGGAACATAGCCATGTCCATTAGTTTACTTATTGTTTATGGCTTTTACAACTACAACAGTAGAGTTGAGTAGCTGTGAAAGAGACCTCTTGGCCTGCAAAGCCTAAAAAATTTATTGCTTGGTCCTTTACAGAAAGTGCTTGCTGATTTTTGACCTAATCCATGCTTTGTTTAAAAAGTCACTTGTAGGGGCGCCTGGGTGGCTCAGTGGTTTAAGCCGCTGCCTTCGGCTCAGGTCATGATCTCAGGGTCCTGGGATCGAGTCCCACATCGGGCTCTCTGCTCAGCAGGGAGCCTGCTTCCCTCCCTCTCTCTGCTTGCCTCTCTGTCTACTTGTGATCTCTCTCTGTCAAATAAATAAATAAAATCTTTAAAAAAAAAAAGTCACTTGTATGTGAACTACATCCAAATGCCTGTCTTTAATCTTCCTCCTTTCCCATTCTCAGGTCCACTGCCAGAAATTAGGCCCCCATAAATTCTGGGAAAAATTAAAAAAAAAAGGAAACCTCACCAAGGTGGAGTCAGGAGTTGGAAGGGGAAGCCTACTATTCCGCAGCAATTAGGGGGGGAAATTGGCAATTACAGACTCCAGCAAGTGAACAGACAAGAGGAAAGAATCCTTAGCTACAGATCCAACAGGGAAAGATGTACATTACCTCTCCTACATGAAACTCACTATCCATGCAACTCAGCCAATAAGAAACCATCATTCCCCCGAACTTTTGCTTTTCTCCAATAAACTTTCCTTCAAAACAACCCCTGCCAACTTCCTCTTTCTCCATTAAAAATCATTTCTCTCCTTTGTTTATTGGATTTGCCTCCGGTTTTAGCCCAGCCTGTGAATCCCAAGTTGTAATTCTCCGCAATTCCTGAATAAACTTCTTTTGCTGGTAAAACAACTGGCTATTTTACTTTTCAGGTTAACTATCTTTGCAACAGTGTTCTTGTCCTGTTATCTTTTTCCTCTCCTCAGTCCATCCTTCTCACTGTAACTGAAGCTAACTTCCAAAAGAATAGCTTTGATATTGTACCTACTCTTTAGGACTCCCCAACCTGTACTAAATAAAACCTGCACTACTTAGCATGGCAGTCAATGTTCTCCATTGTCTGACAGCACCTTACCTTTTTACCTCTCTTAGGTCCTACTTCCATCCAGTCTTACCAATTACTTAACCCACCCTTGCCCTCTCTACCTCTAGGATGATGTTCACAGTAACCATTTCTGCATGAAATGTCTGCTGCTGCTATTTCTATCTTACCCATCCTTTAACTTGGTTATCTCAAATTCCTCCTTGCCCTAACAGCCTTTCTCAGCTCCCCTACAGAGAATAATCATTGCCATCTGAGCAATTGTTTGACCATTTTGTTTCATATTCTGCTTTATATTTCCTGTGTACATACAAATTGTTTCTCACGTTTGTATTGAAAGCTGTTTAGGAACAGGGATTTTATTGTATTTTTACTAATCTCTGTATTCATTTGGTGCTTTTGGATGTATCTTGAGCAAAACAGAAATTTCTGTCCTTTGCAAACGTCCTTACGGCGAGCTGGGGTTGTTAATTTTTGCAATGTCTAAGAACTACCTGCACTTACGCACAAATTCCACTTAAGTAGTACAGAGCACACTAGCGCAAGTAACACCTAAGACACGCCGTCTTCCAGCTGGGCACACCTCTGTGGCTCTCCTGCTAGGACCCTCAGACGTTCGCAAACACGTGCCTGAGGAGCGCTTCCCTTCAGGCCCCTCCTCTGTCCACAGTGATTGGCGGACCAAACGTTCCAATCAGCCCTCCCCGCCTCTTTCAGCAATAGCCAATCACAGACTCCGAGCGCCTCCTGACTACTAGACACTGTTTACTAACAGATCGAAGCTGGGGAATAAGGGGTGTGACCGTTCTGGGGAGGTCAGAGAAGAGAAGGTCCTAACTGCGCGTGCGCAGCAGCGGAAATGGGCGGGGCAGAATCTCAGTTCTCACCAATCGGAGTGGTAGCGTTTCTCCCTCTCCTGCCTCCTCGCCAAGCAACAACAATTCGAGGAGAGGGGCGGGGCGGCCCCTGAAGCGTAGAGAGGGTTGCCCAATGAGAACCGGCGCTGACAGATGCGCGCGCCCTGTACCCAATAAGCGATAGCGGCTAGAATGGCTCCTCTACCTTGCTGACTGTGGGCGGAGCGGCCCGAAGGAGGAGGCGGCGGACAGGGGGCGGTTTGGTTGAGCGGTACTAGCGGTGCCCGCCGAAGTGGGAGGAGGCGGAGGAGCGAGCCGTGCGGCCAGAGCGGGAAAGAGACTCGTCGCTGCGTCCGAGTTCTGGAACCGCCGCACCCCGGCTCCTGGGGCTGCAGCTGGAAGCTCCGAGGGGCCGGGCGTCCGCTGCTTCCCGGGTCCCCGCGTAGGACCCCGCGGGATCGGAAAAGGGAGAAGATGGAGGGCGGCAGCGGCGGCGGCGGCGCGGCGGGGACCAGCGGGGACGGCGGCGCCGGAGGAGAGCAGCTCCTCACTGTCAAGCACGAGCTGCGGACGGGTGAGCGACCCCGCCCTCTGGCGGCCGGGCCCAGCGCGGGGGCACGCCCCGAGGGCACGCGGGTGCCCGCGCGGGCCGGGGGCGCGGGGCCGGGAAGTGGGCGCGGGGGGCGGGCCCGGGGCGGGGCCTCGAGGGCGGGGCGGGAGCCCGGGGGTCCCTAGAGGTGGGGGCGCACCTCGGGGTTGGGGGGCGCGGGCCGAAAGTTTTCCCGAGCCCGGGAATGCGCGGCGGGCGCGGGGCGTTGGGGCCCGCGGAGCGGTGGACCGCTCTGCCTGTTGGCACTAGTCTCCGAGGATGTCTTCGCGCCCCCTTCCCGCATAGGTGACAGCGCTGTCACTGCATCCTGTCCAGGGCGAAAGGTGCGCCTTCCTCAGTGTGGGGTGAACGACGCTTTGGTTTGGAGCCTGACTCGCTTCTCCTGCACTCCTCTGCTTCCCTAGAGGTGGTCCCGGTGGGCGTTTGTGGAGCCCTCCCCTAAGGTGCCGGGGTCCTGGACGAACGAGCTGAAAGGGTTGCTGTACCCAGGGCTTTTCATGAGTCCGGTCTCTACAGAGGCGGAGAGGGATCGCGGGCCCCAGGTTCTGAGCGCTTTTATTTGCAATTGTCATGAAATACTATACTTGGCCTTGAATTCTTTCAGAGGTCTCTTGCTGTAAAGCTCTAAGTAAAAGCGGCTAAACCCGTCCGCTCAGGCGCTCACGTTCTAATATTCTAACGTTTCAAATCATTAGAGTTGTCCCAAGCTTCATACTTGTTAGATTGCTTGATTCGTTGTATGGGTCCGAGTTGTTCATTTTGGAAAATGTTTATTTGGACTAATCAGTACAGTTGGGGTTGAGATTTTGGAGCCCAGTCTGGTATTAGAGATACTTTTTCATTTCTGGACAATACATTTTAATACATTTAAAGAGTGCATTCTTACTATTCAGTGTTCTCGTGAGCGTTTATTAAGTTTTATGATTCAGCTTGTTTGGCATGTAGAGATACTTTTTTATTATGTAGACACACATACTTTTTATGATGTAGACACAGATCTTATGCAGCAGATTTCAGGTGTACGCCAAGTACACCTTGTTACCATTTTGAACAGATTGTAAAGTTAGATCTGTCACCTGTTCTTTTCATTTTCATTTCTAATGAGATGACTGGTTAACATTCCACTGAGGGCCAGCGTGGTGACTTAATTTAAGAAGGATGTTGAATGCATGTTTACTCATTTCAACCTTTTTTTTTTTTTTTTTTGGGTCCTTGTGAATTTCTTATGTATC
Source organism: Enhydra lutris kenyoni (assembly GCF_002288905.1). Classification (NCBI taxonomy): domain Eukaryota; kingdom Metazoa; phylum Chordata; class Mammalia; order Carnivora; family Mustelidae; genus Enhydra; species Enhydra lutris. The sequence continues at coordinate 4,650,466 of NW_019154104.1, forward strand.
TTGAGCTAGTTACCCCATAATCTTTTTCAGTTCGTAACATAACCTGTGTGGGTATGGTTGGTTTGATTTTCTCTCTCCATTTAATAGACAACTTACGTTTTCAAAGGGACGTTAAGTCATTTTTTCAGTAAACATTTATTCAGTACTAATATCTGATTTGAGCCAGGTTTCAGTGTGAGGTGCTCCTTGAAGTGGAGATTTGGAATTTCTTTTCCAAGAATCTTATGTAACAATTCACTGATTTATATATGTAGAATTATGCTGTATCACAAGAGCTACTTGAAGTCATATGCTCCTCAGCCACTGACCATGGTGCAGCAAACCTGCTTGTTATTAGTAGTCAACCAACTGCTTAGTTTCTGGTTTTGCAAACAGTGCTAGTTTTGTAGGAAGCAGTGAGTACTGCTTTACTTTTCCTTCCCTGTTAACCATGTGAATCATCACCTTCAAGTGTGCGTTTTAGAAATTTTTCTGATAATGGTGAGATTATACTGAATTCGTTAGTACTGTTAACTGTCAAAGGAAATGAACAGCCATTTTGATTTATTGCTGAACATTGGAACAACTGACCGGATATAGTGGTCAAAAGTACTGTTAAAATATAACTTGAAAGATTTGCTCATCTTCAGCCAACTGCACGCTTGTCATCACATGATACTATAATAGGCACCAAAGTAATTTGATCTGATATGGTCCTTTGCTTCTCAAAATGTGGACAAACATTCTAGCCGTATCAAGTCAGCAGTTGGTGACTGCCCATATGTGCCCAACACTGTACTGCATGCTCTAGGATCAATGCAAAGCCAATGAAAGTCCCATGGGAAGTGTTCCAGTTGTGTAGACTGAGTAGCATAGTATACCCAGACATGGAACTGGAAGACTTCATTCTAAATCCTAGCTCTGCCACTTACTTGCTGTGTAGACTTGGGCAAGTGACTTGACTCTTTCAGACTCACATCTCTCGACTACTAAGTGTGAGTGTTGAATGCAAGCCTGCTGGAAGAGCACACACATGGGGCACTGAGATGTTGGTTGCGTGTAAAGTCTGAGGATCACTCCATGATGGTACCTTCCCTTAAAGTGTGCAGATTAACCCCATGCAACTTAGAAACTAAATCACTTATTTGGTGCTTAGCCTATGTCACATTGCTGGCTATCATCTTTTTCTGCGTATGTCTTGCCATCTGAAGTAGAACTGCCCATGATCCCCGCTACTGCTTAGCAGCCTGTGTATATATCTTCAATAATATCTAACTCAGATTTTGTTGAATGAATTCATTGAATAGATGAAAATGCAGGACCAAGCAACAAGCAATGGTTTATTGTATTTTCCAGTGTCTTGTAGATGTTAGGTAGTTGATAAATTGGGGACATTAATTATAAAAACTGAAGAATGAAGAAGAGTAAAGGATTGATTACATCAGTTAAACATATATTTCTTGACACTTTCTATTTTCTAGACTAAATGGTACTGATGATACCAAAAATGAGTAAGCAAATGTCTTGCTCTCTGATAGTAGGGGAGGAGACCATGTGAGCCTATAATTAGGATACATTGCCATAAATATAATAATAGATATACAGAGTATAAAGGTAACAAAAAAGAGGTTAGAACTTTTAGGTTTCAAATAATCAAATCTCTCCGTTGAACAACAGCAAAAAAAAAAAAAAAAGAGGGGGTATTATTGGAAGATTATTGGATTGCCTTACCCATTCATTTATTTCATAAATATTTCATTACCTCTTATATACTGAGTGCTGTTTTAGATGGTGGGATCACAAGACAGATTCTTCCCATTGGAAGGGCAAGGTTGCGTCAGGAATCCTTGGAACCAGAGACATATGTTTTCTGTACTCCCTCCATCTTGAATATTTTCTTATTTCCATGGGATGGGCTTCACCCTTCTCCACTGCCATCTGCCTTTTCCCACATGGGAAAGAAAATGGCTGCTGACAGACCCCAAGTTTTACATCTTCCAGCTTTAGGTGTTGGAGAGATACTACCTTTTCCACAACTTCAGATATAGAAATTTCAGGGCAAGACCTTACTGTCATGGCTTTGGTCAGATGCCTACTTTCAGATCATTCAGTTAAGGCCAGGGAATGGGATCATGATTTAGTAACGTGACAGTTATTACAGTGAACATGCGGATGGGGGTGAAACCAAACTCTTAGGAGAGGAAAGGTTGCTGGGAAGACATTTCCTTAAACGTCCTTCATCAGGAGAGAGAGCCTAACGCTGAGGAGAGGGTTAAGGAAGGAGTATTAATTATATATTGTTGTGTAGCAAATCACCCCAAAACTTAGTGGCTTAAGCAACATGATTTCTATGGGTCAGGAATTCAGGATTTGCTTAGCTTGATGCTTCTGACTCAGGATCTCTCATGAGATTGTAGTCAGGCTGTTGGCCAGAACTGCAGTCACCTGCAGACTTACTTGTCTGGGGCTGGAGATTCCCCTTCTAAGACAGGTTACTCTCATGTTCTTGGCAGGATGCTTCATTTCCTTGCTGTGGGGACCTTTCTCTACAGCTGCTTGAATGTCCTCGAGATGTGACAGCTGGCTCCTCCAGAACAAGTGATTGGAGAGAAAGAGCAAGGTGGATGCAGCGATGTTTATTTTTTTATTTTAATTTTTAAAAAAGATTTTATTTATTTATTTGAGAGAGAGAATGTGAGAGAGAATGAGAGAGAGCGCACGAGCGGGGGAGGGTCAGAGGGAGAAGCATACTCCCCGCTGAGCAGGGAGCCCAAGGCAGTACTTGATCCTGGGACTCCAGGACCATGACCTGAGCTGAAGACACTTACTTAACCAACTGAGCGGACACCTGGCCGCAATGTTTATTAGGCAGAGTTTTTGAGATGTAATTTACATAAAATCCACTTGTTTTAGTTGCACAATTTAGTGAATTTTAGTGTATTTATAGAGTTATACAGCCATCGCCACAATCTAATTTTAGAACGTTTCCATCACCCTAAAAAGAAACGTCTTGCCCATTTATATCAGCCACTCCACATTTTCACCACCCATCCCCAGCCCTAGGCAACTGCTAATTCTACTTTCTGTCTCTGTACATTTGCCTAGGGACATTTCATATAATAGACTCTTACAGTATGTAGCCTTTTATGACTGACTTCTTTCACTGAACATAGTGTTTTCAAGATTCATCCATGTTACAGCATGTATCTTCGCCTTTTTTTTTTTTAATTGACAGATACTATTCCATTGTATGGCTATGCCATATTTTGTTTATCTCTTCATTAGTTGACTGACATTTGGGTTGTTTTCACCTTTTGGCTATTGTGAATAATGCTGCTATGTACATTTGTGTACAAGTTTCTTGTGTGGGTCTATGTTTTTGTTTCTCTTGGGTACATTCCAAGAGCAAAATTACTGGATCACATGGTAAGTCTGTGTTTAACTTTGTAACTTTTCCAAAGTGGCTGTACCACTTTGCAGTCCCAGTAGCAATGTACAAGAGCTCCAGTTTCTCTACATCCTTTTTAACATTTGTTATCTTTTTACTTGTAGCCATCCTAGTGAGTATGAGGTGGTATCTTATTGTGATTTTGATTTGTGTTTCCCTAATGACTAACAATGTTAAGCGTTTTTTCATGTGCTTATTAGCCATTTGTGTATGTTTGGAGAAATGTCTGTTCCCATCCTTTTGCCCATTTTTTAATTGGTTAATTTGTCTTTTTATTATTGAAATGTCAATCTTAATGTATTTTACATAAAAGTCTCTTACCAAACATGTGACTTGCAAATATTTTCTCCCAGAAAGTGAGCTGTCTTTTCGCTTTTTTGTTTTCATTTTTATTTATTTAGTGGTATCTTTATAGGCACAAAAGTCTTTAATTTTGATGAAGTCCAATTTATCTCTTTTCTTTGGCTTCTTGTTCTTTTGGTGTTGTATCTAAGAAATCATTGACTAACCCAGCGTTAAGAAGATTTATGCCTATTTTCTTCTAAGAGTTTTATGGTCTGAGCTGTTACATTTAGGTTTTTGATCCATTTGTTGAAAGACTATTCTTTCCCCATTTTATTGTCTTGGCACTCTTGTCAAAAATCAATTGACCATAGATATATGGATTTATTTCTAGACTCTCTATCCTTATGCCAGCACCACACTGTGTTGACTACTGTAACCTTTCAGTTAAGTTTTGAAATTTCGAAGTGTGAGTCCTCCAATCTTGTTTTTCTTTTTCCAAATGGTTTTGGCTATTCTAGGTCTCCTGAATTACCATAGGAATTTTCGGATTAGCTTGTCAGTTTCTGCAAAGAAGCCAACTAGAATTCTGGTAGGGATCACATTGAACCTGTAGGTCAATTTTGGGAGTATTGCAATTTTAGCATATTAAGTCCTCTGATCCAGGAGCATGAGAATGTTTTTTCATTTATTTAGATCTTCTTTCATTTCTTTTAAAAACATTCTGTGGTTTTTTGTGTTGTTGTTGATTTTTAAGATTTTATGTACTTATTTAAGAGAGAGTGCACACAAGCAGGGGAAGGCACAGAGGAAGAAGCAGATTCCCCAGTGGGCAGGGAGCCTATCCTGGGCTCACAGGCTCCATCCCAGGACACCGAGATCATGACCTGAGCAAAGACAGACACTTAAGAGACAGAGCCACTCAGGCGCCCAACATTTTGTAGTTTTCAAAGTATAGGTTTGTATTTCTTTCGTTAACTTTATTACTAAATATTTTATTTTTTTGATGTTATTGTAAAAAGATTTTTTAACTTTAATTTCTGGTTTGTTCATTGTAAATATATAGAGATACAATTTATTTCTGTATCTTGAACTTGTATCCTGCAACCTTGCTGAATTAGTTTATTAGTTCCAATAGTTTTTTAGTGGCTGTCTTGGGATTTTCTACTTATAAGAAAGAAGTTTTCTACTTATAAGATCTGCAAATAGAGATAGTTTTACTTCTTCCTTTTCAATGTGCATGTCTTTAATTTTTTTTTTTTTTTTTTTTTGCTTAATTGCCCTGGCTGGAACCTTTAGTGCAGTGTTCAATAGAATTGGTGAGAGCACACATTCTTGCCTTGTTCCTGATCTTAGGGGGGAAGATTTAGTCTTTTAAGTTAAGTATGAGGTTAGCTGTGGGTTTTTTATAGACGCCCTGTATCAAGTTGAGGAGTTTTTTTTTTTTTTTTTCCTAGTCTATTTGGGTGTTTTTATCATGAAAAGGCATTGGGTTTTGTTAAATGCTTATTTTGCATCGATGCAGATGATCATGTGATGTTTTTTGTTTTATCGATGTGGTCTCTTACATTAATTAATTTGGAGATGTTAAGCCAATCTTGGAATCCTGGGATAAATTTCAGACCTCAGTCCTTAAGTCAAGAGGGATTCAAGTATATTTTGTATTTGCCATCTGCTGGGGAGAAAAACCTTCTCAGGTGGGAAGTCTCCTGTTATCAGACCCAACATTAATCTCTACTCCAAAGCAAGAAAGAATCTTGAAACCTCAGCTTCCTGGAGACATAAGTGGTTTGGTGGGCAGGATGGAATTCGTTCTGTGGAAAAGAAGCTGATGCTTGGTGAAAACTCCTCTAGGGAAAAATCTAACATAATCAGATCATGTGTTGACTGAAACTTTGCCATTAAATCCACTGTTGAGAGATGTCAGTCCCAGAATGCAGTGGGAGGTAGGGGTTGTCACAGTTACTTCCTTTGAGCTCCCGTAATGATTATAGATTTCTTTATGCACCTCAAAGGTGTGAGCACTCCTACATTCCTCTAGTTTGTCAGAGAAGATGAATAGAGTCTAAAATAGAATCTTGCCCTCATTATGTTTGTCCCTAGCAATGTCCCTTTGGGTTCAGCTGTAACTGTTCCTCCAAAAATCAAGTAAGCCGCCTGGACTTCATACCTTCCTAAAGTACTGAGTGAGCTGGCTATCTCACATTTTTTTTTTCCTTAGTATTCAGTAGGCATTCTCCCCTGTAACTGCAGTGAGAGAAGGGAGGTCAAGTTCCCAGTTTTTAGTACAGTACTTGGTATTGCAGTTACTTTATTTCACACTCAAGTTTTTGTGTAGGTGTGCTGCTTTTTTTTATAACCAGTGTGTTCCTGACAAAAAAAAATTGTGTAAATAATATTTTTGTATATCACATTATTTGGAATATGGAAGGTGAACTTGCTACTTGAAAGGATTCTGTTATTAACTCTTGAATTAAAATTTTTTTTGATTTAAGTTCCCTATTGGTAGCTTTACTGTTACCGTGTAGATTTGGCCTTGTACGCTGTTTTCTGACTCCCTCCTTACCATTTAGGTAGCTGCAAATAGCTAAATAATGGAGTCTTGTGTGGCAGGCTGAATAGAGATACCCATGCTCCTCAAGATGTCCATGTCCTAACCTGAAACCTGTGAATATGCTTCCTTGCGTGGCAAAGAGACCTTGTGGGTGTGATTGAGGTAAGGCTCTTGAGATTATTCTAGATGATGGGCCCCCAAGTGGGCCACATGCAATCCCAGGGTCCTTATAAGAGGGAGACAGGAGGGTCAGACTCGGACGGGGATGTGAGGATGGAAGCAGAGGGAGAGAAGGGGAAGTGGCAGTGGAAACAGAGCCTGGAGCCATGCCACTGCTGGAAGAGGCCCATGAGCTGGGGGGTGCGGGCCGCCTCTAGAAGTTGAAAATTAGATATTTCTCTAGTGTCCACAAAGAGTGCACCTTGGCTCTCACCTTGATTTGAGCTCTGTAAGATCCAGTTTCAGACTTCTGATCTCCAGAGCTGCAAGAAGACAAATGTGGGTTGTTAATAAACCATGAAATTTATGTTGAATTTTTTTTTTACGGCAATAATAGGAAACTAATAAATCATACTTAAAATTGGTTGAAACAAGAGATCATTTTGCCCCAGGCCTGGGTAACTGGGCATGATAACAATGTGAAGCAGTCCATTATTTAAGCAACTATTTTAGTAGAAACTGGTAACAAGTGTTCTTAATAGAAGTAGAATGGTGTCCTCTCTAAGGAATCCCCAAAAAGACATTCCTTTCCGATCTTAGTACCGACCCCAGCTGAGGGGCTTTTGACCAGCTGTTCTGTTTTCCCTAGGAATGCTGTGAAATGGGTCCCTCTTTTACCAAATTGGAGCTAAAAAGCTTCACAGCTCAGGCCTGTATCACAAAAAATTGTGGTCTGGCATGCATCTTGAGCCTCTTTCTGATATCATGTTATGTCTCTAATCTTTTTTCTTTTTCTTTATTCGTTCTTATGCTTTAGTTAATCCAAATAATTTGCCTTGAACCTATTCTGGACCATGGGAAGAATTAAATACAGTTATGAACACCTATATACAGAGCATAAATATTAAGGACAATATGGGAAGATATTTGACGTTCTATTCAGTATTTTGCCTCTTAAAATCTTTGTCATATGGCGTTCTTGCTATTTTTGTATTTCTCCTAAAAGAAAAAAAAGTGAGGTCTTTAATTAATAGCACTTTTGATTTTTTTTTTAAAGTGATAAATGAGAGAAGTAGTGAGAAATCTATAAGATAGAGGCATACTTTTAAAAACGAATTCTTTTGGCAGAAGGGCGGAGAGCATACACAGGGCTGTCTTTGTACGAGGTGGTTTTCTACATGAGTGGAATATCCCTTCATTAGCTGGAAAATCACTCAACTGAACCACTCTCTCCTCTAGCCACATCAGTGTTGCAGTGGAATTATATGTTTTTTCCTATAGGAAAAACTATTCAAAATATGCAATAAGAATAATGTTGTACTCATATCTTAAATGGGTTGTTGCCTTAAGAGGGCGTGAAGGCCGAATCCTAGCAGATTGGCAGTGACACTTTCCCATGAACTTGCCCCCCTTTGTCCTTTATATTTACATCATCTGTTTTGTAAGGAAGCATCCTAATTACAGCTAGATTAAGATCAATCTATTGGTGCAAACACAAGTCAACCTCATAATCTTGACCTCATTTTGCCACACGTAAGTTGGGCGGGTTTATTCATCCATTAAGGACTGTTGAATTCCTGCTGTGTGTCTGGCACCATCCCAGATGCTGGGTTTTAGCAAGGAACAAATTTGGTATGGCACCCACCCTCATTGAGCTAACTCTCAGAGAAAGACCTTAAATGAATAATCCTACAACAACCAACTATATGTTTGCAGTTGTGAAAAACTCTGTGAAGAAACACAGGGCTCTGGGAGGGAGTCTAACTGGGTAGGCTGGCATCATGTTCGGGGTGAGGAGAGGCTTCTGTGGAACAGTAGCATTCAAGCCGAGGCCCTGGCTATCACTGGGTGGTGAGTGGGGGAAGTGACACAGATGGTCCTAATGTGGGAAATGGCTTGGCACACCAGGGTCACTGGCACTGGGGTTACTTGGCACACCGGGGTTGCCTCTGTGGCTCCGGCATCACATCCAAGCAGGTGAGTCACGGGAAATGAGGCCGAAAAGGTAGCCAGGGCCACTTTGTGCAGGGGTTTGAAGGTTATGATAAGGTGTTCAGGTATTACCCTATGTGCAGTGCGAGGCCATGAAGGATTTTTCCAAGACTAGTTTTGTGCAGCGAGAAATAGCTCCCGCTGCTATGAGGAGAATAGGCAGGGGGACTGAGAGACAGGAAACCAGTTAAGAGCCATTGCGGAAGTTCAAATGGAACATACAGCTTAGAGTAGGGAACAGATTAAGAATTGTGAATATGTTGAGATGTATTTAGGAGATAGAATCAGCAGAACTTGGTGAGGTATGGGGGTTTGGGGGCTGGAACAAATGTATGTTTGAAGGTGCTTTTTGTTCAGATAGTGTATTAATTTTCTATTGCTACAGAACTAAGTACCACAGATTTAAGGTTTGTACGAGCACCCATTTATTAGCTCACAGTCTGGTGGGTTGAAAGTCCTCCTAGCGTGGCTAAAATCAAGGTGGTAGTCATGCTATTCTTATCTGGAGGCTCTGGGTAAAAATCTACTTCCAAGCTCATTCTTACAGTTGGCAGATCTTAGTTCCATAGTTGTTGGCCAGAGGTCCCAGTTTCCTTGCTGGCTGCCAGCCGTGGGTCTCTGTCAGCTCGTAGAAGCCATCTGCATTCTTTCTCTTTTGGCCCTTCCATCTTTAGGTAATGGAAATTCAAGCGCTTCCATGCTTGGACTCTCTGACTTCTAGGTCCTCTTCTCTAGGCTGTGTCATTGGGTCAGGCCTACCTAGGTAATCTTCTTATCATTAGGTCAATGATTTAGGACCTTAGTTACATCTACAAAAATCCCTTGGTTGCAAGAGTGATATATTCCTTCCCTCAAGGGGAAGGAGATCATGTAAAGGGTCATGGGGGGCTCATCTTAGAATTCTGCCTTAGAACTCACAGATGGTGAACCAGGGGTGATGCATATGGGGTGGGCAAAAAAGGTGGGATCTGGTTTTATGTGGATCAAAGCAAGTCTGAGATGCTTTTGATGTATTCTAGTGACCATATCCGACAACGGTAATCAGGGCTAGTGAAAGCTTGCCAGGGCCACCTAGTAGGTGCTTTCACCAGCTCATTGAAGCCAGATAACAACAGATAATGAAGTGACTATTATTATTATTCCAGTTTACAGGGAAACTGAGTCTTAGAAGAATTCCCTGACTTGTTCAGGTTTACCCAGGAAATGAGTACAAGAACTAGTTTTGAAATGCAGGCAATCTGGCCCAAGGCCCACGTAAAACACTGTGCTTTAATTCATTAGTGGGATAAGGGTTAGGAGCTTGGAAAAGATGTCTGTGCTACAGGTCACGATGCAAGCATCACTGGCATTTAGCTGACTTTGAAAGCCCAGATGGAAGTGAGATGATCTTAAGAGAGACCGTAGAATGTAGAGAGGAAGAGGACTCAGAACTGAGCCCTGAAAAACTCTGAAATTTAGAGGATGTGTAGAAAAGGAGTTGCTTCGAAGGGATGCTGAGAGGGAATGCCCAGGAGTGCTATGGCTTGTGGAAGCCCAGGAGAAACGGGGCTTCTAGGTGTGTGTCAGATCCGACAGGTGAGCTGATCACCTTATCTGGAGCAGCTGTGGTGGCAAGTTGGTGGGATAAGCCAGAATGGAACAGGATGAGGAATTGGATCCAAGTGAAAACAACTTTGAGAGACTTGGTCCTGGAGGAGATTAAAGAGAGAGACTTAGCTGGAGAGAAATGGGGGGCTCGAGGTGGTATTTTTTGTTGTTTTAAGATGAGTGGTGCTAGAACATGCTAGAGACCACTAGGGTGAATCCACCACCCAGAGAGATTGAAGTGTACCAGTGAGATGGGATAGCTGGCGGCAGTGAGGTTCCCGGGAGGAGGGGGGACATGAAGTGGATGGAGGGATTGGCCTCTGATAAGGGAATGCCCTTGCTTCTGGTATAATGAAAAGGAAGAGGGAGAGGATACAGGTGCATTTGTAGATTTGGTGGCCGGAAGGTATGGGAGTGTTGAGCTCATGTATTTTTTTTTTCTCCTCGATGAATTGTGAAGCAAAGGCAATTCTTTATTCAAGAAGAGAAAAATCCCTTCATTGTTCTAAAACATTGTTATTCTCGTCTTTTAAAAATTCTTAGTGTAGAAAAACACACAAAGGGGCGCCTGGGTGGCTCAGTGGGTTAAGCCTCTGCCTTCGGCTCAGGTCATGGTCTCAGGGTCCTGGGATCGAGCCCCGCATCGGGCTCTCTGCTCAGCAGAGTGCCTGCTTCCCTTCCTCTCTCTCTCTGCCTGCCTCTCTGCCTACTTGTGATCTCTGTCTGTCAAATAACTAAATAAAAAAAATCTTAAAAAAAAAAAACACACAAAAATTTGACACCGTATACATGTTATCAGATGAGAGTTTAAGGAATGTTGTAGAACAGCTTACAGAAAAGAGATTTTCAGGCAGAGCCATGGAAATGCTTCTGTGCTTTCCCAGAGGTCAGTTCTCTGAACATGTTCTCTGGATCATGCCAAAATTCTTAGTAAGCATAATGTTCTTTTTCTTCTTTTTGAAGTGTTTTATATTTAGTTATAGTTCCTCTAAGTTAAATTTATTTGGTATGTGTATTGGAAAAAAAGGCTGTTTGTTACTGCTTTACAAGCATTTGTTTTCCTGTTGACTCAGTTTTCACATTGGCCCAATCGTGTCATTCCAGAATCAGTTGGCTAAGTAAACACTGCTGTTTTATACACCAAAAGTACAGTGAGTCTTCAAGGTAAGTGACCCCAGCAATAAGAGAAAAGTGGGCAGCATTGTTTTAAAGTACACAGATATTAAATATAACTTTGTTCTGCAGCCAGCAGAATGCTGTCCAGAGACATGGTTTGAGGCCCAACCACAAATCTAAACAGCTTCAGAATAGCTTACCACCTGGCAGTTAAAAGGAACCTGATGTGCTAGCTATTTAGCGTATTTTCCAGCCCAAACATTCCTTGCTGTTGGGCTAATTGGACCCTGCGGACAGGGGTTCAGGGTTCTAGAATTCGCAGCTACGTGTGTGCTGTCAATATGGTTCTGGACACCCCCTGGGTTCGAGCTTATCTGATAAATTGTTTTAGAAATCATTCATTTCCCCCTGACATAAAGAAAAAAGAACTAAAATAGCAGAGGAAGATTTGTTTCACACTGCATACCATTGTCACCTTTTGACTGAAACTAAAATTAATCCAAGAAGCTTATGTTTTTGTAATGTTGAGTAAGAAAAGACAAGATTTCATAAGAAAAGTTATTTTATAACTTTATTAGGTTGGTCTCAGCAAATTAGATGCTAAATACATATTTCCTAGTTGGTGTATTAAAAATAAATCCAAGCATATTAAATAAAGAGCATTGAGTCAGATTGTGCTCTCACACCTCTTTTTGCAATCTTCCACTTCCTCAGAGAGCTTACTCCATTTTTTCCCCTCCCCTTTCCCTCATCCTCAAACTCTCCTTCCCACGAACACATTTGAATCGTCTTGTTTAAAAAATAAAAATAAAAAAAAATCTTTGGTGGCCCTCTAGTTTTTGCTGTCATTCTCTTTTCTACCCATTTTTGAGAGAGCAGTTTATGCAACTGTTTCTACTTCTTTATCTCTTGTTCACTCTTTGATGCGCTGGTACATCAGGCTCCCCTCTCAGTCTGTCCCGCATAATAACGGTTCCCTCTCCAGTCCGCAGGGTCTCCCTATTTTCCTGATCCAGCGGAAATGTCTCTGTTTGACTTAACCTCTTTCAGAGCAGTTGGTGCTCAAGTGTTGGTACTGTCTTCCCTTTACCCAGGGACACTGCGCCTTTCCTCCTGGTTCTTCTCTTTCACTGGCTGCCCCATCTCCCTCTTTCCCTGGCCTCCATCTTTCTGCATGTCTCGTAAATGTTGATAATCCACTGTCAGCCCTCTTTTCTTATAAATGTACATGCTCTTCCTGGGAATTCCCAACATCATCATGGCTTAAACTACTTACTACCAGTGTCTATTTTTGGCTTAGCTGTCTTCATTGAGTTTCTGATCAGTTATTTCCAACTGCCTGCTGAGCGTAAGACATGTGGGTAGCCCACAGGTCCCTTACAGTCAGGTCAAGTAATGCTTCTTCCTCCAGCTTTTATTTTATTTAGTGGTACTGTCATTCTCCATCCCACCAGGACCCTAGCTAGAAACATCCTGGACTTCCTCCTCTACCTCCCATTCTCCCTACCTACCCATTCACTCTCCCTATTCTGTCAGTTTATAACTCTGAAATATGTCCTTTGTCTGTTTCTTGCTCATGCTTTGCCTCTGCCACGGTCTTAGATCAGTGTCTAACCTAGTGGTAATAGCTATCATTTATTGAGTTTTCTGTGTTAGGAGATCTGCCCAGCATTTTGTGCATCTCGTTGAATTCTCACACACACCTATGTGATGAGTATTGTCTCTGACAGCTGTGGGGCGCGAGCTCCTGTCCTGTCTGCCTCACTCTGGAGTCCCGCTGGGGCTGACGCTCCGCCTGGGCTCCAGCTCACCAACTCACTTCAGTGTGATGGTGTCTGATTTCGGATACATGTGCTGCACATTTTTCACTTTCTGCCCCAGGACCTGGACTCCTGCTCCAAGGTTTAGGATCCTAGGGGAAGCTGGCTCAGCCAGCACGAGGGCATATCCTAGAAGTGTATGGAGTGAAGGGACCACGGGGGCAGGCTTCAGCCATGAGGGATGGAAGCTGAGAAGAAATGCTTCTCTGTATTGATCTGAGGGTGGAAAATTCTGAGGGGCATTCCATACATTCCTCAAAAGGTCCAGATTAGATTGAGTTGATAATGCATCCTTGTATGGGCTTTTCCTTCTTCCCTCTTTCAGTCTCCCGAGTTCTTCCTCAGTCCTCCTGGGGTTACCTTCCAGATCAATCATGTGCACAAGAGCCCCAGTGAAGACAGTACCTAAAGTGGTTCTAGGAAGCATACCTCAGATACGGGGTGTTGGGGTGGGCCACTCACTGGTGAGATCGCAGCAGGGACATCATCGGTGGTAACCCCTGGCATGTGTGGCAGAACAGTTCCCGAAACTCTTACCTGCAAGGCATCAGAACTGGCACTGAATGGAAGGTGAACTGTTGTTTAATGCCACAGCTCTGCGACTTGAGTGGTGTGGGGACAGTGGTAATTATAAAAGGACTCTGAAGTTGACTGACCTCTTCTGCCTTTGGAAACTTGGAAAACAAGAGAATGACAGGCATAGGCCAGCCAGCTGTCAACGCAGGGTACACGGTGAAAAGATTCTGTGTGGCAGCATTTGCAAAGATTGTTACCGCCTGCCATGATCGGACAGATGATGTAAAGAAGCAGGCCTGGGATTTAATCTGCAGGGTGGTAGAGCCATGCATCTTCTTTGGTGGGTTTGTACTGTGCCAGCAGAGCTAGACCAAGAATGATGTTTCCCAGAGCTCCCCCCTGGGTTCTGGGTTAGCGCTGGCCACAAGAGATATTTTGAGCAGGATTTAAAGGCAGAAGTGAGGCAGCAGCCGTATTTCTTTTACATGCGAAGGTTGGTACGAGGCCCTGCTGCAGCTCCCACACGTCACTGCCAATCTGCTGTGTCATATTGTTGGCATGCGGCTTTACCCAGGCCCGCGGTTCTTTTAGCTCCTGTTGGATCACCTCCATCAACTTCTCAGAATCCGTGGTCAGGGTGTGTGGCTTTTCCCCAGGTTGCCTGTCTCGTCACAGTCGGAGGCATCAAGGTAGCAAGAGAGACAGGTTCTTCTTTGCCTTCATGGGTTGCAGCTTGTCTTCGGGGCTGCGGGTTATCCTTGCTCCTTCCCACGTGTTGGCCGCCCTTCCTTTCCCCTTGGCCGCCCTCTCTTCAGACTCAGCCCCAGATGCGGAGGCAGCAGCACTGTGTAGATGGTTTGACTCCTGTGCCTGTGCGAGGTCAAACCCCTCCACGAGTCCCTCATTCTGTGTCGTTCATGGTAATTCTCCTCAGTGCACCCTCATCAGGTGTTTGGGGTCAAAGTCAGCACCCTCATATGGAAGGAATGGGACCCTGAGATCTGTGATGGGAATGTCTGGGTGGATGAGCCTGGCAGTTTTGGACCCCTGAATTTCCCCGATCCTCTGGACAGACAGAGCTATTGCCTTGTTAGAACAGAACAGCCTTCCCTTGTTTGGAGACCATGCAGAGATCTGGCTGAGGTTTATGCCTCCCCAAATGATGCTTGTCCTGTCTAGAATCTGCCCACCCTCTATACCTGTTGCCTCTAGAACAACTAGATGCAATCGTAGCATAATGTAAACAGGGATATTCTTGTTCTGGGAGGAAATACTCAGACAGATAATCCCAGGGCCTGGCTAACATGTGCCAGTAGGAACAGAGGAGTGTGCTGGGGAGTGGATTTTCAAGATATGGGGCCAGGAGTGGGAGAATAATGAGGCTGGATGGGGGAGATATAATTAACATGGGAGCATTGTTCATCACTCAGGATTTAATATCTTAGCAACCTGGTCCTAATATACTGTGGGGATATTTTCTTGAAGCTTGGACATGAATATGACCTATAGTAAATTAGATAAATATGCAGGAATGGCTTTGGCAGAGTATCCAGGTCAGAAGTCTTAGAGAGAAAGAATATTAGAAAGGATTTATTTTATGAGACTAGAGAACATACTATCTGATCACGTTCCTTAGGCAGGTCCAAAGAAAACACTTAACAAGGTAATACAGAATGCCCTGATGAGGGGAAACAGGCTGCGCTTGATAGGAGACACTAGGTTCCCTCGTGTCCATAGACATGATAGGATTCTGGAATACAGAGGCCAAGTGGTAGCACTTAGTCAGGGGCAAGGTGGATGTGATTATCGTTAAAGGCCCGAGTGGCACTGAGGGTGCTATGACCCACAGACGTCTTTGGCAGTGGCTAATAGATCATGGGACCACCAAAGATGGACAAGAAACCAGGGGGTTAACTTAATTGCGACCTTCACCTCTGAGCGATCTGAGCCTTCAGTCGCCTTGCCCTTGGACTGTGATGGCATCTTCAGCATTACTTATCAGGCACGAAGCAACAACAAACACCCTCATATATTCCTTGAGTTCAAGATAAGTTCCTCCCTGTCACTATTATGTAATAGCAATGGTAGCGCCTCCTTGACTCTGAGCCCAGTTAATTTTTGTCCAGGTTTATTTGAGGTTTAACTGACACAGAACATTGTATAAGTTAAGGTGTACAATGGGGTGACTTGATGCACATGTATTCAGTGACCCAGAGGGAAGGGAGTTCGAGCTATACTCTTATCGGTTGCCTCTGAAGCATCGCCTCACATCATCTTCTAACTCTTTCCTGCGGGCTTTGACTCACTTCGCCCTGACAGTGGCTTATCTCAAATATGCATACTTCCCATCTTTTCCTTTCTGCTTCAGGGCTTCTCCAAGGCCACCTAGCAAGAGATACAGGTAGGAGGGCACACAGGCTTGTTCAGATTGGAAGTGGCTGCAAGTGAACTCCTCCTAGGGCAATCCTTAACTTGGAGTAGGAGCCAGTAGAGAAATGCTCTCCTTGTCTTCACACGGACAATTCTAACAGCTTTCTAGTCACGTTCAGAGAGTCTGGCAAGATTGAGTTCCAGCTGCCCACAGCAATGAGCATCATTCAGTAAGGTGCCCTCCTACTGGTTCACACTCCTTTCCGGTTTCACCCTCCGTGGTCCTTTACTTCTCCTGCCAGTTAAATTGTCTCTCTACAGGTCCTTTTGTGATGCTCTGCTTTTGGGAGGAACCCTGGTTCAGACAAGTACAGTTGGTTTTGTGCATGTATATGTGTGTGTGTGCACGCACATGCGTGTCTGTCTACGTACCCATCCATCCATCCATCCATCCATCTGACCATCCATCTGTCCCTTCAACCACAGATTATAAATAAGAGGCTTAGCATGGTAGAAATAATTGCTCGGCACAGTCTTAGTAACTGGTAGAGACTGAGTTCATCTGAAGCCAAAACACGGACTCTCCTTCCTTAATTATACTACCTTCCCACCTTTGAAGATGAAATCAATAGACCTTAGCTTGTCCTTCGAAGTCCTTTGTGATCTGACCCTCTCGGCCTGTCCATAGGGGTTGTTCATAATTCACCCATCTGCAAGTTATCATGTGAATGTGCTCATTACTTTGCCAATAAATTTTTTTCCTTTCCCTGTGTTTTACTGTGGGGAGATGCACCCCTCACAGTCTATTTGGAAAAAGCATACTTTTCTGTTTCTTTTCTAAGTTCAACTCTTCTTGCTTTTCTTTTTTCGGTTGTTGTTTGTTTGTTCATTTCTGTTCTTAGTTTTTGTATTTCTATTTCAGGATTTTTTTTTCCATATCACAAATGCTTGTTTGAAGATTTTAAATTGAGTTTGGAATGTTGTGTGGTATACCACTTCAGCAAAAGGAGGCGGAGGGATTTATCAGCTGAAATGTTTTTATTAGCATTTTCTGATTTTCACAGTTGTTTTTCTGTGTCTGTGACCTGCTTTCTTTCTTTCTTTCTTTCTTTCTTTATTTATTTATTTAGTATGTCTGTTCATTCCCTTCTTGAAGAGTTCTACAGCACCCTCCTCTATGCTGGAGAACTCTTTTATGGATGGTGTTGGGGGTGGGGCGTGTCTTGTTTCTCTTTCATTTCTGTGGCATCCTTAATTCTTTTCTTAGTCCCTTTTTTCTCTTCACTTCCGTATTCCCAAGGGTGCATCTCCTTCTATCTGGTTTGCCCTCAGAAGCTGTGCTTCTTCGGGTCTGCCATTTCTGTCCAGTCCCTTCTTTCCTAGCTAGTGCTTTAAAGTACACATTCTGGCCTACGTGTATGTAGTCTTTTGGCTTTTATTTTGGATACTTTCAGAGCATGATCTTTTTCTTGCTTTGTCTAAGTCCTCGGTGCTCTTCTGTTCTTTTCAGTGTCTCTTAAGTGTCTGTCCCTGTCTCCAAACCTCCAGACTTGGCCGCGGGGGTGGTGGGAGCTTGGTTGGAATTGGGTCTGTCTTTCTATCACAGGCCGTCTGAAGGTTGTTGTATTCCCCCACCCTTCTTTTTAAAGATTTTATTTATTTATTCGAGATAGAGGAAGAGCAAATAAGCAAGAGAGAGCACAAGCAGAGGGAGCTTAGAGAGAGGGAGAAGCAGGCTCTCCACTGAGCAGGGAGTCCGATGTGGGGCTCCATCCCAGGACCCTGAGATCAGGACCTGAGCCGAAGATAGATGCTTAACCACCTCAGCCACCCAGGCACCCCAGGGTGTGGTATTCCTTAGTCCTGCCAAAGGCTTGGGTCATATGTGGCTTTATTCCTCTCTTTGTTGGTTTTATGGTGGTTTTGTTTGTTTTTTGTTTTGTTCTGTTTTTTTTTTTTTGAGGGTGAACGGGAAGATTTGAAATCAGGCAACCTTTATCATCCCCCTTACCCAAAGTTTCTCGGTATTTTGAAACACTTAGCTCAGCCTTTTCATTTTTCTCTTCTTTGAAGTCTTCCCTATAGTTTTCCAGTTTCCATGCTCAGGTATTTGCCATTTCTTTGTGTACCTAACTACTTTTACTTCTAATAATTATATTTTTTATATTGCATTGTAATTATATATTTGTGTTTCCCCTCCCCCCATCAAACTGTGAATGTCTCTAAACCAGCAAACCACATATCTTTGTTGTGTTACCAAAGTACCTACCCGCTAAATAGATTAACTTACTTAAAGCAGAAAGAAACAAGGAGTTGATGAATGCTACCTCTATCAGCTGTGAATAATATGAGTATTTAAAAATCATATTGATCTTCAGTTTTAAAATTTGAATGTACCATTTACAATTTTTGAACTGTTCCATTTTAAGTATAAAATTTAAATAATAATCAGCTTTGTATTGCAATACTAGTACAGTTTAAGATAACAAAAGTACCACTTTTCTCCCACAGAGCTTCTAGTGTTAGTTGATGAATTCAAAAAAATTGCAATAACTTTCATATATATCTTTTCTTACCTCTAATACTGATGACTAGTTAAAACTCTAGAATCTAAAATGATTTACAGTTTGTTCTTTTTTTTAAACACTATTTGTGAAAAGGTTCTGCAAAATTAATGTTTTTAATGGATTGTTTTAATGTGTAAGTGTCTTTCTGCCACTTTCTATATAAGACTTGTTTTATGTGCTACATGGCTAAAATTCCATACTTACGCAAAAGACAAACTTGGGCTCTTAAATGTAATGCTCCGTTTGCCTGATTAACTTTGGGTGTAGGTATGCCAGGATTCCATCTTCTAGTCAGTTACTGCTACTTTTTAGCACCTTGCCAATATCTGGCCTGTGCTTTTTCTGTAACTGGTTTTGAAATAAAGAATTTCACGATAAATAATTTAAGGAAACTAGTCATGTAAAAAT
Source organism: Enhydra lutris kenyoni (assembly GCF_002288905.1). Lineage (NCBI taxonomy): Eukaryota > Metazoa > Chordata > Mammalia > Carnivora > Mustelidae > Enhydra > Enhydra lutris. The sequence goes on from NW_019154104.1 coordinate 4,669,264, forward strand.
TCAGGCCCTTTACTTAGTAATTATTAAATATTCTATTTATAGAAATTTGGTTTTTTTTCTATCCAACTTTTCCAAATATAAACATTTTTTAAAAAGAGCAATTTCTTCTCAGATGAAGGGATCTGTGTAATCCATTTGTGACTTACAATATTCCATTTGGTATCATAGGCCTTGATTATTAGACACAAAAATTAGACAAAATGTTGGAAGATTAAGTAAGAGATATATAAAACTTTATTGTAGTTCATGGGATGAAAAAGACTGACTTCATCCAGAATTCCCTGCAGAAAGATAGTGTTATAATTAGCAGGCATTAGTCAACATTGTACTGCATTGATTTACTCATGTACAGGTCAGAAGGGAAATTTTTTTCTGTAAATGAATTTGTTCAGAAAATAGATTTTAGTTTTCCATATTTTGAAATTAATAAGGAAAAAGAGAGAAAGGAACAGAAGGGATGGTTGTCTGATATTTGTGTGCCATAAGTAATAGGCATTCTTTTCAACATTTTTTTTATTGAAAGATCATTTTCTTAGTTTTACTATTTTCAGGAAAAATTTGAACTCTCCCATTCTGTATTTTGACTATTTTTGCTCTACTCAAAAGAAATACTAAGTAAGCCACATGAAGCTAGGATTGTGGAGTAATTCTTTGGAAACACTTTAATTTCAGGTGGACATGACAAGAAGACATTTGACCCTACTGTTTTTTCACTGTTGCTGGCGAGCCACTTAGAAGATTGGAACAAACCACTCTTTTCTTTTGAGGCAGTGTGGGAGATTTATTGTACCACCAATCAAATCAGCTGTGATTGCTGCTTTTAGTAGTATCACTCAGGCAGGTGCTATACCTGTGCCTTCTTATTAAATCCTCAAGGGCCCTGTGCAGTGAGTGCTGTTCCTGTCTTTGTGGTACAGAAGGTGAGACGAAGGTTAAGGGCTTTCTTTGCTTGAGTTTACACATGCTGCAAGTGGCAACACTGGGTGTGAGTACAGATATTTGCACTCCAGAAACAGCTCTACCTAACGTTTTTTTCCCTGACTGATTTTTCACCCTGCTGGAGAAGCACATACCTTGATGGATTCATTTATTTATTTTCAAGTTGGAGGTGGTGTAAGGTCTGTGGTGGTGAGCAGTGAGGGTGGCGAGCCGGGGAAGAAAAGCTGTTTTTGTGTCTTTAGAAATTTGTCGATCCTCATTACTTTAGTGTTGTTGTTGTTTTTTTAAGATTTTATTTATTTATTTGACAGAGAGAGAGAGAGATCACAAGTAGGCAGAGAGGCAGGCAGAGAGAGGGAGAAGCAGGCTCACTGCTGAGCAGAGAGCCCGATGCGGGGCTCGATCCCAGGACCCTGAGATCATGACCTGAGCTGAAGGCAGAGGCTTAACCCACTGAGCCACCCAGGTGCCCCACTTTGTGTTTTGTTTTAAGAAGTTACTTTTAAAAGCATGAATCTTTTCTGATAGCTGTAAAGAGTGAATACCCATAAACCTACCAGCTAGCTGGCCTATCTAACCTTAATATTTTGTGATGTTGAGCTAATATCTGTTTTTCAGGAAACTAAGCATTGCTAATTGAGTTGAAGCGTCTGTACCCCTCCTTGATCCCATTCTCCTTTCCACAAGTAACTACTATCCTGAATTTAGTTTTTGTCATCCCAATTATGCTTTTATACTTCTATAGCATAGGTGTATGTCCATAAGTTACAGTACGTAATGATGTTTTACATGTATTTCTCTTTGCGTAAATGATGTTGTGTAACGTACACATGTTTATTACCCATAGGCGTGTCCTTATTACCTGTATTATCTGCATCCTTCCTTGCTAACATTGTAAGTGAGGGTTGTTTGTAAGGACATTTTATAACTTTTAAAAAGCTTATTTTCACTGCTGTGTGGTATGCAACTGTATGATTATATAATTCTTTATCTGTTGTCCTGTTGATGGACGTTCAGGTTTTTACATTTTTGCTATCATGAAGTAATATTGACTATCGTAAATGTCTTCACATACATATGTGCAAGAGTTTATCTGGCATATACCTTCAAATGAAATCACTGAGTTGTAGGCATGCACACCTTCAGCTTTATTCGGTATTGCCAAATTGCCTTTTGAAATTGATGCCACCAATTCATATTTCTACCAGTATGACATAGGAATTAATTTTACCTAATTTGCCAGCTCTTGATATTATCAGGGTTTTTGGGTTTTTTTAACCGATTTGATGGAAGTAAGGTAAAATCTCTTTTTGAATTAGCAATTCCCTGAGATTGATAGGTTTGATAGGTTTATTGACCATGTAGTTTTCCTCTTCTGTGAAATTGTTTGTTCTTTTCACTTGCCCCGTTAAAAATTGGGTTTTCTGGATTGTTTGTCTTTATGTAAAAGTAGTTCTTTATCCTGCATGCCTTGTGGTTACATGCCTTGTATCCCTAACTTTCTTTTTTTTCTTCCAAGTTTTTATTTAAATTCCACATAGTTGTTTTTTTTTCCTAAGATTTTATTTATTTGTCAGAGAGAGAGAGTGCACAAGCAGGGGGAACAGCGGGCAGAGGGAGAAGCAGGCTCCTCGCTGAGCAGAGAGCCCAGTGTAGGACTCCATCCCAGGACCCTGGGATCATGACCTGAGCTGAAGGCAGACGCTTCACTGACTGAGCCACCCAGGCGTCCCTAAATTCCAGTCAGTTAGCATGCAGTGTAATATTTGTTCTGATGAGCACTGGGTATTGTATGTAAGTGATGAATTAGTAAATCCTACAATGAAACTGGTATCCCTAACTTTCTTAACAAGAGTTTTCTGGATCTAATTTAACCTTTGGTTTTTTAAAAATGACTCAGAAAAACATTTATTGTGCTGTGTTCTGATAGCAGTGCTGAAGATGTGTGAGACTGTTGGTGTTCCCATACTCAGGTGGTCCTAAACTGCTGTGCCTTTTAGAACTATTTTGTTTACTTTTTATAGTATTTCCCATTTTCTTCCTTTGTTTCTTGTTCCCATTCTCGGTGCTTGCCCAGTATTTCATTGCTGTCTCTCTGCTGTCTGATTTTAGATAAAATTATCTGGGTGAGGCCCTAAAGATTAATGTTGTCTTTTGTGAAGTGAATGCGTGGTGATGAGCCACTTTCCTCAAATCTTAGAGGCCTGTCTTTCTCATTTGGGGGCTTGTATTTGAACTCTCTGGGTGTCAAATTTACTGAACCTCCAGCTTAGTGTGAACATCGCTCCCTTATCAGTAGTGATGATAAGCTTTTGATGGGCTTGTGTTATTATAAACCAACATAAAAATTATGTCTAAAAATTCTAAATTACAACTTTCCAAAGTCACTTTTTTCTTTTGGGTTTCTGAGTGTTGTGTTGCTGGATCAGTAAAGAAATCTTTCTGATTTTATGTGTTTGGCTGGGACCTTCCATCTCTTTTGACAATGCTTGTTGAATTTTTTTGTTCAGAAGACTTTTTATGTATGTTTTGTTTGGGGCCACATGGTGTCATATGGCCATCCTCCTGCAAGGGAGGCTGTGAAATTGAGTATTTAGCTTCCTGACCTCTCTAGACAAGGAAGGAGGTGGTGGAGACCTGTGTTGTTAGGTGGACCAACATGTAGTGTCTGCCATACAGAGTACTGAGCAAAATAATCCATGTAGATGCTTGGTCAAATAGCTTTAAAAGGCTTACACCAAAGCAAAATCAGTCCCTGACCTTCCTGACCTTGCATTCTCAGTTCGTATTCTCTTCAACTATTGTCTACTCAATTATAAATGACATTTAAAAGCTCTTGAGTTCTCAAAAGTAGACCTTTCTTTCTTTGCCCATCTATAATAATGGAGTTACATTATAATTTTGGTTGAATCCATATTCAGCCCTTAGTAGATAGCTAAATAAATATTCATTGCTGAGCTAAGTGTTTCATGTTTTTGTGTCTTTCATTATATAAAAATTTTTTTCCTGGAGTTAAATTACCCAGTCTTTTCATTTATTTAATTTTCTTTGAGACTCTTGAGTGTTCCCACATGTTTTTAACAGCTCTGTAAAACACTTTTCAATATGATTTTCTGTAGATGTGATAGCCCATGGGCTCTACTTTTTTCCTGATGACATTCCTTCTGGAACCTTCTGTCTTTTTCCATCAGGATTTGTTACCGTCTCTGCAACTTCATAATTGTCATCATGGGCTTTTACTTCATTATGATCTTGGGAATGATGCACTTATTCCTGTTTTCTGAATACTATGGCTTTTTTTCCCTTAATATTTCTCAGATCTAAAAATGTCTTTATGATGTTCTCATATGTGTAATAGGTTGGCTTGGTGCAGAATTCTAGATTGAACTGTCATTCAGGAGTTTGAGGCATGTCCCATTATCTTCTAGTTTCTAAGGATGTTGATGAGAAGTTTGATGCATTCTGATTCCCAATGCTTTGTATATGATTTTTTTTTTTTTTAACCTCAGGAAGGTTTTAGGATCTTAATTTTAATCCTTGGTTTGGAATTTTAGAATTTCATATCTACACAGAAATATGAATTTCACATTTCTGTGTGGATACTATATTTTTAAATTTGTTATGCTAAGCACTGAGCGTGCACCCCTTAAAACTCTTTCAGTTCTCCGAGTATTTTTTTAATTATAGATTTGATAATATCTTTCTCTTGGTGCTTTTATTCATACTTTCTAGAATTATTTTAGATTATTTTGTAACATTCTTATTTTTCTCTCTTATTGTTCATCTCCTTTCATTTTTTACTTTACTTTTGGCCTGTTTCTTTCAATTTATCATCCAGATCTTCAAGACATTTTTTTTCAGATATAAAAAATTTCTGAACACTTACTTTTGAGTTTATTCCTTTTTTTATTAAAGTAGGCTCCATGCCCAGCATGGAGACCAGTGTGGGGCTTCAACTCACAACCCTGAGATCGAGACCTGATCTGAGATCAAGAGTCAGCTGCCTAACCAATTGAGCTACCCAAGGGCTCCTCTTTTTTTTTTTTTTTAATACTTTTATTTTTAAGTAATCTCTACACTCAGCGTGGGGCTCGAACTTACAACCCCATGATCAAGAGTTGCATACTCGATGTACTGAGCCAGCCAGGCACCCCATCAGTTTATTCCTTTTTAATTGTACCCCATTTGTGTTTTATGGTTAAAATATATTTAAAGATATGAATTATCCTTTCTGTAAAGCTTTATTTTTCTTGTACCTTGTGCTACCACTCTTTTCTTCTGATTTCCTTTTTTTCTTGTTTATATTGATGTCTTGTATGTTAAGTATTTTTCTCAATTACTTTGTGATCCCTGACTACTAACCTGAGTAAGTAGTACTAAAGTAAGTAAGACACTAAAACACTGCTTAGGAACTTTGTGTGAGGGTAACTTCCCTTGCTAGTTGGAGGCTTATACAGTAGCGTTTGTACTGGGAACTGCAGGTGTCAGTATCAATACGGCTTTTACTCAAGATTGTCCATTTCTCCCAAGAAGGATCCTTCAGACTAATATTTGGGGAGCACTAGCCTAGCCCTCTGCTTTTGGAGCGAGCAGGGGATATGTGGACTTCTATTTAATTCTTTGTTTTTGGTCTCCTGCCTCATTCTTGCCCCCTTGGTATATTGGAAAACCCCAAATCTGGTTCTTTTCATACTCAGTTAATCCTGTGTCATGTGAGTGTGGGGACCTGGGGAGTCATACTCCTTGAAAGGCTTTCATGTTTCATTTCCTTCCTTCCAGTCGGTCCTCTGCTGTCCGTGATTAAACCTATGCCTCCATATCCCAAGCTTTGTTGGGGTCCCCTGGGGATAGTTTAGCTTGCTCATCTAAATAGCTCCCTCTGCAGCCATTTTTACTTGACCTCTTTCCCCCTCTCCTGAGTCACTTACCATTCTTGTTTTTTCTTTCTTTCTTTCTTTCTTTCTTTCTTTCTTTCTTTCCTTCTTTCTTTCTTTCTTTCTTTCTTTCTTTTTTAAAGATTTTATTTATTTATTTAAGAGAGAAAAAGAGGGCACAAGAGGGAGAAGGGCAGAGGGAGGGAAGCAGACTCCCTGCTTAGCAGGGAGCTGAATGCGGGGCTTGATCCCAGGACCCTGAAATCAGGACCTGAGCCAAAGTCAGACACTTAACTGACTGAGCCATGTAGGTGCCCCCATGATTTTTTCAGATGTGTTCTATCCTCATGCCTTGTAGTTCAGGATTATAGAATTCTTTGGGTCTTATTAATTATAGAGTGTGTTTCTGTTTCTTGTTTACCTTGTTTGGGAGCAGTGTTTTGGGAAGACTAGGATATCGAAAGGTCTTTACCGTCTTGAAATTGGAAGTCAGTAAATGATTTCATTTCAGTGAATTACAGCAACAGTTAACCTGTATTGTGCTCTTACTGTGTATGTGGCACCCGTGTGTGCATGTGTTATCTTAGTTAATCTGTGCAGTGTCTAGTTTGGCCACTTTACCAAGAATTTTTGATATTTTAGTTCTTTCCATCCCGCAACAAAATTTTGCAAAGCTGGTACTATTAGTATTCTCATTTTACCATTGAGGATACAGAGATACAGAGAGAGGCTAAGCAACTTGTCTGAGAATGCATCGCTAGTGAATGAGTGTGGATTCTAACCTACACAGTGAGGCTCTAAGCCCCTACTGTTCTAGAATGCTCCATATAATTAAAAGTGTTAAATATTTGTAGAATAAATGTTTCAAAGTGTACTTGGGGTTTTAATTTTTTAATTACGATGAAATTTTTATAGGTATGCTTTTGCTTAGCTATTACCCAGTTGCTACGCTTTTTTAATATGAAATCTTAGTATCTTTTTTTCCTCCATTTTTTGGGAGTCAATTTCAAAATCATAAATAAGGGCAGCTGAGCAAAAGTGGAAAGCCCTTTTTATTTTATATTTTAATTTTTTAAAAAGATTCATTTATTTCAGAGAGAAAGAGAGTGTGGGATGAAGAGGCAGAGGGAGAGGGAGAGAGAGAGAGTCCAGGCAGACTCCCCAGTGAGTGGGAGTCCCCCCACCCTGAGATTATGACCCAAACCAAAATCAAGAGTTGGATGCTTACCTGACTGAGACAGTCAGGTGCCTCTGGAAAGCCCTTTTAAAAAGCAAGTATGTTTTTTATCTTCCTTTTAGTAGCTATTGAAGTGGAAGGTAATAATAAAAAATAATAGGAAAGCAAAATTGAATTTTTTATGTTACTTCCCACAAGGAGTCTATGGGTCGTCAGTTTTTAATTACTATAATATTCCTTTAATGTTCCCTTTTATAGGTACACAGCAAAGAAAGAAAAAAATCTTTTCCTGTGGTTATCTTCTTTCACCATGGATGTTCTGTGACTTATAAAAACTCTTTATGCTTATCAACTTACTATTGTTAAGATATTATAGATACTTTAGAACTTGCCTCTTTATCTTCCTGATATGTAGCCCAAATTAAGAACTACTATAAATCCAAAATTAAATACTTTCCTTATGTTTACTACCCTTTCAGCTACGCTGATATATTTAAGTTAAACAGGTAATTAATAACATCTAAATCTATATGTAGATAAATATCTCTGGGCATATAAATATAAGCCTGTGTGTGCATATATTAGTGGTTCCCTTTATTAAAAATTATGTTATTCTCTCCAGAAGGGTATTAGGGATACAGTTATCTTCTGTAATTTAATGTTGGCAATAGGCTTTCTTTGGTGATAGCTAAATTTGTTTAATGGGAATTCTGATTAAAGCATTTTAGTTGCCATCACTTGGCCAACTAAACTATTACATGTTTTTGACAGACTTACTTAGATTTACTGCATGTCATTTGAATTTCATTAGATCATGATTTTTTTGGTTTTACTATTAAGATTCATCTAGTTTTCACATGCTAAGAAGTTGATTTTCTTATTATCTTTTTCTGTTCTATTAACAATTATTTAGGCATTATTTTAGGTTTAAGATGCAGTTTCTATTGTAGGGATTTCTAGTTCTCTGGCTGGCATAAGACAGGTCTATTTATAACTGAGTGGAGTCATGTGACTAGTTGAGACCAATGAAATTGATCAGAGGTCACATGTAACACTTCAGGTCTTGTGCATTTAATTGTCAGATACCTATCAGAATAAAGTTTAAAAACACATGAAACAACAGATGTTGGCAAGGATGTGGAGAAAGGGGAACCCTCTTATACTGTTGGTGGGAGTGCAAACTGGTACAGCAGCCACTCTGGAAGACAGGATGGAGGTTCCTCAAAAAGTTAACAATAGAACTACCTATCACATCGCATGCCCTTTTCATTTTCCCTCCCTTCTCCTATGATCCTCTGAGCTGTTTCTTACACTTCTTGTATGAGTGAAACCATACGATAATTATCTTTCTCTAACTGACTTATTTCACTCAGCATAATACCCTCCAGTTCCATCCATGTCGATGTAAATGGTAAGATTTCATCCTTTTTGATGGTTGAGTAATATTCCTCACTCGCTCTTTCTCTCTCTGTGTGTGTGTGTGTGTGTGTGTGTGTGTGTGTGTGTATACATATATACATACACATACCACATCTTTATCCATTCATCTGTCTATGGACGTCTGGGCTGTTTCCATAGTTTGTCTATTATGGACTTTTCTGCTATAAACATTGGGGTGCAGGTGCCCCTTCGGATCACTACATTTGTGTCTTTGAGGTAAATACATAGTAGTACAATTCCTGTGTCCTAGGTAGGCTCTTTTTTTAACTTCTTGAGGAACTTCCATACTGTTTTCCAGAGTGGCTGTACCAGCTTACATTCCCACCAACAGTATAAGAGGGTTCTCCTTTCTCTACATCCTTGCCAACATTTGTTATTTCCTGACTTGTTAATTTTAGCCATTCCGACTGTGTGAGGTGGTATCTCACTGTGGTTTTGATTTGTATTTCCCTGATGCCAAGTGATGTAGAGCATTTTTTCATGTGTCTATTAGCCATTTGTATGTCTTCTTTGGAGAAATACCTGTTCGTGTCTTCTGCCCATTTATTGACTATATTATTTGTTCTTTGGGTGTTGAGTTTAATAAGCTCTTTATAGATCTTGGATCCTAGCCCTTTATCTGATATGTCTTTTGCAAATATCTTCTCCCATTCTATAGGTTGCCTTTTAGGTTTGTTGACTTTTCTTTTCTGTGCAAAAGCTTTTTATCTTGATCAAGTCCCAATTGGTCATTTTTGCTTTTGTTTCCATGGCCTTTGGAGACATGTCTAGCAAGCAGTTGCTATGGCCAAGGTCAAAGATGTTGCTGCCTGTGTTCTTCTCTAGGATTTTGATGGATACCTGTCTCCCATTTAGGTCTTTCATCCATTTTGAGTTTGTCTTTTTATACGGTGTAAGAAAATGCTCCAGTTTCATTCTTCTACATGTGGTTGTCCAATTTTCCCAACACCATTTGTTGAAAAGACTGTTTTTTTTCCATTGGATATTCATTCTTTCCTACTTTGTTGAAGATCAGTTTGCCAGAGTTGAGGGTCCATTTCTGGGCTTTCTTTTCTGTTCCTTTATCTGTGTGTTTGTTTTTGTGTCAGTACCATACTGTCTTGATGATTACAGCTTTGTAATAGAGCTTGAAGTCCAAAATTGTGATGCCACCAGCTTTGGTTTTCTTTTTCAACCTTCCTTTGGCTATTTGGGGTCTTTTCTGGTTCCATACAGATTTTAGGATTATTTGTTCCAGTTCTGTGAAAAATGTTGATGGTATTTTGATAGGGATTGCATTGAATGTGTAGATTGCTCTGGATAGTACAGACATTTTAACAATATTTGTTCTTCTAATCCATGAGCATGGAATGTTTTTCCGTTTCTTTGTGTCTTCCTCAGTTTCTTTCATAAGTGTTCTGTAGTTTTTAAAATATAGACCCTTTACCTCTTTGGTTAGGTTTATTCCTAGGTATCTTAATGGTTTTTGGTGCAATTGTAAATGGGGTCAATTTCTTAATTTCTCTTTCTTCTGTCTCATTGCTAGTATATAGAACTGGAACTGATTTCTGTGTGTCGATTTTATATCCTGCCATATTGCTGAATTTCTTTATGAGTTCTAGCAATTTGGGGGTACAGTCTTTTGGGTTTTCCACAAAAAGTATCATGTCACCTGCAAAGAGTGAAAATTTGACTTCTTCTTTGCCAATATGAATACATGTGATGTGATGAGCACTGGGTCTTATATGCAACCGATGAATAAGTGAACTCTACATCTGAAATTAATGATGTACTATATATTGGCTAATTGAATTTAAATTAAAAAATAGAACTACCCTATGGCCTAGCAATTGCACTATGAGATATTTACCCAAAGGATACAAAAATACAGATTCAAAGGGGCATATGCACCCTGATGTACATATAGCAGCATTATCAATAGTAGCCAAACTATGGAGAGAACCTGGTGTCCATTGGCCGATGAATGAATAAAGTAGATGTTTGTACACACACACACACACACACACACACACACACACACACACTGGAATACTACTCAGCTATCAAAAAGAATGAAATCTTGCCACTTGCAACAATGTGGATGGAGCTAAGAGGGTATTATGCTAAGTGAAATAAGTCAGAGAAAGACAAATACCATATGATTTCACTCACATGTAGAATTTAAGAAACAAAATAGATGAACATAGGGGAAAGGGCCAAAACAAAAGAGAGAGAGGGGGAAACAAACTATAAAAGACTCTTAACTATAGAAAATACACTGAGGGTTGCTGGAGGGGAGGTATGTGGAGGATGGGCTAGATGGGTGATGGGGATTAAGGAGGGCACTTGTTGGGATGAGCCCTGGGTATTGTATGTAAGTGATGAATCACTAAATTCTACTCCTGAAACCAACATCACACTATATGTTAACTAACTAGAATTTAAATAAAAATTTAAAGAAAATTTTGCCAGTATGACTCCTTTCAGAGCTTTTTATTCCCACTGCTTTGGCAACTGACAGTATTCTAGATAGTGAGTACTATCTCTCTGATCTTAGGTACTGGAGTAAAAAAGACATGGAACAGAACACCTAGGTAAAACACAGTGCACATGAAGAATGAATGAGAAGTAAACTTGTTTTGAGCCACTGAAATTTTGGGGTAATATGTTACTGTAACATAATTTAGATGATTCTGAGTGATAAAACCTCCTATAGGGAAAATCTTACATGAAGGGATTCAGAGTTTTTTAAGACCGTAATGCTGCATAGAATCCACTTCTTTTTTTTTTTTTAAACAACAAAAGGATACTGACAATTAGCTTTCCATTGAGGGTCAGGTGGGGATGAGTTGGAGGGTTTTTAACTTTTGGAACACCTCTAAGAGACTCCCAGACCAAACTGGAAACTTTCTAGTTGCCTTGAAGATTTGGGAGGTTCGGGGTGGGAGAGGAGAGGACTTCAGAAATGACACTTTAACCCTGAGCAAGAACAAATCTGTTAGATTTGGAGGATAATGGCAGTTGCCTGATTCCAAAAATCCATATACATCCCCCCCCACAGAAAACTCATAGTATTGATTAGAAGCTCAGATAAAACCATGTATGACCCATATCATCAGCTTTGCTGGGAGTTAGGGAATACCACACCCCAGATTACATTAAGAAGGGAAGGAAAAACCACACCAAATTCTGGCAGAGCTCTTACTGTAGCAGTCCTATGAGGGATAGAGTGGGAAAGATAAGTCTTAAGAGAGTCTATGAAAAAGAAAGAGAAGAGAGAGGGGCAAAGAACTGTTGATGAGCCAGTGATATTTATTTATAGAGCTGGGACTAAAGCAAGATGGGGCCGCACATAGAAGAACAGCATGTAAACCTTAAATTACATTGTGTATATAACTGTTTGTAATTTGTATTGCATAAGAGCACTTAGAGCATAAGTATGTGTACTTGTTTGTTCCCAATTTTAGATTCGATTTCAATTTTACTTGAGGTCACAGCAAAAGTTTAGTTTTTCACGATGAAACATCCAGAAGCAGAACTAAGAAACCATGCAAACCATGTAAACATCCTCAAATTTAAGCATTTATTTCCAAGCTAAAAAGGTGGTGGGAAAGGGGTATAAAACCTGCCTCCTCAGATTGCTCAGCCCTCTTTTTCTGATTCAGCTTTCCCACCAAGTGTTCTCTAGTTGTTGACATTCTGATATTTCTTGGAAGGATACTGCCTTTTGTATATAGGAAGTGGCTTAGCGATGGCCCGGCAGACTATCAAGAGACATGGACATTATTGGTGTACTTCACATTCTATTGGTTCAACCTTAGAATATTTGGGTTTCATCATTCAGAGTTAGATCATTACTTTTGCACTCATCATAATCTTATTTTTCTGGGTGAGTTGGCCATATGGTATATTTCATATGACTTAAACCAGTAAATAAGTTTAAGGTCAAGTAATTTCATATACAAATAATTTTCTACATTAGAAAATTGTAAGCAAATAGTTTACACCAATTGAGTGAGGCATCTCTTACAGTATTTTGAAATACACATATTACATATATGTACAGTATAAGTCCAAGTACAACATAAGTCCATATACAGCCTAAGCATGTATGTACAGAAGACTTAAATATATATAAAATGGCAAAAATATCCATTTCCTAGCTCTGTTCATGAAAAGGTCTAGAAGGCAAGATCTCCCAGTAGCAGTGAGCACACGTGGCACCAGGATCTTGGCTCCTAAGACCATTTACCCTTAAAAGGAATCATGGCTACTTGTAAGAGGAAGCAAATAAATGCTAAAAAGGAAGGAAGGAAGAAAAATAAATGAAGGGTTCATGTCAGGACACAGGAGCCAGCTTGAAGATGCTTCCATGACCAAATTTGGGTCAATTCTGGGTCAATTTTGCAGGAAAATATTAAGGACAGGAATGAATTTTAAGCCACTGAAAAAAATGGCAATCCATGAATACTGTGATAATAGAGAGATAGGTAGGTAGGTAGACAGGAAAGAAGAAGGGAGGACTCTTAAAGTACAGTGCTAACTGATAAACATAGAAGTGGTGGAAGAGGTGGAAAATTATTATTACAAAAATTATTATTGTTGTTATTTGTTAAAGATTTTATTATTTTGTAACCATATAGTAAAGATTGCTTTAGGCAAGGATCAATGGATGCTAAATGTAGGTGTGGGAGTTTGATGAGGAAGATGATATTTTAATGGCCATGTATTGTCTCTCCACAGATTGCTTATTGCAGGGGGGGAGGTCAATACTTATATAATCGAGAAACTAGACAGCACCTTGACTGGGTGATCAAAACTAATGTCATCAGGGTGCCTGGCTGGCTTAGCCAGTAGAGCATGTAACTCTTGATTTCAGGGTTGTGAGTTCGAGTCCCACGTTGGGTGTATAGGCTACTTAAAATAAGTAAAATAAGTAAATAAAAAATAAATCAATAAAACTAACATCACCAATGTGGGACAGACTAACACTGTACACTCTTGGTTGTGATACCCTGAGAAGCACACATCACTTAAGTAGTACTCCAGCTAGGCATGCACAACTAGAATCGTGAGCAGACTTCAGCCCAACAAAATTCTGCTTAAATAAGCAAAAATAATGATCTCTGTGGTTCAGAAACATCAGTTATAGTTTGAGGAAGTCTTCCAGATTAAACAAGACTAAACGGACATGATAAAATAAATGCAATATGTGATTGTGTACTGGATTTTATACTCAAGGAGAAAGTGATATTAAAGGGTGTGTTAGTTGAGGTTCTCTAGAAAAACAGAACCAATAGTGTGTGTGTGTGTGTGTGTGTGTGTGTGTGTGTGTGTGTGTGTAAAGAGATTTATTATAAGGAATGGGCTCATGTGATTCTGGAGGCTAGCAAATCCAAATTCTGCAAGGGGGGGCCAGAAGGCTGGAGACTGAGGAGAGGTGATAATCCAATTCTAGTCTGAAGGCAGTGTGCTGGAGAATTCTCTTCCTCAGGACAGACTAGTCTCTTTGTTCTATTTAGCCTTTCAACAGATTGTATGAGACCCACCCACATAGTGGAGGACAATCTGCTTTACTTAAAGGCCCATAGATTGAAGTGTTACTCAGAAACACCATCACAGTAACACCAATAGTAAAGCTTGACTATTTGACCAAATAGCCATATGCCACCTCCTTGAATCATCCTTAACCTCCCAATAAAGACAGTAACAAGGTCAAACTTGCAGCTAACATGATACAGCTAACCTGTGTACAACAGAAAACTCGCTAACCATTTTTGCAGAAGAGGATTCACAGTTCTTGAATGATGTTTATTTTTCTCCTTGATATCCATCCTTTAAGTTAAATACTATGACATAAAGTCAATAAGTCATATGTTACATGATAAGGGAATAAGAGAGGAGAGAACAAAGATACTTGTTTTATACATGTGCATGCGCACACACACACACACACTCATAACAAAATAAGGAAGAAATTCCCATGACAATTGCAGTCTTCATTTCTGTAACCGGTCATGTGGTGCCTTCACAGTCCTTCAGGAATGTCCCAGAAAGGAGCTGTGGTGCTGTAACCATCTACTTCCAGCTGCTGGCTGTATGTTATATAGAACCGTCCGAACCCAGTCCTGGGTCTTTTTTCTGTCGACTGATCTTCAGAACCTCCTATGAGGCCACAAGTACAGGCTGGGAGAGCGAAGGTGGTATGGCAGGAGTAGGGACCACGGGCATTTGGACCTCTTGTCCACATAGCATGTTTGCTTTCGGGGCCTGCTCAGCCCCAGTCTCATGTGTACCACTTCCGATTGATGATGGAGGCCCCTGTGCACAGCTGACTTTCTGAAAGACAATCTGCTTTACTCAGAGTCTACCAATGAAATACTAGTCTTGTCCAAAAATACCCTCATAGAAACACCCAGAATAATGTTTGACCATGTATCTGGGCACCATATAGTCCAGCCAAATTGACACGTAAAATTAACAATCACAAAGAACATCAGACAGTTGACAAATCAGGATAGGGACCATAGAGTGAAGTATTTTATCAGTGTTAAATTTCTGAATTTGATAACTATACTGAGGTACCTTAAAAGCATTTTTAGAAATACCAAAATATTAAGGGACAAAGATGCGTAATATGTGCATACTACTCTGAGTAGATCAGAAAAAATAAGTTTGTGTGAGAGTGTGTGCGTATGTGTGAGTATACAACTAAGAGAAGCATGGCAGGACGTTACAAACTGGTAATTCTGAATATGAGAGTTGTCCATTAGCAACTTTAGATTTTGAAATCATTTTAAAATAAGAGAAAAATGTAAGTGAGCATGGAGCACTATCATAGTGTTTAAGAGGCACAAAAGCTCATGACTTGTTATATGCACCATTGTGCTCATACTCTTGTAAAATCAGAGGTGTTAATTGCTTGACTTGGTTTCAGGAGAATGGGTTTTACATTTCCTGTTTGAAATAAGAAGAGGAGGGAACAACAGGAGAGCACGGTGCTGTAGAGCTCTAGTCCCCCGAACTCCTTCCAGAGCACTCCTTGCCCATTTTTTCCTGAATTGCAGACTTGGTGTCAGAGGATGGTTGTGGTGGAGTAAACACAGTTAAAACTGAGATTGGAAAGGAAGGATGGGACAAGACGGGATGAATTCAGTTTCTTCAGTCCCCAGTGTTCATCTGCATTAAATTAGGCAGTTCACAATGAGTTATAATTAACATTTTTTGGAAGTAGAACTATTCTTTTTTTTTTTAAGATTTTATTTATTTATTTGACAGACAGAGATTACAAGTAGGCAGAGAGGCAGGCAGAGAGAGAGGAGGAAGCAGGCTCCCTGCTGAGCAGAGAGCCCCGATGTGGGGCTCCATCCCAGGACTCTGAGATCATGACCCGAGCCGAAGGCAGAGGCTTTAACCCACTGAGCCACCCAGGCGCCCCTGAAGTAGAACTATTCTTGAAAAACGAGTTGGCAGTAGCCCCTCTGAAAGTTTCTAGCCCTAAGCACATATTACCACAAACTGATTTGATTCAAAGCAGCTGCATGTAAGTGCTGATAGAGACCAAATTGGCACTATTAGCAGCATGTCATCTGGAAACAAGAAAAAGGAAAGGGTGTTGATAAAGTTCTTTCTCACAATAGAATCAGGCATAGAGGCGACAATAGAATTTCAGTGGAAAAATGAGGTTATGGCTTAGGAGGGACAAAGTGCTGCTGTATTTTCTTACATCAAAATAAAATCTGACTCTTGGGAATATTACTTTGGACTGTTTGAAAACTACTTTTTACCTTGCCTGGAAGATACAATTTAAAATATGTCAGCAAATACCAAAAGAATTTCGGTGGCACTTTGGAATCTGGAGTGTTTACTTTGCTGTGATGGTTTCAGTTTTTATCATGTGTAAGTTATCTTGTGTTTTGCTTGCCAGAATACTGCAGCATGACTCCCACTGCAAATGAAGGTAGACCTTCAGAAAAAGGCAAGCCGTGCAAGTGTCAGTAGTGCGGCTCTGTTCTTTGTCTATCTGGATTGAG